>NC_143398.1:165333191-165962654 GCF_052110815.1 Crocodylus siamensis
TTATTTTCCCTGTATAGAATCTAACTGGGGGGAGGGGGGTCATCTTCAGATTTGAAGTTGCCTTAGGTTTAGGTAGATACAGTAAATGCATACATAAATCATGCTTTTGAATACAAAGCTGGCTAGATCCATTTAATTTTCTTAATATTGGATTTTCTATCTTTGTCACTTCTAGGAAGGAGAGTCCTGTGCATTGGAAACTTTCAAATGTGGAAAATTACTCACGTATGAGGCTAAAACTAGTGCAGAATTACAGCTTCAACTCCCATCAAGAGGCCAGTGCCCTAAGGGACAATCTGGGTGAGATGCGCTTACTGCTGCATTCTTTCTCTGAGAATTTGAATGGTTGACTACTTATTTTTATGATTCTTTATCAACATTTTCACAAATTTAAGGCATGGTGTTTGGTAGCTGTTTAAAATGCATATATTTTTTTCTTTAAACCACACCATGTTTCCTTATAATGAAATACACTCAAAAAGATAAATGAGAGAGAGATGATAGACTTGAATAAAGTTTTCATGAAAAATCTGTTTCACTGGGACACTGTTGCTTAAATCCCAAACAGGAGATTTACTAATAAGGAAAGCTTTATTCATACATGTGTTGTTTCCAGAAGGCCTAGAGCAGTTCCTCCTTCCCCACCCCAAAAAAGGAATAAGCAAATATGTAATAGAGTTAGAATGATGTTATAACTATGATGGTCCTGGAAATGCATGGAAGGCAAAGATTTTTTTTGTGATGCCTCTTAATGAATCAACTGTTGGGAGAAATGTTGGAGAAGGTTTTAGGCACGAAGTGTCCTTCAGGTTCAGCTTACAAAAAACCCCTTTCCTCTCAAGCATAAGTGATCTTGCTTAGTTATCTGATGTTATCTCTTTAAATTTGAACCCAGACTATCTGACATAATAAAGAATTATAAATGTAATCAAGTGTCTGATCATAATTATAATTAGGTAAGCAGATGATGTTGCATTTTTCATATATAGAAAAGCTCCAAAAATATAAGTAGATTTTATTAAAAGAACATCTGATCAATAATGTAGTACCAGGAGGGTATTTTTAAAAAATTGTTTGATTAAACTAATATTTGAATATAGCCTCACAGTACAGGAACTAGAACAAGGGGTCATAAAAAGAAACCAGTAGACAGTAAGTTTTTAAAACTAACAGGAAGTTCTTTCTCACACATTGTGCAACTAAATTGTGGAACTCATTGCTGCAAGATGTGGAAGCTGACAGTTTAACTATTTTCAAAAAGGAATTGGACAAGTTCTTGGAGGAAAAGTCCATTAGTAGCTTTTGAGCATGGGAGTTAGGGATACAGCCTCTGAATCAGAACTTCATAGACCTTAAATGCTGGAGGTTGCAAGTGAAAAAGGAGAACAGTAGGAAAAACCCTGTTCACTCTCCTTTTCAGCATCCGCACTCTGCTGCTGTTTGACATAGGAGACTGGGCCAGATGGACCTATGTTCTGACCTGATAAATGGCAGTTCTTACATTCTTAACCTTCCAAGGACACTTCTTCGAAATTTTTCTTCGAAAGAGGAGGCCTTGCCCAGCTCAGGTTACAGTAGATGCTTGGGAAATTTTATTAAATATAAAGGATAGAAATCCCATTCACATCCAGAGCAGAATAATGAGAGTATTTTATGCTTAGGGGAGGTGCTATTCTAAAGATAACTGTTATTAAAAGAAGTATTATTGCAAGAAATATCTGCAACAAAAACACACAAAATGTCTGTGACTGCAGTCTCTACACTCATATTATACACATTTTATATTAACCTTGGCCTAGTTTAGTTAGAGCACTTGTATCTTGAAAATCCTTTTAATTGAAGCTATACTATGTTAGCTCTTTTTCTCTATCATTGTTATGTGGTGCTTTACAGTAGAAATTGAAGAGAAGGACTCATGTAAAAACAGAAATGGTTTAGGTAACGGTATTTCAATGCTGTGAGCAAGAGACAGAAACTGTTTGAAGTTTTGATTGCTTTGTTTTTACTTCTTATGAAATGCCAGAGAGTCTGTGCCATGTAATAATGGATGGATAGAGCTTACTGACCTGCAGTGACCAAATTTGGTTTTGATTTTTAGGTATTTAGTCATTCCAGGACTCAAAACTACAACACGCTTAAGTTTGAACCCATGGCCGTGCCAGAACATGTTTATGCAAAACATTACAAAGTATTCATTGATGCTGCTGAATAGACTATAAGCTCACAAGTAACTTGTATTCTTGTCCTCCTTGGCTTAGCTACAGTTATAATGCCTTACTATAAACTTGGAGATGTTTTTAAACTATTCTACTTGCCTCCCTACGGTATATTTTTTTAAATTCCAAGCTGCTGCTTCTCCAGTAAGGGTAATGTGTAGCAGCAATAAGCATAGTCAGTTGCTACCATTCAGCTATCAAGAAGCATTATGAAATTTAAAAAAATCTTTTTTTTTGTTTGAGTTGAAAATTTGTCTCTTAATCCAAAAGGAGTACATCAGACACAGCCAGCTAGTGAGTCTCTGCTTCTGGAGGTGGTAAAGCAGGTGAAAGTCAGTGACATGGAGGATGATGTCCTTGAATTGCCAGAAGACGACACAGCAGCCAGTGTAAACAAGTATGTACAGCTGCTTGGAGAACCTTGAAATCCATCTCTACCCAGCTCTGACCAATGCTGTTCAGAGTTGGCCCTAGGGATAGCAGGGCTTATCTAACATGCTAGTTGGCAATAATTCCCCAAGGTTGTACCAGCAAGGTAAGTATAGCTTGAATGTAACAGTCTGAAATCCTCACACTTCCAGTGGCATGCAGGTTAAGGTGTTGGTGTCACTTATGCTGTCCGCACGTCCATGAAAATTTCCCTGCCTGAAAGATCCACCATTCAGGGGATGCAGTCAAACTGTGGTTTCCTTCATATCACCAAAATGGCCAAAAAGGAATGGAACTGAGTAGATAATGTGTCCAATAATTGCATAAGCAGAATCTTTTGAACAGTTCTTTGTTCCTACAATTTCTCAGAAGTGAAAATGGAAACCTCTGTGAAGATTGTATATATTTTTTTACACGTTGAATAACAAATATATGTATTTTAACTTTAAAGTTACTAAAGCCAGCACATGTATCTATGTAAAAAATGAAACCTTTCATCACAGAAGGCTCATTAACCTCTATTTAAAATATTCCTGTGGTTAATTTGCAGTATCTTGGAAAGTAGTACTAAGGACATATACCAGATAAAGCTCTTCTACAGACTGAGAATCTGATTTGGCTTTCTTCTAAGCTTTTGGCACTTTGTGAACAATATGGCATTGTGCTTTCTACTGTTGATAATATCAGATCCATCCCATCAGATCTTATTAGATAAATAAAATGACTGGGAAGGAAAGATCTGTAAAATTCTGCCAAGAAAGAACTGAGGCTTGAAGTCTAGTGTTTCAATCTGAGGTAAGATGGTTGTGTAAATGAAATAATGGGTGTAGGTTGTAGCCTACACCTGTCTGTATGTTGGTCTAAGGACACAGGCAGATAAGGTTCTTTGGGTAAATCTGATCTCATTTATTAGACCAACTCAATAGTTGGAAAAATTCTTCTTAGCAAGCACAAACACCCTTCATCATGCTGAGGAAGTGTCTGCAGATGGCCTGCACTCTTCCTGGATGGAGTGGTAAAGCAGCCAGAGGCCAATGCATATGCAGGGAAGTAAAGCCAGTCAGTGAAAATATAAATTGAGGTGGTCAGTAGGTGAGGCACAGATGTGGATGTTGAGGGGAGGAATAAATGTAATTGTAGTCAAATGATGAGATAGGAGGGTGGGGAGGAAAGGGAACGAGAATTGCTGGTAAAAAGTGGATGGTTTGCCTGGGGAGTCAGATATTAGGCAGGTTATAATGTGTGATAAATCCAGTGTCTGTATTTAGTCCATTAGGGTTTTTTTGTATCCAGTAGATTGAAGTGAAGTTGATAGGCTCATGTGTGAAAGGTATTTTGTAAATTCCCTTTGAGGATTGGAACTGAGATTAGGGAGAGGGTGGTTTTCTTGTGAAATGAAATAATGGAACTTTTTGTGTGATGCTCTTAAAACAGATCAGATTTAACTATTTTCTAAAGTGTGCTTTTACTTTTCTACTTAATGGAATTGGAAAATTCAGAAAAAACAATGACAGTTGGCTATTTTGTTGTAGGGATGAGAAGGAAGAGCAAAGCCAGAAAGAAAAGTTAGTATTGTCTGAAGACTGTGAACTTGTTACAGTAATTGATTTAATACCTGGAAGACTTGAGGTCACTACTCAGCACATATATTTTTTTGATGGTAGCATTGAAAAAGAAGGTGAGCATTACTAATAACTCATTTTCCTTCTTAACGTAGTGCATCATGATATTCTTACAAATATTATTAACAACCTTTTTTTTTACAATGAATGTCAAACTGAGTTCCAGAAACCTTTCTGCTAGTTAGCAAAATTGTTCATAAAGTTCACTAACCAGGTGACTTGAATAATTCTTTTGGAGCAAAGGGTTTGTAAACATAACTGTTCACTGAGCCATTTTGTTAATGCAGGCTGCTTAGATTTTATTTTATTTTATTGAGTAATACCAGGGTTGTTACGATGTTATTAAGAAATAAAGTACCTTTCATTTTACAGAAATAAATCAGAGTTTCCTGTAATCTCTGCCATGCTAGTGATCAATTATACTGAAAGATGAGCTTTCCCCCCATATGAATAGATAAAAGAAGTAGTTTGAAGAGTTAATTAGCTTATAACCATTTGATGACCATTTGTAGAGAAGTTAGTATGTGCTAACAACCCAACGTGGGATTTGAACTTGGAAAAGTGAACTGAACTGTTTGACCAAAGGAAATATAAAAACTTTACGCAAATGGCATATTAGCAAGCTAGTCTTTTCAGTTATTGGTCTGAGGACTGTTTTTGAGCAAATCTTGGTTTTGTCAAGGGCTTTTAAGGATGAAGAAATTCAGTTTACCAAAAGATGAGAAAAGAAACATTTACTTCTATTTCTGTATCACAGGAACACTGCTTGAAGGCTGGGATGATTGCCAGCCAAGTATCAATAGTTGTATGTATCTACAGATAATCTGCCATTAAATAGAATTACCATTTCTAGATGACAGTGCCGTGTTAGGAATTTATTTTGACTTGTGGAGTACAAGTACCACTGTGAAGTGTATTGTTGATCAGTAACTGAAGTTGTTTTGTTCCCAGGGGTAGGTTATGATTTCAAATGGGCTCTTTCTCAAATTCGAGAGATACACTTACGTCGTTACAACTTGAGGAGGTCAGCTTTGGAGATCTTTCTTACTGATCAGACCAACTACTTCCTTAACTTCAATAAGGAGGTATGAACATGTCATATTTCCCTAATGATCATTCAGCACAAATGGAAAGTTATAGTTCAGTGGCCATTTCAAATTTGACTCACTGCATCAGCTATAGTATTATTATGGCTGCATCAAAATATGTGCTAGATTTAAGCCACATTGGGAAATAAGGATATGGACCTTATTTTGTTGGAATATTCAAAAGGAGAAAAAATATTTCAACGTTGAACAGCTATGCAGTTCTACCTCACCAGAAATTATATGAAGGGTAATTTTCATATTACACAGATTTTAAATAATTTCTACAAATGAATCATGAAAGGGTGGATACTGTGTTCTGTGTAACACTGGGATTGAAAAATAAAAATAATTACAATTTTTCCCTCCTGATGGTTTGAAAAATTGGTTTTCTCTAAACTGATCCCTTTTAGGTAGGGCTACAAGGACTAACTGAACATGGATGGATTAAATACTGAACTGATGAGTCAATTTTATTGATAGCTGCTACATACACAGTATTTAAAGTGAAGATATCAGGCAAATAACTTGTACAGTAAAGCTTTTACCACTGAAGATGCATAATAGTTTTCAATGGAATTGGTTTGGATATAATGATTAGTTTTGCTGGTTGTGGTTTGTGCAAGAGTCAGATTTGTTTTAGTCACAAATATCATCTATTCCTGGTTCCAACAGCAGAATAAAAATGGTTTTTGGCAACATGAGAAGAGCATAATTCAAAATGCAATCACTTTTTTAATTAATCAGTGATGAAGGTTGCTGACTGTCTTGTTAGCTGCATTCTTTAGTGTAATTTTTTTTTGCTTGTTTGTTGTTTTTACAGGTGAGAAACAAAGTATACAGTCGAATTTTGTCACTTCGCTCTCCAAATATTTATGGGACCAGGTCTCCTCAGGAACAGTTTAAAGCTTCGGGCTTGATGCAGGTACATAGATTTTAGTGGGAATAGATATAGAGAATTTGACTATTTTTCAAAGAACTGGTTTAAAAATAAATTTCTGAAGTTAGGGTTTGTGATAATTTTTCACTGTTTCTGGACATGAATGTCAAGGGGGCTATCTTTTCCCCTCACTTCTGTCTGTCAGGACCACCAGCCAGATCTGGCCCACAGACAGCCTGGGCACTGCCTATCCAGCCCACTGTCCAAAGAGGTTGAGCACCATTAGTCTAAACCAAGACTCTTATTCCATTACCTGGATTAGCTTTTATAACACTTACGTCCCTCCAATGGGTTAACTGCATTTTTTCCTTTCCTACTCACCTTGCCTCTCTCACCAGCGCCTCCTCGTTTTCCCTCCCCCTTTCCCTGCCCTTTGTATTCTAATCACAGTTTTCTATTTAGAAGCTCTGCTTCCTGCAGTCCCTTCACAGCATCTGATGAAGTAAGCCCTTTAAGCTTATGCTATAAATCCCTAATTTAGCTAGCCTGTAAAGTACAAATCTACCCTGCCTTTATAAAGAGCTATAGCCGTGCTCAAAGCCTGAGAACCAACTTCAACCATGGATAGCAGTTAAATAATTCCTTCATGCCTCAAGTGTTTCTAGAAGAAAATCTGCTTGGTATAAAACTCAACATATGGCATTTGACAAGCTAGAGTTTATTCCCCACTTGAGTCAAATTCATGTCTTCCTACACTAAATGTTTTCCTTAGTGTGTACAGTTACCAAATTCATACCACTTTATCAATCTGGGTGTGCCTGCAGGGGCATCATGTATGCAAAAGAATTAGAGGAGATGCAGTGATTTTACTTCTGGTGTTAGCAAATAGGTTTGGCCAAACATTTGTTTCTTTCATTACCCACCAAAATAATTTGCCAGGCAACCTATTATAATGAGTATCTTCAGAAAACCCAGATGAAGTATGACCTATATGGGTCCTATGTCTCACTTACAGTGCAGTAATCTTAGCTTGCAAGTAAAATGTCTGTTTTCAGAAGAAAGAAAAATTACCACATTTTTTCTGATTTCACTCAGCAGCCTTATCTGTGTCTCTGGCAGATGTTGCATTTATTGCATAATTAATGTATTGCTCATATGATAATTGTAACATGATGCTGTAAAATGGCAAACCAGCTACAAAGATGCTTCATATTTAATGTGGAACATCTTTGTGGCTGGTATGAGTGGCAGAGCAAGGCATTTCAAAAGTTCTGCAGTGACAGGACATATAGAAAAAAAAAGCCACGGTGCAGGGAATTCATGTGTACCCCTTGTGCCCAGCATGGTTGCAGCCTCAACCCAATGCAGGCTGTAGGGCAAGGCTGCAACTTGGACACAGGTAAGGGGGGGCCTATCAGCTCCCCATGCTGTGGCATTTTCAAATGCTTTGCTCTGCATCCTGCATGTGGGAGCAGGTCAAGCCTCAAAACGTACACAGTATACCCTTCCCCCCATTGGCCAATATATAGACTCTGAGATTTGAACCCCAGCTGGGACTGCCCTATGTCCCATCCTGAAACTCAGCTGAGTATATCATGCGTGGCAAGACTCACTGCGTTTGAGATGGCACATAAAATTCCTCAGATCCCAGTTGCACTGTTAGTTTAATATCTGCCATGAGCCTATGTCTTTTTGCATCACCAGACCTATATTTTCTCTGAGGAAGAAAGGGAGATTTGTACTGTTATTCAAAGGTTTAGTATTTCCCGAGTTTTCTCCATTTTTACATTTTCTTCTTCCTGACACTTGAGTTCCCCCATTTTGCTGTCAAAGTGTGATAGATAGAGCTCCATAGAAACAGTCTGCACAGGGTTCAGAGTTACATAAGACATTTGGCAGCGCTTTCACGAAGACAGTAATAACTCACTAAGGTCTGTATAGTTAACAGAGCAAGCTGTAGAGACTTTACCCTTTTAAGTTGGAAGTTTGAATCGTGTCAAATTCCTGCTCTTTCTTATCCAGTGGTACCTATTTTTCTCCTTTGCTGTTTAAGCTTCTTCCCATTTCCCTTATCTTGTTTTCCCCAATAGCTCTCTTTCTCTATTTTTTTTAATCTGTCCTCTTTCTCTTCTTTCTAACAGAACTTTAAAATTGTTTTTATTGCCAGTCTGGGGAAGTGGCTGTTGGCTGCACTGCATTTAAGACAATTCCTTACATCAGTCAGCTGTTTGTTAATCTCAAGGGATGGGCAGCCTAGCCTCAGAAGCAGCAGGACTGTAAACTAGGTTAAAACTAGGTTATGAAAAGTGAAACTTGTAAATTCATATCATGTTCATAAAGTAGTGCTGCTTATTTATTAACAACTGTTAGCTAGACACAGAAAAATATATAATCTATAATTGCAACAATTATTCCAGTTTAATAATCTCAGTGTTCCCCTTTTTTTTTTTCTGTCCTCCAGAAATGGGTGAACAGAGAAATATCTAACTTTGACTACCTCATTCAACTGAATACTATGGCAGGGCGAACTTACAATGACCTTGCACAATATCCAGTGGTAAATTTGTCCTCTCTCTATATATATTATTTATTTTTGTTGAAAGATGGGTTTTATACCTGAGTTTTGAACTACCATTTTCTAGTTTCCCTGGGTCCTTAGAGATTATACTTCAGAAGAGTTGGACCTGAATAATCCTGCTGTCTTCAGAGATCTGTCCAAGCCCATTGGGGTGGTGAATGAAAAGAATGCCAAAGCTGTGAAAGAAAAGTAGGTATTTTTAATTATTTCCATTTCTTTCTCAAATTCTGTCTTGGTGGAAGGTTTTCAGACTAATAAGAATTGTTCGTTTTGCTAATTCCTTAATTTCTGTGACTGATGTTAAATACTATTAACCTTTTTATTTGATAGAAATGCATTTGCAGAGTTAACTAGGAAAATGCTAGGTAGTTATATTGGACGCAATGGAAAAACAAGTTTTACTGTCTTCAGTTCTAGAAGATCAAAGCTTCAAGTTGGTTTATTTAAAAGGGGGCTGGGTGGAAAGGATGGAGAGAGGAAATGAAGGGTTATGAAGGAACCCAGAGTCGCCCCTCTTCAGTTGACTTAACCTAGATACTTTAAAGTGATTTATCCTGTGTCTGATTCCTTTTTCTGCATAGTGGTGGTTCATATGAAATAAGAGTGGTGGACTGAACTGGAAGGAGAGATTGGTATTATTTCTGAATTTGGTCTTCCCTTGGCTTTTTTTGAGCTGAAATGTCATCTTTGAAATAAGTTCAATTTCTTCTGATAGCTGATTCTGTGCAGTGATGTCAGCCTCTTGCACTCATGGTATGAGGATAGTGAATCATGGATTTGGCTCTAGTAGGGAACAAATCCTTTGGCTTGTCAAGTGCCATATGTTGAGGATCTTACCAAGCAGGTTTTCTTCTAAAAACACTTGAGGTATGAAGGAATTACTTAACTGCTGTCCATGGTTGAAGTTGGTTCTCAGGCTTTGAGTTTGTGGCTACAGATCTTTATAAAGGCAGGGTAGATTTGCACTTTATAGACTAGCTAAATTAGAGATTTATAGCATAAGCTTTCATAAGTGAAGGGCTTACTTCATCAGATGTTGTGAAGGGACTGCAGGAAGCAGAGCTTCTAAATAGAAAGCTGTGATTAGAATACAAAGGGCAGGGAAAGGGGGAGGGAAAATGAGGAGGCGCTGGTGAGAGAGGCAAGGTGAGTAGGAGAGGGGAAAAAAATGCAGTTAACCCATTGAGTGACTTATGTGTCATAAAAGCTAATCCAGGTAATAGAATAAGAGTCTTGGTTTAGACTAATGGGGCATGTCCACACATGCAAGTACATGCGCTTGCAGCAGCTCAAATAGAAGTGGTACAAATTTGAGCTGGGGCTTTTTGCTTCAGCGCACATGCTCGGACATGCACTTTGTTGTGGAGCAAATTGTGCCACTTGGGGCAAAATAACTCTGCCTGGCTCCTCCCACATCTTCAGCCAGGGGAGCTAGAGGCCAGGGCCAGCACCTGTGCTGTCCCCAGAAGTATAAAAAGCTACCCTGTCCAGGCCCCAGCAGTATAAGAAGCTGCCCTGGCAAGTAGCTCAAGGCTACTAGCTCTCAAGAGCTTCTGGGGCCTAGCCAATTGGTACCTGAGGATACTACCCTTTGTGCCAGCTGGACTGCTGAAGCAGCCCTGAGAGTTCCCTGTACCCTCTACCCACTGCAGCAGTCTGGCAGTGGGAGCTGCTGCCTGGCTGTGACCTCCTGTGGACCTGCCAGACTCAGATGGGGACTGCAGAGCCAGTAGAGACATCTACCCCTCTGGGCCAGCTGCAAGTGGACTGCAGTTGCAGGGTTGGCTTTTGTGCGGCACTACTGCCATTTGTGTTCCCTGCCCGGCCATCTGGGCAGCTATCACACGGAAGATGTTCCCGGTGTGGTGGCCTGCTTTGAACTGTCAAAGCATGTCCTCCTGGCCCCATTTGTCCAGGAGGTCAGCCACAGCCAGATGGGTCCAAGGTGCCAGCTCTGAGCCAGTAGGGTCCTGCCATTGGCCTCCCTGTTGGAAAACTGAAAAATCCCTGATTTAAAAAAAAAATTAAAAAAAAAAAAATCCCAAAGTCATTCTGTAAAATACCCCCAAATCCATGTTCCTCCACAAGTAAAACAAAAGACCACTTTAAAGACAGAGAGCAAGAAAGAGACAGTGATCAGTTGGACAATGTTTTATTGATATATCTTAGAGTTAAAGCAAGTCTCTTATAATAATAAAGTGAACTCTAAATACGTTTCATGAATACATGTTTTGCTGCACTCCCACAGGGCGATGGCCCCCACACAAGTGCCCCCCCAACAGGGGGTTTGGCCCTCCAACAGGGGGGATCAGCAGTCTCAGAAGGGGTACAGTCCCCAACAGGGGGCTTGGTGCCCACACTAGGGGTACAGTCCCCCAACTGGGGCCAGGTGGCCCCCATAGGGTTTACTAACCCCCTTGCAAGGCCCACATGCCCCACCCCAGCCCCCCAATTGTTGCTCCACTTGGCCCCATCCCCCACAAGTTCCTGCAGCCCCCCAATGGCTGCCCCACCCCCGCACCCCCAGCTAGCACAAGGGATAGTGTCCCCAGATACCATTTGGCTGGGCCCCAGAAGCTGCTAGACCCCCCAGCTTGTACCCCCAGGTCCCCATGGCTACCCCACAACCCCAGGCACCATCACTTTAAAAAACCCCAGGGAAAAAACAGGAAAAAAAGCCTCTGCTTACCTTAGAAGCAGGGGTGGAGGGGCTTCAGGGCCTCCTGGCAGAGCCCCCTGGGCAGCACAGGACAGCGGAGAGGCAGGAGGGCCCAGGCTGGGGCCACTGGGGCTGTCACCCTGCCCTGCACTGTGCAGGCGAGGCCCCAGTCAGCCACATGGCAGCTACACCTGCAGGTATGTGCCTGTTTTGTGGGGGGGTTTGTTTGCTTGTTTTTAAAGTATGGGCTTGGGGGGCAGGGACTGGGAGGTTTGGGGGGGATGGGGCCGGTCAGGACAGGGTGAGGGAGGGCTGGTAGGGGAGGGGCCAGCCAGGGCAGGGGGAGGGGAGACGTGGGGGCTGGCAGAGGGAGGGGCTGGCCCTGGCAAGAGTCAGGGGCCTCGGGGAGGGGGCTGGTGGGGGGGGGAGAGGCTGGCCCTGGCAGAAGTCAGGGGGCTAGCGGAGGGGGGGCTGTCAGGGGTCCCCCCCCTTGGTCCCCTTCCCCCTCCTCCAGCCCCCCCCCCCCAGCCCCTTACTAACCGGCACCAGGGTGAGGGCCAACCATAGAGACGCTGTGGCAGCCAGAGCGTCTCTGTGGAGGACCCAGCCTCCAGTTGCCCCAGGGCACGGTCAGGGACTGTGCTCTGCTCCACTTTTTTAAACATCAATTTTTTTTTTATTTATTTTTTTTAGACCCCTGGACATCCAGGGGTCTAATTTTCTCCCTGCGCTGTAAGTTTGCAGCACAGGGAACATTTTTTTTGTTCCCACATGTGCCTGTTTGAGCCCCTTTGAGGTGGGCAGGAGGTAAGTGCTTGCTCATGTGGATGCTCCCATAGTATCAACCTCTTTGGCCAGTGGGCTAGATTGGCAGTGCCCAGGCTATCTGAGGGCCAGATTTGGCTGGTGGTGCTGATCTGACATGGGGCAGTTGCAGCAGGGCCTCATTCAGCTGCACGGAGGAGGGCAGGGAGCATCCTGGTTCCAACCTGGCCCCACAGTGGGGCAGGGGGCATGACCCTGCCCTTTTGGGGAGAGGGACTTGTCCCAACCCCAGCTCAGCCCCATGTGGGGGAAAGGGGTGTGTGGCCCATCCCTACAGGGGAAAGGGGGCTTGACCTACCCTTGCAGGGTGGGAAGGGGCTTGAGTGACTCCAGTTCAGCCTCATCTGGTGCAAGGAGAGGGGCATGGCCCAGCCTCATCTAGCTGTTGAGGTGGGGAAAAGGGGCATGACCTGGCCCCAACCTGTCCTGGGATTTGGGAGTTTGGCAGCCAGGGCGGGAGGATGGCCATATTTATTGCCACCACTATCCTGCCACCAAATTTCCTGATCCATGGGGAGCCTCACGGGCTGAATACCTATGGGTCTCTGGGCCTCATTTGGCTCATAGACCAGAGTTTGGGCATCCCTGGTTTAGCCCATACTTAACATAATCCAGTCTGTGGATGATTTATTGTTCTGCTGTTTCCTATTCAAGTTCAGTTTTAAAGTTTTGATATCTAAGATCCTTCTGAAGTCAGCAATGGAATGTCCAAGCAGTTTAAAGTATTCTGGCACAGGCTTGTGAGTCTTTCTGGAATGGATGTCAGATTGGCGTTCATTCATTCTTACATGTAGGGATCACCCTGTCTACAGCGTAGACAACGTAGTTGTTTCTGGCAGGCTCACAACATTCAAGGATACAAAATATTTGGTGTCATAGCAGTGGAATATCTTGCCGGTTGAATTTCTTGCACTCCAAAATGGAAAGATCTGGCACTTACTTAAGTCCTAAATACATTTATTCTTTGTACAGTTTGAGGTATTTGGTATATATTGATTCCTATTTTTTAACAGAATTGCTGTAGTCCCCCTGGGCTTGTTTGTTTTTTTTAAATTTAGTAATACACTTATGTTGCTTCTGTACATAACCATAATCTGTCTATTAGTGCACTATATAACAAGTAGTTAGTTATACTTGTAGTTAGACAGAGATGTTAGTTGTATTTAGATTATTTGGTAATAGCTACTTAATAACTAAGCAAGCATACTTAATTATAAATGTATATAGTTATATCATTATGATGTTTATAAAGATATCTCTCCATTTTAGATATGAGAATTTTGAAGATCCTCTTGGGATTATTGACAAATTTCACTATGGTACACACTACTCAAATGCTGCTGGTGTGATGCATTACCTCATTCGGGTAGAACCTTTCACCACACTTCATATCCAGCTTCAGAGTGGCAGGTATATTGTGAGCAAAATATCATCCTTCTCCCTCTTTTTCTCCTCAGGTTCTTTAAGGATGTTTCTATGAGAGTAATCAAAATGTAATTTGTCTTTTCCAACCTACAGGTTTGATTGTGCAGACCGGCAGTTCCATTCCATTCCTGCCACATGGCAAGCTCTCATGGACAACCCAAATGATGTGAAGGAGCTCATTCCAGAGTTCTTCTACTTCCCAGAGTTTTTACAGAATCAAAATGGTAAACAGAATTTTCAGAATGAATTATGTAGACTATGCCTCTCGTGCTTCTCTATTAAGAATTGTTGCAACCTGTTTCAACGTACTCAGGAAGACTGCTCTCAAGATCATACTATCTTTTAATCATTTAGCGAGATGTCAGTTATGTTAAGCCACTGTTTAATTGTGTGATTTCAAATTTGGAGAAAAAAATGTCAGGATGGCTAAAAGTGGTAACATTTGGTTAATAGAAGAACAAAGCAGTTACCTTTTTTTAAAAAGATGTACCATTTAAACTGCATTGATCCTGGGTAACTTGCTTCCCCTGCCTTTGTTCTTTTTGTGAACGAACAAGGGTATTTTTAAATTACATAGGACTTTTTAATTTTTTTTTTGTTGGGTCTGTAGAATCAGTGCTAACTAGTATTTTCAGAAGTGTTCTAAAATAACTGGAATTTACAGAAGCCTAAGGTTCCAAGACTTTTTAGAAGAAATAAAAGCTGTTACATTCTGTAAACTGTTTATTGAAAAACAGCTTTCCTACATATTGGTAGGAGACCTATACTTTTTTTTGTTATTTTTTCACTTCACTTATTAGCTAGGAAAATCATGCTTGATGTCTCGTTCCACAGAGGCTAGTTTAATGTAAGAAGGATTTGTATTGTCTTTATGCTGTTAAAGAAAAACAGCAGTTTTAAGACTGGCATGTAAAGCCCATTACAGATTTGGAGTAAAATCTTTAAGAACCGTGAAGTCCATGAAACATCAGCATTAAGTGTTTACAGACCTGCAACCTAAATGAATGAGTCACTTTTAACATTGTGATTTAAGTTCCTAAGTTATTTAAATAGTTTTGAAAATTTTACAAGATATCATATACCTGTTTAAAAACTTCAGCGCAAAACTGTCCCTTCGATACTATTACGAGCAAAATCTTTCTCTGAAGCGCTTTGATTTCCTTCCATGTGTCTCAAATATAACACCTAGTACAGGAGACAAATCTACCTTTTTAATCTCTTTGTAATGATTAAGGTATCTGAAACATTGTCTTGAGTTTTAAACTAAATCGTCTCATTTTTACTTCCTAGATTTTAACTTGGGTCAGTTACAGCTCTCCAAAGAAGTAGTGAATGATGTTATTCTCCCCAAATGGGCCCATTCACCTGAAGATTTCATTTGTAAACACAGGAAGGCACTGGTAAGACAAAGGATAAGTTGATTTCTTTGGATTAAGTACCGAGAGACAGAAATATAGTATTTGGTATCACAATGGCTACCTTAAGACGGTGGGAGCAGAATTAGAACTGTACTGTGATGTGTCACTTACCAGTTTCCATTTCTCAGTAACAATTTTGTGAGGGAAAGCTGTATGACAGTTGATTTAATCTGTATATTGCTTTATGAACAAGTAGGTCTTAATTCCCTAATGTTGTTAATACAAAAACATTCATGAATTCTAAACTCTCTAGGAAAAAGACCTGAAAAGGAGTTGATTACCTAGAAGTAGTGTTGGAACTTTTCAATTCAAAATGCTGCGAGTGTAATGCCCTCCAAGGCCACATCCGCACAAGTGTGGACATTTTGGTTCCCTGAGGACAACTAGTAGTGGGGCACCTTGTGCCACCACTAGTTGTCCCCAGGGAGTGTCTGTGCCACAAGCTCTCTGACATGTAGCCAGTTACCCTGGGTGGGGTTAGGGTAGTCTGGGGCCAGCACTGGGCTGGCCTCAGCAGCGTTACTTGGGTCCTGGGGCTGGCTGCAGGAGTGGCGCTCCTCTCACTCAGAGCCTGGCTGGCAGCTGGAGTATGACTGCCCAGCCAGGCTTGAGTTGGAGGTGCATGTGCTGCCTCTGTGTGTGCCACTCCACTTTTATTCTCCACAGGTTTTTGGACCCCTGCTATGCAGGGGTCCAACCCCCCCCCCGCATTCTGCTATCTTGCAGTGTGCAGAGCAGCTGACTGTGCAGTATGTGGCACCGCACTCTTCTGAACTCAACCCAGAAGGGGAAAGAGCAAATTTTCTAAGATCTTACTGTGAGGGAGTTTGTTGTTTTATTTAGGAAATAGATATGAAATCATGTATAAAGTGGTGAACTTTTTGCCACTGGTATGAAGATTATTCTACTCATTGTTAATATTAGGAAATTTACTGATGAGCTTTCTAATCTTTTATTTTCTCAATTTCATGCAATTACTCACAGTTGTAATCCTTTGCTATGTTAAACTGTTCCCCTTACATCATATTAACTAGGGTAAACAGACATGCATATTCTTATGTCTTTGCAACCTGTTGGTATATGTACACTTTTGGGGCATGTTTAAATGTTTTTTGTGAGTTTAACATCAGTAGGGACACCCAGAAGACAGTGCGTACCTTTAAAAAAAAATAAGTAAATAAATAAAAATGGAATGGTATGCCTAGGTTTTTATTTCAATTGCTGTCATAAATTCTTTCTTAGGAGTCTGAGTACGTCTCTGCTCATCTGCATGAATGGATAGATCTGATTTTTGGCTACAAGCAGAGGGGGCCAGCTGCAGTGGAGGCACTCAATGTATTCTATTACTGTAGTTATGAAGGTACAAAGCCTTGTGCTTTTTCCTTGACATAACTGTCGTATTTGTGGTTTACTGAGCAATATCTGGAGAGAAATGTATCTATGTGCATTTAGTAACATAGCATATGGTAAAAGGACAGAATGTTAACAGAAGTATAGCAGAGTATTTTGTGAATTCATCACATCTAGAATATTTGATGTTCTGATAAGGGAATGTGAATCTTTAATTTTAAAAACCTCTTCGGCACTTCTTTAGGGATTGTTAATGTTCCTTCTGTTTGTTTAAAAAATATAGTATATTGAGAAACAGGATTTTTTTTTCTAGTCTACTCATAGTAATTTACAATAGTTACAAGTTTTAGAAGGTAAACCTAAAAGATATATTTAATGGAAAATGTGTATGCTGGGTTGTTTTACATACCTTAAATAGATGAAAGTTAAATTCTTCCAGATTATATAATCAAAGCATTTATTGATTTCATTGATTTTTTTTTTGATTTTTTTTTTTTTTAATTAGAAATTCTATAGGCAGAATATTTGCAAAATGAAATCTGTAGAAAACTAAATACATAGGCTGTAGTTGGAAATTTTCTATCGGGGAAAGGATGATGGTGTTAAAAATAATGTTCAGTTTTCTACATTTATTTCACATCTTTTTCCTCAGTGAATTATGTATAGATAGTGTTGTGGTTTGATTTTCCCCCCCCCCCCCACTACCCTCCATCAACTCTGATTATGATTCCAGGAGCTGTGGATTTGGATGCTTTAACAGATGAGAAGGAAAGGAAAGCTTTAGAAGGGATGATTAACAATTTTGGACAAACGCCCTGTCAACTGCTAAAGGTAAATCTCCATATCCATCCCTGGCAGTAGGAGGCAAGTAACCTTGAGGACCAAAGTCCTGTTAACCTTTAATGAATCTTAAGCACTTGAGAATCTAAGTCACTTTTTTAAAAATAGGAATTAGACTCCAGAGTCACTTAGGAGCCTTTGAAAATTCTCCCTGAACACTTCAACTTTTGAAATAACTAAAATAGGTGTATCCATATGTGTATAGGAAAGGTCAACATTCTTGCCTCACCCTGAATACCTTATGAAGTGTTTGCTTGGCTACAAGTCTTTCTCCTAGCACAAAAAAGGGGTCCAGGATAGGACCATAGGCGAATGCACCCCCTACCCATCTTGACAAACAGCTATTTAGAGGTGACCAGGTAGGGGCGGGGTGTTCTCCCCAGGGCTCCAGGACAGCTCTAGCCCAGGCCCATCTGCCTTCTGCCCCCTTGCATCCCTCTGGGGTAACTTGGAAGGGTACACTGAGCAGCAGGGGTATTCTGCCATTCCTCAGGCAGGTACAGCTGCACTGCCTCCCAGATACCTGGAGCTGTGCCAGGGGATGGGAGGCAGAGGCAGGCTGGAGACATCTTGTTTGCCATGGGGGCAAAGGAGAGCAAGGGAGCAGCTTCACCTGCTTGAAGAGCTCACCTTTGATGCAACTTTGTTGCTCTCTAGCCACAGGGCTGAAATGCTTGTATGCCTCCCTCCCTTGGCTTCTCTTTAGGGAAATTTGCAGTGCTGAAATTAAACACCTGTCCATACCCTATGGCACAAGGCAGCAACATGCAGAGAAAGATTTCTCACTAGCCTAGTGTGCACTTGTTCCACAACCAGAAGCAGTACAATTGTGTTACTGTAGCATGGCACACAAGCTAAGAAGCTGAAAAGTATTAGTCAGCAGGCTAAGTACTAACCAGAAGCTAATAAACATGGCACAATGACACAGTTATCCTGTTAGTACATGATATCTCAGCATAGTGCTGCTTTGTTCCTTGTAGACATGTCCTGTGTGACTTGAATAAACCTATTAAAGATCTTGTATAATTTTGACTGTATTTTTTCCTAGGAACCTCATCCTCCTAGATTATCTGCAGAAGAAGTGGTGCAGAAGCTGACGAAAAGCGATACTTCCACCCTGAATCTTTTCCAGCATCTCCCTGAGCTTAAGTCATTTTTCATTGAGGTATAAGCTGACAGACACAGCACATGTCTTCTATGTCTGTTCTGAGACTTGTTGGTATACTGAATAAAAGGTCATAAACCAACAATTTAAAGAATGTATTATATCCATTTGGAATCAATTTTTCCTTTGTAATGCATTTGTAAGTGAATGCCACAAGTTACTGGCCCTCATCTTACAGTAGTTATGTAACACTTATTTTGACTATCTAAATGCTATTCTTTTAATCATTTTTTGCATCCCCAGCCATGTCTTCCTGTTTCCTATGTGACTGCCCTCTGGTTGGACAAAATCATGTATGGTGAAGTCATGGCCCACTGATTTCAGTGACAGAACTCCCACTGACTTAAATGGGGTTAGAATTTCACCCTCTGATATTAGTGGCAAAATGCAGCCATTTTAGATGTACGTGTACCCGTGCCCAGTACTATAACTTAGTGGGTTTTTTTCCTGTTTCTAGCAAGTCACTGAATTATCTGTACCATCTCTCAGTATTTGTTTGCCAGCTGAAACTGTCATTTTTCTTAGGGAATCAGTGATGGTGTTCCTATTGTGAAGGCGGCTGTCCCTAGAAACCAGTCACGTTCCTTTATGTCTCAGGGGAGCCCAGAGATCTTGGTGAGTCATAAGTGAAATGCTGGGCAGTCAGATTTCATTAGAAATTCCTGAATAACTATTTTCTCTAAATTATAGAAAACCACCATTCCTATATCTGAAAAGTGCCCACTTGTCCTAAGGCAAGGACAAAGTTATAAGCTGAGTGTTTGTAGTATGAAATGACATTAATCAAAAAGAAATATAAAGCATAGACAAGGTGTTAAAACAAGGTATCTCCTTAGCAATGTAAATAACCAACTTGATCCATACTCTACTGCAGCATGACAACCTGTTCAGCCTCCAAAAGAGAAGGCTCAGGGGGGATCTTGTGGCCTGTTATAAACTAGTCAGGGGGGATCAGCAGGCATTGGGGAAGTCACTGTTTCCCCGAGCACCGCCAGGAGTGACCAGGAATAACGATCACAAGCTGGCAGAGGGTAGGTTTAGGTTAGATATCAGGAGGCGCTACTTCACAGTCAGGGCGGCTAGGGTCTGGAACCAACTTCCAAGAGAAGTGGTGCAGGCTCCTACCCTGGGGGTGTTTAAGAGGAGGTTAGATGAACATCTTGCCAGGGTCGTTTGACCCCAGTATTCTTTCCTGCCATGGCAGGGGGTTGGACTCGATGATCTACTCAGGTCCCTTCCGACCCTAGAAACTATGGAACTATGACAACTCTCTTGTTTTTCTGAACTGTTATATTGGAGTATTAATAGCTGCAGTGCATTCTTTACTCCTGTAAGAGCCTTTGAGTGGGGGGGGTTGGATTAGATGACCTCCTGAGGTTCCTTCAAGCCCTAATTTTCTATGATCCTTAATTTTTATCATTGAAAATCTATTCTGATTTATGTGCATTACACATGACTGCATTGTTCCTAAAATTAAATTTTGTATTGATAAAAGTATGGGTACAGTAATGGTCCTGATCCTAATGATGTTGGGAGTAAATAATTTGTTACTTTCTGTATTTAGGTTTTTGCAACTACTCTCCTTCCTGTAGCATCTGAGCATTTTCCGATTGTCTTGTCTTCCTTCACTTACATTTGCATAGACCAAATTAAGTACGCACATATATGACCTGTGCTTATGTTAGTTAGAATTTGTACATGTGCATCTAAACACTTGGTTCCGTTTCTTTCAGGTTGCTGAAAAAGTACTGCAGTGCATTCAAATGAGATTACTTTCACACTGACTCAGGAACAAAAATGTTATTCGGAGTATCTTAAATTTGTCATAACTTTAAATGTTAGTTATTACAACTGATTTTCAAAGAAAAGAAAACACAAGAATTAAATGGCTGTGAAATACATATGTAAATCATAAGCCTTCTTTCAAGGCTGCATCTCATGTGCTAATCTAGAACATATACTGTTCTATGTCAGCAGTATATGCAGCATAAATCAGAATTGCAAGACACTGATTGCTGAGAAAAAAGGGAAAAAATACAAAAAGATAAACGGTAATGCTTCATCCTACCATCGTGCTATCCACAGCTGTGAGCTTCATTAATTTGGTGGTGAACTCTCAAGGGGCCTATGTTAGCTCATATGTAAGCTCTCTTATTGAGATAGATGCACCAAGAAGAATGTTTTTCACAAATACAGAACTTAATTTATTTCTTTCAAACTTTTTTAGGTAACCGTAAGCCTGAATTGCATTGTTGGAACCCATGGGTGGCTACCTTATGATAGAAATATCTCTAACTATTTTACATTTCTCAAAGATACAACCGTGACAAACCCTAAGTAAGTAAAGAGGACAAAATGTGCTGTAGTGGTCATCCACTATAACAAAATATTTTGACGATAGATACTAGAATAATAGTTTGATAGTAATTTGATAGCACCCCTTTGATTTCTTGAAATGTTATTTAACAAGTTAGCTCCTAGAGTGTATTGTATATATTTTTTTAAGAATTGTACATTCCCTAATATTAATTCACAGTCCTGTTCTAAAAACAGTGCAAATGACATTGCAAGATGTCATACAATTCCGCCTTTGTTCTCAGTCAGGTTTGCCATTAAAATATTTTTTTCCCTAATTGCCAGCCTTGCAAAGTCTCCCTGAACTGTGAGTTAAGCTGGGCTCATTCCTTCCCATGCATTATGATCCATAATAAAGATTCTGCAAACCTGCCCTTAGTTATGTATGTGCCTTCCATTGTTGCCTTATGTTCTTATCTAACGCATTGGGTACTTGCTGCCACCGGAGACGGGATGCTAGGCTAGATGGATCTCCGGTCTGTTCAGGGTGCCAGCTCTTACACTTTTATGTTCAGCAATGCCTTTAGTGTGCCTTTAATGACTTGTGTGCAGCTTCTATTGCACTTACCAGTTCTGCACAAGATACGTGACTGGAATTTAACAAAGTAATTTGTTGGCATTGGGTCAAGGATGAGAGTGACCACTATTTTTTTCTCTTAGGCCCTTTCTACACATGCAGATAAAGGCACAATGGGAATTTAATACATGATTCATACAGTCACGCCTGCTGCCAAACCACTCATGCATAGCAGGAAGCAGTTGTGGGTTTGTGCATTAGATCCCGTCATACCTGTGGCAGGGCACCTTTTGAGCACTTTAAGGGCTGAGGTAGGCAGCTGCTAGGTGCCTGATGAGGGTGGCCATTCTCAAACACAGTCCAGCCAGGCAGGGCCAGCAGTTATCTGCTTACAGCTGAGGGAGCATCACCATCCAGCTCCACTGAATGTGCAGCATTCTGGAGGTAAGAGCAGGAGCTAGGAGGATGGCTTGGAGGCTTCTCATTCTGGGAGACCTAAAACTGCACCCTGTTGGGGATGGGTGGCTTGGTGGGGCTCCTGGTGACATGGGAGCACCCAGGAAATGCCAGGCCAGTTACCGCCCTGGTGAAAGGTGAGTATGGGATGCCTCCTAACCCCAGCCCCACATCCATGGTGGAACTAAGACTGGACAGGGGGAGCCCAGACTCCAGGTGAGCTCCGAGGCAGGGCATGGGCAGCACTCAGGCTCATCATAGAGTCCTATGGTTGCAGAGGGGGAGCCAGAAGGAAGTTCCCAAGAGTAGTGGTCTGGAGAGGGGGCGTAGTGGCCTGGAGAGAGGCGAGAGTAGTGGCTCTGGTGAAGGGGCTGAGAGAGAGAAGTGAGAGAACCCAGTGTGGGGTTGCTGGGACTACAAGCTCTGGTGGGGAATGAGAGTCCTATGTGAGGCTCCAGAGCTCGGGTCCCTGGGTCAACTGCTGAAGAAATATCTGCAAGGCATGGGACACGTAAAGGGGAGGCCAGAATGTGTACTAAGGCCCTGGTGATCAGGAGGGCGAAGAAAATGGGTAGCCTCCCACCTTTGTAACAATTTTCATATTTTTTCTATCAAGGTGTGGCAGGTGAACAAGGCAAGAGGTTACGCCAGAGGCAGGTGGGCAGTTGGCATAGACCTGGTGAAGATGCTACCCTGTTACAGTGCCTTAGTGTCAATGCAAGGGAAGCCTGATCTCAGGTTTCTGCTGCATTGACAAGAAGCAGGCTTCCAAAACTGGGAACCCTATGCACCCCAGTTGAGGGGCTCCAAGCCATGGGGTTGCCCCCCCCCCAGGGCTGGAGGAACCCCATTGCAGCAATTTCCCTGCCCTAGGGGTACAGGGAGGGAAAATGCCGGGGCTGGAAGATTGCTACAGAAGTAATCTCCCTACCCAAAGGTGCAGGGAAACTCCCTGAACTAGAGGATCACTGCAGAGGCAATCCTTTCACCCTGAGGATGAGAGTAAACTCCTACTTTGCAGATATAGCTGATCTCCAGGTAATTGTGCAGTTAACTAGTCAGTTGTGCAATACCTGTAACATGTAGAGAGGGCCTCAGCTTTATAGTGCTAACAAGAGTGAAGGGTAATTAAAGTTGTTGTCTTTTAAATAACCAAAATGACTGAACACGCAAAAGAAACAGACTTCTTGAATAAGTAATTGCCTTTTTAGTATTTTTTTCACAGGAGAAGAACTCCTTAAAGGAAAAAAAAAAAAAGAAAATAGAATGGCTTTTTTTCTATGAAAGGAAGATGTTTGTCTTTTTACACACATTTGATAACTTTGCTCCTTTTTTCAGTAAATCGCACTATATGCTGTGTACACATTATATAAATCACAGTTATCTCAATTCAGAACCTTAATTCAGGTAAAATATCATGAAAAGGATCAGGGTCTGGGGGAACACCTGTTCACCAGAGCATCCCCAAGAGACAACAAAGTCAAATGGTCATAAACTCCTCCAAGACCGTTTCAGGCTGGAGGTAAGGAAGAACTTCTTTACTGCCCGAGCCCCCAAGGCCTAGAACAAACTGTCTCCAGAGGTGGTGCAAGCACCTACTCTAGACTCCTTTAAGAGACATTTGGATGTTTATCTTGCTGGGATTCTTTGACCCCAGCTGACTTCCTGCCCCTGGGGCAGGGGGCTGGACTCGATGATCTTCTGAGATCCCCTTCAGCCCTAATGTCTATGAAATCTATGAAAAGAAAGATAGTAAATTCATGCCCTCCATGAAAGGAATTAGAATTTTGCTATTGAAATCAGTGGGTGCATTTATACATGATGCTTTACTGCACAGCAGACTAATTTCCTATGAAGTAAAGCACCAGTGTCTGCACGTGTGAGACAATTAGGGCCCAGTAGACTAATTTACTGTGCTGCCAGATAGTCCTGTCAGATACAAGTAGTATCTAGCAATGCAGTAAATTACTGCACTTAAATGCATACATTGACAATGTTATTGGGATTAGTTTACCCAGGTTCAAATTGAGCCAGAGTGTGTTCAGTCCCATTAATTGGATGTGTAGACTTGCCCAGTGGCATCATGTTTTCAGTTTGTGTGTTGGTTATTTACTGGTTGCTTTTGTTCATTTATAAGCATGTGACAGATCGTAATATTATCAGAGGGTACATCTTAACTGTAAAATTTATTTGTAGAACCCAGCGTAGCATGAGTGGCCCTTTTGCTCCAGGGCTAGAGATCACCTCCAAACTATTTGCAGTGTCCCATGATGCGAAGTTGCTGCTTAGTGGAGGACATTGGGACAATAGTATCAGAGTGACATCGCTTACAAAAGGCAAACTGATAGGACAGCATATCAGACACATGGGTAAGTTAGGTCTTAGTTTTAATTTATGAAATTAAAACTTGTATAAAAGTTTTGTAGTGAGTAGGTTTAATGCTTTGAGCATTACAAGGCTCATTTAGGTATAAGAAATACTAGGCCAGTGTGTTTGGACAAGGCAGGTTGGACACAAAGGAATTACAAGATATGTTATATATAAGAATTTGCTAATTTCTTTTATTTTTACAACTGCCTTTTGTAGGTTCAGTTAGGACTAATGGAAATACTGTACAAATATTGATAGGACCATTTCAATTAAAAACAAACTGTTGGATAGGTTAATGATGATTATATTTAATGTTTTTTTTATTCCAGGCTGGAGCTCTTTTACAAAGCCCAATATACATCTTTTTCAGTTGTCAGAATTTATGCAGTGCTCATGCTGTGGTGGAGTTTGCAGTTTTGTTTCTATTTGCCCACTGCTGGCACAGTGTACAGCAGCTCATGGCTACTATATGTAAAACTAGTCTTAAATGCTGATAAAACCTTTACCTTCATTTTGCATTTCAACTTTTTCCTTTCCTTTGTAGATATTGTGACCTGCTTGACTATAGATTTCTGTGGGATCCATTTAATTTCTGGTTCCAGAGACACTACATGTATGATATGGCAAATAATTCAACAGGTGGGTTGCTCCTAAATACTACCAGAAGCTACCTTTTGACAGACAGCTTTCTTCCCTAGTGCTTACTTTACCACCATACCGGTTCTGTAAATTCACAGGTATAGTAGCATTCCATTAAGGCTGATCATTTATTTGCTGTCTCTGTCATGCTTTAGGGAGTCCACTACAGATTATAAATTCAGTGATTCTATTCACGTCATACAACAACCCTGCAAGTAAGAAAATATTATTGCTATTTTACAGATAGGAAAACTGAAGAAGGTGACATGTCGAGACCCATACTGTTTGTGTCAGAGAGGATTAGAATGTGGTAGTTTCTGATTTGTTAATCTACTGATCACACAATGCAGATATCCATATTTTCATTTACTCAGTGGGAAATTCTGTCTTCTCAAGAATTATCAATAAGAGCAGCAGCATCCTTTCTCCTTGACACTAAACAAGTATCTTACTTTAATAACTGATTTGTGATTTTAAAAATGGCAAGCCAACTTAAGCTACTATGTTTGCATTATATGGCCGTGCATTATACACTTAAACACAGAAAGAGACAGCAGGTTCTTATTTAAACGGTTGAACCTGCAAAGGAGTAATGTAGGAAAGACTGAACACAGGTTGTAAGCTAAAGTAAAACACAGCTAAAACCACAGGTTAACTTTGATGTACCTATAAGGTAGGAGTGTATTAGTGGGTAGTTACCATGGAACAGCTGATGCATGATAAATCTGTGCACCCTTGCACCTTATAGTTAGAGGTTCTTGCTCCTCTGCTCAGATTGATTGCCATGTTTGGGATCAGGAAGGAATTTCACCCCATGGTCAGACTGACTGGGGATTTTTGCCTTCTTTGGAGCAGGGTCATGCTTTTCTTCTGTTGATCTCTAGGGTCTATTTTAACAAACTATTCCTGTGTTTGCAATGGCAGGACATAAACACCTTTCCCCCCCTCCCCCCCACTTTATCTGTGGCAAATTAGAGTGGTCTTGATGTTTTGCGGCATTCTGTCTGGTAGTTGTACAAGAAAGATGTTTGTCCTAAAAACTTTGCAAACAATTGACTGGGGTGGTTTAGATAGGGATGATCCTCCTTGAGCAGATGGTTGGACAAGATCAGCATTTCTCAACCCATGGGTTGCAACCCAGAAGTAGGTCACAAGAAGGTTTCGGAGGGTTGCAACTCATGGATTGAGAAATGCTAGTCCTGGGAAAGCGCAGAGACTGTGGCAGGGCAGAGTGGCGGGGGAAGAGGGCAGGAGAGAGCTGTGAGGCATGGCTGGATGCTTATGAGGGCAGGGTGCTGGGAGATGCTGCACGGTGGGTGGAATGAGCTGTGATCTGGCTGCCTGGTGCAGCATGGCAGCCCCAGGGGCTGCCACAGTCCTCCCCTCCTCCTTCCTCCAGCTTGCTGCACTATCATCTGCATGAGCTGGAACTGCCACAGCCACCATGCTGAGGCCTGAGCAGGACGGGGGCAGCTGGGGACCCCTTCGGCAGGGATGGGTGGGGCAAGGAGCTGCAGGTTGGGAGTGAGGGGCACTGGCAGGGCTGGGGAGGGGCAGGGGCTGTGGGATAGGAGCAAGGGGAACCAGCAGGGCTAAGGGAAGAGGGGGCTTCAGGTTGGAAGTAAAGGGCACCAGTAGAGGGGGCAGGGGCTGCGGGTCAGGAGTGAGAGGCCCAAGCATGGGCAGTGGGGTGGGGACTGTGGGTGGTGCACTGGCAGGGCCAGCAGGGTATAGGTTGGGACAGGCCATGAACCTTTGGACGTGGGTCCTGGTAGGAAAAAGGTTGAGAACCACTGGACTAGATGACCTACTGATGTCCTTTCCAGCCCTGCTTCTATGGTTCTATGATAACCAGACAGTCTTGACAGATGAGTGAATTGAAAAATGAATTCTGTTCTTTCTGAGCAGGATTTCTCATGTGTGATACGCTGTACATTGTAAGAACATTGTTTGCAGTTTTCAGGAGCAAAGTGTTTTGTGTCAAAGTTGCCAAGGCCAGAAAGGAAAAGATTAAGTTCTCACTTGTAGAAATCTTTATTCCTAGAGCTGAATAAAATGAGCAATTTCTGTTCCATAGGAAATCCCAAACTTTCAACAGTTATTTTTGTCCCAAATCGGGTTACAACATTGAAATTACAAATTATTTTGTAAAATCAGAACTCTGTAAAAATTTAGTTCAGAAATGGTAACATTTTAAAAATTAAAATGAAACATTTTAAAGTTCCTGAAATCAAAATATTTAATGTCAATTCACTGCATTGAACTGTATCTTCCCTGAGTGGTGCATAGGAGATGGTGGGCATCTTCCCCTCACTATACCGCCCAGCCCATTCCCAAGGTTTAATACTCTAATTCTTCTGTATTGGCGGGCTCCTTCCCTGCCTGTACTAGATATCTGATAATGCACCCAGAGTCATGTGAATCCCTGAGGCAGGGGTGGGCAATTTTGGGGGCCTGAGGGCCACAAAGGGAGTTTTGGTGAGCTGTTGCAGGCTGGGTCAGCACCACCCTCACCTCACCCTGCACAACAACTCAACAAAACTCCCTAAGTTGTTCTGCTCTCCACTTAGCTGGGCAGCTGAGATGGGGCTGTGGGGGGACAGGGAGTGGCACCTGGGAACAAGACAGGCAGGCAGGAATGGGGTTGAGATCATGGGGTGATGACTGTGGGGCTGGTTGTGCAGGCAAGGGCATGTGGGGAGCAGATTGCAGCTCCAGCCCCACACTTTTACCACCCCACAATATTCATGGAGACTGGCCCAGACCCACAAGGGCAGGGGCAGGAAATGGAAGCCAATGGCAGGAAAGGGAGCCTGGAGATACCAGCTGCTGATGCCACCAGAGGAATAGGAGGAACAGTGGTTGGGTGGGAGCCCAGTGACTGCAAATGAACCCTTCACAGACTGCATGCAGTCCACAGGCCATTGGTTAGACAGCTGTGATTCAGTCATTCGAGGTACAAACAGAGCTGCTAATTTAGTAGAAAGAAAATGAGATAACTTAGAGAGTAGCACAAAGTGCTACATCAGCTGTGTTGAAGATACCTAGTATGTGTCCCTCAGCTATAAGAGAATCTGTAATTGTATTATTTATGCTTGTATCAGGGAGGAGTTCCTATAGGCCTGGCACCTAAACCCTTACAGATTCTCTACGGACATACAGATGAGGTACTGAGTGTTGGCATCAGCACTGAACTGGACGTGGTGGTGTCAGGAGGCAGGGTAAGTTGCTTCAGGTTTTTTCATTTTTTTGGAAGTAATGATTTTTATTATTGGGATCAGTGTGATACCAAAAAATGTTGCTCTTCCCTGATTTTTTTTCTTTTAACCTTTTGTATAAAGAAGAAATTGCGTATTGTGTCAGCATGTTGCTGCTTCATTCTGGTAATTTCAAACTGTGCTGCCTGCAGTGTAACGACCTTATGTAAAGTCTGTGTGCTGCCTACAGTGTAACAACAAATAATGATCTTACATAAGTATTGCTATCAAGAAATAGATCCTAAGTTTTTTGTTTTTACAGGATGGCACTGTGATTATCCATACCGTTCGCAAGGGTCAATACATGAGAACCCTGCGACCACCTTGTGAGAGTTCCCTCCTCCTGACTGTTCCCAACTTGGCAGTGTCCTGGGAAGGACACATAGTCGTCCACACCAGTATAGAAGGAAAGACCACTCTCAAGGTACTTAGCAAGTTACAACCCAAAGTTATAGAATGTTTTTGCTCTTTTCTTTTAAGCATTCTACATAAATGTGCCTGTTGTTCTTGCAGCAGAGCCTCATGCAAGCTGTCCCATACGTTTTCTCAGCCCTAACCTAGAGAGACCGGTAGCTTTAGGATTCGCAGTATAATGCATTCTCATTGCTTATTCAGTATTTGTGTGTAGTCTACCTTCTGTGACTAAAACTAGGGAGGCCTGCTGTGGTGATGGCTTCTGTAATTATACCAGGGATTGGAAAGGGGCTTCTGACTAATAATAATAGTCTGAGTACATTAGCCTTCAGAATACATTGAACAGCCCATTTCTTCTCCTTGTTCTGTGGGGAGCCTGAAGTATTTGGGTTATGGCAGAGTAGAAGGATTCTGTTTTGTAACAAACTTCAGGACCCTGAAGTTTGTAATCCTGCCAGTGAGCTGATGGTATAACTAGTAAACTTCTAACCCAGTCAGTCCTCCAGGACAAATTTCTTCTTAATCTCCTCAGGATAAGAATGCATTACATCTCTATTCTGTGAATGGGAAGTATTTGGGCTCAGAGAGTCTAAAGGAGGAGCTATCAGACATGTGTGTGACTGGCGAGTACATTGTGACTGGCAGCCTACAGGGATTCCTCTCCATCCGAGATCTGTACAGGTAATGGGCTGGTGACTGTATGGGATCACTGAGATGCCAGTACAGTGGCTTAATTAAAATGACATGGGCTAGGGGAAAGACATTCAAAAAGCCTTAGCTTGAATTGATTCAGTCTTTGCAGGTTAGTCTAACCTGACTAAACTAAGCTAGTTTGTAACTGTACAGACATCCCAGAAATGCAGGCACATGGCTGCACTGACTCAGGCTAGAAGCCAGGGGGGCGCTAGAGGAGCCCTCCCTTCTCTTCTATAGTGCTGAGCCAGGGAGGTGTGGCCAGAAGCATGCTCTGATTAGGGAGAGGTGTTGTGTTCCTCCACCCCTTCCTCCCCACCCCACCCCCCCAGCTCAGCCCAGCAGGGAATTGATAAGTGTTTATCACCCCATTAAGAAAACAACAGAGGCACATTACCAACTACCTGTTGATTCTGCCTTTGTCCCATTTTCCGCAGCATGGACTATAGCCAGCATGTGGTATGCTAGCTAATGCTGAGAACTGTCAGTAAGGCAGAGGGGATAGGGGAAATTCTTGTTTATTGGGAAGGGTGGGGGAGCAAGGGGAAGCCAGGCAGATGCCTGCAGTCTGTGCTGGAGCAGAGCCCAGCCCAGCCCAGCCCAAAGACCATACTGGGATGCTGGGGGATTCTGGTTTAACTTAACCAGCAGAGGGTCTGGGACAGACATTGTACAAACCTGTTTGACACAGATTATAGATTCATAGAAGTAGGGTTGGAAGGGACCTTGTAGATCATCAGGTCTGACACCCCCCCACACCCCCGCCTGGGCAGGAGAGAAAACCAGGCTCAAATGACCCCAGCAAGGTAGACATCAAGCCTCCTCTTAAAGACCTCCAGGGTAGGAGCCAGCGCCACTTCCCTTGGAAGTTGGTTCCAGATCCTAGCCGCCCTGACTGTGAAGTAGTGCCTACGGATGCCTAGTCTAAATCTACTCTCTAAGTTATTCATTGTTATTCATTCCCGGGGGGCAGTAGGGAAAACAAGTTCTCTTCCAAACCTTGCCGGTCCCCCCTAGTGAGTTTATAGACAGCCAGCAGGTCCCCCCTCAGCCTTCTCTTGCGAAGGCTGAACAGGTTACGGTCCTGTAGCCTCTCTTTGTAGGGCCTGCCCTGCTGTCCCCGGATCATGCGGGTGGTCCTCCTCTGGACCCCCTCAATGCTTTCCACATCCCTCGTGAAGTGCAGCGCCCAGAACTGGATGCAGTACTCCAGCTGCGGCCTGACCAGTGTCACATAGAGGGGGAGAATCACCTCCTTGGTCCTGCTTGAAATACATCTGTGGATGCATGACAAAGTATGGTTAGCCCTACTGACCATGTTCTCATATTGTCGGCCCATGTTCATCTTGGAGTCAGTAATGACTTCAAGATCTTTTTCTGCCACGATGCTCTCGAGAAGGGAGTTCCCGAGCTTATAAGTGTGCTGCTGGTTCCTACTGCCCGAGTGCAGCACCCTGCACTTGTCAGTATTGAAATGCGTCCTATTTTCATTAGCTCACCCCTGTAACCTGTCCAGGTCCTGCTGTAATCTGTCCTTCCCTACTAGCGTGCCCACGTCAACCCAAATCTTGGTATCATCAGCAAATTTAAATAGGCTGATTTTCAGTTAAGTCTAATACTACATTCAACCAGGTTTATCTCAGACTGGTTCAAGCCATTTTTAAACTGGTTTATGTGCACTGAACATCTGTTCTGTTACAGGTTGAAACCAATTTATAACCACTTAAATAGGTTTATGTGTAATGTCTGTCCATAGCCTTAGAGAGCATGGTACGTTATTGGGCTGTTACTTGAAATGGGAAAATCCATTTGTATAAAAAATTAAAAATGCAACCCAAACCTTGGGCTTTCTGGTCCTGTTTGGATTTTTCTGGATTTGGGGTCCAACAGACCTATTAGTCACCTGGGAAGTTCGCCTATCATTTATTATTTGCATTAGTGTGGCACTGAGGAGTTGTGTACAAGGAAAGACTCTCATTTTGCTAAGCGCTGTATAGACATAGAACAGAAATGTATTTCTTGCTCTGTTAGTATTTTAGAAGGGACAGGATTGGACAGCAGACTGGGGACTCAGTCCTGTTAAGTGTTAGTCCTTTATTTTTCACTCTGAGTTGATGGGAGTTGAGGGCTTAGCACCTTGCAGGACCAATCCCATGGCATGCTGTTGTGATTTTGGTTTAAAACGCTGTCTTCCCCTCTCTATAGAAACCATTAGCCAATAAGAGGCAATTGCCAGATTGTCTGCTGTGTTTGTTTTCCTTTAGTAAATTATTTAGTAAATTACTAACCTGTTATTAAAGTGCTCCTCTAGAGATGAGACATGACCTCTGAGTGGAGGTTCACTGTGCCTGGAATTACAGTGCATTTAAACAAATTGGGCCTCAGTGGCACTCTAGTTTATGCATCTGAGCTCACTCAATGCGAGTTCAGCTTTATTGTGGTTCTACCTATTATGCATAATGTATAGCAGTTAAATATTTTATGTATTTCTCTGTGGGTTTTTTTGTTCATTTCAGCCTGAATCTCAGCATCTCCCCCTTAGCCATGAGACTGCCAATTCACTGCATTTCAGTTACCAAAGAATACAGCCACATCCTTGTGGGCTTGGAGGATGGAAAGTTGATTATCATTGGTGTTGGCAAGCCAGCTGAGGTAAAACCCACCATCAAGAACTTTATCTATCGCACAGTGGGCACTTCCCTTATTTCTGCTTTCCAGTTGAGCAAGAAGTCTCCTCTGTGGCAGGGCAAATTTAAGAGCAGGTTTCAATGGGGAATAAATAATTGTTGAGATGACACAGTTTATAGAGATTTCTCTGTAAGAAGCAAGAGTGTATAGGGAATGCTAATGGGAAAAGTCAGAATCAGTTGGACCTACAGACTTTCATTACTGACATCCGAATAAGAAAGAGGTTATAAATAAGTAACATTTTTGGAATGTGCTAATTTGTAAGCCTCTTCTTGGTGAAGCAATATCTGTGAAGAAAATTGGAAGCAAAAATGAATGAGCTATTTAAGTTTTGTATATGCCACATACGCTTTGCTGTATACTGACTTCCTTTTTAAATATTGCAATGCTTCACTGTTCAGAATCTCTAATGGTAAATGTACAGAGAGAGCCTGTGTAGTCTCCTGACATGCTCTGTACTTTCTGTATGGTGGATGTGCATTTGCCAGTACTGCATACGTAATATCAAATACAGAGCATCTATCTATAGCTGTATCTACTTAGTCATGTGTAAAGCAGAGGTCTTGCTGTTGGTACTTCTTGTAACAACTCTGTCAAAGTACTTCAGTTGTATTATGAATAGAACCAGGTTTTCTGAATCTCTGAAACACTGAAGTAGATTTGAACTGAAACTGTTGGTATTCCTAGTTATAATCAGAGCAAATTTTAAATTAAAGAAACCTTGTGACTTTTGGATTCATGCTAAACTATAAATTAAATTAATTTAATTAAGTGTTAGAAATATTTCTAGTTAGGGGATTATAGTGTTCATTTTCCTGAAACAGACTGCTTAGGCTTGTGATAAAGTGAGAGCCAGATCCTGCTTCAGTTGAAATCAGTGATGAAACTTCCACTGACTTTTGAATTAGACAACTTTTTCTATTATAGAATTCATTAATAGCTGCTGGTGTTATAATTAGCATGCCTTTATGATAGCCATTTAGACAATCACCAGCTTTTAAACAATTTTTCCAGTCTTAAGAAAGCTCTTTGTTAAGCTGGAATTTGGGTAGTTAATTGTTTTGGATTTACGCTTAGAACAGTGAATTTTATCACATCTGACTTCCACTGTGCATTTTTTTTACAGAACTGGTTCCTCCTATAGGTGGGGAGACTTTTCTACTTTTTTTCCAAATTATGGTTCAACTTATTTGCAGGATTAATATCATGTAAGCAGATTTTTTTTAAAAAATGTGTTGGGGACAACACATTTCTCCTGCATTTCCTCATTTTCTAAAATATGTGAATCAGTTTATTGTGCCCAAAAGATTTTTTTTTTTTTCCATTTTGCATTTGATGGGCTTTTTAAACAAAGTGCTAGACTGGGAAATACAAACTCATTCATAGCACTTAAGTATCAGAAACTTTTTTTCAACCTTGTGCAATCAAGGGATGTTTTATTTAACCATATGGGATCTCCAGAATAGAATTGCCACTAGCTAATCTCAGCTCTGGGAGCTGAGTAGTTAGTTAATTTTTTTACAAAATACCATTTGATTTTCAAATAAAATAGAAATTCAAATTAACATTGCCTTTAGCTGCTTGTTACTTGTCTTTCCGTATGGAATAGTCACTGTAGACTATACTTTTTTAATGGTTCTTGCATTGAGCACTTCAACTCTATCTCCATGTTGCCACAGGAACTCCTCTCTCCCCCTGCACAATCAGCCATCACTTAAAGGACATTGTCAAGTATTCTTTTTTTAAATGCCTCTTACTCTTCAGTTCTAATAATTCTCTTTTGAAATAGAATGCACTTTTCATGAACTTGAACATTTTTTTTATTTAGAATTGACTTTTACTCTTTAGTAGTAAATTAGTTTCCATACATAGACAGTTTCCCACAAAATCAGAACATTTTTAAGGTGTATTAAATACTGGATTTAAATTGCTTGACAATGTCTCTCAGTTATCCACAAGTGGAAAAGACAGTGATCAGTGTTTATCTTTGTTTTGTGTCAGTCCCCAGAATCATCCCAAATTTTTAATGTTGTTGTTCTAATTTTGTGTTTATGCAGTGCCTTTTGTTGTTTGGTCTTTTCCAGAATTGGTGTCTGAAGTTCCTTTTTAATTTATCCACCTTATCCCTTCCCCCTCCTTTTGTTTCTCTGGATTACTTTGAACAGATGCGCTCAGGTCAGCTTTCCCGAAAGTTGTGGGGATCAAGCAAACGGCTCAGCCAGATTTCATCAGGGGAGACTGAATATAACACTCAAGATTCCAAGTGATTGCTGCTTCTGTCTTCTCTCGTGGATCCCAGAAACTTAAAAAAAAAAAAATTAGGTCACTTTATGCATATGTCTCAACTTCCTAATGAGTGTTTCAGGGATTTTTGATCCTTGATAGTCAGTTAATGAACAAGCTGTGGTAGAGGTACAATAATTTACTTATCTATATACATGCAAATTCACCTACAACATCTTGCATAATTTTCTTTCTTTATCATTTTAATTTGGTAACAAAGAGTCTCTAGAATTTTTTTTTCAGAAAACCACCTCCAATTGGATATAAAAGACAGATGACATCAGGTACTGGTGATAAATGCCAGATGCTCTCCACTTGCTTGGAAAATATTAACTAACATAGAAGGAAAATCTTTGGTCTTACTTTGGCTTTGTAATTTCAGGATAGTGAAGTTAAAGTTCCTTCAATTACACATGTTCTAACAAAATTGGGACAGTTGAGAGTGTATGACTTTGAATATGCTCTTTAGACCAATCACCTTGCAGTTTATTGCTGTAAATTTATTATTATCTTCTATTGTGTGCCTCCTGAAGAAATCCATTTTAAACTTTTCTGTAAGGAGCACCTTTATTGCACTACTTGATTTTCAGCAATTGCTTAATTATAGAAATGAATGATAATCTCATAGGAACTGGGAAATATTTTCTTCATAACACTTATACTGGTCAGCACAGCTTTTTCTTGTTATTTTTGGGATTTTCAGAAAGTACATGTTAATGAAAAGTGTTGCAGTAGTTACTGTTGGGAAAGCCTGATTTTTAGGGAAAAGGCTTAATGTTTGTTAGGCAGGAAAGAGGTGAGTGACCTCAAAAATATCATTCCTGTACATCTTTTCAGAAAGGAGGAGGAATAGTTTAGTTTAAAAGGAAGATGCAAAATTGACTCTTAGTTATTTTCTTTTCTCAGAGAACTTTTCTTCAGCTCCTGCCACAGCTTTCCTTCTTTTATTTATGGAAATGCATTTGCATCTCTTCTAAATATTGTCAGCTTTCCCTCCATGAGTGGGGAGTTGTTGAGTCACCTGAGGGGTCCTATGATGTATAATTTCATGTATTCATTTTTAGTACCGTGTTTGTTGTTATAAATGCAAAGTAGCAGCAATCCTTTTTCCACCAAGGAGATATTTAGAAGATACATTGGTCTCCTTAAGTCTGCAACTTCTTATTCTTAATTTCTTAAAGCAAGTAAAGGTCTTATCTTGCTTTTAAAGACTTTTTAATGGTCTTATTATGGAATATTCTAACACTAATTTTATATTGTTCTGCTTAACCTTTAGTGAAGGGAATAAGAAGGAGGCTGAACATTATGGATCCTGTAGTTTTAACCCATACATAACTAACTAGTGTAGCAGATCAAATCATCTGGAAAGTTCTAGGAAACATTTCTTTGGGGCACTTAACAGTTCAGTTCTTAATTCCTAAAAATAATTTAAAGTAGCCTGTTTTGCATATGGTTAGACGATTTAGAAATTTATGTTGTAACTTTTTTAGAAGGGGGAGGTTTATCAGTCACTCTAACTTATGCGCACATACCCACCAGTATGTTTTGAAATGAGCTATAGATGTAAAGAAAGTCTAAATGAAAAATGTTAATATGGATTAATCTAGTCACTGATTCAGCAACAATGCCAAGGATACTCTGGAAGTATTAAGCACGTATGTGAATGTGAAATAGGTTTGTCTTTGTAATTTTTATGAACAAGGGATTTTTGAAGAGTTATGTAGACAGAGAAGTGTAAAAGAATCACAGTTTTGAATGTGTGATTTATTGTGAACTGGGGTCGTGTGTTCCAAAAAAACTTGTTTTGGGGCATTGTGTTGATGTTTTTTCTAAATGTATATTTAAGAGGTTAAATATGTATATTTGGATTAAAAAATAGAAAGGCTAATTCAGAATAGCAGAAACAAAATGGAAAAATGAAGTCATAGGTTTGTATGATGCTTAGCCAGAAAACAAGTCTTCATTGTCATTTGTGTAAAGGGGGTGTGCATGTGGGTTTGATACATCTGTGTTTGTTTGAGGCATGTTATTTATAAATTACAATTTTTGAGTTGATACCAGATTTTTAGCATTTTAACCAAACAAATGGGGAAACTAGAGCCAGTTAAAAAAATAACATAGATATGCAAACCCAGATGCAGGCATGTATATCATAATGATAATTTAAATACAGAACACTAATTAATTGATTGTGGTGCTTCACAAGCATTTCTTAACTTGCAAACATTAGCTGCAACTTGCTAGATGGCCAACCCTGTACAAAGCGGCAGGAGGATAACAGGAACGTAAAGGTGAGCTTAAGCCACTTTTGCATATACCAGTGACAAGTACTTTGTATAGATTGGCCATAGCTGAAGATCTGGCCCCTTGAAAATAGGGGGTGATTATGAATACAAATTTGTGTGTTCTTATCATGCCCCACCAGCAGCCGGATTTCTCAGTCTCTAACCGGCGTCTGTCTGGAAGCATTATGCTTTTGTCTTAAACAGTCAACACCTTCCCTAAAATTTGGCTGTTAATAAAGATGTGGTTTATGACTCTAGTTCAGACTTTAGCTGATATTTAATTTATTTTCTTGTATTTTTTCTAGATTTAAGTAGAACACTACTTTTCCCCTTTGTTGCATTGTGGCTGATTTCCTGCCTAGACTAAATGGTGGATAGTGGATTAGTGAACTGCACTTTTTTCCTTTGGTTTCTCATTTTTTTTCACTCTTGAATAGCATTTTCAGATTCTACCAGATAGACTTTTTGGGGTATAGTAGACATGTCAGGACTCAGGTTCTCCTTAGCTTTTTTCTGAGATTTATTTATTTAATTTTAGGAAGAGTAATGCTGTCGTGAAGCAATTCTGACCTGTAATTTAGATCAGACATACCTGAATGCACAGCTGTTTCATAACACTAAGACCAGTTCCAAACCCTTTTTTGTCTTTTTTTTTTTTTTTTAATTCTTTGGAAACCATGGTTATATCTATAGAAGTCTAAAAAATATTATGCTTACGTATGAAGTGGACTTGAAATTAGCAATATAAAGATACATATTTAAACAAAGTGGAAATTTGTCTTATTTATTCTTAACAATTTATAAATGGAATCGAGCAATTGGTGATGTTTTATCTATAACTTTTATTTAACATAGTCTGAACTTACAAAAATATGGTGCTTAGAAAAAAATTCCGTTTATTTCTAATACAGTACAGTGCATTTGTTAAAGTTCTCTCTCATTATCAATTTGTTATAAGTCTTGGTGGTGGTAATTTTTGTGTGTTAGTCTTATGTACTGTGGAGAATCTGTCATCTGGTCATCTTAAGTGTGTGTTTGGAAGATGACAGCATTCAGCGTTAAGCCCTCAGTGTCAAAGCTAAGATATGTGTGGGTTATTATGTCAGAGTATTGTTCATTTTCAGTGTATAATCCTCATTTTGTGCAACACTTAAGAACTTTATCCCTTTCATTATTCACCTATATTTCCATCACCAGCACCAAAAAATATCCCGTTTTAAACTCTCTTATTTCTCTTCACATGTAAAATGTTTTGCAAAGGGAAGTGCTTAGAAGCCCATTTAATTCACAAAGTATCATCTTAAATATTTCTTTCTGTAGTTGTCTAGACATTCACTTAAACCTTTTTATCATGGCCTACTTAGGTAAAAACACTAAAACTAGTTATTTCAAAACTGACTTTTTTTTAATTGCACAAGGGGTATTAAGAATTGACTATTTTCGTAAGAAGCCTCTTTTGGAAGCTAGATTTTGTCTTAAAATAGAGTGCAGAGAGTTGAAACAAAAATGTCCCTACTGTGAAATATCAGTCTTTGAAGGAACAGGCAATAACCTCTGATTTCATTTGTTTTAAGATGGTTCTGTTGAAACTTTGATTTTTTTTTTTTAAATGCACAAAAGGAAGTTAGGTGTGTGACTTCTGCTGGAAGTTAATGGGAGCTCATTACTTGACTCCCTTAGACTCCGAAGAATATTCCTCCCATTGAATGTATATGTCCTTACTTGAGTTTGCAAGAAATAAAATTGTACCTATCATTCAACTGAAGATTTTTTTTATTGTGTAGATTTTTTAGTTTAAGAAGTATATGTATATATGACAACAATACTGTAGAGAGCTTTAGGGATTAGGTTACATTTTATTTTTCAGGGACTCTTAAAAATTCTGGGGGTTTTTTACTATTAAATATACTATTATATGAACATAAGGCCGGATCTGATTAATACGGTCAGGCAAAGGCTCTAATTTTTAGAATGCATTTAAGGATGTGTATAATTTTAGTGGGAATTAAACATGTACTTAAGTGCTGCCTTCACTAGGTATGACTTTTTTTGAACCAGTTGATAGTGCTTATTATTGTGACACCAACTTAGCATTTATAACCATGAACAGCTACACGTGCTAGTGTTCATGTGATTGAGCATGCAGATTATGTAAACATAAATCTAAATGGTCTAAAATCAGGCATCTTGAACAAATATATAATCTCAGATTTGATTAACAAAAGGTACTAAGTACACTAAAATCATTCAAAATAACCTGCACAAGATGAGTTAAAAGGGGAGTGAAGAAATTTGTGAGAGTTGGTGCCCAGATAATTTGTACTTCAAAATACTGCTGTGCAGTAATAGTGTGAACTGGGCTGTTCTTAACACTCTACAGCATTCTTTTTGAAAAGGCAGTTTCAGGCGGCTGTGCAATGTAACACTTTACAGATGAAGACTGAGCAAATACCAGTTGCTGATAAGGGGTTTGAGGGATGGGTTTTATGGGTTTGTATGTTTAGCTTTATATTCACCTACAGTTTGAGGCTCATGAGTTGTGTTCACTATTACATGAAGTTCTCCCTTCTTTTTGATGGTAGTGGTTGCTCGGTAACTGATTGTATGCCTATGGGGTAACTGTATGCCCACATCTGACTCCAGTGGAGGTGGAGAAGGACCTCCCTTCTTCCATTGTGAGGGACCAAATTAAAATTGCTGCATTTCTCACCTCCTCTAAATAAAACTTGTAAGTGCCCACTCCAAATATGGGGAGCATTGTCCCTTGGAAAGCAAGTATGCTGTGTGTGTTGCAAACTATGGTTGTCCCCCAAACCAAGCACATTTCCTACTAAGCACCTGATAGACCTCAGGAGATGAGAGTATGGAAATGCCAGTTGGACCCATTAACTGACGGTGCAGAATATCAGCTTAAATGGGGAGAGTGTTTTGTGCAGTTTAAATTTTAATGAATCGGGGGTCAGGGTTTCCACTTACTATTATGGAAAATTATTCCACAGTCTGAACCTTGTGGTTGTGGAATTATTTCTGATACTTAATTTAAAGTTTTATTTATTCAATTTCATCTCATCTCTCCTGGTTGTACCCCCTTGAAATAGTGGAGACCTTTTCTCTTTGTGTTTTGGCATAAGTTGTTCAGAGATGGTATTTTATCACCATTTAGGCAAGCTGTTCATGTATATTTCAGTCTCTCTTCATAATCTAGTTCCTCCAGCTCTGTTAGTCATTGCTGCTTCTCTTAAACATTTCTGGAGCTCAGATGTTATGTTCTGGTTGTAGCACTACTTCTAGCATTATAGAAAGATATTGCCTTCCTGATGCCAGGAAGTCTTATTGGCTCTTAGTACTGCAATTCCATACCTTACCTGCTATCCACTATTACTTGCCAGGCAATATGACAAAAGAGAGGGTAGTCTTCTGCTCCATTACTCTGTAGTATTTAAGATAATATACACTGTGCAGCTTCCATTTTTAAACTAAGAAACTATTACAGCAAAAATGCAACATGAAATATCTAACATCTGCTAGGCAGGCAGGGTGGTCAGAAGCCAATCATGTATGTAACTGGGGTATCTAAATGACTTCCTATATATTTTTTTTTTACTTTTCAAAGCAGCCATAATTTGTCTAGAAACAAACATTTGAGACCAGGTTGCCCACAAACATCTAAATAGCAGTATTGTTTTTAATGGTTAACAGCCAGGCATGATCAGTGGTGAGCAAGGCTAAAGGAAGTAGTTTAAAAACACCTGAGCAATGGAGATTTGGTTCATAGGTTCTGACCTTGCAAGAAGCCTGGTGAAACCAGGCAGAGCTTGCTATGGGATTTGGACTACAGTGGGTGCATCTACACATTCATTAATGCACCTTAGATACTGTGCATTTAGTTTATAGTTTCATAGTTTCTAGGGTCGGAAGGGACCTGAGCAGATCATCTAGTCCAACCCCCTGCTATGGCAGGAAAGAATACTGGGGTCAAAACCCAGTTTAGTACTTCCTTAATAGAATACTAACTAAATGCGCAGTACCTAGTTACTACACAATAGTGCTGGTGCATGGTTATATAGTGATGCTTACTGTGCATTAGCCTAATACCACTGTGCAGTAGGCTATTAGCACAGTTTTGGCCATGACATGCTACTTACTGCACAGTGTTATTAGGCTAATGTGCAGTAAGTGTCTTGTGTAGACATGCCCAGTTCCTACAAAACTATCGCTTTCTTTAATCGAATGCTTCAAGATTGTGCTGCTGCTTCCTAAAACAAAGCTGTCTTAATGGTTTTAGGGTAAGAAGTGAGACTCTTTAAATTATGCCTCAGTACTTGTTCAAATCACAAACTTACAGTGGAAACAGAATACTAAGCCTTATTTATAGTGTGATAATTAACTACATCTTATAGTAATTCTTATAATTGTGCAATTATGTGATTACAAATGGATTTCATGCCAAAAATGCCTTTATATATAAAGTCCGACATATTTTAGTTATGAGTGTTGAATACATCTAGTTTCAAGTAAGAGCCTTCAAGCACTGTTAGTTATTTGCTGTTAGTCCTCTGTGCAATAACTTCTTCCCTTCTGGGTGCTTTAAAGATTAAGTATATATTGTTTGTCTTTCTTGAATGTTTGATTTGTTCAGCTGGATGAGTTCTAATAATTTTAAGTGTGTGTATATATTGGCTAATGATGGTTTTGTTTCTGTACAGCATGACAGAAGATGTTTTAAAATTTTGCACTTTTTTCTAGTATTTGCAAGTTTGTAATCTAACGATTTTTAAAAGCACACTTTTGTACATAATTATTAAATTAGCTTTGTATATAACTTGGGTCTGGAGCCAATAAAAGAAAGGATTGGATGTGTGTTCTTTCTTCACAGTGGTACATGCAGGTTAAGTATCTATGACAAAAAGTTGTTTATGGTGTGGACTTCAGGAATTGCTAAGACGTTGGCCCCTTTTCATTAAAGTGTTTACTGTAGGTTGTGGGACAACTGAAAATAACTTGGCCAGGCCTCCTGAACTGCTAATGCCAAGGATAATTTTATGTTGGAGGGGTTGAGAGAAGAAAGGAGAGGTGTTAAAAAGAGAAAAAAATCCCTTTTCTCTTTCTGAGTAAAGAAGAGAGCCAGATCCCTGTATATGGATGAGCTGAATTTCTTGCATTTCCCAGTAATGTAATGAGGGAATGGCTAGAGAACCAGGAACTTTTCAGGTGGCACATTAGGTTCCTCATACCCTTACTTCACATGCCCCTACATAATAAATCCTCATTTTAGCTACCACAGAGAACTTGCTTTCTTATATGCTCCCATTATAACTATACACAATAAAGTAGTGCCACATCAAACTCAGGAATGCTTTCCTGACTAGAAAAGTATTGAGATGAACTATTTGCTAAAGAGTGGCTGCATCTACACATGTGCTTAACTGCAGAGTAAAGCATTACTGTCTATATGAGCGCTAATATTAGGCCACAGTAAACTAATTTATATTGATTGAAAATAGTACTGTAGGGGACAGTACTATCTTATGGCTGGGTAACTGACTGCAATTAAACACATGTAGATGCTGACTGGGTGCAAATTGTGTCCAGTCAGCCTAGCCAGCTGGGAGCCAAACTCCTGCCTGCTGCCTAGCCACACAGCTCTGCACTTTCAGCACCCTCATGCCCCAGCCAACCCTGATGCCACTACCTGGAGCTCAGGATTGTGCCCCCTTCCCAACACCAACCCTCCTGCTTCATGTCAGCTTGGGCCTGCTCCGCCTTAGCTCAAATTGCTGCTGTCTTGGGTACACCTGTATACATTGTGCCTGGGAGTAGCTTACTCTGGCCCAAACTGTTCCAGAGTTGATTGCTTCACAATAATTGCATGTGTAGACACACCCAGTAAGAGCTGAGGTAATGTGTACATTTAAATCCAGCTTTATTTATAGAAGTAAGTCTGTTTTCCCCCTTCTTCCCAAGAACTGGAAGCTTCTTTTTCATCTCTTTCCATCTGGATAATGTAGTGCTGCATCTTGTTTCACTTTAAGAAAGATTATGGTGCTTGGAGGTTACCAGCCATCAGCAGGAAACTGAAATCTGTACCAGGCTCACGTTCAGTTGGTGGCTTACCCCTGCAGTCAAAACAGATTGTGCTATAAGCTTACATTTCTCCTTTAACTGCTAACAGAGAACTTTTAGGATCCAGTCCCAGTAAAAGAAGAAAACACATTTTCTTACGTCAAAAGCAGCAGTGAGTGCCCAGTGAAGGTAGCTGGCTAGTTTTATAGACATTTATTTATTGGTCCATAGTACTACTCATGAAACTAGACTAGAAATGTATAGCTATTAGAACTCAGTCTTGCAGTTACTCAAATCTGATGGCACTGATCCCTTTTATTAATATCCTATGAAATCAACACCTTGGCTAATGAGGCTGTTATATCCCAGGAGATAACTGTAGTCATAAGTAACAGAGAACGCTATAAAACAGTAAGGACAAGTAGAATGGCAGCCCTATAAAGTTGCCCAGATAAAGGCAATGTTGTCATCTCTTACAATCCTTCACCATGTTGTCACCATTTTCTTTAATGCTGAAAAGTAAGGAAGTAGTCCTATGTCACAGCTGGGAAGTGGAGATGAGCAAGTAAGAGACTTCCCAGCAGTACAGGATACAACAAAATTTGAGCTGCTAAATGAACTGTGATCTCAGAGGCCCAGTCCATGCCTTAAAATCATGAGCATCTTGCTCCTGACTGAAGAACAAAATTCATTCCAAGTCTAAAAAGGATGCACAGTGTTGAATGCAACCAGTACCTTAAAAACAGTCGAGCTCCAGTTACTCCTTGCAGAGTGGCTTTATCTCCTTCCACTAGTAACATTGATCCTTCACGTAAGCCCTTAATTGGAGAAAAGCAGAAATGTTAGTTGTGACATTTCAAAAACAGGTGAGTTGATTTAAACTGGATTTGAATGTTTAAAATAAGCCTTTAATGACAATTTACTTTTAGTTATTTTAGGTGGCATCCTTCATCTCTGGCAGTCCAGTGTTTGTTTAAACTGTTTCCAGATGTTTTGAGATCGAGACAAAACTGTCTGCAGATGACACGTCTAACACCGCACCCTATTGAGGATGATTCCCTTTAAGATGAAAGTACAAGGCAAAGCAAACAAGTCCTACATAGTGTTAAGAGGAAGGTGACCTCTCTTTTAGGCGATGAGCCTAACCATGCTTTTTAAAATACACAACAGTGCACCACACATAGCACCCAAAGGACAAGGGAAGGAAAGTGGTCCCTGGGATCTCTTCTGCAATTGACCTCAAATCTAGTTTGTGTCATGAAGCAACCAGAGCAGAGGACAGCAACCTTTTCAAGCCACGGGATGGAAGGACAGCAACCTTTTCAAGCCAGGGGATGGAACAACCCAGCTTCAGTCCAAGTGGCTTCAGTGGTGCATCAGCAGCAGACAGGTTTTCCTGTGTCTGTGCCATAGCCAGGCAGCTGGGAGCTGCCACTGCTTCTCAGCCCCTACTCCCCAGCTGAATGGGAGCATAGGTTCCAGCCAGATTGGAGTTGTGCCAGAGCCAGGCAGCTAGGAGCTGCCTCTATGCTGCTGCTTCTCTGTTCACCTGTCCCCTTCCCCCTGCTACCCACCTGTGGCATGGACTCAGGTGGAGGCAGAAGCTGCCTGGCCTCTGCAGCTGCCCACCAGCTGGAAACTGTGCCCATGCTGCAGCCCTAGGGAGATGGGGTGAGGAGAAATGGCAGTGGCACAGGAGCAGCTTCCAGCCATGACCACACTGCATCTGGGTAGCAGGAGGGCAGGGGTGGGGAAAAGTGGCAGTAGCATGGATGCAACTTCCAAATGCCCAGTGCAGCTGCTTGTTGTTCAGTCCCAGCACAGGAAAAGCCCTCTGGCTCCACAGGTCAGATCTAGTGGTTCTAGGGGTTAGTTCTAGCCTGCTGGCCATATGTCGTCAACCCCTGTGTTAGTGCACAACCATCCACCAAACAGGACATACTGGCTGTAAGGAAAGGCAACATCAATGCTGATTTTTCCATATAGCAGTGGGTTGTTATGATATACAAACCCAGTAAAAATGCATTGTAAAGTTTTAGTAGAGACTCAATAAGTGAGTTAACTTTTCACCTCTCTCTTTCTAAGGCATGATTAGGGAAAATGCATGAGAGGGGGCAAGGGGTGCTCAACAGGAGCTTCCTACTCAGCCGCCAGTTCTCTTTATGAATCTAATGGCACCAAAATCAGTGAAGGTCACAGCAAGATGAATGAGGCATACAACTGGTTAAGTTCAACCTTCAAACTCTCTTATAAAGGAACTTTGAGGACAGGAGGGGTTAGGAGGAAGGAAATGGCCCACGTTATTATAAAGTGGAAAAAACCAGAAAGACAAATCCATCTAAAATTAGATGAATGGTTGGCAGAGGAGTGGGGGGTAAAGGTAGTATATATACAGGAGATATGAACCTCTCAAGTAGCAAGTATCACTTACCAGTACTGGAGGGGTATTTGGTTCCTCATGGTATTGATGAATCCTTTCCTGGCGTGTCTCCTGGAACGGAAGGACCTTATGAGCATCAGCTTAAATAAACTGTTACTGTGTAAGTATCTAAAGACTACTAGTAAAGTGTCACAGAATACTTAAAACTAGATCAAGTTTTACATGCACTGAAGGAGGTACGCATTGTTCCCAGGCAAACTGCTTCTTGAGCCAAGCTTCAAGTTTTGTCACTGAAGCACTTGGTTCTGTTTGGGTCCATGGCAAGACTCTTGACTACTGGACCTAGGTTTCCCCTTAAATATCCAATACTACCCTTGGAGAAGAGGCCTTAAAGGAATGTAAGTTAAACAACCAACCTATGGCCTAAACTTGGGAATTCATAAAGTTCAATTGGAGGGACTTCCCCCAGTGTAAGTGATCAAATCATTCAGTTTAGGGACTGCTCCATCTCAATGTGCCTGCCCTCAAAACAAATACATTAATGGAGGTGATTTTAAAATTAATTTCTGCATGAGGTGTCCAAGGAGACTGCCTTGGATAGAGCAATGCAAAAGGGTTTTCCTTTTATAATTTTCCAGAGCATTTCAGGAAGAAAATATTGTAGTAAGTTCTCTGTACTTGCTAACATTTCAAACAGCTCCAAACTAGAGACTAGCTAGCAGAATGCATACATTCTAACCACACCTTTATTCATCCCGTTGCATAGCTAGTGCACAATAGTCTACTTACACCCATGTGAGTACTTGTTTGATCTGGGTCCAAGAAATGGGGGTTGATGTTAAAAGGAACCAATCCCAGGGCCTGCAAGGAAGGTGGGTACACAATTGGCATGTCATTGGTTGTGTTTATGCTGATAGTAGCTACATTAGTTCCTGCACTGGACCCCATGTATGGAACTCCATCCTGAAAGACAAAGAAACACTGTAGAAGGATGTATTGTTGAAGCCTGTCAATTTCTCGTCTCTGGCTGAAAAGACTCAACATTGTCAATTCTAGCCACTACCCCTTTCTAATGCAATTTTTATAGATCATAGGGGATGGAGAAACTGTGGAACTGACTTGTTCAATGTCCGTGACAAAGCTGGAGACAGAATTCAGCCAACAAACTTAGAAATTTGTTGCCAAGATGTTAGCTAGTCACTGCAGGAAACGTGGTGTAGAAGTTTCCTGAAAATTTGCTACTGGGAAAACAGGCAATATTCTAGAAAGAACATACAGCAGTTTTCAAGGATATTTAACTGGGTTGTTTCTACTTGCAGCAAAGTATAAAAGGGTATACATGTTTTGCATAGATAGGAACATATCAGTGTGTGGTCCCTTCCACCACTAGCAGACATGTAAGTGTTTGTTGAAACAAGTCCAAAAGAAAACCCACTCCAGCCCCACCAGCAAGACTCACAACCCTACCCTTTACACCCACCAGCCATCCTTGCTAATTTGGCCTGTTGGAAAATCCATTCTTGTTCCTAAATATGGCTCTATATGAATCCCATGTGCATGGGCAAAACCCACCAGTCAGAGAGGTTTCTCAGTGCACCTCAGCTCAGAGAAAGGTGGAAAGAATGCAAATATGTGCTTCTTCTGGGCCTTGCTGGCAACCACCAGAAGCTCTGAAGCTTGGGTTTAGAGCAGTGTAAGCTTACTTGAAATCTGAGAACCCCCAGCAGATGAACAAGGGAAGGAAAACTAATCTTGAAAGGGCCATCAAAATTACTCAGCCTAGCCTTCCCTGCAATGATGCATGTGTTAAATGCACACACTCGCACACACTCACACACCCCTACAGATCTGATGTGATCTAGAACTAAAACACATCTTCTAAACTTGTAGGGTATTACAGGCCTACTCCTGCAATGCTCAACCTCCTACTGCCAGGAATAAAACTACTTTCTATAGCTCCAGCCTTGTGCCTTCAAAAAACATCACTCAATAAGGGCAGCATTCATTTCATTTCCCTCTTGGGGACACCAAAACACTTCAATGTTAATTCATATTTGTTCTCTGTAGTGTTCCTTAAACTTTTGGAGCTGCTGACCCCCTTGGGAAGTCCATGTCCTTTGTTTAGGGTCAAAAGTCCTAGGGAATAGAAAGGCCACAGGCTCATGTGACACAAGTTTGCCTAGCTCTATTGATGTCGCTGTAGCTATACCATTTTAAGCCAACTAAGAATCTAAGTCAGAGTTACAGTTATAACAATGCCAAAGTACAGAGAATAAATTCACAATTCAAGGTACTAAGCAGGTCCTTCTTGCTGGAAGAATGTTCTGTGCTAGTCTGAATGGGGGAAAATTTGCTTTTGACAGATAACTGGTTGCTGTATATTAGTTTTAAAAAAATCACCATAAGTTCATGGCTATACTGCATCACAGCACTCAGTCACATCACTGAGGCAATAAACTCCATCCACCCACTCCTTCTCTGCAAAAGTCTGCCAGAAATGAGGTCAGACTTGGTTCAGCCTTAAGGGCATCCTGTACTCAAGACTTGGGTTTTCAGCCAACTCAAAGAGTGCATCCAGGACATCCTCAACACTTCATTACTAGGCCTAATGTGTGTGCAGACGAAAGAAGTGGGCAGGGCTTTCTCCAGCAGCATAACAGAGCGCTCTGCTGCCACAAGGCACACCTAAGATACCCTAAGATACTGGATTCACAAATATGGGAGTACAATTGTATAACATTATGTTCTTTTGAGAAAGAGAGCGCCAAAAGGTCTGTGGTGTAACAAGTAGAGTTCGTGCCCCCAACTAAATCCTAGAAGGGGAAGAGAGAAGCACAGTTCCAAGAGCTGGTGGGGAGAAGTGTGGCACCACCACACCACATATTCTGCCCTACTCAGCTGTTGCTCTTAAAGTGGTGGCAGCAAGAACAGCAGCTAGGACTGTTTTGGAGTTCCCAGCATGGGTGGGGTAGAGGCGATTCTAGCACCTCTCCTAATTTGGTGCCCCTCTCACCTACCCTAGTTATACTACTTCAAAAGGTATATCTGTACCATGGTTACAGGAGTGAATTCACCCTCATGAAGAGAGCAAGTTTAAAAAACTAGCTGCTCAGGGTGAGCTACTCCATACTGAGTGCCATGCTGTCACACTGCTGCCAATAGTTGAGCTAGCTAGTTTAAAGCTGGCTGGGATCTCGCTATGTCAAGCTAGTCACTTCTGGCTGCATTATCTGTATAGCTGAAGGCTATTGTGTTTCTGAATATCAGCTATAGTCTTATCACGAGTCACATCTATCATTTTATTGCATTTCAGTCAGTTTTGTCAAATCAAAAGCAGCTCTTTCCTTTGGGTTGGGTCCATAGCTGGGCCTGAAGTTCTCTCTAACAGCAACTCTGGCTTCTAAGTGGCTTTTCATTTCCTTCCAACTCCAAGGCAAGAGGAAATAAGGAAATGACGCTACATATCTCTCTGGGCATCAGAAGAGCAAAATCTGTTTCCTGATCAATGTTTCTATGCTTTGTAGGGTCAGAACACTTATAATTCGCCCCTGAAGGGTAGAAACCAGTTGTTTGTGCCCAGACATCAGCTAAGGTTGACTAAGTGCATCCATAAGATGGACTGCTTGAAGGTGTCAGCTTGGGGGGAAAGGAGTGCAGAAACAAAGTTCTGGAACAAGTCAAGCTAGCACTTCACCCTGAAATGAAGAGAGGTGAGGTGATGAGAAGTGAAGAGAAACAGTTTTAGGGGAACTTATGCTATCACAGAGCTGTACAAGTGGTTGGAATTAAGTTAAAGATCTTTTAAAATAATGCCTTAGTCTAAGGTGCACGTTACACAGGTTGTCAGGAGTTTTTCATAGCTATTGGAGCTTGATGGTGCTGGCAGCATTCAGATGGGACTATCTGGATTTGCTTCGTGAGATCACTGTTCTCAAGTGCCACCCCCTCAACTCCTTCTCTGTGGACTGCAATCCACCACTCCAAAAACCATGAAAATATTTGGCTGCTTGTTGATGTTCTGTTATGCTGTCTCCTCACGAATCTCTTTTGTGGCACATCTTCAATAGACTTGTCAAGTGCACCTCAAAGCATATAAGATACCATGCTGCATGAGATCAATTTTTTTTTATCCTGTGCATTTTCTAAGTAGCTTTCTTCTTCACACTGGGGTGAATGTAACTTCTCTAGTTACTAGATACATTACTAATCAAAACCCATCATCTCAGGTCATGTAACAGCCCTTTTAGATATCAGTACTGGTTTTAGACTTTACCCTCTGAAACACTTATCATACAAGTAATGATAAGATTTTTTCTGCAATGCTGTGTATGCAAAGGTTGTGGCAGAGGTGCAGCAAGCTCTTTCGGTGCCTGGGCAGGGGAGGGGAACTGGAGTCTTACTTGCCCTGACTCTTGTCAATGGAGCAACAGCTGCTACAGCTGCAGCTGTTGACGGCTGCCACTGGGGGACAGGCAGAGGAATGGGCTCCTTGGGGCTACTCCTGGTACCCTGCTCACTCCTCACCCCTCCTCCCCCACTCCAGACACAGGGTTGTGCCTCCCATGACAAATGCTCCTGGGGTGGAAAGGGGGTCGTCATTCCACACACATAACCTCGATACTCTACTGGGCAGGGGCTGCACCTGCCTGGTTCCTAAAGCCAGGCCGAGCAGAGCTGTGCCTCCTGTGGCAAAGACTCCTGTGGAGAGGGGCCATCCTGGCACCCCCTCTAGGTTAGCACCCAGGACTGGCGTCCTCCTTGCACACCCTCCTCCCCTCTCTTATGCTACTGGGTTGTGGAGCAAACTGTGGAGATAATACACAGCGTATCTGAAGAGGCTTAGTGTTGGCATTGCCAAGCTACGTAATTAAATCTTACTGATTATTTCAAAGCTTCTCTAGAAGAAAAAAATCCTCAGGTTTCCTTTTTCAATAGTGGATGTTTGTTTTCTAAATACTAGAGCAGCTCTGAAGGCTTTCACTTCTGGCAGGGGGCATTTTTAAGTACAAGCCATGTGGCATTGATCCCATTTTAGTATTGTTATTTTAGCTTATTTCTATTCTTTTAAATTAAGGGTTACCCTATGTGACTCACTCAGCCACGCTAGGCTAGAAGTGATTAACTCCATTAATGCTGTTGGCTCTTGGCAATACTTCATGTATCCCAAGTCAATACCATGTTACAGGAAGGGCCAGGTATGCAAGCTGTATATAATCTTGTTCGATGGAGTTTGTCCTATTCTGTATCAAGGCACATATGGGTAAAAGTCTAATACTGTTATGTTGGCAAAAGCTCCAGCTGCCTGCTCCATACATTTACAATCTTTATTAGTCTTAAAGGAGCTTCATGCTGGTTTCCTCAGGCTACAAAACAGGGGGTTAAAAGGGACCTATCATCCCACAATTTAAGTTGGATGTGGAACAGTGTGTCCAGTTATTTTTTAATCAAGGCTTTTTTAACAAACAATCCCCTGCACCCTAGGAGGTGACAGCCCAGTTTGGGAAGTCCCAAATTAAAAGAATACTCCACAGTGATTAGATATTCTCAGCCCATAAGACTGACTTGGCTCTGAGAAAGTCATGTGGCAAAGTTACCTCAAGAACTCTCTTCCTGATCTCCAGTAGCAAACTGTTGTCATAAAGAGCTTTCAAGAGACGAAATGTGTTTCCACCCCCTGCAGGAAAAGAGTCAATGTTACTCGATGTGTTTTCCACTTGCTTTAATTGAGACCATCAGCAGAACTGCCAGACACCTATAGATCATTTCAGCTGTAAGCAAAGCCAGATGCTTTAAAAGAACGCCAACCTCAAATGTCAATCAGCTGATCCCCTAGAGATCCCTTCTCAGCTTTACACTATCTTCACATAACAAATCTGCTGTTCTAACATGTAAGTATGTAATATATTCTTAACATGATTGTAATAATACACCGATAGAGGAATAATGTCTCATTAGAATGTATTTTTCAAACGACTGGATGAAATGGAGGATTTGTCAAAGAAAAAGGAGGATTCCAGAGCTCAGGCTGTTTCCTCAGGCTTGAGAAAGTAATAATATCTTCCTGAAGACAAATAAGGGGGCAAGAGTTAGACTCTCTAAAGCCTAACTGCTAGGGATTCTGTGCACTGAAAAGTTGTTATTATTAAAATTATGGCTTAGTTGGTTTGTTGGGTCCAGTGTATCGTTACTAGAACTAGATTCCAGCCCAGACATTGTGCTTATTATTCTGGACAGTCTTTATTATAAGTTTATTGAGGTTTATATAAGAAGTAGACAAGAGCCTTTGGAAGACAGGTTTGACTTTGCCTTGTTCAGCTTCTTTTTTTCCTTTTTTTGAAGTGTTACATGTAAGTTGAAACAACTAGGCCTAGAGCTGTGTTCAGCAAGAAATTGTTTAGGGCAGGGGTGTCAAAGAACCAGCCTGTTACGAGAGCTGTACCACCTAGCCCCCGGGTGCTGCCTATAGGTCTTAAAAGTGACCCACAAGACAGCATGCAGGGTGCGCATTTGGTCCTGTACGCCACAGTCAGTGCCTGCTCCAGCTCATGTCCTGGAGTGGTAGAGCAGCCGCTGGGTGCAGCACAGCACTATAGCAAACACATGTCACTCTTAGGTTGTGTAGCACAACCCTGCAGTGACTGGAAGAGGACTGTGCCACATGTGACACCCACTCCAGATCCCGACTGCAGAGAGTCTGTGGGTCTAGCTTGGCCTGGCCTGTCAGACCAGCCCCACAACAATCACCCAGCCCTCAGGGCCAGAAGGGTTTGACACCCCTGGAATGGAGCTTGGGAAAATGTCTTATTTCTGTGAGAGCACAAGCCACTGTGGAGACATGAATAAAAATAATAGCCTTGGGTCCCTTGGTTCTGACGCTACAGTTTTAAAGAGATTTATTTTTATCCTTTTTGTTTTGATTTTGTATTTCGCATATTTTTGGCTTGTATATCTAGACCAAGCTAAGCAGTGTGCTGCTAGGCATGCTAGTGTAGCTCACGCCTAAATCATAGGGTTTTCAAAAAAAAGTTAATGACTTATCTTCAAAGGGGAGAGAGATGGAGTTGGAGAGCAGGCTTTTTGCAGCCCAAACACTTAGTGCAGGGCAATCTAAAATGGACTAGGCCAGGGTAGTCAACTGCTGGCATGGGTGCCAGAGTGTGGCATATGAAGGCATTTTGCTTGACACATGCACCTTGAAGTGGACTCGGGGAAGGGGCCAGGGCTGTGCTGCAACAAGGATCAGGCCCCTTGTAGCTCCCCCACCATCTGCCCCTGGTACACAACATCTTACAAGTTGAGATTGCAGGTGGTTTTGGCACTCTGTCCAGAAACGTTGCCAACCCCTGGACTAGACAGTTTTCATTGTTTAGAGAGTGATATAAAATGTATATAAGCCATAAAATTTTAAGCTTTGGCCATGCACATGTTGAACATGTATGGCATGTGTTTCTACATATAACTAGCACAAGAAACTCTTAATCGCTACTGGAACCTATAAACAGCAATTTCAATCTTATTTTTTTCTAATGAATAACTGTGTTAAACAGGGTCAGCTCCTTCATTTCCCTTTCTGCTGTATCTGTATGAAGTGTGACTGCAATAATTAATCTACATGAATCATAAGTGGAAAGAGATAGAATTAAACACTTACCTATAAATATTGCTTCAGATTTCCTTACAGATTCTATGGGATCAGAAGATTCATGTATGCTGTCTAGACCATAGCCTAAAAAAAGGGGAGGGGGAGAAATATATAGCTGTTTAAAGACAGAACACGGGATAAATCTTACCTGTTTTTGGAACTCTTACCAGAAGCTATTAAGGAAATGTCTTACTTACGTAGTGAGAAATAACACTGCACACTGACTAAGAGATCAAAGAGGGAATGATTTTCATTGTGGCAAATGGCTCACATGGACATTTCAGGATTGCTACAGGAATGGTGGTGCATGTTAGCAAGTAATCTAAAGGTGATTATGACAAAGGTAGCAGTTTGAAGATGGCTAGACAAAGCTGTCAAGGTTAGGCTTGGGAAAAAGTGTAGAAGAATGTTAGAGGTCCCCAGAAGACTGGGCACTGTCCTGACCAATGCTATTTGTTGGAGACAACTGGTAGATGAGGAATAACTTGTGTTACTAAGCAAATTCACATTGGAATGAATAACTGAATTACTCAAATTACATTGCTAAGTTTTAAGTTATCTGGAACCAACCAGGACATTAGGCAGGGGGCATCACTGTTGACAGTTCAAGGAAGATCTCTGCTTTTCTAGTACTGTAATACATTCAGCAAACAATATCGTACATGGTATGAAAAAGACTGGAGCAAGGTGATAACCACATCACCTTTCTTGCTCCAAGAGTAAAGAAACAGTGGAGCCCTGTCTCTACTGCCAATGGGCCACAGTGGCCTGTAAACAGGACACCTCTACCTTTATGAGGAATAGCTTGATAATTCAGGCTTTTGTTCTATTACTTCAATAGTAGATCTTTTTAAAAAGAGCTTTAAATAAGTGTGTGAAAATATCCATTATATGGTTAGAGAGGGTATGAAAGATTCGGATACAAAGAGAGATTATTCCTAACGTGTAAAGGCTAACCCATCATACCATCCATTACTTGATTTGTTGCCTGTTCTCTGAAGTGCTGCCCAGATACAAAAAAAGCTTACCCACCAGAGAAGCGGTCTAACAATTCCTGTATTTCTGTTGATGGCAGCTTATGATCTAATGAAAATATTGTAACAGAATAAGCAGAACTCTGTGAGGGAGATGTGCAAAAACACCCCCAACCAACTGCATGAAGATCCTGGGAAACTTGTACATATAAAGAAAGCAACAAAAAGGTGGTTTGACTAGGTGTATATCCATGGCGTAAGCAGCACGCAACAAGTCACGCACCGGTCTCACAATCCTAAATTGTGGACAGGTGAAAGAGCAAGCCTGTTTTCTTTATCAGAGAAACTCCACCTGGCCAAAAGCTCACAGAAAATGTTTTAACGTCACGCCACTTTTATTACATCCTTCAAAGGCTGTATAACTAGTCTGTCACCTTACCCAAACTTTCAAATTTCTCTCTTGCGGTCTTGGCATAGGCATCTTGGTCATGAAGCGCATATGGAATGAACAAGATCCTCTTGACTTTTCTGGAAAAGATGACAGTGGGGACTCAAGTTTGGGCTCTGCCAACTCTTCTCTTTGTGGGGGCTTAAGTGCAACTGATCCAGGAACCTGCTGGATGCCCTCCCTGCCCTGCCCTTCTCCAGCAGCCCTGCCCTGCCGGCCTGATGAACAAGCACTGACAGGACAGAGACGGGCCCAGGCAGCAGTGGACACTGTGGCTTCGTGGGTGGAAAGGAAGCGGAAAGCGGAGCTCTAAGTAACAGGAGGCTTTTAAAGGCCTTTAGTGCTTCAACCCTCCTACCGGCTGCGTTTTATTTAGAAGAGGCCTTGCCTTTCCCTGCTCTCTCCCCCCCGGGGACTGCCTGACCCCTGGAGCTGCAGGGGCCTCCGCAGTGATGCTGGGGGCCGGCACCAAGGCAGCAGGGGGGGCAGGAGCGCAGCTCTTACTCAGGCCCCGGCCCCGGCCCCGGCCCCTTGGAGGCGCAGCCAGGTCCGCCCGGCTCTGGCCTAGGAGCCCTCAGGAGCAAGGGCCGCGGGCTGCACAGCCGACCGCAGGCACTTACTCCCCGAAGAAAGCGGCGACCTGCTGCTGGCAGTGGCCCAGGTACCCGCCGCCGTGCAGCGTGGAGTTGGAGACCAGCAGGAGCCGCCGCGAGCCGCCCATTGCCGCCGCCAGCAGCGCCGGGGCGGGGCGGGGCGGGGCCGGGCGAGCAGTGTAACCGGGCCAGGGCGGACGTGGAGAGCCTCGGCCCAGCCATGCTGGACTTCGCCATCTTCGCCATCACCTTCGTGCTGCTGCTGGTGGGCGCCGTGCTTTACCTCTACCCGGTGAGCGCCGCCGCCTCCCCCCGCCCGGCCCGGGGTTGCGGCCCGCAGCGCGCTGCAGGAGCCCGGCCTGGGGGGTGGGGCACGCGGAGGCCCAAGTAGCCCCTCAGGCAGGACCTTTGCAGGGGAAAAGCCACCAGTTACCACATGTTTTTCCTTTAAAGGAGAACCCGTCCTTTAAAGTTTGTCGATACGTGTTTAAAGTTTGTTGGCGATCCTGTCATACGTTCTTGCCGCCCACTTTTGGGTTGCGGTGCACAGTTTGAGAAACACTGATCCAGCCTCAAAGCAGAACCGTCCCCACCTGTTCCTGGGGGGCGATTTCCATCATCCAGCAGCTCTTTTATCAACTTGTAGTGAGCCTTGTGTGTGGATGCCCACGGTTGGAACAGAGCCCCATGTCCAGGTGTCCGCAGTGAGAGTGCTGACCCTGCACAACCGCACAGGTGCTTTTCTTCAAAGCAGTGATCCTCAGCCAGGCTGCCGCCACACCCCAGGATGGCTTGAGATCATGTCAAGGCTGCTGTGGGGTGCCACACAGTGTTAGTACTGTTCGGGGCTCAAACGTGCGTCACAAGGTCACGCCAGAGGTTGCAAATAGAAAGTCATAATATGGTAAACTTGCTGAACTGTTGTGGTCTTGCCCAAGTTCTTTGCAAGAGGAGAATAGCTTTATTATTTTTCCTGAAGCCAACAAGCAGGGACCAGGAACTGGCGTTTTCCAAGAGGGCCAGGAGCCTGATAGTTGGGAATCACTGCTTTAAAGAGATGAGTAATCCTAGCTAATTCTGCGGGACTGGACCCATGCTGGGAGTTAAGCACCATCCCCATGTCTGGGGATGGTGCATCCTGCCTGGTTTTGTATAGAAATACATAAATATTGTTTTATAATATTATATAGTATACAACAATGTCATGCATTGGTGGTGAGCTGCACTTTTGATCATGGGTGACTGATGCCTCCTGATCCTGGAGGGTCACCAACAGCCCATCACCGACTGGGAGGGTTCACCAGGGGCCGATCACCAACAGGGGGTCCCCCTGTGGCCAATCAGCGCTGGCAGAAGTGCCAGCAGCAGACCCGGAAGTGCCACTGGCGCTTCTCTTGATGCCCCCACATTCTCCAGGAGGGGTGGCAACAGCCATTGCTGCTCCACTCCCCGGCCGGCGAGGGCCAATCTCAGGAGGGCACATTCCCCCCCCATGCATTGCCTAATCTTGAGGCAAAGAGAAGAAGATTTTCACTACAAATGTGGCTTTACTGGTCATGTCTACATGAGCAGTGGACTGCATAGTTGTTACTGCATGGTACTATACCCGTAGTTTTTTTTTAGATGCTACTGCACAGTAGCTCATCACTTCTTCCCAGTAGCATCGAGTCACAGCACCTGCTAGTGCTACTGTACAGTAGCGTCTCGTGTAGATGCACCCACTGTGTGGCAAATACTACCATCTCTTTTCTGGCAGCTACAGTTAAAAATGTGTAAATCAAACTTTGCTGTCCTTTGCTGAAAACTCATACTTCTTAACTAGTTTTAAGTAAGTAAAACTGACCCTAAAATTAGTATAGATGGGAAAGCAAATGAACCCCTGATAAGTTAAATGTAATTCCCTCTGCTCCTTAGCTCAAGTGGTAGAAACTAAGTATAATAATAGGGAAGGAGAGCTCCAATTGCTGACGTATACGCATGGACTCTTATGAGAAGAAACAATTATGGCTTATTGTAAGATTTGTTCAGCGCAAGCTTGGAAGTTTATACAACAATCTTTTAAACTACTGTAAAAAGTTTGGAGCAGCAGGCCAACAGGTGCTAAAATGTGAGTCTTACAAGGTTCATGCAAAACTCTGAGGAGTGTTTTTCTTTTTCCTTAGGCTTCTAGGCAAGCTTTGGATATCCCGGGAATGGCTCCAACAGATGAGAAGTAAGTGGCTTCCTGCTTCATTTTCCTTATATTTTGCCTTTGCTGTTGATTCTGCTCATAAAAGTAAATTTTGGTTTTTGTTCCTTCAGAGATGGCAACCTGCCAGACATCATAACCAGTGGCAGCCTGCATGAGTTCTTGGTGATTTTGCATGAGAAGTATGGCCCAATTGTTTCTTTTTGGTTTGGAAGACGCCTTGTGGTCAGTCTGGGATCAGCTGATCTCTTGAAGCAGCACATTAACCCCAATAGGATATGTAAGTTTAATTTGCTTTCTCTTAGTTGCATTTCTGTTCACTGTGGTCCAGCTAAAATCAGTGAGAGCTTTGGCACAACCATCCATTGGAGTCAAAATTCACTCTCAGTGTTTATGAGGATAAGAGTAAGTTGGAACTATAATAGTGGTTTAAGCTTCTGGTACTGTTCGTAGATGAAAATGGTTGTCACTGAAAAATCACTCTTATTGACTGGCTCTTACAAAATGAGGGAGATGCTGAAAGGGGAACTCTGGGGCTGGTAGGGATCACTCATGGAGTTTGCAAGGACCAGTCTTACAGCTAATCTGAATCAAAATTAAAGAATGACTTTGGTACACAAAGAAACACCTTACTGAAATTTGCTGAGGTCTCAAAGTTGAAAGGTATGAATAATGCAGAAAAGGTTTAGAATATGAGAGAAATAATTGGACCTAAAGGAGTGGAGTAATACAATTGAAACAGAGGAGGAGAAAGACTTGGTTATGTTTGATAATCAGCATTATGTCTATGAACTCTTACTAAGATGCAGCCATGAAAATGCAAATGTTATCACAGGATTTATCAGGGGAGTGTATTTGTAGTAGGGAAAGGGAAGTATTAGTGCCATTGTACAGGACCCTTGAGAGAGTTCACCTAGAATGTTGTGTATGGTTCCAATTACCAAGTTCAGGAAAAATTAATTAAAATTGGAACAGGTGGAGAGGAGAACTACTAGGATAATCAAGGGCATGGAGATCTAGTCTTTAAGAGACTAGAAGGATTTGGTTATAAATGCAGCAGAACTATGAAGACCAGCAAAGGCAAATACCTATTTAAATTGAAGAAGGTTGTTGGTACAAAAGCAAATATGTATAAATTGGCCATAAATAAGTTTGGGCTGGAAATGGAAAGATTTCCAGTCATCCAAGTGGTGAGGTTCTGGAGCAGCTTTCCAATCAGAGTAGTGGGAGCAAAAAGCCTTTAACTAATTTTAAGTTTAGGGAAGGTGATTAAGTGATGCAGTTGCTTCCACCAGCAGGGGACAGTACTTGATTACCCAGGATGTCCTGTGTTCCTTGGAACATTTTTTTTTTTTATCTTTTCTCCCCAATTTTGAAATGAAAGTTTGGATTCTAGATCAAGATTCTGCAGCTAATCCCCTTACCCCTGGCCTGTGAAATGCACAGGGCCTAGAGCTAGTTGAAAAACCCATACCGGCACCTGAATGTGATTGTCTGGGCTACAACCTAGAGCAGACATGGGGTAAGGTGGAGGAGCTTTGTGCCACCTGTGCTGAACTCCCCCTGAAGCAAGGTGAAGAAAGTCAGTCAGTTGCACATGCCTCTCCCTAATGCTAAGACATCTCCAGAAATTTAAATTTGCTTGAAAAATATGACCTGTTCCCTAATTTTTTAAATCCTGTAGTCACATCTTAGACAGAAATGGAACCTGTCATTTGAATAATTACAAGACCATTTGTGTACCTTTTCTTGCAGTTGAGAATAAAGGACAGGGTAGCCTTAAACTGTTGGTTGATCACTTAATAAAAGATTGGCTTGTAGTTTTAGTCCAGGCTTGATGCTAGTGGTGTCTCATAGGGCAATTCTCTGGGGCAGTGAGGCAATCCTAGTCCACACTGAGGTTGCTAAGGGTGTCAAACACACAAATCCTATTGACGTGCAATGGAAGTGAGGTGTTTTTAGCTCCCTTATGCTCCTTTGGAAATCCCAGCCCCAATGCTGTGCTGTGAGGTAGAGGCAGGATCTGTTTCCATTTCCCTGTGTCATGCTTGTTTGCATGGGGCTGGGAGCAGATGTCACAGACCATTGTTGTGCATTTTATGGCTAGCAGCTGTTACGATGATGGTGAACTCAGGCTCGCTTCAGTGAGGAGGCCTGCTGGTATCCTGATGTGGTGTTTGTCCTGTTGCTGCCAGTCCCATCCAACATTTATAGTCCACTGCAAAGCTTTCCTATTTGCATGAGTGTCAGGAGAGGATGCAGGCAGGTGAGGCTTTTAGGACCCTTTTGGAGGGCATGAGTTTAGATTTGGTTCCTGGATGCTGTTCTGCTCTGTGTTTGGTTTACAGTCAGTGACAGTGGGTGATTTCCTGCTCCTGGATAATCTTTTCTGTCAACTTTGTTTATAATTACTTTGCCGGATACGTAGTGCATGAGAGAGTGTTCACTCATGTGCTGCCTCTCTGCTGCCTGCGTTCAAATTGAATTATGTTGATGTAAGTCAATAGTGGGAGCTCTGACCCGCTGAAGCCCCAGTTGAGGCTGGCTTACAGAGAGAGAGAGAGAGAGTAGGAGAGCTCAATACTTATAGTTTGGCCAGGCAGTTATAATGGGTGCTGACAAGATGCTGTAGAGATATCTTTAAGATACACTCCTTCCATCTTTGTAAGCGGTTCTGTTTGTCTGCAGGTAACAGCTAGGAACAGTGGATTAAAAAGCCGATCCCAAATCCATTGAAACCTGTAAAAAGGCTCCCTATAAATTTCAGTGGCCTTTAGACATGGCAAAAGAAAATATAGGTGGGGTAAAAGCAAAGATTTCTTGAGACCTCCAGGGAAACATCAGAAGTCATGTCAACTGAGCTTTTACAAGCGAAAGGTGATGAGGTATGGAGAGTGTGCTACAGGGACCAATCTTGCTAGAGCAGGAAGTTTGACAGAGTGCTTAAATGGGTCCTTTCTATCTCTAGCCTCTAGAATTCAAAGAATCCTTGATGTCAGGGATTTAATCATTTTCATATATAAATGGTACCCAGGATTGCTGACATTTTGGGGTCTTTTGCTTGTGGGTATGTGAACAAGGCAGGCACTTTAACATGTTTAACTGAGAGTTCTGTGCAAGATTAAGGCAGAATAAAAGCTCATCAATGACAGTGGTGGTGCATATTACCAGGTCAAGGACTTATCAACCTCACTGCTGTGAAGAATATCAAAAATACTTGGTGAGAGGGTATAGCTTGCCAAAATTAAACTTATAGCAGCACATGCACACACCCTGGGCTGATTTTTACTAAAATGGGAAAGAAAGACAAACTTGGATGTAGTACACTGCCTGTGACCTGATAATACTTTTTTTTGGAGGGTTTTGTTTTCTTTACTGTTTCCCTTACACCTATTAAAAATGTAAAACTCCAAATATAATGGTATAGTCCAGGTTTTCTTCTTCAAAATGCTTATGTCTGATTAAATCTGCAGTAACATCTTGGCCACATTCCATGAACCCATCTATCATTCTAATTGGTTAGTAGTGTGCTGGTTGTTTAAACACTATTTGACCCATCAGTAGAGCATCATGGAGTGATTGACAGTAGCAAAAGCCACACAATGGCAAAACACTTTGCAAAAGAGATTCAGCAGAGAAATAATGACTTTTCTGCTTTCTATATATGTAGAGTTTATTTGCTTCTATATATCTGATCGTCCAAGTTTGTTCATGGTACCCAGTATTTGAGATGCAGGGCAAGAGAGACTTTCAAAATATATTGCCGAGATGTGCCGGAGAGAGAGAAGAAGAAACGTCATGGTCCAGTAAATAAGGTCTTGCCCTGGGATTTGAGAGATTCTATTCCTGGCTCTGCTGCTGCCTTGCTACATGATCATGCCCAAATCCCATCACTTCAATGTGTCTGTTTTTTCCTTCCACCATTTCTGTCTTGTCTGCTTACATTATAAGCTCTTTGGGGGCAGGGACTGTCCTGTGCTATGTGCATATTTCCAGCACGCCCCCATAACTTTAGTTAAAAACTCCAGACACTATTAAGGCCTGGTACACTAATAGAGCATTGTACTCTCATTGACAATTTTGGGGGGTCTGAACTATGTGGAACAGCAGAGGCTTGGAGATCTGTGGAAGCCTCATATTTCTACTCAAGCAATGTTGTCTAAGTATAGAGGAGTCCTAGGATGCACTAGAAATGATTTTGGGAGCAGGAGCAGTAGAAGTGTTAAGAGGGTAGTACTTGTAACTGCCCCTCTTCCCTACTCCTCGCATCTTCCCAAGGATTGGGAGGGTCCCAGGCTAGAGAAGGTGTGGGCTGTTCCCATCCTTCCATTCCCTCAAGGACTCCAGCACATGGGGCAAAGACCCCTGTCCAATTCACACTCTAGAGATCGTAGAGTGAGAGGAGCCAGTGGGAAGCAGCTAATGGCTGCTTCTTCCTTTCCTACTGTCTGTGGGAGGGGCAGGAGCAGCTGCTCCCCTTGCCTTCCCCAGACCTGGTAACCTTGGTTTCTGGAAAGCATGGAAGCCTTTCCCCACATCTCTGCTCCTCCTGATCCCTGGGATCTGTTAAGCTGGAGGAAAGTATACAAGAATTTATTCTCCCAGGAGAAACTCTTCTGAGACTGACTTCTGCTCCTCCCCACATCTGTTCTGGTTACACATATTCCAGACTCTTTTTTTGATTTCTTTTTTCCCCTTGATTGCAGCGGATCCTTTTGAAATGATACTCAAATCCTTGTTGAGATACCAGTCCGGCCTGAGTGGTGATGCAGGAGAGAGCCACCTGAGGAAAAAGCTGTATGAAAATGGTGTGACTAAGTCCTTGCAGAGTAACTTTGCTGTCATCCAAAAGGTGAAGGACTGAATCTGAGGGTCTGCAAGTCCCACTTGCCCTAGGAGAGTGGCAATTAGTGGATTGTAGTGGAAACATGAAGAGGGGTGGTATTGGGGTGAAGTAGCAGAGTAAAGGTTGGTGGTGGAACCATAACCATGTCCAAATTTTTAGGTTTTGGGGTTTTTTTTAATTACAGAGTTTTCACTTTCTGAGGTTTTTTTTTTGTTGTGTAGAGGCAGTGGATTTCACTTATAAGCTTGATTTCTGTCTTCTCTCCCTTAGTTCTCAAAAAATACCATTTTTGCTTCACAATATGCCCATTCTTTATGAAACAGGGGTGTTTGTTTTGTTTACTCTAAAGTTATTTGGATAAATCACTATTAAAAGAAGTCTTTCAGAGATGAGGGTGAGGAAGGGTAGAAGGAGGTATTAATATTTCACTGGGTAATGCTTATAGGCCACATCATATTTAAAGTGGCTTCTCCCAGAGTGTTGTTAGCAAAATGGCTTTTTTAGAGTGTAATTACTAGACATTCCTGAGCAGGCCTGACATGCCCTAAAAGTCACTGGAATCTGGATTGTTTGTGAAGGGACAGACACACAGGTGCATCTCACCTTTCCATTTTAAGTTAGAATAGGGGAATAGTTGAACACACTTCTATAAAAATGCTTTCAAGTGTTCAGAGTTAGAAAACTGAAGAAATCCTGCTTTTCCTTCATCTTTCAGTTACGGTTGTCTTTGTTACTATAGCAATGGAAGGTAACACCTTTTAAAGCGAAGCAGTGGCAGTGTCTGCCAATCTGTTTAAATATAGTACAAAAATATCTTTTTGGTGGCATTGGCTCATTGCATTCAGGGTAAAGCAAGGCATGTGGCTAAAATAATTTCAGGACCTCAGAGGCAACCAGGGATACTGGAACATGTGATTTCTAGTAGCTCTGGAGTGCAACAGAGATCATCCACAGATGCAGAGCTTTTCTGTTGACTTGCCATGGCAGCCCAGTAAGGCGGCATCCCCACGAGCAGGAATGTGCAGTTTGTGGTGCTTCAAAGGATTTTGAGGTGCCACAAAAACGTATGTGGCACACGTGAATTGGTTCCCCAAAATTAGATACTGGGAATTCCTGGTACCAAAAAAACAAAGACAAAAAAAAACACCAAAAAAAAAACCGGGGCAGAAAACAGCAGTGTGGTACATGTGGTGGCAGCATGCATTGCCTGAAACCAGAACCTGGCCAGCGAGAGCCACCCTCCAGCTGCCAACCAGGCTCCATGTACACGGAACACCACTGCTGTAGCCCCAGGAGGTTCTCACCCCAGGTAAGGCTGCTGGGACCAGCCCAGGTGCTGGCCTCAAGCTCCCCTACCCCTCCTGGGGAAATCTACCACAGAGTAGAGTGCGTGTGCAGGAGCATGGCTGGGGACAACTAAATATGCACCACTGCTATTTGTCCCTGAGGAAATGCATGTTCCTGCTTGTGGGGATGTGCCCTAATAGTGCATGTTATTAACACCAGACCAGAAGTATCAAATGGCTTAAGAGTTCCTGGCCAGTTAGAAAGGGAACAAGAGTCAAAGAAAGAAAAATCTGTAAGGGAAAAAACTTGCAACAGCCAAGGAATCTTGGGCTGAAATTTATTTTAGTTTGAGTTAATAAAAGAAAGCCCCAGGAAGAAAGTAAGTTTGAGTTGCATCTGGTATGTGTGAACTGGGTGGGAACACCTCCTCTTGCAGCTTTATTTGGATTGTGGAGACCCACGCACTTTTATGATTTCTTTCCTTTCAGCTGTCAGAAGAGTTGTTAGCAAAATGGTTGTCCTTTCCCGAGTCTCAACACGTGCCTCTTTGCCAGCACATGCTGGGTTTTGCCATGAAATCTGTTACACAGACAGCAATGGGCAGTTACTTTGAAGATGATCAGGAAGTAATTCAGTTCCGCAGGAACCATGATGCGGTAAGTCTGGGGAAAAGCCAAGGATCTCTTCCTAAGCCCTGTTCCCATTCCTCTTATAAGTTGATAGTCAGTGCATAGCCATCATCACCATGCAAGAGTATGAGATGCTGGAACAGAAGCCTTCATCTTGCATGTTCAAGTTATGAGGTTCAGATTAGAGCAGGTATACTCTTTTTCTTGTTCTAACTGTTTTTGTCAGGAAAAAAAGAAACAGGTAATAAATGCAATAAAATTTGCATATGGCAGAGGTTCTCTTAAGGCTGGGGTTTCCTAAAGAGCCTGCAGGAATTAGGCAGTCAAATCCCATTGATATTAAGTGACATCTGTTTTTTCTGAATGCCGTTAAACTCCCTTGAAACCTCCATGTTAACTAACATGGCTAGTTGCTTTGGCCAGAAAGCAGATGGTTCCCCAGAGGGAAATTCAGTGGGAGAATAATGGTGACCCTTTTAAAACAAACATTTGCAGCTCATCTTTAAAATTGGTCTTGTGCCCTGGTGTGCTTTATATGAAAGGCTAGATAGATAAACAAGGCCTAAAATAATGTTTTTTTTCTTCTTTTTTTTTTTATATCATAAATATTAGGAATGTTGACAGGTTCCTGTAGTAGTGCTTCAGTCACTTGGACTGGGGCTGTGAGTTAAGCTATTCAGATCCCAGCCAGTGACTTAAAGGTTTCCCACTTAGAGTTTGCATGTTCTCATCTCCTCCAGCTCCCTCCTCATTGTGGGAGAGCTCAGTGACCTGTTTCATCTTAGCTCAGTATTAGCAGCACTCAGCAAAACTGTTGCAAACATAGTAGCCCATGTGACTCTGTCTGTACTTACAAATTAAGTTTCCTGTTTAGACCTACTTTGAAGAAGTAGAATTTTCTTTATTTTATGTATGTGAAAAAATAAGTTAGGCAGGACTTCATGTAGTCTGACTAGAAAGAGTAACTCTGTCCCTCTTTCAGATTTGGGCTGAAATTGGGAAGGGTTTCTTGGATGGGTCACTTGACAAAAGCGCTACCAGAAAAAAGCAGTATGAAAATGGTAAGTTGTTCCACCCCTTGCATGTCAACGCTTCAATAGTTAGCATGGTGAGATTCCCAGTATCCAAAAATATCTCCCTGCATGCTTCTCCTGCAAATGGAGGTGTACAAGGTAAGTGGAACTGTCCTATGTGTCTGTGTTTCCAAGAGGAGAGGGTGTAGCCAGACTGGGAAGAGCTACAGCAAAGTCAGTTGCTCCTGCCTGTGTTCAGTTAATCAAATAACTTTATTGAAGGCAGGAACATATGCTTCTGCCACAGCCACTTCCTGATCTGGCTCCACAAGAGTTGCATAGGGCAGTTCCACCTAGTTGTCATGGTTGTGGCATCACCTTGTTTGAGAATCACTGAGGTAAGCTGTAGCAGTACAGAAGGGGGTCTACCAGGGTGCCACCAAATTCAAAAACGTTGTGGAGGGATGCTTTGAATTAGGGATACACTGATAGAGAACTTTTGGGCTGATACTGATGGCCAATTTTTAAGGAGCCATATTGGCCGATACTGATCCGTTTCCAATATGCAGCTGGGTAGCATGGAGAGCAGTGTCGGGCTCGTAAGTCTGTTGTGGGGGGAGGGGGGCCCCTGTGGTGAGGGAGGAAGTAGGGCTGGGGCAGGGCATGGGATGGAGCTCTGAGCAGCTCAGCCCGGGGGGGCAGCTTTTGCCTCTGTGTGCACTCCAAGAGGGCATGGGGGGGTATACCCCCAGAACTGCACAGGGTGGGGTGGGGCAGGCTGCCTCTGCAGGCTGGGTCAGGGTGGCACCAGGCTCTTCTTGGCAGGGCGCTGGGCAGGGCTGCACTTGGGGCAGGCAGTGGCAGCAGCACTGGGAGGCGGCTATGTGGGGGGCTGCAGCCATCCCAAAATTCACCATAGCCCCCCCACCAGTAAGAGACCAGTGCTGCCCCAGCCTTCCCTCTCCCCATGCACAGATCTGGGGACACCCCACCACCTCCTTTGTCTGGGCTCTGGGCCGCCATCCAGGTCACCTGTGTCTGGGTCTGTGAGAGCCCCAGGTTCTGTAATAGAATCTTACTTGTGTTTTTGAAGCTTTAATGGAGATGGAATTGGTCTTAAAGAAAGTCATAAAGGAGCGGCGGGACAGGAGCTTCCACCGGCATATCTTCATTGACTCCTTACTGCAAGGGAACCTGAGTGACAAGCAGGTCTGAACAGCTGTTGTGTAATTAAATACTGATGGAGTTTTGCTAGATCAGTTGCTAATTGCATCTTAGCATTTGATTAATTTAATTGGCTATCTTGCATCTCATTCCATCTAGCCTCTACTAACATTATATTTTTGGTAGCTTTCCATTCCGCTGCTTTAGTATTAATCATCTGCCTTCGCTTAAGAAATGTTATAGTGGCAGTACTGTAGAGAGTTTTGTTCTTTTTTCCCATGCTGCATTTCATGCTCCCTGGGTTAAGGTGGTTTTGAATGGAGGATGTGATTTTACATTCTGTAATGTTTTCTCTGACTTGTCTGAATCAGATTTTATTTCCTAGATCCTAGAAGACACAATGATATTCTCCCTGGCAGGATGTGTAATCACTGCTAATTGTAAGTAAAAAACATGGATAGCCCTCTACTCTTTCCAAAGCAGGTTTAGGGGCTGAGCTGTATCAAAAATAGGACAGCCAGATGAATGTTTTTCTGTGCTAAAGAAAAGCAACATTTCTCCTACCTTTACTTCTCTACTGGAAATGTATTTAGGCAGGTATTTTTATAGCAGTGTTGATGACACTGCTGTATGAGGGGCATTTTTTTAGAAGAGTACTGACACAGCTTTGCAGTAAGTAGATTGAAGCTAATCTGTTATTGACAGCCCTCCCAGCAATACAGTGAGCGTTAAAATTTCCTGCTGCCATTTTTCACTTAGACTCTAAGCTTATCCAGCTAATTCTAAATTCAGTGAAACACACCAAAAGATGAAGCCCACAAAGATCATGACCAGAAATAGACTTCATTGCTCTGTGTGGATTTATAGCTGCTTGCTGATGTTTGACTGGATGCTTCAGATTCCCCTCTGGGGTACATGTGTTAACACTTTTTTAAAAGAGTTACTTGGTATTCAGATAAGGATTACGAGGAAAGCAAACATAAATAGAAACCAAATGGAAAGCTTCTATTTGTGCATAATGTCAATTCATAGGGGAATTATTCTAAACTAAAGCTATGGAACTATGAAAACCAAAGTCATCTGCTTAGCAAATCATAAAATCATGGGAAAAATAGGACTGGATGGCACCTCAGGAGGTCATCTAAGTTAGTCCGTTGCTCAAAATACAAAAATATCCTAGATAAATATTGATGTAAACTATACTTAAACTTCTAATGACAGAGATTCCTCAGCCTCTCTACATAATCTGTTCCAGTACTTAACCACTCTCACAATTAGGAAGTTCTTCCTAATATCCAACTTGGAATCTTGAAAGAAAGTGTCTTGTGTTCGAGGGTACTAAAGCAAAACTCACCTGAAGAGAATGTCTTGACATGGTGATATGGAAGGACAGGATTTTTTCCAGAGTTTTTAGCTGTTTGTTTTTTCTCAAAGGATCTCCATACAACTCAGTGAACGGACAAGTTGGAACAATAGAGTGTCTGCTAGTTGTTTACTTTGACTTGGGAAAAACCACATTGTGTGTGCATATTTCATATTTGGATTATTTTTTCCTAATTACATTATTGAAGAAGTCTGCAACACATCATAAATAATCTATTAACTGATACATGAAGAACCCAATCCAGAGTAACTGAGAGAAGGAGTTATACACATTTTTTTTTCTCCTGTCCCATCCTTTGTCATTTGATTCCCTTTTTTAACATTAAGATTCACTTGGAAAAGGAATTGCCTTGTTGCTGTTGCTGCCTGCTTTCCCTCAGACCTGCATCAGGGAACGTAACTTAAATTCCTTCCTTGACTGGTAATAAGATTTCTGCTGAGGGAAGTACTAAACTGGTGACTGTTCAGCCACTCTGGCCACATCGCTTCCTAGCCAGCATTTCTCAGCTGTGCTCTGAGCCCTCTGTACCAGAGGTTGCTCCCTTCATCTCTGCTACAGGCTCCTTAGGGGCCTTTTAACAGAATATAGCCTGTCTATTTTACGCTGAGGGCTGGCCCTCATATTGAATGATGGTATGGTGTAGTTGAGCCAGGTTCCTAAGACTGGGGAAAGAGCAGCTGTAGGGAGTATCTGACCCTTCCTAAGAGCACCTGGTTCCTTTCCTGTCTGTTAAACTGCACTCCAGGCCCTTCAGATGACTGTTCCCTTCTTGATTGGCTGTTGTCTCATCACAACAGGAAAAGGAATATTCAACGGGTATCCCTTGTTAGCAGGAACTGTCTGAAATAATTCTATTTGTCATGGAATAGTTAAAGCTTGCAAGGCAAATTTGATGCCATTACATCTTATATTTCATAAGGATGTTACCCTTTCATGTTTGTGTTTTGTGTATTTTCCCTGTGACTCTTCACTGTCTTAGCTGATTAAAACTGGAGTTACAGAGATAAGGAATACTGGACTTGATTTGTCTCCCTTAAAGAGTGATGTCTGCTGAGTCAGCACTTCCATTATTTCTTTCCTAGTGTGCACCTGGGCAGTTTATTTCCTGACTACCTCAGAAGAAATCCAGAAGAACCTCTATAAGGAGATAGACCAAGTTTTGGGGAAGGGCCCAGTTACACTTGAGAAAATTGAGCAGCTCAGGTATGTTCATTTTAAGAGTGGGAGAGGCACCTGAGCTGATCAAGGTGTTGCTATGGCAGTGGTTCTCAGCCTTTTTAGACTTAAGGCACCCCACAATAGACTCAAGGCACCCTTTAGAAAATGCAGCTCTTAGCTTTCACTCATTTTTTACTACAGAAAAAATAAGAGAGCAAAACAAACTCTGAAAGACCACAGCTGGCCAGAATGTTTTTAATGCTATGGATTCTTATTTGAAATATCTGGGTTTATCTTGTGAATCATGTTTGTGCACCTAACGGTACCAACATTAAGTGGCATCCTTGACATGAACTGAAGGCACCCCGTGTGCTGCTGCACCATGGTTGAGAATTACTGGAGTATGGTCCCACATGCTGTAAGATGATTCCCAGGCTGGCCAATGAACTGAGGCCAATGATGAGTGTGTTTTCTAATGACCTCTAGGGACCTTGTCAATATTTGCTCAAGAAAACTGACTGGAGTAAATAAGTACATTTCCCTTTACTTCATTTCAATCTGGATTGGGTCCCATGACAAGACTCCTTGTGGTGGTCTCGGAACAGAAAGCTGTGGACAGCATACATGACCAGAAAGTTCAGGGCAAGTGATTAGGCGATGATACCTTTTTCTGTAGGCATTGGACTCATCCTGTGGAATGCTGTAGAGAATATGTTCCTGTGGGGGATTCAAAACACCTATGTCGGAACCTGAGTGTTTAGATAATTCCCCTAGAAACTTCTGTCTTTCAACATTGACTGTGTGTTTGTTATTTGTGATGCAGGAGCGCTGCAAGTCCTCTGCCCTAGTGTGCTCAGTGCAGCATACCTGCATGGGACTCTGACTAATTCTTACTGAGCCAGTGCATTGCTGAGCTGAAACTGCTGGTGCCTTCCAAAGTGTGTGTGGTTGGGAGTACAACTGAAGCCCTCCCTCCACAGCCCTTCCTCCTCCCCCAGTGCCTCTTGCTTTCTCTGCATAGATCCTGGGACTTCTCATAGATAAGGGAAAGTGTCTGATGTATGCTGGAAGCAATTTGGGACCAGACCATAATCCTGGATGCACAGGGTTCACCAGTTGATGTAGCCTTCCTCAGAGCAGCACTGCCTATTTTTGAAAAAGGGTTATTGGTATAGCCTTGTGCTTGCAGGTACTGCCGACAGGTGCTGTGTGAGACTGTGCGGACAGCAAAGCTTACTCCAGTTGCTGCACGGCTGCAGGAGCTGGAGGGAAGAGTTGACCAACATGTTATCCCCAAAGAGGTATGACATAGCTATGAGCTCACACCCAGACTCCTTGGTTGATTTTTGTCCTTTTCACGTCCAAAGGGGGACCAGTTACAGTAAGTAGTGATTACTGTCACAGTGATTATTATTCTAGCAAAGTTTACTCAGAGCTGGCTCTAATATCTGTCTATTTAAGCTGGGAGCCTAGAATGTGCTTTTCCCTTTTCCTCAATGCGAGGGCCATTACAGAGCCCTGTGTGAACTTGCATGTGGTAGTTAGTTATAATGCTCCTCCATGCTGATATTTGGAGGGATCCCAGGGTTCAGGTATGTGTAGAAGATTGGAATTTAGGCCTGGCCTCTCATGCAGAGTAGCATCTTACTGTGCATAGTCATACATGAGTTCCGGTGAGATTTAATTACTTACCAAGTAAGGGCCTGAGCTGAAGCCCACAGAAGTGGATAGGAGTGGGGCAATGAAGCATGCTCCATGGTATTACTGAGGATGAATAAGGGTAGCAGAACTGGGCCCTTAAGTTATAAAATGCTAGTTTGCAAGCATTGCTGCATTCCTAACTGGCAGTAGAGTCCAACTGAAGTCAGGGGCAGCAGAATAAGGCCTGGTGCTGTTCCATTGACTTCACTGAAGTTGCATGAGCTAATAAGAAGTGTAACTTGATCTAGGAAGACTAACCCACATAAAGGAATAGGATTTGCCCTGTGGACTGTAAGCCTTGAGGTCAGGGATGCCAGTTTATATTGGTCAGTAAAATATCATTTACAACCAGGTAATGAATAAATAATAACAAAAAGCCCCAACGTCATTTGGAATCCACAAATGGCTGACATGCGCAAAGGCAGATTCTGCTTTTGAGTAGTCATCTGTCGTTGAGACCTGTATTTATAAGTGGTTGGATTAAACGGGGCTGGCAAAGGGTTCCATTTCATTTATACTGAGCTGCCCCCTGCTCCTTAATTTTAAGATGGTTTTGAGTAGGTTCATTATAAAATGGAAATATGCTGGCTTGTATTTATATTGAGAGGCCCTTTGGAATTGGCTTTGTCCTGATCTTTAAATCTCTTCATATGATTGAAACCTGACTGTTTTATAACATGGAGGAAAGAGAAGATATAGATGAAGCAGGTTTCATCTGCACATTCTGAACATAGGACTTACCAAGAAGAGTGGAGCCAAATAGTTCCTCTGTCCCCTAAAGCCCACAAAAAAGGCAGCTGGAGTTTGGGCTTGGCATTTAATGTGTCAGGATTAAAACACGTGGGGACAGTTAAAGTCCCTCTGAAAACGTATGCAATTTATTGGAGATTGAGAGCCTTAATATAAGTTGTGCTGCCTTTTTTAACAATCCTGTAGGGGATATCTTTGTCTGTCAGGGACAGGGTTTGCTAGTAAATGTAAAAACACATTGAATAATTTATCCTTTTTATATTGTTAGTTTGGACTTTTCTGTAAGGGTTGCCCATTGTGTAAAGGTAACTTTCTGGAATATTAAATACAAACACTGACTTGGGTGCCTCTTCTGTTTCAGACTCTTGTGCTCTATGCACTAGGGGTGGTGCTCCAGGACAGCTCAGCTTGGCCATCACCTTACAAGTATGCAACCCCAGGAACATTTATTACTGTTTGCTTTCTTTCTTTTCTTCCTTCCCCTTTTGGGTCCTGCTTGGATGAGCATCTGAGTAGGCTTTCAGAGCTGCCTTAAGCACCCTATTGTAGTGAAATAGAGGCCTCCAGAAGATCTCTTCAGGTCTTTGTGTTTGTCTCCAAGCACAGGATTTTGGTTAATTCCAAATATAATCTGACCAGGCTACACACTTGTGTTCACCGTGGGTGTTGAGGAGGTGGAAAGCAGATTTCCCCCCATATCTCTATCTGCAAATTCACAGACTTTCGACAGCAAATGCTGTGTGATTTTATTTTTCAGGTTTGCTGTGAAAGGGAAGCCATGATTAAAATGGAATTGGAATCGCTATTCACTACTATAAAACAATGGCTCACAGGACGAAATGTCAGTCAAAGATTTCTGTCTTTAAGAGGAAGGAAACTATCTCATTATTTCCACCCAGGAACACTAAAGAGAGGATTCTGCTCTGAAAAAACTGAATTCCAGAAGGGGGGAAATTGCTGTAGTTTGCTTTGGCCCCCCGTTGGTAGTTTTTAATGCTGGTCTAATGTAGCCTGGGCAGGAGAGAATGTAGGTCAGCTATTCTATTTGGAAGGGAAAGACAGTAAAGCTTGTGGGAGAACAAATTACACTAAGGGATCCATTCTGCCTCTTAGCCATCCGTATTGCTTCAGGAGAAAGGGGACCATGCAGAGGCCTTCTGTTTTAGCAGCATCATGCTAGCTATGGCCCCTAAGAGCTGGAGGGGATCACACACCAGAATGGGAGCTGGGAAATAGTAAAGAGTGCATTAGGATCTGGGGATTCATGTAGAAGAAGGAGGACAAGGCCTACTGCCAGATATTCAATGGCTGCAGTTATGGCTAGAGACCTACCAAAATTGCAATTTTTGCAGAAATCATAAGATCCAGCATTGCCTGTGAAGGCTTAGGCCTGGAGCCAAGCTTTGAAGTGTAATGGAAAGATTCTAATATGCAGTAAAACAGGACTGCCTTCAAGTCACAGAATGGCACATTTTCTGTAATATAATCACTCATGTTTTAAACTGCCGTACATTTTATTAGTCTCCTTTCAGTTAGTTGATTATGAGAATTTCATTTTAACTAAAGCCTGTACATGTGAGTTGTTCCCTGAGAGGCTCTGACAACCCAATGCTGAAGCAAGCTCTTCTCATTCAAATGAATCATCAGTTCTCACACCCACACACCCACCCACACCCACACCCACACCCACACACACACACACCCACCCACCAGCTGCTGGCAATGGAAAGTGAGGGGCAATGAAAGCAGCGGAGAAGGAAGGATGAGGGAGAAATTAAACTGTGTGTACTTCCTGAAAACTGGATTAGCCTCAGTTTGTCTTAAGTGTATGTATACACATACACACAGGAAGTATCAATGCTTGTTTTGCCTTTTATAGATTTGATCCAGACAGATTTCATGATGAATCCGCCATGAAAAACCTTTCCCTGCTGGGTTTCTCAGGAAGTCAAGAATGCCCAGAGCTGAGGTAGATAAAAGAAAAATGTGCATGTGTGGTGGTGAAAAGGAGGGAAGAGCCATGTCAGCCTGTTCCTGTTAAATTCTGCCATCTCTGCTGATCCAATCTGTCAGGGCTGGCAATGATGACTTGACAGATTTATCTCATGGTGTGTTTTGTTACTCCTTCCCCCTAGGTTTGCTTATATGGTGGCTACAGTGTTGCTGAGTGTGCTGGTCAGGAAACTGTACCTGCATCCTGTGAAAGAGCAAGTCACAGAGTCCAAATATGAGCTGGTCACCTCACCAAAGGAGGAGGCATGGATAATTGTGTCCAAGAGGAAGCAAGGCAAGGAGTAGGAAAGATTGTGCTTCAGAAAGACACCCTCCAGCATCATGTCACCATTTTAATGTCATTATTTTGTTACCTTCCATTTTCTAACTCAGCAGCCCCTTGTTATTTTTTTCTAACTCAGAAAACTGTCACATTAAAGTAGAAATCATTTTTATGCCTTTTGGAGATGTGATTTTTTAAGAATGGATCTCTAGCCATTTTCTGTGGAGGAAGCAGCATAAACTTCCTGAGTTATCTATAAGAACTGCCCTTTGCATCAGATTTGTGCTTCAGCTTAGTCCAGTCTCTGCTGGATAGTACCAAAACTGGATGCCTCAGAGGAAGTGTAAAGCTTTCTAATGTAATACTACTATGGGGAACTTTTAATCCTGATCTCAGCTTCAGGCCCTAAAGGCATGAAGATTGAGCCTTTCTCTTCCATATTTTATTCAAATTAGCATTTTCCCTTTCTGTGAGTTACAGTTATAACAATATCTCTTGGCCTTTTGATAGGTTTTGGGAGAGTGTGACTATGGGTGTGAGCAATAAAATGAGAGAGGTATTTCATACCACTGTTACATCCCTTACTGTGCAATCCTGCTGGCGTGGGGCATAAATGAATGGACAGTGTAGATGTGTGCTTGTCAAACTGGAGTAAGGAAACTGGTATGGATCTAACAAAATAGCTATGGCATTTTTAATGAACTTAAGACAGGGAATGTCCATCTGGCAGATGTTGAAATCAGTGTCCAATTTAATCGGTATCAGGAATGATGTAAGATGTGCGACGAGTGTACGGAGTTAGGTCACTGTGAGACTGGCAGAGCCAAGCGGGGAAGTGGAAAGTGCTGATTTTATAGTGCTGGGATTGATGCTCTACTTAACTGGAGAAGCCATTAAACCATCTTCCTCCTCCCAAACATTGGCAGCCAAGACAGCACCAAGCATAGCAAGATCATGCGGTCTCTCCACTCCTTCATTTCTCATTGTCTGAATACAGTGGTTCCCAGCATTTCTCTCTCTTAGAGCCCTTTGAGGTAACATTCAGTTTCTTTCTTGATTGTCTAAGTGTGCAGATTTGGTCATCTGTGTAGTTGCCCAAGTGCCAAAAATGTCACTTATGAACCCAGACTAGAAACATATACTGGTAGGACAATGACAGCACATTCCTGCTTTTTGCCCCCAACAGCTCAGTGACTAGGGTACTCATCTGGGAAGCTGGAGGTCTGGGGTTTTTGGCCCTTCGCTTTTACCTGGGGAGGGAGGAGTTTGAACCTTGGTGTCTCTGACTTTGCAGCACAACATTCTAACGACTGTACTGCAGGTTAGTTATTATCCAGTCCATGCTCTATTCCTTTTGAAGCTGGCCTTTTGGGAAGCTGTGGGGTGGAGAGAGAGGCAGCCAGAGGACCTGTGGATCAATATGGTGGCTGCTGGCCTGGAAGAGAAGGGGTTCTGGGTATTACCTGGGGTCCTTGCTCCCAGTGAGGTAAAAGCTTATACCTGCCACTGTCCTCCATCCATTTTCTTCCAATAACTATGTTAGCAACTCATTTTCAGAAGGAGTTCCAAAGGAGGGCCTAACGACTGACCTATGGCATGGTGGCTAGAGTACTGTCCTGGGAAGTCAGGGAAACTCGGGTCCAAAGTCCTTCTGGGCAAAGGGAGCCCAAGAGCTCCAGCTTCCCAGGTGACTACCCTAGCCACTGTGCTATGGGGACAAAAGAGGAACACTCACCTCCTTTTCTGTTCCTGAGTCTCAGTTTGGTAGTCATGGATTTTGGCACCTGGGGGCATCTGAGGCTGCACCCACAAAGAACACACATGTGTGTAATGCTTACTTTGGTGTGCTCCCAGTCCATACAAACATGTAGGTGCACAGTCATCCCACATGCACACAGGAATGCTGACCTGTGGGTATGTGGCATTTTTGGCACGTAGACAACCAAAATTGCCATGTAGACTAAATCTGGACACTTGTCCAACCAAGAAGGGAATAGAATGTCACCCTTGGTATATGTTTCCAGAAGGGTACACCTCACCCTCTGCTGGATGCAGCTATTGTCATTTCTTCTTATTTTATGTTGAACTATAGGGTTGCTGCACCATGAACAGAGAGAGGCCTGGGCTCTTGTTACCCCAGTTATAAGTAACCATGTGGGTTGGCTGCTGATAATAGGCAGAAACAGGTCTACAGCCTTAGCTTTTATTTGCTTGCACTTCAGAAAACAAAAATAAGATAAATAAAAATTTATCTTCAAGTCTGTCTGGCTACCTGTGAGAGCACAACATAGATTCTCACCTGTACCAGCTAGGTAGGCTCTAGAGGTAGAGGATGGTGGCGCACAGATTGGCAGCAGGGCTTCTTGAATTTGCCAAGTTCTCTGAATTTCCCCCTCAGCCTATACTCAATATTTATAGATGGCTGATTCTAATAAATTACCTCTGATGTGGTTTTATTTCAGCTTTTTTGCATCACAAACATTTGGAACTCAACTGAATCAGATCTCTTGTGGACTTGGGAAGTGTCAATTAGTTGGGATTTGTATCCTTAGGAAAGTAAAACAGAGAGGTTATTATCTCCTTTTTTTCCCCATCGTGGAATGCTGAAGGTTGTTTTGTTTTTACAAATTAAATAAGCATCTTAACAAAAATATATCTATTATAGCAAAATAGTATCTAATACATCTGGTTATATCACTTGCTACTACTATTACTTTAAGATAAAGCTATGATACAGTATGTTTGGATTATTTACTGTAAGGTCTTCCCTTATAATGTCTCCTTTCAGACCTTGTGCTTTATTTAATTTAGGGGTGCACCGATAAAGATTTTTCTCGGCTGATACCAGTAACTGATTATACATAGATGAAACCACATCAGCCAATACAGATCTGATAACTTAATTTATAGGAATGTAGCCAGGCGGCATGGAGACCAGCTCCCTGCAGATAAGCCTGTGGAGGGAAAGGACAGATTGAGGCCCCCATGGTGAGGGAGGGAATGGGACGGGCTGGGAGCACTGCCCAGCCGGGGTGGTGAATGGGCCTGGGGCAGGGAGTAGGATAGAGCTATGGGTTGCTAATCTAGGGAATCAGTGCCCTGGCACTTAAAAATGGAGGTGGTGGTGCTTGAACTAAAGCTTGTCAAATGAGTTTTAGTTCAAGCGCCATCACCGCTATTATTTTTAAGAACAGGGATGCTTTTAACTTGAGCTGACCAGAGTGAGGGTGGATGTGTGCTGCCCACTCTGGGCTCAAGGTTTTCCATCCTGCTGTCTTTGCCCTGGGGGCCCCATGTCAGCCATGCATCCCCAGCCTGCCCAGCAACAGGAAGCGCAAGTCGCCACCCTGACTGATGCTGGGCGGGCAGGGGATGCACAGCCAGTGTGGGGCTGCTGAGGGAAAGATAGCAGATCAGAGAGCCCACAGCGGGCAGCCTGCATCTGCCCTGTGCACAAATCTGGGGGGCCACATGCCCCCTCATGCCACCTCCTCCTCAGGGGTGCACACAGCAGTGGGGAGCGCCCCCCTCCCCAGCCGTCCTCGCAGCTCTGTCCCACCTCCCTGCCCTGTCCCTAGGTTCCATTCACTGTTCTGGCTACACAGCCCCTCCAGTCCCTGCCCCACTCCCTCCCTTACTGTGGGGGTCTCGATCTGCACCCCACTACACTCCTTTCCTCCCCCACACCCTTTGCTTTCCACAGGCATACCTGCAGGGTGCTACTCCATGCTGCTCAACTGCATTCCTAGCCACATGCGTATGCAACTGCACACATGCAAGTGGTGTCTGGGGGCCATGGCCAGAAGGCATATTGTATTTATCAGTGACTTTATCAGCTACACCAGCCCAAAAAAAGCTGATAGCTGATAATGTTAATTTTCCTTTTATTAGTGCTGATCCAATATGCAATTGATATATTGGTGCATCTCTAACTTAATTGTATCTCTACTGGTTTAGTTAGACATGTTGATGGCTTCCTTTACGTTGCAGGCAAAGCTAGTTGTCACACCTGCAAAGGTTCACCTTACAGCCACTTGGAAACAGGCTTGGGGCCTTTTACTTAGCCACACTTCTGGAGCTTGGCCCAGGCCCCTTGAAAATGGCCAAGGCTGGCAACAGCTTTCAAACTGTGACCTTGGCCTGTAGTTACATATCCAAGCTGCATCTTGCAGTCAGTCCTTTGAAGAGCCAGAAGGGAAGAGAGGTGACGTCTACAGAGCCACCTCTACAGCGGGGACAGCTAGGTTGATGGAGCTGGATCTGGGTATCTTCCATTCTCTCCCCTCCCCGCCTCAGACAGTTCCTTTCCTCTCATAGGTTCCAAGTCAGGAAATGCTGCTTGTCTAAAGGGAATATATATATTTTTTTTATTGATGAATGCACAGTCACATGGGTGGCAAACTGGCTCCAGGGGCGCACCCAGAGGGTGGTGGTGGACGGGTCAATGTTGACCGGGGCGGGTGTGGGCAGTGGAGTCCCCCAGGACTTGGTTTTTGGGCCGGTGCTGTTCAACATCTTCATTAGCGACCCGGACGAGGGTGTGGAGAGCACCCTGTTCAAGTTTGCTGATGACACCAAGCTGTGGGGTAAAGTGAATACACCGGGAGGCAGGGACCGCATCCAGGCAGACCTGGATAGGTTGGAGAAGTGGCCGGATCTGAACAGGATGCGGTTCAACAAGGACAAGTGCAGGGTGCTGCACCTGGGGAGAGGGAACCAGCATTATGGTTATAGGTTAGGGGCTGACCCTCTCGGCAGCACAGAGGCAGAGAGGGATCTTGGAGTCAGGATTGACTCCAGGATGAATATGAGTCGCCAGTGAGATGAAGCAATAGGCAGAGCCAACTGCACCCTATCGTGCATCAATAGGGGCACCACTAACAGGTCCAGAGAGGTCTTGCTCCCCCTCTATGCGGCACTGGTCAGGCCGCAGCTGGAGTACTGTGTCCAGTTCTGGGCACCGCACTTCAAGAAGGATGTGGAGAACCTGGAGAGGGTCCAGAGGAGGCCAATCGTATGGTTGGGGGCCTCCGTGGCCAGTCCTATGAGGAGAGGCTGAGGGACCTGAATCTTTTCAGTCTCCGCAAGAGGAGACTGAGGGGGGATCTTGTGGCTGCCTACAACCTTATCAGGGGCCAGCAGCAGGGACTCAGGGAAAGTCTGTTCACCAGGGCCCCCCTTGGAGTCACCAGGAACAATGGCCACAAGCTGAGGGGGAATAGGTTTAGGTTAGCTATTAGGAAGAACTACTTCACTGTGAGGGGTGACCAGAGCCTGGAATAGGCTTCCCAGAGAGGTGGTGCTCTCACCTTCCCTGGAAATCTTCAAAAGGAGACTGGATAGGCACCTGGCTGGGGTCTTATGACCCCTCCCACCCCCGGTGTTCATTCCTGCCCATGGCAGGGGGTCGGACTCGATCTGTCTAGGTCCCTTCCGACTCATTGATTCTGTGATTTCTATGATTCTGTAGTGGCTGGTAGCAGTTTAAACAGTGTCAATTGTGACTCGCATGGGGTTAACATTTGATGGCAATTTTTAGACAAAGAAAATCCTGTCTTTGGGTCTAATGTGTCTGCTTTACTTTTGGTGAAGCTGATGAAATGAAAAGCTCCCTATTAGTTCGCTGGTGCAATCTCCTGATGAAATGGGAGAAAACTCAAGATCCCCGTGCAGTTCAGCCCATTGTACCTTTCACTCAAGTTGATTTTACAGCAAATTGCAAGAAAGCTCTGTTAATCTGACCTCCATTTAACTGAAGGTTGGTCGTCCCCAGACAACAGTGCACATTAAGCCTTGCTTCACTGCTTATGCAAAACTCCACTTCTTCCTGAAGGTTGCAGATGTTTCTGAAACCCTTTAGAAACACAAGTGTTGTACAGGACTTTATTTTAAAGTGTCCCCAGTGTACAGAAGGGTCAGAGTGGAGAAAAATTTATTTCTTCATCTGGAAACCTAGCAATATAATACTGTATAATACTGTACCTGTTAAGAACCTGTGTGGGAAAAGCTGATTTCCTTGTACAATTAGGTAGTTAAGGTTATCTTTTATATACTTGCACAGTGAGAATGATGTTTAAGATGCTAGGAAGCTCTTTCGAGAGTAATCGTTCAATAATATCACATTTCTGTTCAAGTAATTTCTCTGACCTCTGTTCCCTGAACTGGCAGAAGCTGTGTTGGTGTGCTGCCCATACACATTGGGCATGTCTGCACATTCATTAATGTAACATAATTATGACACATTAAGTCTAGTACCTGTAATAACCTGTACTAACTTAATGTGCTGTAATCAGTGTGACTGCGCATTAGTGCAGATGAACAGTTTTTAAGTGATGTTAATGTGCATTAAACTAAGTCTGCTTTGCATTAGCATAGTCTTTGCCAGCTGTGCTAATTCACAGTAGAATTAGTCTTCTGTGCATTAAGTGTCTTACGTAGACGTACCCACCCTGCTGCCCATGATGCTGATTCACATAATTTCAAACTGGGAGTAACTCAGGTCACTGTAAACTCTTAACCTGTCTATCTGGTGTTCAACCCAAAAGAGCCTCTGATTTTGGCTGGGGTTTAAAGCCATTACTGGCATACAAATAGACAACAGTATAGTTTCTAGGGTCAGGAAGGGACCTGAGCATATCATCGAGTCCGACCCCCTGCCACGGCAAGAAAGAGTACTGGGGTCAAACGACCCCAGCAAGGTTTACATCTAGCCTTCTCTTAAAGACCCCCAGGGTAGGAGCCAGCACCACTTCTCTTGGAAGTTGGTTCCAGATCCTAGCCGCCCTGACCGTGAAGTAGCGCCTCCTGATATCTAGCCTAAACCTACCCTCTGCCAGCTTGTGACCATTATTCCTGGTCACTCCTGGTAGTGCTTGGGGGAACAGGGACTTCCCCAATGCCTGCTGGTCCCCTCTAACTAGTTTGTAACAGGCCACTAGATTCCCCCTCAGCCTTCTCTTGTGGAGGCTGAACAGGTTCAGGTTCCATAGCCTCTCCTCATAGGGCCTGCCCTGCTGCCCCCTGATCATGCAAGTGGCCCTTCTCTGGACCCTCTTGAAGTGTGGCGCCCAGAATTGGATGCAGTACTCCAGCTGCGGCCTGACCAGCGCCGCATAGAGGGGGAGGATCACCTCCTTGGACCTGCTCAAGATGCATCTGTGGATGCATGACAAGGTGTGGTTGGCCTTCCTGACTGCATCCCCACACTGGTGGCCCATGTTCATCTTGGAGTCAATGATGACTCCAAGAACCTTTTCTGCCTCTGTACTGACAAGAAGGGAGTATACCAACCTGTAGGTATGGTGCCGGTTGTTCCTCCCCAGGTGCAGCACCTTGCACTTGTCGTTGTTGAATCCCATCCTATTCTCATCCGCCCACCCCTGTAACCTGTCTAGGTCCGATTGCAGCCTATTCCTCCCTTCTAGCGTGCCCACATCCCCCCACATCTTAGTGTCATCAGCAAATTTGAACAGGGTGCTTTTTACCCCCTCGTTCAAGTCACTGATGAAGATGTTGAACAGTGCGGGCCCGAGGACCGAGCCCTGCGGAACCCCACTGCCCACATCCCTCCAGGTCGAAAATGACCCATCCACCACCACTCACTGGGTGCGGCCCTCCAGCCAGTTGAAGACTCAGTTGACTGTGTGGGTGTTGACACCACAGTCCCCCAGTTTCTTAATGAGAACAGGGTGAGTGACAGTGTTGAAGGCCTTCCGAAAGTCCAGGAAGACTATGTCCACTGCTACCCCTGCATCTAAGGATTTGGTGATCTGGCCATAGAAGGCCATCAGGTTGGTCTGACAGGACCTGCCACTAATGAACCTGTGTTGGTTGCCCCTAAGCATAATCTCCCCTGCTGGCCCCTTGTGGATATGCGCCAGAATAATTTTCTCAAAAAGCTTGCCCAGGATCGAGGTAAGACTAGCTGGCCTATAGTTTCCTGGGTCGTCCTTCCTCCCCTTTTTGAAGATGGGAACCACATTGGCCCTCTTCCAGTCCTCTGGCACCACACCAGAGCACCAGGAGTATGCCTAATGTAAAGTCGGTATAAGAGAAGAACACAGCTCAGCATGCTGAAGAAGATTAATAGTTAAGGAACAAATTACATTTGTTCTGGTGATCAGTGCAGGGTTACTGAGTTTCCCTTTCAGCTAAGGAAAAGCATGGAGCACTGATAGAAGTGGGAAGAAATACATAGATCATAGCACAGTGTGCATCTATCAATCCAGTACTATTGCACTCATTTATCATGGCACTCCTTGGAGTCAGAAGCCTGTGACTCAGTTTTTTGCTGAATACTATAAGCAACCTTTTGCTTCGTAGCTGTTCTTTTTAGTAAAATGCCTTATTCCACAAAATTTGAATTTTCAGGCAGTTGGTCAAGGGCCACTGCTATCTGTTTCCTCAGTGACTCTTTATGCATGTTTTCTTTTGAAAACTTTGAAACTTGTTTTTCTTCCCAAAAGCTGTTTTCCTTCCCATGTGCATTTCTAGCGTTGAGCAAGTATTGTTTGTCAAATATTGTTGCCTGACTCTGTTGGTAAACTTAAAGACTGGAGTCCCTTCTGGTCATTGAACAGTGATAGTCTGTGGGCAGGAACAGTACAACCTCCTGCTGTAGACTGTAACAGGGACAAAACAAGAGGTCTGTGAAAAAATGGCTTCTATAGATTTTTAACTGCCTCTGCCAGCAAGAGACTTCTCATGCTATACATTAATTTAAAGCAACATTACAGAAAGGTAACAATTTCCTGTTGTATTCTATAGGAGTAGATCCTGCTGCATGCTGCATTAGGTTTTATGTAGGCAAAGGAAGATGCATCTGTCCCTGTGCCTGTGTAGACTTTTGCAGTTAGAACCAACTAAGCAAGTAGCAGAGGCTCTGAGTAGGCCCTAGGGGTTGCCACTCAAATCTCACTGTAGTATCAGGACTACAGTGGGTAGTATAGTGACAACTTTTTGATACAGACAGTTGGCCCCAGGAACTCAAGTAGGATAACCACGTATGGTAGCTCTTCTCTCAAAGAAATAAGGAATCAAAACTCATGGCAGAGGTGATATCTTTTATTAGAGCAACTAGATATTTGTAAAAAAAGATATATATATTTATTTGCAAGCTTTTGGACACAGGCACCCTTCATCAGGCATAGGAGATTGCAAAGTTTGTAGATACCTTCTATAGATACCTTGGAGAACTTTTACAATCTTTGCAATCTCTTATGCTTGATGAAGGGTGCCTGTGCCCAAAAGCTTGCAAATAAAGACTGTTTTTTGCAAAGGCCTAGTTGGTCTAATGTAAGATATCACCTCTGCCATGAGTTTTGATTCTTTTTGCCCATAGACCAATACAGCTACAACCTGGATACCCTTCTCCCAAAGAGCCTTTTTGAAAACATGGACCTTCAACCAGGTTATAGTTAAACCAGTGGCTAAGAAGTGAGGCTGTTTACAGCTCATAACCAAAATTTCAAGCAATTGCTAACAACATTTCTAAGAAACCTCTCTGGAGTGAGTGCCTTTGCATTATGTAACATCCTGTAATGGAAATAAGTTCCAGGGCAAGCTGACTGTTGCTCTCTGTCCTGTTGTCTGCAAATGAAGAAGGTCTTCATTTGGCAGCTTTGTTATTCTCTAATTTGTCTGTTTAAAACACCTTGGAAATAATTTCCCTCAAGCAACTGAATAAATGGCATTCAGCTGCTGATGGTACACACTAGAAAATCACACAAATGACTTATTCACATGCAGTTCAGAAATGTCCAATACGCACTAGTTAGCTACTGTAGTTGCAGTTTAAAAGATCAACTATTAATGAACCATGGCTGTGTCTATACGAAACACTGACTGCACAGTAGCTTGCTACTACTGCGTGGTAGCATTGTGTGGCAGAAAGCATGATGTGACACTAGTGTGCAGTAGTAACAAGCTATTGTGCAGTCAACATCACCTAAAAGATGTTTGGCGACACTACTGCACAGTGTATACCAGTACTAAATGACTGTGCAATCAGCATCTCATGTAGACACGGCCCATAATATCTTAAAAATACTGCATGTAGAGTAGTTTCTTATACTGAGTATGACAGTGGTCTTTATAATTCTATCTGTTGCTGGGACTCTGGTCTGCTCTCTCCACAGCTTCTACTATTATGGCAATGAGAACTAACAATGGCAATTGGGCCCTGCCAGCCTTAGCATCCTGATCTGTGCACTAAAGGTCATAACTTACATGGTTCTTTCCTGTATTAAGCTCTTCATATGGAACAGTTGGAAAGAGGGAGTGGGGCTAGGATTACACTGTATGAAAGCACAGTGGGGGAAACATGGTTGTTTTGGATCTGGACATACTGGACAAGAATGGTCTAAAACTGGCCTTGAAAAATAATAATAGCTTCTAATACTTGAGTTAAAAGGCAAAATTTCCACTGCTAGTGGTTAAACCTTCAGCCACCAGAAGGTGGAACTGTTGCAGCCACTCTAGCACCTTCTCCTGACCATCATCCCTGTTTGTCCAGTCCAAAGATTGCTTGAAGCAGGTCCCAAGAATATTTCCCTGTGACTAGAGGACAAGCAACAGAATTGGCTGCTGTCTCCATCTGAGTTCAGGGGTAGTTCTTGGTGACTGCTCTTCCATTAGCAGATGCCACAAGCCAGCCTGTGCGCTTCAGTGCCAGGTTTGTGGAGGTGGCAGACGGAAAAGAGGAACCTCCACAAAAAAAGAAGAAAATGTTCCTCACACATGGAGGGTGGGGAGAGAGAGAAGAGAAGGGTTGCTATGGCAACATTGCTTGAAGATATGTATTTTTAAATCTGCGTGAATTTTAGCATTCAAAACACATTTGCATCTCCCACAAAGGTTTTGGGCTGGAGAGAGCATTTTCCTACATTTCAGTGCATTTTTTTTCCCTGATCAATTGGGCCCCAAGATAAATTAAGTATGTGTAATTCCCTTGATATTAACACTTGTAAAGAGAAGCTTTGTTTTAAGGAAAACAGAAGCATCTATCACAGTTCTGTACCCTCAGCCAAAAAATCCCTGACAAAAAACACTTGATCATCTCCCCAGCAGGAAGAGTTTTTAGCTAAATCAGTGCTAAAGTGAAAATGACAAAATTTGAAGTTTTCCACCAGTATAAATTCAGAGTAATCTAAGAGCTCATTATAGTCAAGCTATAATCCATAATGATATAGAGCCCATGCTAATATAGCTAAATATGCATATATACTTGCATATATGTATACAAGTAAAGTTTGGCCAAGAGAAACTAGAGGCTTTTAAGAATCAAAATGTGAAGAAAAGAGGGAGACAAAAACCTGGCACTGTTGCAAGTCCTGGTTGCCTCAGCACCTCCAATAAAACACTGCTGCAGTCACAATCCTGCAGTGACAGAAGCATCAAGGAGAGAGTTCCCCTTTTTTTTAACTGAGGATATCCATACTTCAAGTCTCAGCAAAGATCAGTTGCTTAATAGCAGTAAGTAGTTGGCTTGCACTGCTTCCTACCTCCCCCTGGGGAATCCAAGCAGGTCACTTCTTCCAGAAGCCTGCTGATGAGATACCCAATTCCTTTCTTGCTCTGCTGCCAAATTTCTAGTCTAACTAAAAAAAGCATTTTTAACTGTCATTTCCAAGTCAGTAATGACTCAGACAATGCAGCAAGATTAAATTGATTGTTCTGTTTATCTGCACGAGAGCCAATGGCTTAGACAGCAAGGTGTTGTTTTTGACAGGCTGGGACCCCCGGAAACACAGGTTTGTATGTTGGCAGGGTGGAGTCAGTCCTTCATCCTGCCTAGGGAAATCAATGGAGTTTAGTGGGTATATGTTTTTTTACATGAGACTTACAATCAAGGTCCTGGTTGTCCCCTCTGAGCATCTAGAAGCCCAGGTACTCTTTGGTGAGTGTCGGGTGAGCCCAGTTTCACTGGCCAAAACTATTTGATGAGGTCTGTGTGGTCACATTCCAACAGTGAGCGAAGTGATTTCTGTTAAGTGTTTGGTGTGTAAAAGGACCGCGTGATGAAAAGCATCATTCTTGTATAGTAAAGGGCTTAGTCTGTCTGTCCGTAACACTCTTGGAGCACTCTGGTTAGTAAAACAGCCAATCAGTGTGGAGCACCATGATGACAATGGGAACAAAGCTGGGGAGCAAAGCCACTGCTGCTGGCCTCATGCCTGCCTCGCCCCCCACCCCTCCCTACCCTGCTCCTTGGAGGTGGCAGAGCACTACCATGATGGAGGGGGAGGAGCTGGGGTGTGAGGCCAGCAGCGCTGCCTTGACCCTGGCTCCATCCCCACCATCATGGAGGCATTCCGCTGCCTCTGAGGAGAGGGCTGGGAGGGGGCAAGGCCAGCAGTGCTGGAGGCTACAGCAGCAGCAGTGCAGGGGGCTGGTGAAGGGGGACACAAGGGACAACGGGGCAAGGTTTCCTGCCCCCGCTCCTGGGAGGCGGCAGTGGTGCGGGGTGGTGGGTGGCAGCATTCCATCCCTACCCTCTCCCCCCATCGTTCCTGACAAGTAGTTCAGTAGTTCATGTATAAGACACAAAATAGCAGGCATCTAGCATGACCAAATTATCATAGGCTATTATTCTAATAAGGCACTAAATGTACTTGAAGAACAGAAGAGCAACAATGAGCAGTCTTTGAACAGTTTGGTCAGAGGGTTTTAAAAATAGAGGATTGTAGTCTTAGCTGCTAGAAATCAACATTCAAGTCATTAGCACAACATCAATTTACACTTGCTGAAGACCTGGCATAGAAGGGGAGTGGTTCAATTGCAACTACCAACGTTTTGTCTTCCAAAGGCTTTTCCTACAGCTTCACTGGTGACAGAGCCATAAGGGTAAGTCATGAAGCACACTGGCAAAATGCTCCTTTATAGTTTCATAGTTTGTACGGTTGGAAGGGACCTGAGCAGATCATCAAGTCCGACCCCCTGCCATGGCAGGAAAGTACAGGGGTCAAACAACCCCAGCAAGGTGTACATCTAGCCTCATCTCAAAGACCCCCAGGGTAGGAGCCAGCACCACTTCCCTTGGAAGTTGGTTCCAGATCCTAGCTGCCCTGACCGTGAAGTAGCACCTCCTGATATCTAGCCTGAATCTACCCTCTGCCAGCTTGTGACCATTATTCCTGGTCACTCCTGGCAGTGCTCGAGGGAACAGGGACTCCCCCAATGCCTGCTGATCCCCCCTGACTAGTTTGTAACAGGCCACTAGATTCCCCCTCAGCCTTCTCTTGTGGAGGCTGAACAGGTTCAGGTCCCGTAGCCTCTCTTCATAGGGTCTGCCCTGCTGCCCCCGATCAAGTGAGTGCCCTCCTCTGGACCCTCTCAATGCTATCCACAACCCTCCTGAAGTGCGGTGCCCAGAACTGGATGCAGTACTCCAGCTGCAGCCTGAGCAGTGCCGCATAGAGGGGGAGGATCACCTCCTTGGACCTGCTTGAGATGCATGTGTGGATACATGACAAGGTGTGGTTGGCCTTCCTGACTGTGTCCCCACACTGCCAGCCCATGTTCATTTTGGCATCAGTAATGATTCCAAGATCCTTTTCTGCCTCTTATGCAACTAGAAGATGTGGCTTTGCATCACTTGTGATTCTTTTTGTTGTTGGCTTTTTAAATCAGTATTTTTTCCCGCTAGTTTTGAAGGCATGGTGGTGGCATTACCATTATATTGGCTCTGACAATGTACTGAACACCCTTGGATTTGCAGTTGCTTGGACAGAACTGTTTGTACAGAAACTGAGTTTCTTGCACAATAGTTTAGTCAGAGGTAACAAACTGGTTATGTGCTGTCTTGTTTATTCCACCTCATCCTTTAAGACCATTTAGGCACCATGACTCTTTGACTCTGCAAAATGTGCTACAGCTGAACATTTGGAGGTACAGGAATTCTACAGTTTCCAAGCAACAAAAGTCAACTGTGTTAATTCTAGGTCAATAGGTTTCAGAATATTGTCATCAGTGGCTGACTTCATCCTTGAGTTACTTGTGATTCAATCCAGTGTGATACAGTTTAAAAACAGTATGGCATCAAACAGTAGTAACTAGGTTACTTCAGGAAAATGATTGAGAAGCTGGTGGCTTGCTGCAGTATTATTAGATTCTTATGTGGCTCTAAGTTTTATACAAATATGATTTCTACTCCATCAAAGCTACCTTTTGGCAGATTTGCCACTGCTTGCCACCTTCCTACAGGCAGAGAAGGGAGATTGCGGATAATATCACAGATTTGTTCGCAAACATTTCCTCTGTGCTTCAAAAGGCTGTTACTCAGCTTTCCCAGGCCATGTTCCAAGAACGTGCAAACCAGAGGAAAGGCACCTTGGGAGAAATAGAACAACATGAAATGAGTTAATACAAGATGAAAGTGATGACTGCATGAATAGACTGTTACGGAGCTTGGAAAGTCGAGTAGAACCAGAGCGGTGAATACAGGCTCAACACTGATTTAGGCATTTTGTTTCACGAAAGATATCTGAAATATTGAATTCTTCTGATGCCCATGTGAACAGCTGCTTATTTGATTTGTAGCAGACTGTGTTTGTTTGAAACTACTGTTCTTATGAAGCAAGAAGCCGATTCGTTGCTTGCTAGTTCACCTTTCCAAGTTACCAGTAGCATGAGCTTATGCCTGCAAACGTTAAATAACAGGAGCATTACTTTTATTTAGTGTGTGGAATTTCAGCAAATTCTAGTGAAATCAGAATCTTAGCTGGGGCCTTCAGGCATTGGGGGAAGGTTTTTTCACATGTTAGCATAACCTGAATATTCCAGTTTTGAGAACCCTAAGTGACTACCTGACTACTTTTTACACATGCAGCCCCAACATAACACATAATAATTAGAAAAAAAACAGAAATAAATGATTGCTAGCTTGGACCTCAGTTTTATTCAAGCAGAAATAGCCTTAGAAATAGAAATAGTTAAGGGGGAGGTCTGATTAAGCTGAACCTGATGGCAAAACTCTCTAAGCAGGTCTCTCATTGTGAATCTACAGAACTGAATTGTGTAATAGCTTTTATGCATGCTACAGCTGCCCAGTGCAAGTACATTAAACTGTATGGAACAATCTAATTTTCGAAGTCATCTTTATGTTGAACATATCTACATTTCTTTTCCCCCGATTGTACAGGCATTGAAATTGTCACAGCTACAATCCTCCTTCTCAAAGTTAAGAATTCTTTACAGTGCATGCAGCCTCCTCATAAAACTAGCAAGTCTTTTGCTGACATGACTCACACAATTACTCATGTGGGCAGATATTTGGATAATAAAAATAGTTAATGGAAAGTGGTGAAAAGCAGCTGATTCCTAAAGTACAGGAGTCTTGGTATTTTACCAGAAGTGATGCTGATCTCCCAGTCATGGTAGGAAACACATTCCTCCATTCTGCTATTTTCTAACAGTTATTGCAAAAAATAGACAATTTAGCAAATGAAGGCCAAAATTATCCCAACTACAACTATCTCCTGCTCTGTGACATTGTTCCTTCTCTTGCTTATTAGTGATTATTATAGACAGCCTCTGCACCAATCTCTTTATTCTAGTTAAACATATGCGTACACAATAGTTTATATTCAAATGAGCCCTGTTTTCTTGGATCAAAAAGTACAGCTAGTGTTAAGCCTAAATGTGTTCTTTAGCTTGACAAGCTGTATGTTCTGACAAGAAACAGATTGCTGTAAAATAAAAAACAGGCCTTGGCGATTTATAAGGGCTACAGGTCAACTAATGCAATTAGAATGCACATTCCAAGGAAACTTTCTATTGAGTAGACACTGGAGAAAGACTGCATACCCCAAGCCCTGGGCAGGAATTATTAAATGGTGGCAAATGCAGCTTTGATGTGAAAAACTGCTTATGTAATGACATTGTATGCATATGATAGTTTCAGATGGGATTAAAATTTAAGCAAGAATAGAATTAGTTAAAGCAGACAAACTGATTGGACAGAGATCTGGGCATCTGCAAAGTAACTGAAACAATTAACCTCTTGATTGCTATTGCTCTTCCAGAAAAATGCTTTTCTATGAAGCTGCCAAATGCTCTACAAAAAAAACGGCTGCTGCAACACATGCACCTCTCAGCCACATTGAGTGGATTAGAAAGGACAGAAAATTACAATGGTTTTACTTTGCACACAGGATAAGCTATGATGGGAGTTCAGTGATTTATTTGTCAAATGGAATTCCTAGAGCAGAGAAGCCATGCAGCGGTCTTGAACCAAGGTAAAGAGGGTGTCATATTATATTCAGCAACTATGTACTCTAGAAAGATATATAGAGGGAAGGGAAAATGTGTGTCTTGCCTCCAAGGATATTGGCTGTTTAGAACAAGGAAACAGGGATGAATTGGATTGGCTCACCACAAATAAATCAGGGTGTGTAATGTACACAGAGTTGTACATTTGGTTCACTGGTAAAATTGAAGTGCAAGGTCCAATTCCATTATAATTTATATGCCAGCAGCAGGCAGGACCCTGTTGTTCTAGATGCTGTACAGACACATGGTAAGAGGCAGTCCCAAAGAGTTCATAGTCTAAGGCTGGGATTTTCCAAACAAAACCTCTCTGAGAATTACATATATGCTTTTGAAATCCCAGCCTAAGGAGAGAGAAAACTGAAGCAGAAAGAAATAAATTACAGACCTGAAATTACACAGAAAATATGAACCCACAAAGCAGGGAATTAAACCTTAATAACCTGAGAATCAGGCCAGTGCATTAACTATGAGGCCTAGCTTTCAGCTGGGTCTGGAGTAGTTTGCAAAGCTCCCAAAGGCAGTAATTATAGGGAAAGAACAAAAAATTGGGAGCAAATATTTTACTGTATGCTTGAACACACTGGTTTCACTGGGTGACCAGGCACCCTCTGGTAAATCTGTATGCTGACACAGACAGATGTGAAATCATGCCATCTTAAAAAAAAAAAGATAAAATGTCAAATATAAGCTTCGGTACCAGGCAGGGGGGATGGGAGGGTTGCCTTTCTTTCTGGTGACTCACATGTGTTCATGTTTTTAAAGCCAAACTAGGACGATACAGAGAATGCATGCTGTCGCTGCCTTTTTCTGGGCATGCATGAGAAAGAAGATGATCTGCAGGTGTTGCCAGGAAAGTGTGAGGGAATTTGAGTGGGCAGTGTTATGATTTGTGCACTGTGTCTCCTTGATTGATTTGTTCATACCAATGCAGGAGGCCTTACAAAAAAGATTCAGAACATATTAGAGTGAAAGCAATTGCTTCTCCACATTTAATATTTAAAAAGCCTATGATGGTTTTACAGAATAGGGCCAGTGTTAGGGTTGCTTGGGCAATAGTTTGGGAGTTTCTTCTATGTACCAGTCTGTGTGGCTTGAATGGTAAAGCTAATGTTGGATTTGTTTATGTAGCTCTGTGTTGCTGCTCTAGGTTTCTTTGTTTGGGATTTGTATGATACCAACCTCAAACAGAAGTTTCAGCCTTTCTGTGACAGAATAGCCATTAGAAATCATGGTCCTGCATTTCTTGCACACCTAAAACTTAGAGAGAGAAATTCTGGCTTTGTTTAAATGATTGTGGGGGACCCTCTTTCTGACTTCAGTGAAGCCAGGATTTCACCCTGCTTGTCTTCAGTTGGAGATTATGTGGGCAAAGCTTGCAGAACTGGGACCCATTTACTTCACTGAAGTTACACCTGGAAGAAAGATGACCCCCTGTGTTTAAAAAGACAAACATGGCACATTAACTATATAGGCCCTTCCTCTTATATAGATCTCTCACATGGGAAAATGTACAGGCGACCCTTGCCATTCACGGGGGATACGTCCTCGTATCCCCTGCAAATGGCAAAATCTGTGAATAAGGCACTGCGTTCATGAACGCAGTCTGTGCTCATGAATGCTGTGCCCCTGACAGCTGGGGAGGTAAAAGGGGGCCCCAGCTCTGGCAGCGATGGTGGGAGCCCAGTGGCAGCAAGCACAGAGCTCCCAAGTAGCTCCTGGAAGTGTATAAAGTGTATTTAAAAAGGAAGGTTCGGCATTTGCGAATATCTGAAACCACGAACGCCAAACCCACGGATAACGAGGGTTTCCTGTAGATCTCTGCTTGTCATGCCAATTTAATGGGACAAAAGGTAGGTCATGTTCAAAAAGTCAAAACCTAACTGTAACTCGCCACTTTCCAGACTTCATTAGGACAGCTGTGCGTTCAAGTCCGCACCTAGATTGTTCCTCTGGGCTTCCCCTCAAAGACTGTTCAAACTGTGTTGCGATTCTGTGTTACCATCTCATGTACTGCAAACCACCGACCCTTTGTCAGGCAAAAATGTCTGGAAATTCCACTCAAAATGGCAGGCTCAGCAATCTGATGCTTAGGTCTGGCATTAAGCCAGTAGACCAGAATACAATATGAAGTGACACTTCTGAACCTCTGGAGATACACTGGTGTATCTGAGGTCAGAGCCAGTCCTACTAGGATCCAGCCTTAAGGCCCAGTTAAATCAATAGGAGTTTTTTTTAAAGGCTCCAGTTTGCTTTGAACTAAGCCCTATATCAGTTTCTGCCATTTGGACAAGAGGAGCCGTTTAATAATAAAAATCCCAGCCACTCTTGACTTTCAGCATCTTTCCACAAAGTAGGTAAGCATCAATTCAGCAGAGGGAGAAAACAAGGCTGTGACTCATTCATCAAATTTAATGGAAGAACTGGTATCAGAGACTAGCCTGTAGCTCTTTCCAGTCCCCCTCCTCCACAAAATTCACACAAAAGAAATCTCTCCCATTGAAACAAATTAGTCCTTTACATTCCCTTTCAGAGCAGCAGCGCAGGGAGGGCTATCTGAATTCTACAAACAACTGTTCTGTCAACTCAGCTTCATACTCAGCTGGGTAAAGCTGCAGCTCCTGGTGGGAAAAGCATCATTCTACATTTCTAGTCGTTTTCTACCACATCAACAAGGTTTGTACTACTGCCACCACAATAAAACTATTGGAGGGTGAGGGAAAGTGCTAATAACCTCCTTTCTGTTAGCCGTTTTGGAGAAGAGAGTGACTGGGGGAGAACTCAGGAATAAGCATAAACCACATAGTCAAATAGGAGGCTGTTTTTGTAGACTAGTGAAAAGGGATTATTCAACTCTGTGTAAAAGAAGCAGGGAAGATTACTTCATGCACATAATTCATTACCCTCTCCATACACAGGAGGCATGTTTGCCTTCTTTGGACATGGGTAATCTAGGAGCAGCACATATGGATTTGTTACTCCAGGTTCATACACATTTACAAGCAGTGCTGGATTAGGACAAAAGCCTGGAGTCATGTGTTTACACTAGATCATGAGCTTTTGAACAAGGTTTGACACCTTAAAGAAAAACTTTACAAATACTTCTAGCCCATCTAGTTGCAAACTGGAAATCTGAACCAAGCATAACTCATTCAGCAACTGCTCCTAATTTTGCAGAAAACTTGAAGCAATAGTTGTGAAGGGGTGAATTCCCCGTGAACCTCAGTGGATCATTATCTCCAATGCCAACTGTTTTAAGGGCTTCACCATCACCATGCTAGCAGGTGGCCCAGCCCACTCATCATTTGTAAATGTATCTGATGTGTGGAGAGGAGCATTGAGGCCAGTCCTGTTTCTCTGTAGGGAGTGGGGACATCAGCTCTTGAAGGGAAGTTCGTCCCTGCTGCCATGCCTACAGAGAAAAAGAGGACTCTCATCCTATTATCCTTGTCTTTCTTGGAGGGGATACCCACTGCCACTCCAAGTGGATGAAATGGCAGCATGTCAAATCCTAAAGTGAGGCCATGAGGGATTTTGACAGGGGTCTGGATTCCCTTAGCCCAGTTCAGGTTACAAGTAACCACCTTGAAAGCTTAAACTATTACCTGAAAGCTGCTTTGTATGCTTTTAGTAACCACGATATCTTATTTCTCACACTGGTTTCAAGTGCCAGAACAGAGGTAGGAGCTGTTATAGTCCAGGAGCTACAAAATGGTGACCAAGTTGAAGTGGTTGTTCAAGCCTTTTGCCAGACCCTTCCTCTGAAGTCATGTCAAACCCTATGCCAGGGAAGTTACAAAGAGGGGGTGCGCTACCTTACAAGGACACAGGACTTTCAGAGTCAAGTTAATGAGAGACTCTCAGCCAGGAAGTCATCATGAAAGCCTAGAAGTCAGGCTGCCATAAGGAGAGTAAAGGGATTTGCCTGGAAGTTGAGAGAGACATTTTTTTAAGTGCTGTGTATTTCTGACTATTGAATTGAAGTTGGTGAGAGATTGAGTTGTGCTCTTGTTTTTTGACATTGTGAGTTTTAGTTACTCGTTTTTATTAAGCTTGAAAACCCCCAAATTAGTTATTTTTCTTCTGCTTGGTGTTGGCATCCCTTGAAGATTATTTCCCAGTGTGCTCACTCTGGCCTTTTTGCACAGCAATATGTTGATCTCAGACTCAATAGAGAATTTGAGGCCCTGTGAAAAGTTTAACTGTATCAGACATTTCACTGAGCTGAATGAACAATCTATGCTTAATATCTTGACTCTTTATGAAGGAGGCTGGAGCATTAAATATCAAATTGCAATGCAGTGCCATGGCAAGGAAGTTTGGCAACCGGGGCAAAGCCTGCAGCGGCAGCCTGCCCTTGCCCCATGCACAGATCCGGGGGGCACACGGCCCCGCCATGCTTGCCCGGGAGTGAGTGCAGAGTTGGGAGCCAATCTTCCCCTGTCCCCTTGCCCACCCAAATGAACCGCTCATGGCTCTTTCACTTGCCCCACCCTGGCTGGGCAGTGTCTGTTGGCACTCCTTCGCTTTGGTGCCTGGGGCAGTTGCCCCATTCACCCCACCCTTGCTATGGCGCTACTACGATGTCATCTAGCAACACACATTTTCAGTTCAGGGTGTTTTTAAATGACAACTGCTCCTTTGATGGCTGTACTGTCTGGTGCCAAAAGAGCTTGGAGGGTAACTTCTGTTGTTTTCGCAGAAATAATTTTAATGAGAATCAGTTTCTCATAAGGGGAAAGTTCATTGTTGGCTATACGACTGCCCAGAAAACTGCGGAATACCTTAAGAGCAAGGTGAAGCATATGTAGCCTCAGGCTCCATGACTTTATCTATATTTTTCACTGTGAAGATTTGGAGGGCTGTGAGCCAGATGAGTAGTGCAGGCTTGGTCTGTGGACCAGATCCAGCACAGGGTCAGTCCACCAGTACAATCTGAATGCACATGAGCCCGACCCCATATTCCCAATTCTTGCCAACCCAACCCCACGTGTCTGGATCTGGTTATGGAGGGACTTTAGCATGCAGGAACACATACATAGCTCCCCATAAGTCCAGAAATTTGGCAGCAGGGGAGTAGCAATTACCACTGACAACACTAACCTGCTACTAAATGTCTAGATCTGGGGGAAGATCCCCAAGCTGAATGATACGGCTCCATGGTCCATATCTGGCCAGTGGCCTGGAGGCTGAGCATCCCTGCTATATGTGAATTTGGATCTTGATGCAGTTCATTGTAACCATCTGCTTTATGCAAATTGAATCCTGTGTGGCACTTTGGGGTTGACTCTGTGCGTGTTACAGGCAAGTGCTAGGGAGCTAGAGATTCTTTATAATTGTGCAATGTAACTTGGATAAGCCACCCCTTGCATCCCTAGTTGGCCATGCCTCTTCCTCAGAATAAATCATAAAATGGACAAGCAGATCATTGACAAGTGTCTGCTTATTGGATCTCCTAAAGACCGTGAGCAGCCCTGCTAAAATTAAGCCTCATCTTTAGTATCTGTCCTGAGTTCTGTGTGCCTGAAATTCTACTTCAGCTTGAATTCACTCTATTTCTTTTCAGTCCCCTGACTCTGGTGAAGCTCAGTTGTTCTTCAGATTTTGACTCTGGCTTAGCTACCTGGTTTTAAAGCCTGCTGTAGCCATTGCTTAAGATTGCCTATGCCCTGGTCTATGAGACTGTAAGGGAACATGGGGAAGCTTTTATGTTTAATCTCATTATCTTGCTCTACCCCGCTGCTGGACTCCGGTGTCTTGGAATGCTGTTGTCTAGGCATTTGGCATTCATCAGTGTGAAAGGGAGAAAGGGACTTGAACACGTATGCATTTATCATCATATTTTGTAGCAAAGTTCTTTTGCCTTTTGGCTCATTGAAAAATTGTTAAGTTCCATGGCATCCAAATAGCTGAGGGAATTTCAGCTTTAGTTTAAAATGTTTTAAAAGAGAGATTTTAGCTGTTCCAATTATCAACAACAACAACAAAAAACCTTAAAAACGTAACCGGTGAAGAGGTGTCTTCAGAGAGTATGGGACAATAACTCTGAGAGGTATGAACTGATCCATCTCTCCCAGTGAGGTGACAACTCAGACACCCAGGAATGGTAATTTAAAGGTCAAACTGCTAATCATTTAGTTCTTCATGCAGGAAAGAAGAAGTAGAAACATAAAGCTGCAAAATGGATTGTGATGCCTCATTTTGGTGTAAAAAGTGGGTGTAGTGGGGACATGCCATGATTTTTCCTCCAATTAAAAATCTGCTATTAAAGCTCCAGTGAGTGGGAGACTGTTTCAAGGGACCTAAGGTAGCTCAGGGGGCACAGAGTCGTATTTTGCATGTTTGTAAAATCTGCTGTGAGGAGCTCTGGATTCTGTTGAGTTACATAGGATGAAGCTTATTTAGTGGGAGGAGCTTGGAGGAATCACCTTTGTTTCCTGCCCCCGCAGCTGGACCTGAGTAGATGCCTGTATAGATAATTTTTAATTATCTTTTGTATGGTGTGTTTCAGACTATTTGTATTTGCTTCCTGACCTTGAATCCATTTAATTATAGGGAAGTATTCCAATAGAGGATAAAAGCTTAAAAAAATTAAAGTGTTTAATACCCAGTAATTAAGACTGAAAGAGTAAAGAAAAATTATTCACTTTAGCACATCACTTCACTTGACAGATGGAGACTCATTTGTGTAAAATTAGAGAAGTGTAATTGGAATAAATTATAATTGCCCTAATTCAAGCTATATTTTACATTAATACATATTTATATAGGGGATCATGGGTGACCATTGCCATGCCATGAGGGCTCCTCATATTTAAATTAAAATCCACAAATCATTCAGAGAGGAAACCCTAAAAAACATCTACCTTGTTTGGATAGTAGGGTACTAACTATGAACCTGTGAGAGATGCTAAAGCAATAGGGGTTACATGTGCACACTTAAGAAAAAGCCTTATATTATACCCTAAAAATCATAAGACAGATCATCCGGCAGATCATGGGGAGTAGGATCCACAGATGGGAGCTCTCAGTGAGATCTCTCTGCCAAGATCAGTCAGAGAACAGAGAACAAATGAGCGTGCACAGATTTGACCTAAAGGCCAAAGGTTAGGTGGAAGATGATGCAACTACAATCTCCCTTATCAAAATGTGTTGCTGCTAATCCAAAACAGAAACTGTAACATCTGTGGAAATATCCCCCTAAATGTCTTGGCAACAAGCTCATCTAGCAGAAGGATCACGTTATTGTACCTGCAATAACTTCTTCAATAATATGACTAATTTAAAAGAAAAGGATGAATGAAGAACTTTGGAGCTCCTCACCACCATCTTGGCTTGGAATATGTCCAAAGAGCCCCCAGAGTATGTATGTGAATAACTACTGGCGCTGCAGGAGGAGGCGATGTAACATCTGGGGTTGAGGCTATGGACTAAGAGGGAGCATAATTAATATGGTCCTGAGGGAGTAGCAAATATGGGTCTGGGATAATTGGAACTGGGTTTGTTAGAATCTGGAAAATCCACACCTTTAGAGACAGCACTTTAAACACATTTTTTGTGGTTTAATTTCAGTGGGGTCTTATAGTCAGAGCTCCTGAAGTTGGGACCAGTATCACTTTATAAATCTATGATGTGGGGGTTCCCGTGTAATAGTCAAATGCACAGTGGATGTGTGTCTCGCTTGAACAAAAATCAGAAACCAGAATATAAAATGTGACTTAATCTTTTAAAAAAAGCTTATGTTTTGTGGGTATGACTCATGATTTTTGAACTTTTGGGATTGCCAATACTGAGAATGTACATAATTAAAATATTCAGTCCTGGTAGTTGTAGAATATTTATAACGGGCTATTTCATTGTCTTCACACATCTATATGGCATTATACTGGTCATAGCTATGAAATGTAAATTAGTCTTGTTCATCTTAACGGTCTGTAGAAAAATTAAAACATGCTAACTAATTTGTGTTGCAAATTTTAACCCACATAACACCCTGAACACATTTTAAAACACTTTAACAAACATGGGGGGCTAATCATTGCTCACGTGGGAAAGCCCATGGAGGCTGAATGGAAGGAATATCCAGGAATTATTTTGTGTAGTGATTTCCCCTCCCCACCCCCAAATTTTCCCTTAGGGGAAGGGACTGAACAGGATTTTCCCAGAAGTTGTGGCTCTGGCTTGCAAATCCTGTGATTTCTTTCAGATCCCAAAATAACCTAGGAAATCAGTTTAAGGCCAACCCAGATGGAGGCCCCATGTTAGCTCCAAATCCCTGGTAACAATGTGTCCCGGAACAACAAAGGCAGTACAACAACAAAAGTATTATAGAGTGGGGGGCTCTCCAGCAGGTGACTACCTCAATCAATTCCTTGCAATATAAAGACTGGAAAAAAATGGAATGTCATACAGCCTGAAGCCATGTTATACTTGTAGAAGAAGCCTTGTGAGGCTCATGAGGGTGATGCACGTGCTAGTTTATCATTTACCGTTGTGCATATACCCAGATCTGAATAAAATTATTTTGGGGAAGTTGAAATATTTTTACTAAAACGATTACATTTTCTATCTAGGCAGGTGAGCAAGAGCCTTGCACAAAAGACTCAAAACACAACTTTCATATGCTGATTAAAGGAGAACAATCACAAATTGTATCTTAAAACTCTTGTGTGTAGATATCATCTCAATGGTAAAGATATTAGATGACTTGCCAGAGGTCACAAAAAACCAGAGGCAAAGTCAGAGTAAATACGACTTATCTCTCTTGATCCTGAGTGTGCTTTAGTCACTAAATTTTCCTTCTTCTCTGGCCATGGTGGATTATGCATTTGTCTCTGTTGATTTTGAAAAGCATACTCATTTGTGGCTCATAATTTACCCTTCCTTTAACCCCTGTACAATGGCTGCCTTTTATGTGGACTCCCTACAAAAGAAACATTTTGTTCTTCCTTTGCTGATCAGTAGAAGTGAGCAGCAGTTACTTAAAAGGCACAAGGATCTGACACTGGTGCACATTGTTGTCAGTGACAAAGCTCCTATTGATAACAGTAGCAGCATGATTGAACCTCTGTCTGGAAACATGCTGCTAGCATGACACTGGCATACTACTGCTAAATAAATTAGTTTAAAGTGACCAAAAAGTCAAAGTTCATGGAATGGGAATAATGGTAAAAACTACTAGCAAATATTTTTTTCAAGTTATTCAAGGAACTTAAGACACAAACTTGAAGAAAAAAATAAGCCTTGATAGAGACACGCTTAAAAAGCTTGTCATAATGTTTAGCATATGAGTTGCTCCACTTACTCCGTACTTCTTTCGTACAATGCTGAGCTAAGGATGGAAAAAAAACCCTTGCTGTTAGCATTTTGAAAGAATTTCCTATAGCTCTGAAACAACTGGGAATTGGGAACATACAATAACGTTTAGTACAATAATTCTCAACTGTCTTAGGCCCATGGCAACTCTTGTAAAAATGCTAGCTCTTAGCTTTCAGTAATTTTTTTTGACTGCAGGAAAATAATAAAGGATTGCCTCTGTTGCAAGGAACTCAAACCACTACAGGACAGAATGTTTTTGATGTTGTGGATTCCTATCTGACATCTCTGGGTTTATTTGTGAATCACGTGTAGGTGTTTGCTCAACTACCAATGCTAACATTGTACCCTTACAAAGATCACATGGTACCCCAGAGTGGCATAGCATCTGGATTGAGAATCACTGGTCTAGTACTTTTCCTGGATTTGATGATCATAAACTCAGAATATCTATTTTAATATTAGTGTATAATTAAATTCTACAATTTTTCATATTGTATGTTATCCTAGATAGTGTTTGTATTTGTTTCCTTTGTGGACATTAACTGCGTTCAAGAGTCATCAGCTTTCACCAGCTGAGTAGCAAAGTGTATAAAAGAGAGAGATGAAAGGAAAATCACTGTACTGTGGAGGAGCAATGGCCTCAAGCTTCATCAGGGGAAATTTAGGTTGGAGATTAGAAGGAACTTTTCTGACCATGAGGGTGATTGAGCATTGGAGCAGGCTACCTAGAGAAGCTGGGGAATCTTCATCAAGTTAGGCAGACAGTTGACTGAGCTGGTTTAGTCAGGGATGATCCTGTTTTGAGCAGGGGCTAGACTAGGTGTCCTCTTGAGGTCCCTTGCAGCCCTTCCGTTTGCAGCAGGCCCAGGCCAAAGCTGCCGTCTGCTAGGACTTTAATGAGATCTAGTTGTTCCCCATAAAGTATTAAAATCAGATGTAAATGAATGATTTTTGAATACTGTCATCAAATAGTAATATTTGGGGCGACTAACATTTGGGCTGGCAGTAATATTCAAATGCCAATTATAATTACCTTGCAAATGCAGCCTATTTTGCATCTTATACCCCATGTGTGAAAAGCTCAAGCTTTGCTTACTGTGTCAAACCAGCTACAAGAAGCTTTCCTTGAAAGGAATTCAAGGTCTGAGTAAAACACTACAGAACAAATGATCGTAATGATGGGACAGCAAGCAAAAGTGAACCTATTCATAGTGCTACCAAGTTTCTACTGAGAAGTGCGTGGGCCCCAGAAACATGTGAAATTTGTGTTGGGAGAGGGTAGAAACTGCAACAAAAGTCTTAAAGGTTTAGGTTCTCAACTGACTTGTACTTAAGGCCGCCTCTGCTGGACACGAGGCCCCTGCCACAACTTTAGTGAATCGAGTGGCACCCATTGATACCCAAATCGCTCTGCTGCAGGGCAGACCCCTTGCAGAAAGGCTGCCGATGCTGCAGAGAGGTCTCTGGGGCACGAGCCAGAGCCTGAATTTATCTCTTGAGCTCATCCCCTCATGTGTGCCAGTGCCCTTCAAGGGATCTGGCAGCAGCCCAGGGTGCTCTGGCAGGGTCTCTGCCTTGCCGCTTCACCCCGGCTGGGAAATCGCTGCTTTAGACGGTGGCAAAGGGCACAGAGCATGGGCTGAAGCGAGCTCCGGCTCGAGTCCGCTCGTGCTCTGAGTCTGGATCTCTGAGGGAGCTAGCTGGTCTCGAACCGTGTCGTGGGTCTGACGCAAAGGCGGGTCGCAAGAGGCCATGAAAGGACCACGAACGAACTCAACGGACTTTAACAGCACGTCCTCCTTTAAAGGAGAAAAACGTGGGAAACCGCCGCGTTACCCCCACAACAGTTCCAGGCGGCCAGCGAGCGGCTCCTTGGGACCCCCCACCCCACCCCGCACACTGCAGGGCAGCGGGCGGAGACTGCCTGCCCGTGCTCGCGACTGGGGCACTGCTCCAGGGGCGCCCCTCTCCCCCGCCTTCAGGATGAGCGCCCTGCCAGCCGGCTACGGCGGCCGCACCGCAGAACCCCCCGGGCGTCCCCGCCCCCGGCGCCTCCCTTAGTTCCACCGCCCACCGGCAGCAGCAAAGGGAAGCGTTTCCCCGGCGCACCGCCGGATACGACCCCCGAGCAGCCTGGCTGCACCGGAAGCGCGCGGGGGTCGGGGCGGGGCGGGGCGGGGCGGGGCTCGGCGCCTGCGCAGTGGTGCCGGCGGCGGCGGCTCCAGCTGGGCTGCGCTGCGCCCCCGCCGCGGCGGTGGGTGTTCCTCCGCCCGCCCTTCCTCCCTCCCTCCCGGCCGGGTCTCGGCGGCAGCGGCGGTGCTGCGCTGAGCTGCGCGCGGGCGAGGAGGAGGAGGATGTGAAGATGGCGGAGCTGCAGATGCTGCTGGAGGAGGAGATCCCGGGGGGGCGCCGGGCCCTGTTCGACAGCTACACCAACCTGGAGCGGGTGGCCGAGTACTGCGAAACCAACTACATCCAGGTGCGCGGCCGCCAGCGGCTCCCAGCCGCTGGGGCGGGGGCTGGGGGCGGGTCTCCCCGAGCTGCCGCCGCTTCCCGCCCGGGCTCCTTTGCCGGGGCCGCTGCCTGCGCTGCGAGGGGGCGGCTGTGGACGGGGCCGGCTGCCTCGTGGCTCTGGGTCTCTCCCCGCGGCCCCCGGCCACAGCAGTTGCTGGAGGAGGTCGAGTCGTGACAGGAGGAGGGGGCTGGCTGTCCTGGGGGAGGGGAGTGGAGCCCCTCACGACTCTGTCCCCACAGAAGAGATCCCGGCCTCAGCTTGAGTGGGCTGCGCCGGCCCTCGTTATTTTTCAGGCACCAAATTGCTCTGGGAGGGAGTTGAGAGGGAAGGAGGGTGAGGCGGTGCAGGAGTGCCCCCTTTCCCAGCAAGCTGCGTGTGAGGGTATGTTGCCGCTGCTGGCATTCACCATGCCTTGCCTCTCTCCAGATGACTGAAACACATTTGGGTATATGTATGGACAGCTCTTCATTTATTTTTGTTTAAACCTTGGATAGCAGAGCCTTCAAGGACTGGGGAACGTGGGAAGTCGCAGGGCGGTAGGGATGTAATTCAGGGGTTGTGTTCTGTGTGTGCGGTATCTGACTGGCGTGCTAAAGACATTGTCTTCATATATCAAAGCATTTTGGTAACCTCTTGTACCATGACAACATTTGTATTTTAGAGCCACTGGAGGACTGTTTGCTGCACCAGACACTGCAAGCGTAGTACCAGGAGATGGTCCCTGCTCCATAGAAATGACTGTGTAAGAAAAAAAGAAGAGGGATTCAAGATGAGATGATATTAGTCAGTCTTGTAGGCAGTAGTTTTGGCATACCAGCAGCATAAGTTTGGTCGAATTTTTTCATAGGTATCATGGTAAAGAAAGACTTGTAAAGAGTGATTTAAAGGAGAATGATGAAGTGGCATTGTAGATGTTAATTGGAGAGTGCTTCCCAACTATGAGGGGCAGTATCAAGGGAAGTGGGAAGGCGCTTGATAATTTAACAAGGAGGCAATGGAAGCAGATGTTAATTGGCCAGTTGGAGGCAGGAATCAGCCCCTTGGTACTGAATGAGAGGGAGAGGGAAAGAAGCATGAGGAGATCTGCTCCATGGCTGAAGGGCCTCAGAATCCAGGTGTCTTGTCAGTGCTCTTGAAACATGCTCTGAGCTTATCGTTGTGGCATCATTTGGGCTGGGGATTCAAAGGTGGCCAGGTGTGAAGGTAGCCATATCACTGCCTGTAGAACAAGGGTCAACAATGTTTTTGGGCAGAGTGCAAAAAACACCCACAGCCTCAACTGCGCAGCAGAGGAGCCCTGAGGGGCCCTATCTTTGTTGTGGCAGCTCAGCCCCAGCCCCTTCCCCAAGGTGTGAATGCCAAGCAGAATGCCTTTGTGTGCTTTGGCACATGTGTGGGGGGGGTTGCCTACCCCTGCTGTAGAAGGTTGGGTGGGGTGGCACCTTATGGCCTAACTATTCAGAGAAACAAGCTTTTGTCAGGAGCAACCTGCTGTGTTGGGTAGTATGAATTTGTCTTCCATAGCCAGCAAGCTGATGCGTCTTAACCATGCTAGTCTACTGGGCCGTTAAGGCTTGGGGAGGACCTTTGACTTGACCTTGATTATAAAATCCAAGTTTCTGATTTCATAAAATTGAAACTGAAAACAAACCATGTGGTTAACTATCATGCAAACTAAATTTGATTACATGGAGGCCAAGAGCTGCTGCAGTGCTCTTGGAGATAGAGGTGGGGAATCCAGGCAAAATAGTCCTGCTATTGTTATCCAACAAATTTGTACATGATATACTAATATAAGAGCCTAAAAGCTTCTTATGGCAAATAATCAGATAATACACTGCAAAGATAAAGTATTTCATTATGTAACAAAAATGAGAGGAGAGCAAGTGCAAAAGAGCTGGTTTCTGCCCAAAACACTGGCTTTGTCATTTTGTCTTGAAAAGCTGTTCTACTCCTTAAATTTCTCTCATCAGCTGAGTCTCTTCACTGTTAATCCAGCCAGTCAACTAGTATGATGACATGCTTTTCAGGAGATGCTAACTCATTTAAACAAAAATAAATTGGTACCTACTATTAAAAAAATTAAATGTACAGACCACACTCAATCCAAAGGTTATTTTTAGTAGCTTGCTTAGAGCAAAGATAGGCATAAGGTTACCAACAGCAGTTCACCTAAATTTTAAATGCATAACTAGAGATATTAAACTGAGTAATTTTATGCAAGTGCAAAAATGGAAAGGAGAGAGTATTATTCACCAGATGAATCCTGTGCCTTCAATAAAAATAAATGATGGCATGGTTGTGACTTCTACCTTTTTCTTTAAAAAGATAAAATAGAACATGTACAAAGATTTTTGTAAAGGCTTTGTCTAGAAGAATGTTAGAACTAACAGGCTATACCAATTGGAGGCAGGAATCTGATGCTGGTTATTTGAAGCCTCATCTGCTCATGCTGTGCAGCCTGTGGCAGTGCAGCCTGAGCTGTGAATTATATACAGTTAATTAAGGGATGATCAAAAGCTTGTCTTCTTATATAGGGTCTCCAATATAATTGAAAATACAGTAAAAGCCCTGTTTTCCAGCGTGAGTGGGGAATGGGGGGTGCCAGTAATCTGAAAATTCTGGTTACCTGAGGCGTGGTGGTTTCCTGCTAGATGTGGAGCTGGGAGGAGGGGGTGGCAGTGGCTGGACTTGGGGGTGGTGGTGGCAGTGGCTGCATGTGGAGTGGCAGCAGCACAGGGTGGTGGGTGGCAGCCACCGCGTGCGAGTCCTTCCCTCCCACCCAGCCCGCACCCCTCAGCATCCAGCCGGTTGGAAATTCCAGTTAATTGAAATGCCAATTAGTAAAATGCTGGATAACAGGGTTTTACTGTACTTGAATAATGCATATGCTGCTTGAATGGATTTTCATAAAAAGCTGGTAATGCTTAGACTGGTTAATATGCCACTGTTGTATATTTGTGGAATTTTAAAGCTGTTTCTGATCTTTGCTGTTATAAGAAATGTCATAACAACTTGCAGGTTTTGTCTAATCACACTTCTATGACTAAATCCTAACATTACTTTGGCCTATCCTTCTTGTAGGTTGTGTTTCAGATCCCACTTAGAGTATTATCTTTTATACACTTTTCAGCCTTTTTTTGATTTACTGATGATTGCTGCTACTCTTAAAAAGCCTTGTTTCTTTCAGTGTGGATAGCTTCCAAGATTAACTGAACTCTTTAATTTTTTGACTTATTTTGAAAATAAACTGGAAAAAAAATTTAGATTCTTTATGGCTGAAGGATTAAATCTACGAGTCACAAGCTGACTTAAATAATCAGAGAGTAGAGTTTTCAAAGGTTCACAGCCAGAATTAAGTGAGATCCCTGCATTGCCTACTGTGCCAGCTTTTATAAGAAGGGCAGGGTTTTTTGTCAGTTAGCTTCTGGTGAAGGCACAGTCTGTCTTAGCCTTTGAGGATAAGTACAGACAGTTATAAAGCTCAAGGCTGAATTGATTTAATCTTCGCAGGTTAGTCTAAGCTGCATAGATGGAACCAATAAGCAAGTGAACAGACATTTACTTTTGATTCTGGAAATGCAGCCGTATGCCTGTAAGTGGCCCAGGCCAGAAGCTGGAGGGGCATTAGAGTGCATCTCCTTGCTTGGCTAGAGCAGACCGCTTGGGCCAAGACTAACTGGCTAGAGGGGCTTTGTGAAGAAGCATTCTGGGATGCTGGGGGACTCTGCCAGGGAGATGCAAAACATCATGGGATGCTGGGGGACTGTGAGTTAACTTGAATGTGGAGGGGGTCTGGGACAGAAGTTCAGTTAAACCAGTTTACCCTAAATCAGTTAAGTCTGATACTAAATCCATCCAGGTTCTCAGCCTTTGCAAATGCCTTCAGTGCTCTCAGCTGCTGCAGGTAGCTTTTTCCAAGCAGGCAGAAGGGCAAAAACCATATGATTCTTGGCAGAATTACTAGGGCCAGTAAGGTTTTTGAAGAGGAACTGTGAAACTGGCCACAGTGGTTAACTTCAGTCCACTCTTGCTTGGCAAAACTGAGTAACAGCAGAAACATTGGAGCTTTCTGTCTATAGATTCAGTAAGACGATACAACATCTATTTTTGTTTGAAAGGCTTCTGACAACTGTAAAAGGTATAAACTTATCAATTTTTGCTGCATTTTTTTAAAATTAAGGCTGGCATAGTGTATCGTATTCGGTAGGGGAAACTTCTTGTTCCTAGGTAATTTTTCAAGCCAATTTGCAGTTGCTTCCCCTTTTATTCTTAATAATTATATCTGTTTATGTATCTTAACAAAGGGATTTTACTGGAGGCAATTAAGAAAAGCTGACAATAAAGTAATTGCTTTGTTCTTTTAAAGAAATACTGCAAGGCCAAGCAATCCAAAATTTGACACAGGTTGCTGTGACTTCTTTAAAATTGTAAAGGGTTTAGGATTTATTTTTAAATTTTGTTTGAAACACATTTTCTACTGAAGATTTTGGAATCTGATCCTTCTGTCCTGGTTCCTGTACTGACCTGTACCTACCATGTAGCATACTGTAGCTTGTATTACTGCATGGGAATATGAAATTAAAATCGACTGTAAACAAAGGTGAAACAGCTCATTTTGTTCTCAGTGTTCAAGCTAAGTGGCATGCACCAAGTGAACAAACAGCAAAAAAACAAAATATAACTAGATTTTTCAACTTTTTATTTTAACAATAAAAATAAACATAATAGCACATGTAAATTGTTTTTTAAATCTCACTGCTTTTTGAGTTGGTTCCTGTTGCCGTCAGTGGTTCAACATGAATCTTAGCAGTCTGCATAAAGGACTCTTTCTGCAGACATGAAAGATGCATTAATGAGTTTAAGACAATATTACTCAAGGAGATAGCTGTTTATAGATTAAAATTGCTTAACAAAATTAGGCAACTGGCAAAACAAAGATGATGGATGTGCAGACATGTCTGCTGATAAAATGGTTATAGGTGACATGCTGAATGAAACTTTCCACTGGATTTCTTTCTGATGTGCTTGTATTTCTCACCCATCAAATTATTTTAGCATTCCCCAAAAACACATAACTTAATGTTGAAATAACATGCCTGCAGGAAAATCTCTGTATGCTCTCAGTTTGCATTATCAGCTACTTATTTTTGTTAATATCATTGAATACCCAACAGTTCGAAAGCTGTTTGAGCTTGTTAGTAAAGCTGTACGGGGTCACTATTTTGTTGAAATAAAGCAAGAGATTCTTTGCTGTATTGCTTTAAAGGCTCAAAATAACCTCATGAGAGAGGGGAATTCTTAGCACTTCCCATATTATGTCCTTTCTTAAGCTCTTCCTTCTAGCTCCCCCGGCAAACTGAGCACAGAGCTTGCAAAAGCGATTCTTCTGAAAAACTGATTTTCCATGCTAAATGTATTTTATGTAAGAGGATGACTAAACCAGGGAATATCTTACTAAGGGGGCAGCGGTAATAGTTGTTATCTTTGCAGTTGGATCTATAACTTCCGTGTTGTTTCCCCCCCCCCCAGGTGCTTAAGTTGTCAAGGCAGCCAGTCTAAAGGAGGGCAGAAATGTTGGCAGATTCAGTTGCATAAACATGAGGGCTTTGGATTTTTGGCTTTAGTTACTGGGATATGCAGATTTTCTTCTACCTGTAGGCATCAACAATGAGACATGAGTACCTAGGAACTAGTGACACTGATGACAGGTACTTAAGAATTGCAGTGAACATCTTGAAATATTAAAAGTACTAATAATTGTGTTGTACCGACCCAGCATTAATGCATGTTTTCATTTTGATTTTTGTTTTCCTTTTGAGTGAATATTTGTGTTTAGACCTGAATGAGAATTTCATTGTGTGGTGAAATCAGCATGACCATACCTGAGTTGTGAACACATTGAATGAGTGCATACGGCGTTATCTGTTTATATTCCAGTCTCGCAGAGAGATCGTTAATATGTTGATGGGTTTTGGGAGGGTAATATGTGTTGGCCCAGCTTGCCTTTATTTGCCAGTGAGCCAGTCTTGTTGCTGAGGTTGACAAAGCATTTACTGCTCAACTGCCGTATTTCCCTTTGTATAACTGTGTTACACTATCCGAGGAAAGGTCGTTGAAATAATTTAGCAGGGTTGCCAAGTTAAAAATCGTGGCTTATAAAACTGTAGAATTGATTCTTCTGTAAGTGCACATGAAAATAAGATGAGCCATTTATACAGATGATAATGGGATTTATCAGGGTTTGAACGTCATGCATTGATGTGAAAATAGAACTTATTAGTGCTGCATGTACTACTGAAAAGGCAGCAAGTCCCGTCTTGTATCACTATATTTATTGTGAAGTGTATTTTGGCAGCTCCATTCTTCAGTTTATTTCCTTCCTGAATACACAGCTATTGAATAATATTAATCAAGGATTCAAAACAGCAAGACTATACATTTTAGAAGATTTTTGCAATTTGTATTCTGTTGTTTATATTTTACTTGCATTTACAATGGTTAATCTTTGTGGTTAGTGTTTTTGCCTTCGTGGCAGGAAGTGGTGCACCATCATGGCAAATGTGTGAAATAAAAACCTCCACCAAGGAGCATTTAGCTAAGTGAAAATGTTTAGATCTGTATGATGTTAAGTGAAATCCTTACAGGGGGAGAAAGAGGAACTTGGCTAACTATTGGGTTTCATAACAAACCTTAAAGTGAAGTCTGCTAAATTGTGCTGACCCAGCCTCACATGAGTTGTTATGCCATATTTAGCTGAGTAAGGTTAAAAGCAACATCTTGAGAATGAGAACACATTTTTGTAAATTTTGTTGGGTTCTTATGTACAATATGTAGATAGTTGCCTTGAGTTTTTAATGGCGTATTCAGAATTTGATGTACTCTATAATACATGCTATCTTTCTTTTACTGTGGTTTATTTCCCAATATGTGCAAACATGCCCTCAAAGTACTGCTGGTAGTTGCTTCATCAATTTTTGTAGTGTTTCCAAAAAAAGACACGTATGTGGGGTGGTCAACTATCTCCTGGCTGAAGTGGAACAAAGCTGCCACAAAGGCATGCTTTCCAGTTAAGGGGCAATAAGGGGCTACTGCTTAGCTCCCCTTCCCCCAGGTGAGCCTGTTAGTGAGCAGGACAGGCTCACTGACAGGACTGTTTGATCAGTTGGTGGGGCTGCTCACAAGAGGGAATTAGTGGCAAAAGTGATTGGGCTGTCCTCAAGCTGCATGAGGTAGTAAGGACTTATCAGATGGCTTCTGCCACCTGAGCAGTAGGGCTGTGTGAAACGGCTGCGGTTCAATTCGGTTTTGAATTTGTCCGTTTTGGAGGACAGCAATTTGCTTCGGATCGCTGTCCTGTTTAGTTTTGGCCAAATCTGTTTTGAATGGGCTCCAAGCTTTGCACAGTCCTGCTACCCATCTGGGCAGGCCTTTTGGGCTGGGTGCTGCCATGGCCCCAGCAGGGAGTAGGACGTAGCCATGGATAGCTGGTCCTGGGGATGGGGAGGGCTGCTGCCCACTGTGCAGGTGAGGAGACCCCCATGCAAATCTCTGATCCCTGTCATGCCAGAGGGTCATGGGGCAGGGAAGCAGCGCAGAGTGATGAGCAAGCTGGTCCCTGCTGCATGATCTGGCTCTGCAGGGAGCAGAGATTTGTGTGGGTGGGGAGAGGAGATCTCTGCCACTTCTGCTCACCCCATGCTGCCCCAGATGTCTGCTCCCTGAGGAGCCGGGTTGTGCAGCAGGGCAGCAATGTGCAGCTGTTTCCCTGCAAGACCGTCTCTGAAACGCTGAAATTTTCTGAAAAATTTCCAAAACATTTCGGATGCCTCATTTCAGTTTTGATTCAGATTCGGTGTTTTGGGTGCCGAAATGGCCCGAAACACCTCTGAAATGAAATGGCTGCTGAAATTTCTCACAGTCCTACTGAGCAGTGCTTGCCACTGCAGCTCCTGGAGCAACAGTTGATGAGGCAACCTGCAGGCTGGTCTTTGCAGGGCTCCCTGTCAGCTTGCTGATTGGGCAGTCTGTTACAAAGGCAGCTTCTTTCCCTCCTTCCTTTCACCTTGGAGTGCGGGGGAGGGGAAGGAGAGCTGAGTACTTTGTGATATTGGGAGGCCTCTGTCCTGTGTACAGATAAAATTTGTTACAAATGAGTTTTCCATGACAAAGATGCTGTTGGAAACTTTTGTTGTGCAACTGTGGGTTTTTTCTGCTGCATCCTCTGTCTTATTTTAGTACGAATGTGCGCCGTTTGCTGTCTGTTGTGGTAAAACAGCATACATAGTATAACAAATGTAACAAGTGCCAAAAGCCTAGTAGGGTTTCCGTGGCCTTTAGAAATTGAGTAAGTTGCTACTGTTGACAATTTTGTCTGTGGAAACACACACACCAATTTTAGCTTCCAGTTTTTCCTCCACGTAAAAATGTTTTTAAATAGTAATTTCATATAAGTGATTATCTCAAAGATAATTATATATTTTTTAATTAAGCGGCTTCCATTGTAAAGTCTTCTTGTAGTTATTATTTTTTCCCATTATTAAATTCACATATCAGGTTGGAGAAATTGGTAATTTGTTTTAACCATATTTGCATCCAGTAATTAGCCTCACGTGTGACACAGTAGTCAGCTTATAATGAATTGCAGGATCAAGGGCTTGCACTGTTTTGTTTGTTTCAGAATAGTCTGTTAGGATTGTGACCTTAACTGATAAGTCTGTATTTGTCTAACCAAATATTGAAACATCTTTTACTGATGTAATTAAAATAATTAAATTGTATACTTGTTGTTGGAGTTCATATAACTGTCAGACAGTACTTTTGTATACAGCTTTTGATTTTATTAAAATTGTTTTTGAGCTATTCTTTTTTGGTTAAGACTTGTATCAGGTATTAAAAATTGTACTGACTTAAGAAGAAGATCTGATTATGATTGAATTGTCAAACTTTAGAGTGTTATGATTGATAACATAATCTAAAGATGCCTCAGCTGCATTTGCTTAAAGATGCGTATCAAAATATGTGTATCAGGAAATAGTTTCTTAAATATTTATTCCTTCACAAATGTCTGAATGGTTATGTGTGCAAACAGAAATGTATACACTTCAAAAGAACTGCCTTATGATTTTCTTAAGACAGTAATTTTGCCATTTTATATTTCATTTTATATTTACCAAATTTACTCCTCAGGTTGGGGAAATTAGTAATTTGTTTAGATGTTATAGTACCATGTTCACATCCATTATTGGAAATAAAAGCATTCAGCTATTGAAATAAAGGGTAAATTCAGATAACAAGCAGATAATCCAATCCTAATGTTGATGCATTATTAATATGAAAAGAGAAAATTGACACACGAATGCCTCCAAAATTAACACACTACTGTAGAAACAAATTGTATCTTTTATTAGTCCTTCATTTTCTTTCAGTTTGAAAAATAGCTTGGAAGAAGTCTTCTTAGAATATGTGTGATGTTTCATTTTTTGGCATTAGCTTAAACAGAGTGCATGACTAATTTTTTAGGGAAAGGGAAGGGTGTGGTACAGCTATGTGAGAGCCTTCCTTCAAACAAGTTCAGGGGGCGCTGAACCTGATGATGTATAAGGTCCCTTCCAGCTCCTAACATCTATGAAACTCTGTAAAGTTAAAGGAATCCTTCTGATAGACTTTGTATCTCAGTTCTGCCCAGATTTGAGGATAATCTGATTTCAAGATGAAGTGTAAACCATTTTTTTCTTTTTAAATTAAATCTGTCTTGTGTGAAGAGAGGGAAATTCACTTATCTGCTTGTTGGGATAATTGGAAAGTAGGGTTGGAAGGAACCTTATGAGGTCATCTGGTCAAGCCCCCTGCTCCAGGTAGGACTGTCCCTGACTAAACCATCTCAGCCAATTGTTTGTTTAACCTGCTCTTGAAGATTCCCAGGGAGACAGGGAGAGGGGTTCCACAATTGCCCAGGTATCCTGCTGCAGTGCTTGGTCATCCTTGTAGACAGAAAGTTCTTCCTGATCTCCTCAAGCTCTCTCTGCTGCAGTTTGAGGCTGTTGCTCCTAGTCCTGTCTCCTACAGCCACAGAGAAAAGGCAGTTTTCATTCTCTTTATAATTGCCTGCCAAGTATTTGAAGACTATTATCAAATCTTCCATCAGTCTTCTCATCTCTAGACTTGGAAGAGTACAGTAAGGAGTGCAGCATTTTTCTTTGTAAAAGTGGAAGGCCTAAGTATTTCTTTGTGGTAAATTTTAACTTTTCATTAGAAAAACTAAATTTTTATGGCTGTAAAAGTAACCCCCCTCCAAAGTATGCGTCTTCCAGAATCTGGAAATGGAAAGTTGCAGCAAGGTGAACTTAACAACTTCGATGGGTTTCATTGCTGCTCAGCAGCTTGTGATTAATAGGGAAACTGACATGAATTGCATTAATTTTAGATTTTTGTTTATAGGGAAGAGTACAAGTAGCAGCAGAGGTGGCAGGGCAGTTGCTCATTGGGGACATCTGTTTTTAGAAGAGTTTATTAAGTACGGTCTAGATAATGTGTAGCCTTTGACAGCCAGAAAAGTACCAGTTTTGTCACAGATTCTGTTTCCTGTAACACCTGTATATATACTATAGTTGATATAACCCTGTCTGTTTAATAATAAAGCATATGTTCTGATGTCTTTGAGCAATGATTAGTTTTTAGATGAAGTGAAAGTTTGCTTTTGTGTTCTTTAAGAAAACAAAGCCTATTCCTATGATAGTAAGTTGATATTTAATAGCTGTGTAATGTGAGTTCAAGGTGGATGGGATTCATTGAAGTTTTAATTCCAAAATTACTAAAATAGCATTAAATATTCATTGAATAATAATATTGCAATGCATTTTCAAAACGGTTAGAAATAATTGCCACTCTTCACAACTGTGAAGGAAGGTTGATGTCAGAATAACTTCCATTTTACTCATTTTTCCCAGCATGATATTAGGTCTGTAACTGGAGATGCAGGAAATGAAGCTCAGCATTTGAAGGTACAGGAAAGGCGGGAGTGGTGTACTGCAGAAAATAAATTTGAGTGTTCTGACTTGGCTGGTTCCTTGGGTTAAAAAAAACCCAGATGTTTGTAGATTTGTTCATGCTAGCCGCTACAAAATGTGATATTCATTTGGGATAATGAAGCCCAGTGAAAATAAGTGCTAGATATGTAGCCATAGATGGTTCCTCTCCTCCCCTTTACGATGTAAAAAGGAATAAGATGGCAAATATGGAGAAAAACATGCTATTATGTAAATCTGTGATATGTTACCATTTGGAACACTGTTCATTTTTGGTCACCATATGTAAAAAGATATAGCAAATGCATAGAAAGTGACAAACATCAGAGGTAAGGAAAAATGCATATAAGAAGAGACTGATTAGAAGGGGACTGCTTGCCTTGGAGAGGAAACAAACAAAATGGCACAAAAGTATACAAACAATGAGTGGTGTGGAGAATGGGGGGTAAACCCATGTTTAAAGGACATGGGGCATTCAGCAGAACTAAAACAATGACTAATCTTACTTTGATAGGAAATAGTTTACACACAACACTGTTATATCTGATGAATTTATCACAAGTTAATGACAGGGCATGTGGCTGGGCAGAGAGCTGCTTTGGGGCTGGGACTGGGATCTTGCAGCAGTGACAGCATGTCTGGGGTCTGCGTGTATCGCAGTTCTGTCCTGGCTCCAGACCATGCTGTCACTGCTGCGAGATCTTGGCCCCAAAGCAGCTCCATGCTCAGTCATGTGCCCTGCCAGTGCTGCTGGGGCTGGTCTCCATGAAAACTCTAGCCCTACAGTCATGGCCCTGCTGCTGCTGCTGGGGTCTCTTGCTGGTTTCCATCCGGATGTGGGCAGGGGCTGCTGGGGAATGGAGTCTGCTGCAGGCCTGATCCAGCCCCTGGGCTGGATTTTGCCCTCCCTTGTTCTATATGAATAATCAGAATATTGGCAGTTATATTTTACAACACATCTTTTTCACAGGAATATAAACCTTCCAATTTCAGGGCATACACAAATCTCTTACTCACGGAAGTTAGGAAAGAACTTGTCTTGGTGCCTTATCTCATGGGACACTTAGCACTTGTTTATCTGAGACTGTAGTAAGTACTAGCTTGCTGTTTTAAAAGTTAGAATGTGTTCTGAGCAATCACATGGTGATACTTAGACTTACTGTGATCTCAACCTGCTCTGGACAGGGCTGGAGCTGGCTGTGCTTCTCCCCTCTCTCCCTACTGATCCTTGTGCTGGGTGTTGCAGCTTGCATGTCTGCCCATGAGGACAGGTAACCCTCATGCCCAGAGCCTGTGCCTTTCCTGCTTTCTATCCAGCACTGCCCAGCCCAGGAACCCCTGCCCTGGCATGCAAGGGCGAGGGGTTTGTGTTGCTGGTGGGGGTGGATGGAGGCATGAGGAGCTGAGCTCAGGAGAGGGTGTCATAACTGCTGTTGGATTAGTGGGGCAAACCAGATCTCTGCCATTGGCAATCTTGAACTGGTTTCAGTGCAGTGTTGGGGCTGGAACCAACAATAAACTGATTTGTGGTCACTAAGCTGATTCTCAGTCCCAGCCCATCTCACTGGAGTCCTAAACCAGCTCTGGTGCAATGCCTATGCTGGGATCAATAATCAGTTGATTGTCAGTCCCAAACCCTGCACCTCTCTAGAGTCTTGAACTCTTATTATGCCATGGAGCAGTCCAATGATAGCTGAACATGTTACTCAATATGATAAGGAGATACTTCTCCCACAGAGAGTCATACTCTCTACTGTAGGAGTGCACTTAGTCTGTTTTACTCCTTGAACACATGGCTGATTGTGTTTTAAGTAGAGTTAACAGGTCCTAAGTGGAACATGTGACATGGCCCTGATGTGTAGGTAATTCTGCATTTCTCCTCTGGTGTGTTTCATACATTGTCCTGAGAAGCATCTGGTACTGTACACTGGTCAAGTAGGCTTAATTGTGGTTTGGGTGCAGTGTCGGCCTAAGTCTACCAGGAGAACTATAAGCCTCCCTTTTTAATTAGGGAGGGCATGAAAAGCGTAATTAATTCTGGGGACAAAAATGATAAAACAGGGATGGGAGTGACAGTTATAGGTTAATGATGAGTATGCTGAGGGGGAACACAGACCAGAATACACCAGCCAGCGCCTACTGTCCCTTGAACGAGTCCAGGGGACCTATGAACACTGACCCATGAAACTGCCTGGAGACATGAGCAGCACAGTCAGTTCTAGAGGCAGCATTGGCCTTGCTATGTATATGACTTCCTTTACAAAGCAAAATGTTAAAGTCTATTGATTGAGGAACATTATTAGTGGAGTATTGCAGGAATTGGTGTCAGGTTACTCTTTAGCGATGCGGATTTCTGAGAGAATACATTAGGTTACAGTTGCCAACACTGATGAAGAGGTAAGATTTAGATGCGTTTCACTTGTGGGGAGAATATATATGCTAGGTATAAAATAGTGTTAGTGTTTCTGAGCAGTACTCCCAGTAGTATATAAATAAAGAGCTATGAAAAGTCCTGGCCTTCAGCGTGGTTGTGGAGAACCATAAAGCTGACATGGAAAAATGTGGATTTTGGGTTACTTTTTTTAATCTGAAAATTGGGGATTTTTTTTATCGGAGAAAACCAGGATCCCTGGTCATTATACCTTGCTGTCACCATTTCTCTTTGTAATGTACTGATTTGCCTTTGACTTGATTCTTGGCCGAATCCCTTAAATAAAACTAGTTCTATCATGTCACTTTAATGTATCCAGACTGAGGAGAACAGTACCTAATAAAATACCTCATTGTATGAATTAATGTAATTTGGAAATTGTTATATGTCTTTGTTGGGAAAATTCAGATTTGGATTTTTTTCCCCAGTGTGCAGTTTTGAATTAATACACCAAGTTTCAAAGGTCAAACTTAACAGGCTTCTTAAACAATTGAAATCCAATAAGTCAGTTACGTTTTGGTGGCCTTGCAAACACTTAAACCAAATTTTGACTTTTTCCTTCCCACTCCTCCCACATGCTCATGGGTATAGTGATATATAGGGACCTACCAAAATCATGATTTTGTGGAAATCGTGAAATCTGGCATTACCCATGAAATCAGGCAATGCCTGTGAAATCCTGGGGGGTGGGGGGAGACTTACTGAAAATAAAATGCTGGCTCCCCAGGGGAACCAGCACTCTTCATGGTGCTGTGGCCTGGCTGTGCAGCCTGCTGGAAAAGGATTGGGGAGGGTGGCTGCTAGCACAAAGGGGAGCCCAAGATGGGCTCTGAGGGGCCTGCCTGTTGTGTGGCCCTGTCCCTTTCTGCCAGTTGATGGTGAGGGGCAGGACCACAAGGTGGACAACACTCATAAGCAATTGGTGGTGAGGGGCAGGGCCACAAGACTGACAGCCCTTGTAACCAATCGGGGTGGGGGGGGGTGGTGCTGCAATCTATAATCTTTGAGCTGTATCTATAATTTAGTACCTGAACTCTTACAAACTGTCTCAGTCTTGCAACTGAACTGCTCTTAAGGTTAAGGCAGAATGCAGGCACTCTTTGGCAACAACAAAAGAATGTAGGACAGGACCTGGAGGATGGATACTGTCTGTATTCAGTGAGGCCCAGACTGGGCTAGTAATGTATTAAAGGTGATCTGAAGAGGGTTTGAAAAACTGGCTTTGTGCCTGTTCTCTCTCTCTGATGATGAACAAAGATGGCTTTGCTCCTCCCACCCCCCCTACCCCTTTGGCAAAAGCATGGACTTTTTTTTGGCTTCCATTTTACCTTTTAAAGATCACTAATATGAAGATTTTTTTTCCTGTTTATAAACTGCCTTACAGAATTGTAGAACTGGAATGGCAGCTTTTTCAGCCCTAAACTGAAAGATCAGGTATTGGGGTTTCTTCCCAAATTTTGTCAGTCTATCAAGAGCTCCTGTTAACAAAAGCAGAGTTTTAATGAGGGTATCTTAAAATCCCTTTGTGTCACTTGTTCAGCTTTCACATTCTTAGTGTAACAACATGTTGATCTAATTCTCTGAGGGTGTCTGCAGATGTTGTTATATTTAGATTGATTTAACCAGGGGTAGGTCAGTGTAAGTGCTATCTGCGCAGATGTTCAGGGAGGTTAAATTGGGCAGGAAGTGATGGACCCAGTCTAAATTAACTTGCCTGAGGAGGTGAACTAAGTTATAGCAGGAACAGGTTAGTCGATATAGTGAACCTGTGTGCGCATTTGGAGTGCAGATCTGGGGGTTGGGAAAGCTTAGGCTCTTGCCCCAGCTCTGTCTGTTCTTCCTACCTGACAATGACCAGGCTAATTTTAGCTATTTCAAGTATTTCCCAGAGATCAAGCATAAACTAATTAACATGTAAGGTGCTCAGCTACTGCAAGGAAGAGTACCTTAGAAAAAGCCAGTAAAGTGAGTAGGATGGTAGGGGTTAGGGTAAAAATGAAGTTGGTTGAAGTTTTCTGAATTTCAGGCAACAATAGGAGTGAGGAAGAGTTGCTTGAGGGAGGAAGGAAGAAAGAATTGATGTTTCACTTAAAATGTTTCTTGATAAAGAACACCTGTAGCCTTCACAACTCATAATATTTCAGTGACCGTAATCCTGTCCGGTTTTGTTTGGCTCTTTAAATAGAGTTAGAGATGGTACTGTCAGTTAAAGGAGTCCCTGAGAAATAAAAAGGTTAACTGTTAAGAGCTAGAGCTCTCATTCACAAGGCTGAAAAGAAAAACCCCTTTGTTCACACAGTGGTAGAACTTGCTGAACATAGATTTAAAATACCTATAAGAAGTATTTGAAAATGAATTAATTTACTTGTTAATTATGAAAATTCAGGGCAAATGATCATTTTGCAAAATAAACAGCAATTAAACATGCTTGAAACAGATGTTTCTTGATATTTGACCTTTTCCTATTTCCAGAGTGTGCTCTTCTTTGAGATAAGACCAACCACAAATTATTTGGTTTTCTGAGTAAGTTCCATCTTATAGCTCAGTGGCACATATACTGAACATAAATGATCTCAATCTAGCAGAGAGGTAAGGTGAAGCTGTGTTGGTCTAAAGGCAAAAGCAGTCAGAACTCTTGTGGTAGAGGCGATTAGATAGTTGTTTTTTATTTGCCAGCTTTTGGGCTCATGTGCCTTCCTCAGGCTAAGGAGAATGCAAAGACTGTAAAATTTCTCTCAGGTAGAAATGAAACTTTATATTGCACAGGGGATCTGGTAGATGGTGCAAGTTCTCCTGGGTGGAAAAGCTGATTTTATGCAGGTTTGGCTCAGATAAAAGTTGGAGCAGCCTATTTACTTCAAAGGTACTTGATGGCAAACAGGATGTTGAATTTTGCTTCTTTCTTGTTGTTTCATTTTACACAGGAGGATTGGTGAGGGAATGTTTCTCCTGGGTAAGGAAGTTCTGTTGTGGTGAAACTGCTCTGCAGGTGTGCAGATTTGGCTCGAACAATGGGCTGGAGCAGGAGTGTTCGTTTTCAGGTCTCTGGGTGTTTAAGTTTAGATCTTCTTTGTAAAATTATGAAGTTTTCATTTCAAAATGGCTACTTATGATATCTTCCATGTTTCAGGGATAAGGTTGGAGCTGTGTTGGTGTAAAAGCAAAAGCAGTCAGAACTCTTGTGGTAGAGGTGATATCTTTTATAAGACCACTAGATGATTGCAAATTTTTTTATTTTTATTTTTTGCAAGCTTATAGGCACCCTTCCTCAGGCAAAGGAGAATGCAAAGATTGTAATTTTTTTTGTCAGAACTGTAAAATCTGTAAGATCTGTAACATTTCAGCCAGATCTGTACAATTTTTACAATCTTTACGTTCTCCTTTGCCTGAGGAAGGATGCATGAGCCTGAGAGCTTGGAAATTTTACATATATATATTTTTTGCCGCTATCTAGTTGGGTTAACAAAATATATTGCCTCTACCACAAGAGTTCTGACTGCTCAATCTAGCAGTGACTTTGATACACTTCACCAAAAATAACTAACTGTTGAGTTGTATGTTTATTACATTTGAGTACTGACAGTGCTGAAGTACTTGTGTTAGATAGGAAGCCTCTTTCTATAGTTCCTAATACAATGCAGCTAGAGCCTCTGGACAGTATGGTGATGTAAGTATAGCTATTGTATAGGCAAGAGTGTCTGTGGATTTTGCAAGGTACCTTAAATTATATGCCTTACCTCATCTGGTCCCCTTGTCTATTGTTCCCCACATCAGATATACCTTTCTTTGCTTGAATTCAGTGTCTCATTCCTTGTTCATGAGAACGAACTTCTCCTTGTTAGTGGGTTGAAAGGACTATCATATAAATGGAATATACATTTTACTTTTCAATATTATATCACCCTCCTAAACCAGGTCAGGTATATGGAACCTTTCCAGGATCCTCACAATGCCTTCAATATTAGAAAAATGCTTTTGGTAGCGAAATACTTTAACCTATAAACCTTTTCCAACTTCTTCAAAAGTAGTCAGAGGTATAGGTCTTGACAAAACCAATGTATTAAAACTCCTGGTGAAATTCTTAACTTTTTTAGACTCAAAGCAGCCTTCATAAAATGCCAAGTCTTAGTTTCAGTCACATTTATGACTACAGAAATAATAGAGGAATTCTTTTGTTAAAGATCTTACAAAAACACCATGGGTTAGAATGTTTTTGTTGCTCTGGATTCCTGTTTGAAATCTCTGTCTTTATCTTGTGAATTGTTTGTGGGTGTTTGCACATCTAACTGCTAGTATTATGTGATGCCCTTAAAAGAATCTTGTGGCACCCTGGTTGAGGTTCTACACCAATCACATTTGCACTTTAAAAAAAAAAAAAAGTTTTTAAAAGTTTAGCTCTTGTTTATGACCTTTTTTGAGCCTGGAGCTTCATTAATTTAAAGGAAACATTAGGAGATGTGTTTCTGGGATGGAGAACATATCGCAGGAGTACTCTTTATCCCTTGTGATCATCTATCTTGCCTTTCTGATGCAGGATATAGCCCCAAGGAGGATTAGTTGTGTGTGGTTCAGTCATTCTTATGTTCTCTCTACTCTTAAAAGTTTCTCCTCCACAGGGCTAATAGATTTCATACTGCTTCATTTAGAAGGAAACGGTAACAGGTACACTTCAAACCTTTAAAGGACTATTTTGCTCCAAAGTCAGAGCCTTTATTTCAGGTAGTTTTGGGTCTGCCACCATACCAGTTCTCCCTTACCACACATTCTGTGGGAAGGCATGAAAGTGTAAATGCCAACAGTAAGATGCAGGAAGAACTCTGTTTGAACTGAATGATGTATGACCTACCTCTTAGAAGAAATGCCTGCAACCCATGAGAACACTCCATTAGTGGATTTCATCAGACTTCTGTTTGGCCCCTCCATTGTCATGGTGTGATAAGCTATTAATTTTGTTTTAGTGGTTATGATACAACACAATGTTATTCTTGAACTAAATTAACTTGACAAATTAATTTTTATTTTCTTTTAGGTTTCCATTATTTGTATTTTCTTACCCGTAGTTCATACTTTATTTTTCCATTCACTGTGATGTCATATGTGTGATTTGATAAATTGCAGCAGAATATTAAAAAATATGGCAACCTTCTAGTAAAAGTAGCCACATGCTAGTTTTTAATTTTCATCCACCAGTTTCCTGCAGCTTCATTGTTCGAGAATGCCATCAGAAATGGTATGAACAGGCAAAGTTTGAATCTCCAATTATGTGAACGTGACTATTGGTGCTGTATTATCATTTTAGTGAAGATAAATGTTCTAGCAGGGTTGCTTCACATCTTGTAACAGGTTAATAGCTGCTGTTAAGAAGTCTTGTGGTCTTTCAGTCATTGGTGTGATAGTTTTCAGGTTTTGCTTTTTCATCTGCCACTGCCCATCTATAATTAAACATAACTGAATATTTACTGCTCTGAAATACTATACCCTATTTTACTTTTCTTAACTGAAGACTGTTCAGTGTCTGGATATATTGTGCCAATGCTGAGTGGAGTAGTGCACAAAGAACAGGCAAATGATCATAATTTAAGGCATCTTCCATGTTTGGAAGATATCTTAAATTATTTTTCCTACAGTAAAGGCTTGGAACACTGTAAAGACTGGCTTTGTACACTTCTTGTGTCTTTGCAGAGATTTGTTAACCCAAATCTGGAGTGATTCATGCACTGTGTTTAGCCTTACCTTGAAAATAATTCTAACTAAATTGTGGAGCATAGGCCCTTGATAGAAATTGAGTTTTATTTCTTTTTTAAAATGGCCAAATTCCTTTCACTGCTGAGGAGACTCCATCATGACAGAAGAATGGTTAGGTGTCAATACACAAGATATGTTTTGCATACTGTGGTCTTATAGTGCTTATTCTGCATCCTTGTGCCACCATCGTTAACCCATTTATTTTTCACTATCTGACTCTGTTCAACCTAGCTTTTATTAGCCTAAATGCTGCTCCACTCAAACACTGTACTCTGCCAAAGATGCATAATTTTACCCCCTTCACTTTTGCCTCCTGTGCTCATGTCTTCCACAAAGACCCATATCTCTGGTTCCTATTTTGGTTTGCCTTACCTCCACTGTCTTCATATTTTCTCCTTCACATGAATCAGGTATAGGCTTATAAATCCTAAGCATCCTACTTTCTCAGAATACAAACAAAACTGAACAAACGTATCACAAACATCAAATTCAACAAATGAAAAGACGTTATTAAATACTGCAACTAAGAATCATGTATAATTTGCCTTTTTTTGTTCCTTCATGGACTTCCCTTACTTAACTCATCTGGACTGGAGACCTTATAATTTTGAGTTGATTTACCCAGGAACCAGGCATGAGTTTGTTCCATATTTTTTTTTTTTTTGATCATCTTGATGGACACTTTGTGTGCTGATTCCATTTGATGGACTAAGGAACTGAGATCAACTGATTGGTTTGTTTAAGGGACTCTTAATGGACTGATCAAGATAGATTACTTCAGGAACCTGGGACAAATTGATCGGAGGAAGTTGTCCTACAGACTCCGAATGGACTCCTCTTAATTGGGGAACTGGGAGCCTATAATGAATTGATTTAAAGATGTTTTCAGGGAACCCAAATGAAGGAGCTTAACTGATAAACTTCATTCAGTATACCAGCAAGTAACAGCCAATGGCATCATCAGCTGATGCAAGATCCGGGTCCAGGCATATGATATCTTGGATGGGGTGAGGGTGGTGTAAGGGGAGCAGGAGCCCCATGAAGAAAGCTGTCCTGGGAGACCACCCGAGTTGTCACCCAGCCTACATCCAACTCCCAACAGTTAAGACCATGCACCAGGGCATAGCAGGAGAGAGAAGAACATCTGAGGTTGGTAGTGACGGTATTATCTGTTTTCCCCCACAGCTTACCCAAGTAAAGTGTTGGATGCGTAGGGGCTATGCACCCATCTTATAGCACCCATCCCTGACATAGGGATATTAGGCTAGAGTAAACTAATAAGCTCTGAAGCAGAGTAATACTTGTAAATATAAATATTATCCTGCTGCAGAGGTTTTTGTTTTTTTTTTTAACTCCACAGCAATGTACATGTAGACACTGATGCAGCTGGTTGGGGCATGAGGGTGCTTCAGTGCAGGGGCTGGCTGATGGCTAGCCCCACACTGGAGCATCTTTGTGCCCCAGCTAGCCCCTCCACACCATGTTGAGCTGGGTCAGAGAACCCCTGGATTGCCAGGCTGGCCACCCAGGCCTTCTGCCAGCCGGTGCTGCTCCAACCCAACTCAGTGTGCTGTGGTCCTGGGTGCATGTATAAATGCAATGCCTGGGATCAGTCAACTCCAGTGCAATAAGTGCCTGAGTTTATTGGATCACATTAATATGTATGGGTAGATGGATCCCTAGATATACATCATTCATCCTCTGTTTCACACCGATCTTTTTGTAAATTTGACAGTATCAAATTTCTGTTGAAACGAAACTGCATGTTACTGTATATTTTCTTTTTCTGTGTAGCAAGCTTTGCTACCAGGAAGGTAGCAAAAGGGTTGGGAGGACCCCCCTTAGCTCAACAGGAAAGTCATGGACCTCCTGAAATTTAAAAGAGAAACAAGGGATGGAAGTCAGGAAATGCCACCAAGGAGGAGTACCCAGCAATAGCCCGCATTTGTAGGGAAAGGATTAGAAAAGCAAGGGTGTAAACCGAATTCAGATTGGCAACAGAAATCAAGAAAAATGAAAAGTCCTCCTTCATGTACATAGAAAATCAGAGAAAAAATAAGGGAAACACTGGACCCCTGCTGAACAAGATGGGACAGTTGACAACTGATACCCAAGAGAAATCCGAACTCCTAAACAATTACTTCGCATCAGTATTCCACTGGTCTAAGGTTGTTACCTTGTTTGAAAGGGTACAGGACAATCAAGGTGGGGGCAATTACCCATCAACAGTTGCCAAAGATCTTGTGAGGTAACATATAGAGCAGCTGGATATCTACAAGTCATCAGGACCAGATGCACTGCACCTGAGAGCGCTGAAAGAATTGGCTGACATCATTGCACAACCCATGGCAAAAGTCGTTCAGAACTTTTTGGCACTTGGGAGAGGTTCCAGAAGACTGGAAGAGGACCAATGTGGTTCCTATGTAAAAAAAAAAAAAAAAAAGTAAGGAAGATCCAGGGAATTACAGGCCAATCAGTTTGACCTAAATCCCTGGAAAAAGTTATCAAAGAATCCATTAGCAATAGGCTAACAGAAGGCAACATTCTAACAAATAGCCAATGTGGGTTCATTGCAGGCAAGTCATGCCTGACCATCCTCCTTTCCTTCTATGATCAGGTAACATGCTGCCTGGATAAGGAAGATGAGGTTGATGTCATATACTTGGATTTCAGAAAAGCCTTTGACTTGATCTCCGACAACATGCTTATGGTAAAATTGGGGAACTGCGGCCTCAATAACCCAAGGTCTGGTGGCTTAGGAAACTGGCTCCGAGATATGACCCAGAGAGTAATAATAGCTGGAACAGTCATCATGGCGCTTGGCAACCAGTGGTGTCCCTCAGGGTTTAGTACTCAGACTGATGATTTTTAACATATTCATTAAATAATTTGGATTTGGGTGTTAAAAGCAGACTGGCAAAGTTCGCAGATGAACGCAAATTATGGGGGGCTGTGGTCATGCTGGAGCATAGGCTGGGAATACAGGCTGACCTGGGCAGGTTCGCAAGGTGGGCAGATCAAAACCTGATGTTCAACACCAAGAAGTGTAAGGTGCTCCACCTGGGGAGAAACAACCCACAACATCTTTACAACAACCCAAGCAGTGCCATGCTTACTGTCACCACAACTGAGACCTGGTGGTCTTGATAGACCATAGAATGAACATGACCCACCAATGTGATGCCGTAGCCAGCAAAGCAAACCAAACACTAGCATGCATCTACTGATGCATCTCAAGACTAAAGATGTCATCCTCCCACTTTACTTGGCCTTGGTGAAGCCGCAGCTGGAGTACTGCATCTTAGTTCTGGGCACCGCACTTCAAGAAGGATGCGCAGAGGCTTTAGAGAGTCCAAAGGAGGGCTACGCATATGGCTAGAGGTATGGAGACGAGGCCATACAATGAGAGGCTGAGACATGGGTCTGTTCAGCATGGAGAAGAGAAGACTCAGAGAAGACTTGGTGGCAGCCTATAAGTACATAAGGGTGTGTATCAGGGGCTGGGAGAATGTCTGTCTGTTCACCAGGGCTCCCCAGAGGAAGGCTAGGACTAATGGTCATATGTTGCTAGAAGACTGCTTTGGATTAGACATAGGGAAAAACTTTTTACAATTTGAGTGACCAGGATCTGGAATAGACTCCCCCCAGAGGTGGTATAATCACCTACTCTAGATATCTTCAAAACATGTCTGGACACTCACCTGAATTGAACTTTGCTTCTAAAATGTCATCTGACTACAAGATTGAAGGTGGCAAAGGATGCTACAAAGTGGTTATGGTTGAAGCCTCTCTTGCGAGGACCCTCTCACGTTGTGTGCTTCAAATCTGTAAATCACGGTGGAGTTCTCAGCTAAGTTTTGCATCCTTGGCTTTTTCTTTTGACTGTTAAAACTTTTAGACATTGAAAATATTTTTGGGACGGCTAGTGTTCTCAAATTAAGGTTGGTCTTTGTAGTGTCCCGACACCTTTCAATGTTCTAAGTTTTTGGTTTAGAGGAGTTTTGTACATAATTTACTGGCTTGAATTGAGTAAACCAAGAAATAAAGCCATTAGAACTTCATACATTTTTATTACCATGCCAAGTTTTAGATGCTTCTGGCTTTTATTAATGCCAATAGTTTGCTTTTTAAAATTAAGTTTTCTCTTTTCCTTGAATGCAACACTGAATTTATGCATTGGATTGAGCATGCCTATCTCTCATCATAGACATGCAGTTTCATTCGGTAGCATACAATCACTAGTAAGAATACTCTCCCACTATTTTTCTTCTTATAGTCATGAATAGTTTCAGTTAAGCCTTTACCAGTACAGACATCCAGTCTCAAAGCTCATTTCTGATGAAATACTGGAACAACAATGGCCAGTTCACTTTTATGATATGTCTAGAGTGCTTAGTGTGTGTAAAGTTATTATATTTTATACCATATCTTCTACTTGGTTTTTTAAAATGGTTTTAAGAGAATTGTTTTGCAGCATAAATTAATGAATTCCTTAGCTGCTCATTTTCTTGTAAGCAAATGAAAATAAACTCTAGCTGCTGATTGATTTAATAAATCTTCATATTTGGAACAGATGAATGCAGCAGTACTTCTCTCTGATGGGAACTATAGTTGGCCATCATGGCCATCCAATCCCTTGTGCCCTCTGGCAGCTCTTTGTTTGGCTGTGGTGTCAAAATCATTTGCAAATGTCAAGACTAGTTTCTGTGGTACACAGAGTTAAATTTAGCTAATTTGTATTAAGCAATTTTTGATTAAGGAATGATCTCACATTAACTTGACTTGGTTCTTTCAAACTGAGGGTGACGTATTGGTGAAAACAGATTTGGTTAGTGAAAGTATCTTGCTAGTGCTGATTTTTAAAAGTGAAAGCCAATGGGCTTGTTTCACACTCAAAAAGAACACGGAAATAATTGCACATAGGTCAGTGATTTCTCAGTAAATTGGTTAATCCTACTCTCCTGAGCAGCCCTCAGTAAAGCAATTAACAAAGGCTTAGGCAGCCATGGTATAAAATTCTTTGGTTTTCTCGTTAATGAGTTTTTAGAGAGACATAATCTCTTTAGGTTTTCCCTGCCTGGAGTTCTTTACCTTGATCTCTGGTTGAGCGAGAAGGCCCTTGATGCATTTAGATTTACATAAAGTTCTTGCTAATGTTGACTAGTGGAAGTCTGCATTTCAGTCATTGGTTTTCTTTTGAAGTTCTGTTGTCTGACATATTCCTGTAGATATAGAGGCTTATTCAGAATGTATCTGCCTCATGAGTTGGAATCCATGTTTTCCATTTCCCACCGAAAAATGGAGTAAACCTTGGATTTCCCCCTTTACTAGAGTAAAATGTGGATTTTTCATTTTAGCAGAGAAACCCATGGATTTTGTAGTTTTGCAGCGAGACCTATGCAGGCTGGCATAGCTCCAGCCTGCAGGGGGCTGGGAGGGAGTAGGGCAGTCAGGTAGGGGCACCATGTGCATGTATATGCACATGGCCCCAGGCAGCCTGGACAATAGCTCCTGCAGGTAAGTGAGGCGGGGATTGAGGCTGCCATAGGGAGGGAGTTGGGTAGGGCTGGGGCTTCTGCCCTGTTGGGCAATGTGTGGCCTCAGAGCTCTGAATTGTGGGGGGCTTGTTTAGGGCTGGGGGTTAGGGCTGGCTCCCTGCTGCAGTGCACAGTCCTGGATGGGCAGGGGGTACCTGCACCCCCCAGATCTGGGTGGGGGCACACTGCTGGCTCTTGCTCCCTGCCTTGCTGCCCTCCCCCAAGGCCTCTGCAGCGCAGTGTGTAAGACCTGGAGCAGCAGGGCTGCGTAGGAAAGCTGCTTGGCCCTGCATGCTCCATGCTGCCCTGGTGCTGCTATCCCAGTGAACGTGAGTATTGTGGGGTTGTGCCCCTCACTGCTGTCCCTGTGCCCAGGGAAAGCATCACCAGGGCAGTGTGGAGCTCACAGGGGCAAGCAGATTTCCTGCACGGCCCTGCTGTGTCCTGCCATGCCAGGTTGCAGTGTGCTGCAGAGGCCCTGGGGGAGGGCAGCAGGGTGGGGAGTATGAGCCTGCAGCACACAACCACCCTGCCTCCACCTCCCGAACAGATCTGGAGGGTGTAGGTCCCCCTCGCCCCCTGGGAGTGTGTGCTGCAGCCAGGAGCTGGCTCCACCTCTACCCGTAGCTGCTGCCTTCTTTTGGGAGCAGGGGGCTGTGGACCTGGGTCCCTGACCCCATAGATCATGGCAGCTGGGGGCCCCCTCCAGCAGGGCGGGGGGGCGGGAGTTGTGGAGAAGGGGCAAGGGGCACAAGCAGGGCCAGGGTGGCTGTGTGTGTGGGGGGGGGGCCACTGTAATTTTAATTATGGATTTTAGGATTTTTAATCAGAGAATTTACTTTTTTTTTTTTTATCAAGGAAAACCAGGATCCCTGCTCATGAGACAATTGTGTAGTATTTTTACATTCAGGGAACATAGAAAAAATGTACATACAGGAAACAACTTTATCAAAACTGAATCAGACCTGTATCTGGCATGTTTTGTATTCTTTTTGTATTAGAATGTGCTAATTTTTTTTTTTTTTATGAACAACATTTCTGAGTTATACATAATGAACTAAATTCATATTGTTTCCCACTATATGCACAATCTTTACCCTTTGCATTGCTTTTAAAAGATCAAAATGCAATTATTGATATTCCTGATGTAGGATAGTTTCTTTTTCTGGGTAAGAAACACTAATTAGTTTGAAAGTAGGTCATGCTTAGAAAAATAACCTATGAAAATAATTATAGAAGACTTGATGCTGATGGGGTAAATAAGTTGCAGGTTGTATCCAACAGTTTTCCCACACTTGGCCATGTAGCAACAGACTGGTTTTACTTTGACGTTTGCTGTAAATGGACCAAAGTTGTTTCAACTGGTGCATGAGTGAGTGGCTTCTAACTTTAATGTAGGTGAAGTATTTGTGTAGTGTTCTTAGATTTGTACTGAGTATCTTCTACTACCGTTTTTGTGGTCCTTCTTAATTAAAAGTGTAGCTTTATTTTGAAAAGTCCTTCATAAACACAGCTTTGTGAATTTGTGTTAATAAAGCTGTATCAATTTTTCTCAACTTATAACTGAAAAGATATTTAAATTCTGTCAGCCCTGGAGACCCAAGTTAAGAGCTAGTATAAAATCGGCCCTCTTTGTACCATTTACAGTACTAGTTATGTGGGAGTAATGTAGAATAGACATTTAGAACTCTGCTAACAGCTCTGTTGCAGTGGAGTAATGGGATTCATCTATCTTAGCATTAGTGTTGTATGGTGCTGTGATACTAAGAGTAACAAGCTGTAAAAAAACAACACAGTGCATCAGAAAAGTACCTGGAGATAACACTTGAACACACACACACTCTGAACACATGCACTGCAACATCACTCTTACTTGCATCATCTTATTCCTCCTCTCCTTTGAGATCTCAGTACTGTATTCCTTTTAAATAAATCTAGAGAGGTAGTTCGGCATGTTGGCCTGAAGTAAGGTAGAAGAAAAGGCAGGGTGACACTTCATAGATTAACTGGTTCAGAATGGCAATAGCACAGATGCATTTTATGAAGTAGGCAGTTGCCTATTCAAGCCTCTGTGAGCCAGTTAGTCTTTAAGGTCATCTCTATACATGTTCCCCACAATATGTGTGTGTGAGGAGGTGTTAGAGTGGCTCTGAGAGCAGCTCTTCTTAAAGTGCCCACAGCATCATGTGTATTCAGCATCTTGCGCTTCAAAATAGTGGCAGGGGCACTTTAACTAAAGCTCGTTTAGTGAGCTTTAGTTAATGTGCCCATGCTGCCATTTTGAAAAGCAGGGGTACTGAATCCATGTGATGCAGTGACTGCTGGAGCATACTAATTAGCATGCTCCAGCAGACTAGCAGCAGATTTGTTTAATTGAGTCTGCTCTGGCATATGCTAAATAAGCATGCGTCGGAGCAGAGCTCCATCACATGTATAGGTGGTCTAAGGTGCCACCCTGCTGAGTCCTTAGTAAAACATGTTTTATTAATCACTCCTGTCCCATCTAGACAGATGTTCAATAAAATTTTTGAGTCCCAATTGATTTGTTACTAGAATGTTATTTGTTTATCTATATGACAAGTAAGGGACTGATGCAGAAATGCTCAGATGACAAGTCAGCTCTCTCCTTTCCCTATCCTCTCACCTCTTCTGGAAGCCAGCGGTCTTCCTGTCACAGTGCTCTGCAAAGACTTAGCTTGATGGCTTCATCTTTTTGCATCAACCACTAGGTAATAGATGCTGGATATACGGAAAGTCTTCATAAATTCCATCTGGCTGCCGGAAAAGAGATGTCTCATCTTCCCTCTACTTTGTCTTTCATCTCTAACTGCAGTGTAAAGTGTCTGCTTAATTTCCTTTCCCTGATTTGTCTTTTTTGTGACCCTAGTCATCAAATGCTCTCAGTACCCACCTGTGGTACTGTTCATAGCTTTCCCTACTAGAAGTAGAATTAAATTGCAACCGCCAAGGAACAGATTGATGTTGTCTATAGGATACCTTGAAGCAATAATGAACATTGCCTCTGTAGACTCAAATATGACATTTTAGTGTTAACCTTCAAAATATGTACCAAATAATATATTTACAGCCATAGTGGTAAAGGGTTTAGTTTTTAATGAAATAAAAGCTTAGACTTTGTAGTAGTTGATGACATTTTACTTAGGAAAGCTTCCTGTTTGCCATGGGTGAGTGAATTTTTCAATCCCTGGCTGTTATGAGTATTTAGTTATTACATGTTGTATAATTAGGAGTTACTTTCCTTGCTAGTGCAAAAAATTAACTGAAATATAATTTGAAAATTTTGGAAGTGTGTGTTGCTATTAGTTGAAAATGCTAAATACCATAATCCTTCCAAGCATCTTGTTAGCTCTTATTCTATAGGATCTTGGGTTCTTAAAGCAGCAGAATGGTTTTCAAGTTTGTGACATAATGTTTCTGTTGAGTTGCTATTGTCATATGTGATCTTCAGGAACAGCTGGCCAGAGTATTGAAAAAAACAACCCTTCCTTGCCCTCCCCTTCATTATTAGCCTGCCTGTGGAATATATCAGTTTGAGAAAACAGAAAAGTCAGTTTTATGTTAACAGCAGAAAAGTTGTGAGATTCTTTAGCCTCAAAGACCTTAACAAAAGGAAGCTTCTGCTCTTGTAGAGCTTGGTAAATAAGGTGCTAATTCAGTTGGCAGAACATGGCTGTAATACAGGGGTGGGGAAAAATCTGGCCTGCCAGCTGATTGGACTGGGCTTGTGGGCTGGGACCCACCAATTAATTGTCTCTTGCCTATGACTCTGCATGGGGCTGAGCTCTGCCTGCTCCTAAGGCCACAATACAGCAGGGGCAGGGGCAGGAGAAGTTGCTGCTGGAGGTGGGGGGAACTGAGCAGTACCCGAATGGCTGCAGCTGCACCACGAGCAGCCCTGCTGGAAAGCTGTACAGGCTTGGTGGAGCTGGGGCAGCTGGGATCACATCATGGGCTGCCCCAGGCAGAAGTGGGCAGGGCTCAGCCCCAGGTGGAGCACTGTGGGGGCAGCCGTGGGCCAGACCGCACCTTCACTGGACAGCCTGGATAAGCTTTGCCGAACATGCCCTCTGCTCCCCTTTGTTCCTCCCTTCCCCCACCCCCAGCCAGCTCCTAGGACCTGGCTTGAATGCAGCCCCCCTGACATGTGCATCTCTACCTCCACACTCCTACGTGCCCTACCCTCCATTCCATGCAGTATATAAAAGTAAGACTATTCTGAGTTATTGTACATGTAGAAGCATTTGCATTACTCAAAAAAACAAATCAAGACAAAATTATTTTTGAAGCTATTTTAAAATGTTATAGCTAGTAGATCTTTTGATTTTTAGTATACGGTTTGTTTTTAATCTAAAATTTGTTAAAATGGTATCTTAAAAAAAATTGTGAGCAGCCCTTAACAGCTTACCAAAACTTAAGTGGTCCTCCAACTGAAATAATTGCCCACCCCTGCTCTAATACCTAGAGCAAGCATAGTTTAGTAGGCCATCAGATGTAAATATTTAAGGATCATTTTCTAGGATTATTTGCCTAAATTGTGTGATTTTTTTTTTTTTTTTTTTTTTTTACAGTAATTCCTCTTTTGATTTAGAGATGTGATTTAGAGGGAGAACATTAAGTTTGAAAACAGACCTAAAATTAATTATTTGTTTCATGAAGTTTGAAAACAGACCTAAAATTAAGCATTGGAATAAAAATATGAAACTTGAGGGGAATGAGAGAACGTGATTATATATGGTCAAGTAATGGATTTTGTCCAATTTTAACCATTTTGTCAGTTACTTTGACATAGCTATGTCACTTTTACCCAATTACCTCTTATTCCCTATTACCTCTGCTTTCCTTCTCCATGAAGAACTTTAGTGTGTTTTCATTTGTCTATGGCACACATTTCATGTGCAGCATTTAACTGAATCAGCTTGATTTGGGAGTTATGCCTATGTGAGGCCATCAGTAGATGTATAATAGTAAGATTATCTGTCTTGTGCTACAAACACTAGAAAGAATCTTGCTAACTTCTGTGAGGTGGGTGAGCACTGGTGCTGTCTTCCTGAGTCTTAGCACTCTGTGCATTAGAGGAACTTACGATGTTTCAGTGATATGTAGCTTTATTTGTGGCCTGTACTCTCCTGTATGGGTTTTTTTATAAGCCCTTTTTTAAATTTGGGAAGATATATTTTGTGCTTCGAGTACATTGTGCCAGTTCTCTGGTTTCATTGGCAATTAGCTTTGTAAAGCAGCAAACAAAAAAGTTAACTTTAAGGAACTGACCAATTATTGCGAAGAATGTTTGCAAGTGTTGGATGATTATTTTCCAGTAATGGAAGAATGATTATTTCTGTACTCCTGTTTGCATAAAACCTTTTGCTCTGTCTCCTAGTTTTTCATCCTTATACCCACAAGCTGTGTCTTCCACTCATCTAAACAGTACCTATTGCAGCGATTCTTTTCTTGATTAATCCCAGCATGACAGGGGGCAGCTTTCAAGGCTGTATCTCATGCCGGCCTGCCCACCTGTCTGTGGGGCAGTCTACCCAGTCTCGCCTGCCACAACTTTGCTGTTCTCAAAATGGGTGGTAAAATGTGGGAGACTGCTGATTACTGTACATGCCCTGGTGCCAGGGGATGCTATCTGCGGCTCTGAACCTGCCCTACGCTGTAGCCCATGCTTCGCAGATGGCATCCATAGTGTCGTTATGCTTAGCCCTCACTGTCAAGCCTCTTTCACACGCACACATTCACTCCGCCCTTCTCTCACTAGGGCCTCTTGCATTGTACCCCCTCTCACAGGGTCCCTTTCTTGCACTGACAACTAATCCTGCCCTGCTCCCTCTTGGAGTGGCTCCTGTGGGCCATAGGCTTTATCTGGATCACACCTTGAGTGGCAAACGTACAGTCTTTTGGGCCTCTCCCATGACCCTCACCTGGGTAGTGGCCAGCCAAGTTCCTGACCTGGGCCAAGCTTGCCCTGTCCCTTCCTGGGGCAGCTTTACATGAATTTACATAAAACACATGCTGGGCCACACCCAGATATACCACATTTGACATTATAAATTGATCTGAGGAGTCTGTAGCAGTTGAAGCATAGAGACTGCTACGCTGTTGGGAAGCCACCTTAGAATTGTTAGACAAGACACTATACTCTGGCTAATATTATAGTAAATTTAATTGAACAATAATCCAATGAATTATTAAGCATGGTTAGAGACAAGGCTCTTTGGGGAAATCTGGTATCTTTTATTAGACCAATGCACATAGTTGGAAAAGTTCTTCCTAGCAACCTTTCGGGCACAAACACCCTTTGTCAGGCTGAGGAAGTGTCTGCAGGTGGTCTGTGCTCTTTCTGGATGGAGTAGTTGGATTTTTGGGGTGATAGCTTTTTGGATCAGCTGTATAGTTGAGATAAAGTTAGGCAAACTTTTGAATGCAAAGCATTCTTCAGCTCTTCCTGAAGAAGGCATAATCAGATCTCTTAACAAGGTCGTGAAATCTGTCACTTTCAGCCTGTTGTCAAGAAAGCACACAGTGAAGGAGAGTAAATTTTAGTTCTTATGATTATGTTGTTTTTATGACTATTATTTTTGGTGGTCTCTAGGTTTTTTTTAACACCCAGGGACATAAATGTATGTGTGCTCTGAAAGTAAAATGGCATTGTGGAATCTATATTTGTGTGTCGACTTCCAGAGGAAATACTCTGAGTAAGCTACTGACTGACTTGACTTCTTGAGCACTGCATCCTGTATCAAATTTTGCCTTGTACACAACAGAATTTTTTAAGTCATCACTGCAAATGCCTGAAATCACAAGGTGTTCTGTCTTTTGACTTGCAGATCAAGCAATAAATGATTTACAGATTAAATTTCTTTTCCTTTTTTTTTTTTACTTAGCATCTTTTTTCTGAGCAGTTTCAAATAACACCTATTCAGTTGAATGGAAAACAGGGAATTTGTAACTCTGTTCTCAAACTCTGACAGATTGTGCACTATCAATTTAAAATGATACAACCTTAAATACCACCAGCAAATTTTTGTCATATAAAGTAATTGTAATAAATCTGTTAACGTGTACCACTGACAGGTTGTCTGTGTACCACTGGTGGTACCTGTACCACAGATTGGGAACTGCTCTATGTGAAGGTAAAATTTGGTCCTGTGATTAGAGTTAATGATTCTGTTACTGCAAGAGGCAGAAGATAATCTAGCTCGCTTATACTTGCACTGACACATACCACAGGTGCTAAAGCGTGAGCATCTTTGCAGAGCTATTGAAGTAAATTTAAGTTAAAACCATATCTTGCTTAGCGGTGTAAGCAGATGCAGCTCAAATACACGTGGTGGATACAGTGCTACACTTAAAATGGTCCAGATCTGAAGTTATAAAGCAATAGTAAAAACAGAGAATAACAGAGAAGTAAGGCTGGAAGGGACCTCAAGAGGTCATCTAGTCCAAACCCCTGCCCGAAGCAGGAAAACTCTTGTAAAATGTATGGAACTGTACTTGTTAAGGTTGTCATACTTGTGATACAAGCATGTCTTGGGAAATTCTGCTTAGATTTCTCACACAATTACTTTACATCCCATAGCTGATGTATAAACTTTATTACAACCCTGTCTGGCCTGCCCTGTGCAGCCATAGTATACAGTTGTTGTTTTCTGCATGGTTTGCACCCCATCTAAGTATTGTAACTTGCAACTTTTGATGAGGAATACATTTGCATTGGAAAATGGAAATCTTCGGTATTTGATGTACTGAAACAAATGGCAAGAGTGGATGCTGGTGACATCTGAGGAAAATAGATGGCAGATGTACTACAGCAACACTAGCATCATGAAATAATGGTGTAAGTGATTAGAAGTCAAGAAAACTGTGCCAATACAGAGTGATCACTTGTTGTCTCTTTGGAGTGCAGTGGACTGACTCTTGCTACCAGCTGCTCAGTGTGGTTGTTTGACATGGACTTCATTGGCACCACTATGCAATACCTCTTTTAGAGAGCTGCTTTTTTTCATGGCTTAAAAATAGGTTTACTTCTATTAATGTGTATCTGCAGCAATACTTGGTAAAAGCAGCAGCTGGTTACCAGCAACTTTTTTCCTGGATAGTTATCCCTTCTGTGTAGTCAGCCACGCCCTTCCTTTTACAGTAGTGGTGGTCAGCCGGGGGTACGTGTACTCCCCACGGCACTTGAAGTCCCTAGAGGGTGCATTCAGGCGGGCAGGCACGCTGCTGTGCAGGCACCACCCACCCGGCCGGATGTGGGGGGCGGGGGAAGCTCACATGTGGCGGCTGCTGCCGCTCCATGTTCAGCTGCATGCCACCCCTCCACCCATGTCTGTCCGCTGGGGGTACACGGATCCAGAAAGGTTGAAAACCCCTGTTTTACATAAGCAGTTGCTTAGGAGCAGCAGGGCAGTGAAATGGTGCTACTAGTGGGCTTGACTTTAGTTTTTTCATTAAAAAAATCTTCAGAGTGTCAAGTGCAACACATATAGAAGATCTTCATTTGCAACTGATATGAGGATAATCTCAGTTTTGAGAGCATCTTTCTGCCTTCTGAGTTTATTCTGGCTTAAAAGTAGAACTTTGTCCCCTGTGGAAACCTACACTTACAACTGTGGGCAATGAATATGTCTTTAGTATATAGTATTATATCAGTCTGGTTTGGAATCAGTGGAGTACAGTGAACTGATCTCTAAGTTTATACTCAGACTTTCACCATTAAAATCTCGTCTAAGGTATCACCTTTATTTAACTGATATTCAGGTAGATTAATTGGTACGTTGAATTAGCATCTGGGTAAAAGACATTTCTTTTCATTTATATTTATGTTTCTCATTCTGAGTTTGTATGCAAGTAACTTTGGGCATTTCATAATGATGTCTTCTGCTTTCTCATAGCTTTTATTGTTTGCTGTGTGAAACGCAGCTGTTGTATAAAATAAAATTTTTTTTTTGTGTGTTCCCCGAGGCCACATGGAGTTTTAATTTGGGGAAAATAAATTTGAGTGCAGCAATCAACAAGGCTGTGGAATGATTCTTGACAATATAGGCCAAATTCAATGACTGCAAAAGATAAAGAATGCTCCTAGTACTAAAGGCAGTATGTAGGGTTATGGTTACAATATTCAGAAGCCTGATCCTATTAGAGTAACCCTAGTTTTTCCTTTTCTTTTGTGATGTATTGCATCTTGAAATGGCAGACTTGATTGCAGTGACTTTATATTTTTGCACAATAGTTGATATATCAAAAGTGCAGGAGTGCATTTTGAATGGGCAGCAAGTTAAAGGCTTTTGTGTAGAGCTTTGGCAGAGAGAGCTTCAGATGCCATTAAACAACATCCAGGTAGCTTTTATTCACCACTAACCTAGGTCAGTCAAACTCAGTAAAATGTTTAAAAGATGAAACATTCTGCCACGCCCCCGCCCGCCCGCGCCCCCTCCCCCGCCCAGGCCAAAGATTCTTCTTGCTGGTAATATTGTGCTCTTATAGCTTTTTCTGGTTTGGGGCCAAACTATACTTACTGTTATAGAATCATAGAAAATTAGGGTTTGAAGAAATCTCAGGAGGTCATCTAGTCCAACCCCCTGCTCAAAGCAGAACCGTCCCTAACTAAATCATCCCAGGCTTTTAACTTTAGCAGAAATCTTGATAGGTTCTACTTATCATTGTATAACAGAAGCTGCAAATGAGCTTTTATTAGCAGTGGCCAAAAGAAGTACATTTTGGTCTGACTTGTTGAAACATTTCTTAGAGGTTTTAGGTGAGATTTCAGCATGAGATTTTTCTGATGTCCAATTTAGAAATATATAGATTTTTAATGAGTGAAAGTCCTGTTTTGGATATGTTAGATGATCTGCTTACTCGCAAGGAGTTGATTAGGTTCCAGCCATTTCATGCAATTAATCCCACATTAAACTGTTGAACCTCTGTCTCCTCTTGCATGAAGTTTTCCTATTAGTTTGTAGAAGTATTTCAGTTTAGAATGGTCCATTGCTGCTCTGAAGCTTGTGTAAACTGTTGACTCAAATTTAATATAAGGGGTTACATTTGAATTATTTGAAAGAGAGATTTTGTTTTATTGTTAGGTCAGGAGAAGCTGTAGTTCTTTTCACTGCAACAATCTGAATGAACATGCACCAAAATTGTTCTCTTCTGGATCAACTATATATTTTTAAAATTCACTTAAGCCTCTTGCTAGCATCAAGAGCCTAAAGACAATGGTTTGTCTGTAGCTGTTTCAAAATCCAGATTGCTAGTTGGATTAACGTAATTTCCTGTGACTGAAGAATAATACAATTTAAAAAATGGCACAAGAAGGGACCATGACTGCCGAGTCTGCTTAGTTTGTTAGTTACTAGAATGTTATCAGGCTTCTGTACTTGCATTACTAGTGTCTTTTTGTGATTTCTTGATATACTCATGCCATTTTCTAATTTAATTTACTGACAAGAGCTTTCTTTACATATTGGTTCTTGATATTGCTGTTAACAAGGATGTTATCTCTGGAGACGCACATCCATAGTTTGAGACCTGAAACTAAGCATCACAGAAATGCTTAATGGGATCTTCTAGACTGAACGCTGAGTCCCATTGGGTAGAGTGGTTTTCTTTAATCTTTACTAATCTGTAGAGGAGCCTCTGGGAACCCCATAAGACTGGGCCCTTAATATAGTCCATGGCCTGTTGTGACCTATTTATAAAACCTTTCTAAAAAAGTTGCATGAATATATTGTCTCAAATAGTGTATAATTAAAAGGTTTAATCCCTATTCCATGATGGTATTTTTGAGCTTTAATGTATCTTAAATTAAAAACTAACTTTATATAGTTAAAAATAAAAAGCATCTTCAAAATTAAAAAATATGATTAAATACAAAAAAAATCTGAGGTTTTTTATTAAAAATAATTTTTTTATTCACCCTGATTCTGACTTCTGTGGAATTTATATCAGTTTTCACTAACTAAAGATCTAGCCCTGAGCTTAAATTCATATTTACTGTAAGTTTCTTGAAGCAGTAAGGTCAAAGCATATGCTAGTTATTTTTTTTAAATGGTAAACTGCCTGTCTCTTGTTCTGAAACAGTCTGACTACTAATGACCATGAAATTTATGGAAGTCCTTGTTTTATTTGCACATTACTGATGTTAGCTAGTCAGAATGTACAGTATATTAACTTAAATCAGGATTTCTAGTTCTATTAGTAGACTTTCCAGGCTGCTGAAGAATGAAACCAGCAAGATCCCCATCAGTTTCACTGTTGTGATTCACAGGCTTTTCAGAAATTGTCGAATTGTTTGACTATAAATAAATTGTAGTGAGGTTACATATCCTTGGAAAAACTGAGCTGAAGTTGTTTGCAGGGAAGTAGAGTGAGGAAAGTGGAGAAATCTGTGCTGTAGCCAAAGAGAAGATATCCATTTCTTTGCTTTCCTTAAGCTGGGGATCCTTTGGGCAGTTTAAATATATCAAAATCTTAATATTCAGAGCATATTCAAGTAAGTTCTTAAGTAGGTCCAAGGATAGCATTTTCCTCCTTCCTAACAGCTGAACATAATGGAAGGGAAAGGGTTTTTTTTTTTTTTTTTTTTTTTTTTTTTTTACTAAAGATATTCTTCTGTTACAATATTGATACGGATTCCATCATCATATCTGTTTCCAGCAGTTGTCTGGCAAGCTCTTCAACTTCATGTTATTAATTCAGCTCTTGGATGTTTGAAAAATGGGATAGCCAGGCAGAATTTGCTTCCAGGTCATCTTTCTCCTATCCAGCTTCTCCCTTGTGCTTTGTCTCACTGTAAAAACCTGGATCCAGAGGAAGAGACAGGGAGACGGGGTTCCTTGTGTGGTTAAACAGGAGCAACTGTAACCATTTGTTTTTTCCTTGGAAGTGGGTTTAGGAGATGATGCTTGTATGGGCTGAAATAAGGGACGCTACCAAGTCAAGTAAGTAATCACTATTGTGAGTAGGGGCAAAAAAGATGCTTGTTCAGAGATAGCGGGAGGATGTATTATTGTAAGCTTGCCTTTGTTGAGGTTGAGTTAAAATATTGTGTGAAAGCTGACATGGGTATTTCTCTTGCAGACTTGCAAATTTAGCTCTTAGGATTTAGAAACAGATATGTAGATATTGCCCCAGTTCTTGACTATTTTGTGATATGAATGGCCTTATACATGAACAAACAAAAAGAAAACTCAAAATCGTACTACAGAGGTGTCAAAGATATGGCACGTGGGCCAGATCTAGCCTGTGTAACCCTATCATCTGGCTCGCAGCACTGCCTGTGGGTCTTGGACCAGACTCATGCTGAATGTAGCATGCATTGGCCTGCCTGAGCTGGTCTAGCGCATATGGGGCTGGTCTGGATAGGGCCCACACGCTGGCCCCATGCACTGCGTACTGCCCCATGGAGCTGCACACAGCATGAGGCCAGTACAGGCATGTAGTGCCCAGCCCGACTGACTCTGCTTTGGCTCTAGCATATAGGATCAGTTTGTGGGCTTGATTTGGAGCCTCATTCAAATGTGTGCCCTCGCATATGTTGGACTTTTTATCTGGCCTGCATGTCTGAAAGAGGTTGGTTTTGCTGTCCTAGAAGAAGTGAAATCCAGTACTGAGAGATACTTTGTGGCTGCATTTTGAAAGTAGGAAGAGCCTCATCCAGATGTGTTCCCCCCTCATATGTTCGACCTGAAAGACTAAAAGTCAGCCTCTCATATTTTTCATGAAACAGTTGACAGCTGTTGTATTTCAAGCAATGCTTAGATGTCGATGAAGGGCCAAACCCTTAAGTTACTAATTTTGGAGCTGTTTGAAAAATGTGTGTGTTCTTAGGTTTCTAAATGATGATATGCTGGTTGGTATCCTTAATGCTTTGATTAACTTCCAAAAATATGGAACAAATTAACTGTAAATATATGTCTATATTGACAAAAAGTAGAAGGATACAAAGCATATAGATTCTCCCCTCCCCGCCAAAGAATATGTTCAAGTGGCTACTTTTTTGATATCTAAGGAAAATACTTAAAGGTCCTCTATTATGAAGAGTTGCTTCCATTTTTACTGGCTATTTAGGGCATTTAGAGTCTGAAAAATAGTGGAATTGAAGACTGTGTTATTTTGTAGATTATTTCAGGCATATAATGTAATGTAATTAAAGAATACAAAGTTTGGTGAGGAGTACTAAAATTCTGTAATGAGAATATTATATTTGTAAGTGGCTAAATGAACAGACTCATGAGTATAAGCATTAGAAATTTCAGTATTTAAGGAGAGTGAAGAGCTTTGAGATCAACTAATGGAAAGTGTGGTATTATATGGTGGTAGTATATTTTAGAGGTTTCTTCAGTCAGGCTATCTGAATATATATGTATAATACTTTTCAAAATGTATTTTCTTTATAAAATTTAAAAACACAATAATTAAGTTAATTTTTTGGAGAAATTAAAAAAAATTAAATGAAGGAAAGTTGGAGTGATTTAAGAATGATAAATTAAGAGAATTGCGTTTTCTTGTATAAAACAAAAAGTTCCTATCCTTTAGAAAGAGAGAGGAAGCTTATATGCAAAGCCTTCCTGTCTGATGGTTCTTGTAATAAACATTTTTTCTGTCTTTAGTCAGCAGATAAACAGCGGGCCCTAGAAGAAACCAAAGCCTACACTACCCAGTCCTTAGCAAGTGTAGCCTATCTGATCAACACCTTGGCTAACAATGTTCTCCAAATGCTGGATATTCAGGCATCCCAGCTGCGGCGCATGGAATCTTCAATCAACCATATTTCACAAGTGAGACTTTTTACTTTTTACTTGCATTGTACAGTGTGTTACTGAAATCGTACAGCCAGTACTCTTAAGGGTTATGATGTTATCCTGTATGGTAGAGATAGGAAAAGGCAGTTTTCCTAAAATCAGTGGGGAATCTTTCTGCATCCAACTCTTCTGTTTTGACCAGAATGTTGTCGCTCATGGCACATGTTTATCATGTGGCATAATAAACATCAAAAGGCACAAAATTAAAAGGTTTTAAAGTGGTCGGTAGGTAATAATACTTTATTAAGTAATATGGAGAAATCACTGCAGAAAACAGCACAGTTAAATATGAGGCAGCCATGTAAAGGATAGCATGTATGTTTAAAATAGACTAATATAATAATTTTCACATGCTTTCATTTCAGGGCATATAGAGATTAAACTATAAATCATACAATTCAATTATGGAAAAAAAGTGAAAGCTATTTTACTTTATCTACCAAATGAAGTTCAGCAGTTGATGTGAAAAAGAATGTGCACTAGAGCATATACTTGTACACTGGTGGCCAGCCTGCAGCACAAATGCCACAAGTGATACAGGCAGCCTGTATGTGTAGGACTCAGCAGGTTGAGGAGAGGACATGCAACACAGTGGCAGACAGGGCAGGGAGTAGAAAGCAAAGGAACAAGTAGGCCAGGAGCACAGGGAAAGAAGCAGGTAGGGCAGCAGATCAGGCAGAAAGGACAGGGCTTGGGAGCAGAAAATGCAGCTGCAGATTGGGCAGTAGAAGGGGACTGGAGTGGCAATTGGGGAGGGTGTGGAGCTAACTTGCGGCATGCCTGCCAAAAAGGCTGGCCTCCTTTGCTCCTGTACAAACAATCCAGCTTTAGGTGCTTACTTTTGTTCTTTCAGGCTTCCGCACATCCTGTGCCTATCTGACCGTACATATAATTTTAGGACAGTATTTACAAAAGAAACTCAGTCAGGTCTTGGTTATAAGATGGTACAAAGATCATGAGGGTCTATGCAGAAGCAGACAAATCTGGGACTAGCCTGCTTTCCTAGAAGTACAGGTTTTCCTTGCTTTATGTGATATATATGTTCCTGGAAAATAGTGCATAACTCAAATTCACATGAAGGGAACCCACTTTACAATGTAACAAATGAGGATGCATTCCAAGACCTTGACTGTACTGATCCCCACACCCATTTCTACCACTTTTACAAGGTAATTTTGATACTCACCAACAGCAGATGGTATACACAAGCACAGGGCACTAACATAATGGGGATGGCAACTATAGAAACACGTTGCAGATAATGGGCAAGGAGCACAGATCCACACAGGAGACTATATATCTTGGTGTGCATAACTCCCACAATGCACCACACAAAGCAGCTGACTGTGGGCTTCCACCACACCGATCACATAAGGGTGAATTTACCTTGCATATAACGAAGTTTTGGTATAAAAAGGGTCATTGCATAAGAGTGAATTCACACATACAGAACCCGCATAAAGCAAGAAAAACCTGTATAGCCAAAGGGAGGTCTTGCTTGGTAAAGACGTCAGTTGGATAATTTACCTAAATGTTTATATTTTGCTAATCTTTGAAATAGTTTCATCTCATTTTGAAAGATTGAAAGTTGGACTTCGTAGTAACGAGAACAAAATGATTTAGATGCTGTGATTTAAGCAGGGCTTGAGAAATCCACTTTTCCATGGGAATGGTGTAGACTTCTACAGCTTGCCAGCTTCCATTTTATATATATATATATATATATATATATATATATATATATATATATATATATATATATATATATATATATATATATTAAAAAAAAAAAAAAAAAAAAATATATATATATATATATATATATATAATTAAAAAAAAAAAAAAAAAAAAAGACTTTTCATGCTTGTTGTGAAGATGACCTTACAAAAGCAAACAGGAGGTGAACTGTTGCCGTATTTTCTTAAGCCTACAGGTAGCATTGAGCCTTAGCCACTGCTTGCCGCTTTAAGCTCCACTAGAGTAAACTGACTATTCAGAACGCTGGCAGTTATGGGGAGGCTGGAAGGAATGCTGATCCTACCTTGCAACTGCCTTGGGCAAGGTGAAGGAATAATACTCTAGTAGAAATCCTGGCACGTTTGGCATCCCAGTAACTGGGAGGAGGTGGTTGTCATTTCACCTGGCCATTTCTGCTGGACAGTGATAGGCACTATATTTTGTATCAGTATTTCTCTCCCTGGTTTAGGAAGTTTTTATTTCTCTGGCTAGTACATGGTAAATCTGGCAAATTGCTTATAATTTAGACAAAGCACTTTAAGATGGGGAGTCTGGAATTCATTTCTTCTACAGTTGGCATCAGTCACTTACTTTTAAGTTACCATATTTCTTTAACATAAAACTGTGTATTTGCCTCACCAGAGAGGTGAATCTTAGGCCCCTGGCGCATGTTTATTTAAAGGTGCCATGGGTTCTGATCCTCAATCCCAACAAATATACTTTCTGCCATATCATGTGTGCCTGTCAGGAGGTGTGATTTTTTTTTTTCTTCTTTTTTTTTGTGGGGGGAGAATCTGGAATTAGATCACGAATGTTGCTTTACTTAACAGGGCAGAGGGAACTCAGGATTATGATCTTGGACTCCTCCAGTACTGGCAAAAACCAAGTGCCTGCAGGTTTGTGGCTGGTTCTGATTCCTAGTATGGTTCTAGGGCTGGAGCTTGCAATCAGCTGATTGTTGGCCCTGGCCCCAAACCTGCCACACATTAACGTTTTAAGTCGCCATACAAACCAGCTGTACAAGGGTTCTCCATTATATGTAGAACATTTTTATGGTTGGTTTGCCATTCTTTGGCACCTTAAATTTGGTGCATATGTAGCACTCTTGCCAATTATGCGGTGATTAACACACTAACCATGGCATAAATGTACTGTGTAGAGGGGGCCTCAGTCATTAAATATGCAAAGAGCTTTGTGATTCTGACACTACATAAAAAAGCACTCTATAAGTAGAAATGATTTCCATTCTTATCGCATCAGGTTTATGTATTGTATCTATGAAAATCTCATTTTGTCACATAGCTTGTATAAAGCTCTTTTAGGAGTGCCATTACATTTCTAATTGTCTTTCTTTCTGAGAATGTGATATAAGTACTGATTGAAATATGAGTTTAATTTGTCTTCACTGGTGCAGTTGCTATTTCAAATTGCTAGTTGAAATGGAGTGCTAAATTGCCAGTGCTAAATAGCCAACAGAAATATATCTGCCAAAATTCAGAATGCTATACTTGTACAACAAAGCATACCTAAAAATATTTTTCAGGGTTTTTGGTATCTTTTTAAATTTCTATAAAAATATGTGCTCCTTTTATTGGAGACTTGATCTTTTCAAATGCATGGTGCTTTTAGTTCTTTCATTAGAAATGCTGATATCATATGAATGATGTTTTATCTAGGGAAGTTAGTAGCTTGGCAGAGCAGTCTGTTTGAGGATATCAGCAGTCCATCTCTTAAAAACATCCCCAGTTTCCATTAATTTGCCATGGATGCAGTCATTTGAAAAGTAGAATTTTAAATTCATATTTAAAATTCTTTTTTTATAAAGGCCCACTTATATGCCATTTGAGTTTCAGCATTTAAAATTAGGTTTAAGGATTTAATCCAACGGTGTTAGTTTGTAGGTGCCAGTGTTGGCTTCCAAATAGAATTTAATTTCCGGGTATTTAGAAATGAAATTTGACTTTACTTCCTGGACCATGTCTTTGGTGTAGAGAATTTCCATCTAGGAGTTTTGATTATGCTTCTTATGATGGGGCAAGCGTCTTGGAAGGTTTAAAAAAACCCAAACAAACTCTGAACTGCCATGGACTTATGTAGTGGTTATTTTTTTGCTTACTTAATATAAAAATTCCATACCATTTCTAGTGCTAGTCAGAAGACTCTGCTAAATCCAGAGTTGTACTATTCCGTCTCACCTACGTTATCAGCTTCATTTCAGAATGGGCAAAGACCATGATTTCCTTCAGCTCACATTTGACTGTACAGTATTACAGTAATTAGCATGTTGGTCTTTTGGTACTGGCACATGTCTAGAAAACAGTGTGGTGCAAAAACAGATGAAGGGATATAGAACCTTTAATTCTGAACAAGAAGAACTGAATCCTCAGTATCATGTTGTTCAGAATCAAGCTCTCTCCAGAGCAGAACAGTCAGTCATGTGTTGCTTTTTTTGTTAAGAAGAACTTTAAAAAAATTATTTGTTGAAAGTTCATGGTTGGAGATGTTAATTTTTTTTAATGAGATTTTGTAGTTCTAAATGGGAAATCCTGCAAACCTAATCTGACGACTGACTCTGAAACTAGTGAAGTCATTTCAGTTTTTCAAGTTAATAGGTCACAAATCGGGAAAGCATTCCAAAGGAGGAAGCATTTAAGTATGTGCTTACATTTTATTGCCTTCAAATCCAGCATATGTATCAGGGTTGTTCTGAATTGGCATGAACTTAACCACATGCCCAAATTAATTGAAGATTTACATAGGGTACCATATTTTCAGTTCCAAAAAAGAGGATACCTGTTGGGGATGGGTAGAGTGTGATTGGGGGAGGGAGGCAGTGATATGCTGGCGCCCTGCCCCTACCCATTGTGTTTCCCCTCACTCTCATACCACAGCCCCTCTTTCCCCGCCCCCGTCCTGCTGCTGCCCTCACTTCTAACCCACAAACCCCAGCCCTACCAGTTCCCCTCACTCCAAAACTGCAGCCCCCCCCGTCACTCTTTGCCCCCTTGAGCCATGCTGGTTCCCCTCACTCCCAACCTGCAGCCCCCCCCTGTCCCTCCTGGTGCCTCTCATTCCTGACCCACAACCCCCTGTTCCCTTCAGTCCTGCTGGAGGGGCCACTGTCTCTAGTGGGCCAGAGCACAGTGGCTCAGAGCGAGTCTGGCCCCAGTGAGTGCTGGAGGGAAGAGGGGAGGCTTTTGGTGCCCCCTGCCTTGGGCTGGGGCTGCCGCACTGTGCCAGGAGGCCTGGCTTGGCCATGGGCCCCTTCCCACAAGGCAGCGTTTCTGGCCGCTCTGCCCTTGCAAGCATGAGCACTGGCCCCTGTGCTGCTGGCCTGCTACAGAGTTTCCTGCTGCCCTCAAAGGGTTTCCCCACCCTCTTCCCCCGCCGGAGGGGCAGGCAACTATTCCCCCAGCCCCACAACCTAGACTTACCTGCCTGCAGCTCCTGGGCCCCGCACAGACACACATGGTGCTCCCTGCCTACAATTGTTCCTCCTCCTGCTCCCACCAGTGGAGCAAAGCAAAAACCCAGATGTTTGGTCAGATTTGAAAAATTTGCCTGGGCAGAGATTGGAGGACTCAAAAAGAGGACATGTCTGGAAAAACCCAGATGAGTAACTCTAGCTTACAGAAATCTTATCTAAATATAATATTTGTTTTAGCTGTTCAGATTCCCAAATCAGGTCTCACTGGCTTCTAAATACTCAAAAACTTTATTGAAACCTGAGACTTACCAGATATATTTATTCAGAGATAATTTTTTTTTTTTCAAGTTCAGTATTAGTCTACTATATTTACTTACCAAGCCTATCTTTACCTTTGAAATCAGCCCTACAAAACTGTGGTGTGCATCTTAAGTGGGAAAGCTAATTTTCTGTGCTGGAGTAGAAGCATGGAGATGCTGTAAAATGGCTGCTTCCTCTGCCAGCCTCAGGGGCAGAGCTACAGAGTTAACCCTTTCACAGCTCTGCAAAATTGGCAGGAGGCTTTGGCTAAGTGATCGGGCAGTAGCTGCTGCCAATTCACCAATAGCCGTTTACCTCTACCATGGCATCATTGGCATTTTGCCTGAGCAACACCAGTCAAGATTCAGTCATACAATCATGATCCGCTGCAGTTAAGAATTGGCCATCACTCTGGAAAACCTGTTTTTCTTCATTTTGGTGTCCTACAATAAAGTGTGAATCTTATTTGGGGTTGTGGGATATGTGAGCAAATATGGTGGTTCTTGAAACTTCTCTTTTCATGGTAATATTATAGATTTCATAGACATTAGGGCTGGAAGGGACCTCGGGAGATCATCAAGTCCAGCCCCCTGCCCAAAGGGCAGGAAGTCAGATGGGGTCATAGGATCCCAGCAAGATAAGCATCCAATTTACTCTTGAAGGTGTTCAATGTAGGTGCTTGAACCACCTCCGCTGGCAGACTGTTCCAGACCTTGGGGGCTCGGACAGTAAAGAAATTCTTCCTTATGTCCAGCCTGAAACGGTCTTGCAGGAGTTTATGACCGTTCGACCTCGTCATCCCTTGGGGCGCTCTGGTGAACAGACATTCCCCCAGATCCTGGTGTTCACCCCTGATAAACTTATAGGTGGCCATCAGATCACCCCTGAGCCTGCGCTTTTCCAGGCTAAAGAGTCCCGTGGCTCTCAGCCTGTCATCGTAAGATCTGTTTTCCTGACCTCTGATCATGCGCGTGGCTCTCCTCTGGACTCTCAAGCTTCTCCACATCGTTTTTGAATTGTGGAGCCCAAAACTGGACGCAGTACTCCAGCTGCGGCCTCACCAAGGCTGAGTACAAGGGGAGAATGACGTCCCGGGATTTGCTCGAGAAGCATCTATGGATGCACGCCAGCATTTTGGTCGCTTTACTAGCCGCAGCATCGCATTGGAGGCTCATGTTCATCTTGTGGTCAATGATGACCCCCAAGTCTCTTTCTTCTGTAGTGCTAACCAATGTAGCACTGCCAAGCCTATAAGGGTGCTGCAGGTTTTTCCTCCCAAGGTGGAGAACCTTGCATTTTTCGGTGTTAAACACCATGAGGTTCTTGTCTGCCCATTTGCTGAGCTTGTCCAGGTCAGTCTGGATCACCCGCCTATCTGCTGGCGTGGATGCTTTGCCCCAAAGTTTGGTGTCATCGGCGAACTTGGCCAGTCCACTCCTGACTCCAGTGTCCACATTGTTAATGAGGATGTTGAACAGTACGGGTCCCAGGACAGAGCCTTGAGGGACCCCACTGGTCACAGGGCACCATGATGAGTCACTGCCATCAATCACAACCCTCTGGGTCCGACCACGAAGCCAATTTCCCAGCCAGGGGAATTATAGATCAAGATCCTCCTGGTTGCTGCCATAAAGAGATCAAGGAGGAGTGATGTGATGGTGGTGGTTCATGTACTCCTATTATTGCTCTGCTGAGAAGGTCTGAGGCTAATCTGAGTGGTCAGCATAGTACTATGCATCTTTCAGTTTTATAACCATTGCTCCAAAACTGCTATGCTTTACTTTTGCAATAGGTGACTCCCATAACAATGCCAGCTGCAGGAGTAGCCTGCTAATACAGGGCTAAACAAATCCCAGCCATAGCACCAAGCTGCTGCAGCATGGTGAGCCAGCCCCCTGCAGTTAGTTGACTTCCCCCTGTACCTCTTGGCATTTTGTCAGGAAACGTTTGGAACCATTCTGTTGACCTAAGTTACGAGAACTGTCAGCTTATTCTAAAAGTACCAGCATGATTAATTTTCTACCCGGGTATTATTAATTTATGATATGGAATATTTTTCAGTATCTTAAGACTGCTGTCTTAAAATATAAATCTTGATTCTAGTAAACTAACTTCTGAAAATCAGGTTGGCAAGCTTGTAAATGAGTGCAGCTCTGACATTTGACTAGACTTTACCTTTTAAACAGGTTGCTTAACTAATGGTCTGAGCAATCCTTTCATAAGAGGAGGAGGATAGTTTTTAAGTAAGAGGTGACAGTGAAGTGATGTGTCTCAATTCTGAAACACTAGGAATTATCTAATGCACTTATTATTTGCTTAACCTTTTCACAGCACTTAGACTAGTACGGTGTTTTGCTAAATTGCATACTGAAAATTTGCCATTTCAAATTGGCACAGAGAATTACTGATGAATGAATGAGTTGGAACATGTACTTAAGCTGTTTCAAACATGTTCTTCATCAAGTCTGCAGCTTGCCCTCACTTCATTGAAAGCATCTTGAATTGCATATTACAAGATAATAGTAACTGTTTCTAAAGTTTGACAGGCAATTGAATATCTGAAAATTTGAAGCGCTGGCCCAAGGTTAACTGAGAATTGGAAAGGTTCACAAAATGTTGACAGTAGCCTGAAATTACTGATTAGGTGGAAATTTCTCAGGTTCTGTCAAATTAAAAAGGCTAAGTACATCTACTCTTTTTTTTGTAGATGTTATAAGGTGCTGGTTTGTTAGTTTAGTTTTATCCCTGTTCACTTTAGAGTCAAGATCATAGAATCTCCCCCCCCCCCCCCCCCCCCCCCCGAGATTTTCCAGGGAATATATTCACACCATAAGATTTACTTGATAGACATTTCTAAATTGTTAAATAAATATGCTGTCAGTACTCTTCTTGTCACTTCAGGGATTTATGAATGCTGTTGGCAATAGTCACCTGTGTGTTGAGGGCAACTGTTCCCATTTTCTTGGTAGTCAGTTAATCTTTGTTCTTTTCTCTGATAATCAGCTGTCTTGGTGTTATTCCAAGATAGCTATTTTATTGAATTTTTAACATCTTGTATCTGCAATAGTGTCCCAAACAAGAACATTTTTTTTTTTGAAAAACCCATCAGCAAAATCTTTTCAAGCTGAATTCTGGATGTATTTTTCTGCAGTAAAATCCTCAGTCATTTAGTTCAGCTATTAGATAAAGAGGCAGTCTGGGTTTGCTATGCAAGAAAATTCCCATTAGATGATCCTCTGCTAATAAGTTTTATACATTTCATTATTTGGTACAATAGTATTGCCATAGCTATTACAGTATTCCTCAAGGAAGCCAGATATATTTATACATTTAATAAGAGCTGCTATTTAATTCATAGAAACAAGTTTTCACAGTAGCAAGATAGTATCTTTTACAAAAGCTAATTATATCTGGCCAAGATTATGACTGACCAGGGTAAGAGCAAGTCATTTAAAATTCTGTTTCCGTCAGGAAAATGGAGAATACTTTAATCATACTTAATGCAGGAAAGGCTAGCACAGAGTTTGGCAATGTTTTATTTTTAATTTGATACTTGATCAGTCATATTATTAGGATTCAATGAGTATAAACCTTTTTTCATTCACTTTTTATGCAGTAGTGAGGAATTCCTAAGAGGCCGGGGGGAGGGAGGGAAAGAGGGTTTTTTTTCTAATCTTTCTGAAGTGACAGAGGAAAGGAATTGTGACCTAGCATAGCTATATACACTTTTCTACACTGAAATCAGCTTTGGACAAAGGAGTTAGAGCCTTCATTCCATATTTGGCAAAAGTTAATTGTGTAGTGGAAAATCATATTTAGTCTGGCTTAAGTGATGATTTAAGCATCTGCCTGCTTGGTAACATACAATATATCATGAAGGAGATGGTGTTGGTATTTGTTTTACTATACCACTTAAGAGGCTAGTCATGAACCAGAGCATTGCTCTAAGATGCTTTATGCACTAAATGCAGGAAATACTGACAACTGTTGTAAACTAATTTTAGTTTGATCTATGCTGGTCTGTTGGTGAAGCCTCAGAAGATACTTCAATGTTTTACTTTAGTGCCAGGCAGGAGGAAGATTTCATTACTATGTAATGTTCCTTGTTGTAAGAGAAGTTGATTCTTAAATTTGTTCAACTTCATATTTTGACATTACTGTTATAAGAGGAATACAAATATTGCTGTTAACTGATATTTTCTATCTGCAGGTCTGTTGTTTTCCTTTCCCAAGAATTTTGGATTAAAATTATAGTCTAGAAGTCCTAGTAAAATTGTTTGGAAACTTTGCATAGACACTGTATAGTTATTTGCATATTTAGTCATTGTAATCGTATTGAGGGACCCCAGGACTAAAATATATTTGGTTTACAAGTTTAAAAAATGATATTTCTAATTACCAGGCCTTCAAACTCAGTTTAGATTCTGAGTCAAACTGAGTTGTCCTCTTATCTTGTCACATAGCTAATAAAGGTTGCTCTACGTGCACGCTCACAATCTTGAAGGGAAGAAAGTATGTCTAAAAATAATATTAAGGCTGCAAAGTCAAATGCTGTAAATTTAGGAAATGGTAAAACTAGAGTTGCCTGTACAGCTTTAACTTTCCCTATTCCCCTGTGGTTTGAAACTGTTTAATCACATGATTCCATAGTGGGTCATCCCCCTCCCCTTGCCTGCATGCATGCATGCTGTCTCTCTCTTTCCTGGCCTCGGTGCACTGGAGGTAGTTGCTTTATTAATGGAATGGGGTTGTACACTGAAGAAGGCTGGCTATAGGACTCCTCCCTAATTTATTGTATGCTTTGGAAGTTGTATAGTGTGAGCAAGGGGATTGTGGGAAGAGGTCAGTTTCATGTTTCAGAAGGTTTAAAGCTGCCCTGGATTCTATCCTTGCCTTTTCTGCAGAGTTACCCAAGTGATGTTGGACAAGTTACTTAAAACAAACTTTCTATAGGTGCTCAGTCATTGTGTTTCTAATTATATGGGTTCTAACTAGAAACTGTTGGCCTGTTCTGAAGAAGTGCTGAATATTTGGAGCTGTGCTTTGAACATGTGAAGTGCTAGATAATGCTGACATATTTTGAAAGATCAGGTTATAGTGATCCCAGATCGGACTATCAAAATTAGTAGGTATTGTGCACATTGACATTTCTGTCTCAATTCTCTGCAGTATGAGGGTAAAACTCATTTATCTAACATGGGTGAAAATACCTTCATTAACATTTGAAGCACTCTCTGCTAATGAGCACGATAAGAAATTCTGTGAAGAAATTAATTCCATCTTCAGAGTAACTTCTGAATAGTGTGTCAGTAAAATGCATGGGACTAATGCATTGAGTTGAGGAGAAAATAAAATACTGCATAGTTCAGTAACTGGGCATCATCCGTTCTGTGAAGCACAATGTGCTGAGTGAAATAGGGGCCCAGTGGAAACAAATAGTATGTGACCATATAATTAGATTGTTATAATACATAGGCACAAGTGGGCTAAGTTTAGGTTGCACAGGAAAACTTTAATTCTAGCATTTTCTAACAATTGAAATACTTGACTTTGCAACCTTCATGCTTTTTAAAGTAGTTTTTGGTGTGTGATTTCCTGAAATATTAAAAAATCAAACTGGAAAAAAACCATAGAAATTCTCTCATGGGGCATCATAGTGACATATTTCCTCAGTAGGGCTGGAACAGTTATGCTCACCGCACAGACCTCTGCCATTTGAATTACTGGAATAACTGACAGTAGTAGTAGGGTCTCATCCTTTTTGTTGCTAAACTTCAAAGGCGATGCAATGCTTTGCTAATGGGTTTCCCACATATTTACAGCAGTGTTAGTGAGACGCATGGATCTTGGGTACCATCCCAGGTCAAAAGGAGAGTGTGTTTTAGTGAAGAGAAATTCTTCTGAGCGTTTACCTAGAAGTTAATTGTTTTTCCCACGTACCATCTAATCTTTCCCTCTTCCTTTGTATCCCACAAATGGCTCCCTGTTCCAGTTTTTTCCTTCTGTAGCTAGTCCCACAGGCTTGTGATATTTGTTTCCTTGAACTGTACATCTTTCTTGCCCACTCCACATCCAGCAACCCTGTTGGCTCGTAGTCACAGTTTCCCTCCATGTGTTTTTTTATCCAGTTAGTTCACGTTTCCTTTGGCTTCTTTTGCCAGTGTCTCTGCAGACTCTTTTCTTTTTTCTCTCTTACCCTAATGTCTGTCTCCTCCAATCCTATTGATTTTCAGTCCCATTTTCCTCTGGCTTTTAGTTTGGTAATTCCCTCCTCCTTGTGTCTTTCCCTGTCTCAAAAGATAGCCTTCCTGTTCTCAATACTGATGTCATGTCCCACCTTGATTTGTGTGGCTCTGGCCTGCAGCATATGCATTTGGAGTATGATGAATGTGCAGTCTAATCATAGGTAAGCACTGTGAAGGGGATAGAGCAGGCTTAGTCCTTCTGTGTGGTGGTGGATGCATCATTTATTTACGCATGAGTTTATGCACGCTCAGGACATAGTTTTATAAGATTTTAGCTGTTAATCTCCAAATCTCTGCTGTGTGTATGGAAATTGAACTTTTTTCCAAGTTTTCTATAAGTTGACCAAATTTGCATGTACTTCTGTGGCAGATGGTGCATCCCTCACACAGGCAAATCATTTTTCATATTTCAAATCCTTGTTCCAAAGTATGGGTGCCCTTGAGCTTTCCAAAGAAAAAGTTACTAGATCTGTTTTCTTTCTTTGAAAAACATATTTTTCCTCTGGCTGTGTTTTCAGAAATAACTGGATCATTTTGGCTTGAGTTTTTAAAAAATATTCAACCTTAGGTGGCATGTACCTGCCATTGAAAATTTAATCTCAACGTTTAGTTCAGCAAAATTTACAGGCAACTGAAAGAAGTTTTAGTGGGAAACATCGGGCTATCTTGACTGTCAGTACTTCTAGGCCTATATATCTTATTCCTGTCAGGGCATCTGTGCAACCCTGTGTTCAAAACACTTGTATGGGTATACTTGTTTGAAACCTGATGAGGATTGCTTTCTAATATGGGTTGAAACAGGATTTAGTTTCAAACAGCACAAACAGGAATGTAAACAGTAAAAACTTATTTTGTCTCTGTGGGAATCGGTACATATCTTTTTGCTGATTCTGTTCTCTTGCAAGTAGAATTTCCCTGCTTTCTGACTGCACAAAGAACTTGAGTACCATTCACAAACATTCATTTCATTTTTAAACTAGTAACAAGAAAGCTACTAGAGAAGTCTTAATGAGGTTCCTTTTGAATAGTTTATTATAGCTAAAGCATACTCACAATGTGAATTTCTTCAGGTGAAGTTAGCAATGTAGGTTTAGCTGAAAATATTAGCTTCATATCCTGGGGGTAGCTTACCTCTAGGGTTATGACTCAGAGCTGCTTTTCTTCACAGTAAGAAAGAATGTAATTTTTAAAATAACATGGCTTTTACCTAGTCATCACCCAGGCCAAGGCACTTTAATATTTTAAGAGGTTCTGAAGCAACTTAAAATGAATCCATTACCCCTCTTTATCATGCATAATTATTTCATATATTGCTTTATGTGAAGTGTTCTTTGGTGTAAATTCAAAGCTGACCAATATGGGTTTAATCGTACCAAAATTAGAGTGATAACAGAAAAGGAAAGCAAAGTCATAGTGCTTCTTGACCTGGAGAGGTTAACAGTTGGAGCTGCAGACAAAGTGGGGGGAGGTTTGGTGCTAAGTAGAACACTATGCCTTTGTTACAAGAGAAGGAAGATGACCTAAGTAGTGTCTTTAAAATTACTTCAATCTGTTCTCAATACTGTAAGTACTGTTACTGTCTTCACTCAAATCCAAGACAAGGTCCTATCAGTATGGGAGTTAGGTGTGAAGGCTTGTCTTAGATTTGGGTACTGATCTGGGTTAAGCAATGGCTCATCTCTGGCTTAGGCTTTGGCCACAGACCTGGGCCAAAGCCAGGGCTGAGTTTCCACCTGAGCCCCAGACTGAGGTGGCTCATGCAATGAGGGTGTAGGCTTGTGGTGGGGCAGGAGAAGGGAGACATGGGCATGTGGGGGAGATTGGTGGTGTGCGTGGGGAGTATGGAGGAGACTGTACAACCTGCCCTCATCCCACCCCACTGCTTACCTCTGGGACCCCAAGCAGGCCAGGACTGCTCTGGAGCCAAAGCTGCTGCAGAAGATAAGGGGGGGAAGGGGAAGAGACAGGTATGAGGGGGAACAGGAGTAGGGCCATGGCTCTTTGTTCCCCAGCGCTACTTTCTCTATCTCAGCAGTGGCGGGGGATGAATTTAAGACAACCTTCCAATAATTAGAATCTGTACATGGAAAATTATAATTTAAATTAAAGTCTTAAATTCGAAGTTGTCTTGGATTTGGATAAATATGATATTTCTGTTTAAACAGGTATTGCAGTAGAAGATGAAAGGCATGCAGTCAAGTTGGTTAAATGTTTGAAAGGGAATTTTAAGTTGCTCAAAGTAGAGGCAAGGTTGAGAACTGCTGTTCAGAAACAGGTTACTTATGCATGCAAGCGACCAAATTTTCTGATAGTGTAACTACATTTTCTTCAGGGATGAATTACAAAAATGATTGAGTCTGTCATTAAGCAGAGAGCAGGAAAATGCAAAGTACCAGCCGGATGTTGCACCTGTATTTGTTTGATATCTCTGGAGCTGTGATGAAGCATCTTTTTTTTTTTTCAGTTGTGACTTCTTAATTACTACTTTGCTGCATACTAATAGTGCTTCTGTTACAGTTATTGCTGCATGTGTAGAGTGGGATATTAAGATGAGAATCAGCACTGTTCACATGGACAGCCCAGAAGATTAGCTATTGATTTCATTGGGAATAGGCAGGTCAATGTTGAGCACTTTAAAAGAGCCAAGCTGTTATGCTTAGTGAGCCATTTATAGTGTCTGATTTTTCTGAACAGTATTCTCCTTTGCCACTGCCACTGAGGGTGAATAAATTACTGCAGTGAGAAACCATGCCACTAACAGCCTGAAATATGGAATTTGCTTAATTGTAAAGAGAAGCAAGACATTATTCATTATAAATAAATGATTAAAGATAGCAAATTCTGACAGTATGTTGAACAAAGAGAAGATAAGCAACTTTTGTCATAGTACATTGAAAACGATCACCTAGGATTGAATATTTTTTTGTGTCAAATCTGCATGTAATATTCTGCTCTATTGGTAAGTGCATTATGTTTTACAGACAGTGGACATTCACAAAGAAAAAGTTGCTAGAAGAGAAATTGGCATTTTGACTACAAATAAGAACACCTCAAGGACCCACAAAATTATTGCGCCAGCCAACCTGGAGCGACCGGTTCGTTACATTAGAAAACCTATTGATTACACAATTTTAGATGATATTGGACATGGAGTGAAGGTAGGTAATATTATCAAAGTCTTGCAAATCGATTGATGCTTGGCTTCAAAATGTGTGAAGGCTTGCACAGTAACTTACCATTTTTCCTATATCCCAGCATGTTTTTTCCTCAATTTCTGTCCAGATGGATTTAAAGGGAATTATCCCACTGTGCTCTGTAACCCTAAAGACCATTTTACCTTTACTTCTGTGTGTGTTACCATGGAATTCATCTCTGTGCGCTCATAAACCTACTTGTTTTTATAGAGGCAAATGCCATTGCCTTTGTTTTAAATCAGATGTCAGGAGATACCTTAATGAGAGGTGTAATTCTCTGTCTCTTACCTGCCTGAGTCAGTATCACAACATGGATTCATTGACCGAAGTGTAATATACTACTAGTGCTACTTTGTAACTTGATTGAAAAATTCATTCACCTAAAATGAGGCCTTTGCCACCTGTTTTGGTTCCATTATATCCATATTTGCATGTTTGGGTTTTAGCAGCGGTTCAAATGAACTGTACATGGCACATGTCTAGCTCTGGATTTTCTAAATCTGAACATTCAGATTGTAACCAAGTCCTGGGCTAGCCAATTCTGTCATTAAAAAATATTTCTAAGAATAGTTTCAGGGTGAATTTATAAAGCTGAAGTTAAATACAAATTTGGTTAGATGTGTAAATGTCTGCCTGTATGTGCTGATATTACACTGGTGTACACATAACTAAGCAGTGGCATGTGCAAATTAGACATGAATGTTTAAAAGCAGATCTTGGATTGAAATACTTTTAGTCGATGTGAGTTTATTACTAATTTATGGCACCAGGATATGAAAGAACGCTGTCAGATTAATGTTCTGAAAGAAGAAAGGTAAATAAAATGGAGCTTTGTCACTTGCAAGATATATAACAAATTAAAAAATCTGCAAACCTTTCAGATTAGTGATGCAGTTGAATGCTTCCTTAAATCAGCTTGCCCCCAGAATTTTTGATTAACATGAATTGCTTTCAGTTATTCATGTCATTCTGTCTGAATTACCTGTTGTAATTTTACATGACTAATATAAGTAGACAATTCAGCCTAGAATTTAAAAGTGAAATTCTAGTCATTCTTTATTTATTTTAAAAACCTGTTCAGCAAAGCAACATTTTATTCAAGAGTTTTTCAACAATTTGTTTGTATAACAGTTATTTTCTCACATTCTTCATTGAAAGTGTTTGCTTATCTTAGTGCGCATACATAACAGGTAAAAAGATAAGTGGTGCATTTGCAAATGAATATTTGCATAAACATTTTTTTTACCTGGAAATCTCATTAGGAGATCAACTCCCCAATGTTGAAATCTACTGTGCATTTCTATAAAAAAGATCAGCAGAATTTTGTGTTGGTAAGGATGGACCGTATGTAGGTTGACTTATCATTGCTACCATTTTTATAATATCTTTGATTTAGTGAGATACTTTTAGGGTGCATTAAGGGTGCTTTATTTCCACTAGCAAAGTTTAATTTAGGCCGAATTCTAAACCCATTATAGTTAGAATACTGCAGTTACTTCAGTGCAACAAGATCAAACTCAGTGTAATACAATAAATTATGTTTTTTCAGAAGTCTCATTTTAAAGCTGCTCAAATTACTGGATGGATAAATGTGTCTTGTGTCCAGACCCTGTGATATTTATGCTTTAAAAGCAAAGCTTATTCCAAAGGATGTTTAACCAATGTTGTATTTTTATTTGGAATGAGGAGATCCATAAACATTGTTTAGCTTGAAATGATCATCAGCATCATTTCAAGATTTTTAAGATGCACTGCAGCTTTAAATTGAAATAGTATTTTTTTTTTTTTTTTGTCTAAGATCCACAAACCTGTTCCAGTGGACCCTCACCCTGCTTGAGTCTAGATAGATAAAACCACTAATAGTCACTGGGGAAGATGTGGCCAGCTACACTAAAGAACCCATCATTCTTTGTTTTGCCTCTGTAACTGTAGGAAGGTGTACCGACTGACTTCCTGCTGTACAGAAGAAACAAATATTACCAAAACGAAATTTTGACTAACTTTTCCCTTCTGTTGCTTTGGACTAGGCAGCTCACCCCTGTTTCTTCTTCCTTCTTGGAAGGCATTTCAGAAGGGAGCTGAGGAGAAATCAGAGGGCAAGCAGGATAAACAGCTTGTGCATTGGGGGGATACATTGGTCTGTATTCACAATCCCCTTATACCCACTGGGCTTTCTCCCCAGCACTTGGTCCCCAAGATATTCTGTCCCTTTTTTCCCCTTTCCCCCTTCATTTGGAGGATTTTCTTGTTCTTCTGCGAGATTTATTTTGTTCAGTATCTCATGGCAAATCATTCATATAGCAAATTAGGGAGAAGAAAAAACATGCATGGAGACCAGTCTCCATGGGTATTGGGCTCCTTCTCCCCCCAGCCCCCAAAAGGAAGGAAAAAACATGGTACCCCCTTAAAGAGGGGCCCTGGAACCCAGGAATATATTTTCAATAGTAGGAGTCCTTTATCTGTGTTTCTTATCTTCTCATGCTGATTCTCTGGAAGGGATCAAATCTGAGAAACAAGCCCAAATCTAGTTCTTCCTAAATATAGGAGTACCTCTTTGGGACGAAGGAAAACTTTCAGTTTCATAACTTGAAACCGCAGAAAAGGAGAGAGCAAGAAAATCGTTTCCAGTAAGACTTCTTTACATTCCAGCGTAAGAGGGAAGTTTATCTTTTAAAGATACCTCCTGAGAAATCTGTCAAGTTAAAATGAGTCTGACCTAATTAAAATACAGAGGAGGAAAACTATTTGTGGAACAGATGAATAAGTGGTGGATTCATCAGTTAAAACAAAGTTGGTTTTGTGAAGCCCCACATGAGGGCATCTAAATCCTGTACAGCTAGCTCTTCCATGTTCCTTCTAACATCGGTTACTAGGCTAATCCTGAAAGAGGCAAAGTTTGTATTGTAGTTGGTTCCTGAATAAGAAGAAACGATGAAGCATCCTACTTATTCTTGAAACAGCTCAAGTTGGAAGCATTAAAAACCACTGTGAAGGTAGTCAACAAAGCAGACTTTTTTTTGTCAGTACTTCTAAAAACGCATCTTTCACATCAACCTTGTCAGCCTAACTGTAACTATTTCATTTTTACTGTTGGATTGCAGCACTTGCAATACACCTCTTACACCCTTTGGGTCTTGCTACAGTGCAGAATTTTTTTTAAGTGCTAGTTTTCTTAGTCAATGCCCTCAGATAGGAAAGGAGTTCATTTTTACACATTTTATGACAACCTATTAAAGGCTGTGTCTGGAGAAAAAAATAGTACAAAGGAATTCAAGACAATTTGGATTTTCCTCAGTTTCATTCTAAATTGAGGATGTGGGGAGAGAGGAGAAATTGCTGGACTCCATATACTGGATGATGAGCTTGTAGGTTTTCATTTCAAGAGACCTGAAACAAATCAGTATCTTTGGTCAGGATGAACTGTAGTTCCCTGTTGGCAGAGAAAGCTTTTGTTCTCGAGATTCTCCAACATGATTTAAGTCTGACAGGATCTCCTCCTCAAGATCAAGAGAGAATATTCAAGACCTAGCTTTTGAGTAGTCTTACAGGAGAGAGAAGACATGTAGCAGTTGTATTGGATATCAAAGGTTAGTGGGAAAACCTGTGATCATGTCTGCATGATCCTCTAGTGATACAGGTGTAGCAAAAGCACTCTAACTTTAATCCTTTCAGGGTCAAAGTTAGAATGATTTGGCTAATGTGTAGGATACAGGATCATGTAGAGGTAACAGATCTTAGCAGCTGAGGTGCTCTCCCTAGCAGCAGCTGAGGTGCTCTCCCTAGCAGCAGCTGAGGTGCTCTCCCCTTGTAAAGGAGCTAAAATGTATGTTTGTTCATACCAAACTCTCCACTGTGCTGGGATCTAGTAAAACTTCACAATTTTTTCCACTTTGGAGCCTGGCAGAAGTTCAGGGAGTTGTACAAGAGATGTATGGTACCTTGCCTTTTGTCCTCTGTATCTTGAATCATGGAAAGCTTTTAAGAAGATCCAGGGTTTCTGTCTCAGTGTTAAAATGTTAAGTGCCTGCACTATCTAATGTGGTTTACTCTGCGTGCAGAAAGAGGGGGGTTTTTTTGGGGGGGGGGAGGGTGTTTACACTGAGATGTGTAAAGTGTTTTCTTACTTGTTACTTCATTTTCCTAAAATTAGTTAAGTGTGGCCATAGAATCCCAAGTTTGTCTGCAGTATTTTGACTTGGCATTCCATTGAAGCCCAGGAGAAGAAGGTATTAATGTATTTCTTCTCTATCAGAGTAGCTTTCCTGATAGTCATTTACCTGTGAACTTATAGTGGCAGAGCTTTGAGGCCTTAGCTAGTGAAGAGCAATACTGTGTGTTCCATAGCAATACGTTGGCATTTTAAACAGGTCTTTGTTTTTGACCAAAATAAGTGTGTGTGTATGGGGGGGCAAGGGAGGAGAGCAAGTTTTTTGGGCCATGACAGAAGGCTTGATATACCTTGCATATTCTTGCGGCTATCCAGATCTGTGTCCATAGCACATAGCCCTGTCATAAATGGAATATTTTGTTTATTCTCTCTCATTTGATTTCCTGAGAAAACTGCATCATTACAATGGTACCGTGAAGCCTGAAAATGAGGGTCATTTTTTTTTCTCTCTTGCTCTAGCAGCCAGCATCAAAACTATCACTCCATGAGAACAGCAGTAGCCTCTCAGGCTGAGAAACCCTGTGAATGATATGAGACCTAAAGAGTAACTAACTACATGGTCATCCTTTTGTGTCTTCTGACAATGTTATCCATTAAGATTATAAATGGACATTATTTTCATTAAGGGGTGCTCCATTTTATGGTGTCTTGGTTGTAGAAATGGAATTTAAAAACCATTATTGAATTTTGTTCTGATCCTCCCTGAAGGCATTGTGTTGTAAAACATTAATGATTTAACGGGTCTGTGGACTTTATACATGACAGAGAACAGGGGTATTTATTTTGATTTAGCATTAATTTCCTTTCTCTTAGTTAGAGTTCTGAGATATAGCACTCCCTTTTATGGAGCATTTCTTTGGCCAATTTTTTGTTCAAATTGGTTCTTAATTAAATTCTGCTATAGGAGTATATTTTACAATGGTACATATTAGATTGTTAATAAGTTTCAGTCTAAGTGGAATATTACCCTTAGCTATGAAAAATATCTCAATTGGTGGGTCCTTTGGTGTAGCTGGCTATCCATTTCCTGCTTGATGTGTTGAAATTAAGCTAAGACCCTATTAGACCTTCCAACTCAGAAAGGGATGTTTTCAAGGCAGAATACATTTTCTTAATGTATTGCAGATTATTTTATAAACTAAATGGATGATCATGTCGCAGCAAAGGAAAAACTTTCTTATTAGGAGGGTGATGAAGCACTGGAATGGGTTATCTAGAGAGGTGGTGGAATCGCCATCCTTGAAGGTTTTTCAGGCCCAGCTCGACAAAGTCCTGGCTGGAATGATCTAGTTGGGGATGGTCCTGCTTTGAGCAGGAGGTTGGACTACGTGACCTCCTGAGGCCCTTTCCAACCTGCATTTTGTACGCAGCATGTTTAAAGTATATGAAACTGAAAAAAATGGGTAAGTTGTCCAACGGATGGACTGATACTTCTGAACATTTTCATAGCTTTGGAAAAGAGCTGAGGCTTTGTGTCAGCACGGTGTAAATAATAACTTGCAACTAAACTTCAAATGTTATGTAACTGTTGGATTTACAATTTGGTTTACTGTGCAGGGCCATATTTACTGTTTGCTGATGTGGTGATTCATTGTCTTTCAAAAAAGATGTAATTTAGTGTTACCCTTGCTAAGATTTTTCAGACTTCCAGGCAAGTGCCACAAGGCCAGATGACAGGACCCTCTGGAAGAGAATATAGATTAAGTCAATGCCCCAGGTGTCAATATGTTTCTGTTTTAGCAAACTGTAATTATAGTAAAATATAACAAATACTTTTACACAAGTCCTAAATTATTGAAGGAAGATACTTCGGAGAATCTGATATAAATTAACTTCTTAAGTTAATGCATTTAGAGCCTAAAAAGTTTCATTCTGAAGGAAAAATTGTTTTGTTTTGTTTAAATGTAGCAATGCAAGAATTTGGGTGAATTGTTATACAAACATTTGGTCATGTGCTACTTTTAATGAAGGTTCTTTGATCGGTGTCAACTAAAAGTTTCATCTTGAAAATCTTTTGTTCATGACACATTCTGCTTTAACCACTCTTTCTATGATCTACTGAAACATTATTTTGTTAATGCTGAATGCTTAACTTTTTTCTTTCTTTTTTCCTTTCTCTTCATATCCTGAAGTTCCAACTAACCTTTCAATGCTTTTTTTCCTTACCTCTTTTATTTGCTCCATTTATGCATTAAGTGGTTGCTTAGATTTAAGGTAAGAAACCCCAGGGCTGGATTTCCATTCTTATTCTTTGGAGACTATTACACACGGGGAGAGAGTTAAAATTAATGTTGCTAATATTCTAAAGAGAATTAATCAGCCATTCTCCCTCTTTATGCAGTACCCTTTATCTCAGTGTAATTTCACTGTGGATTGACATTTTGCAGTATAAATGGATGAGTACATCTGATGTGGCTATATCCTGCACTTACTTTTAAAATTTCTACAGTGAAATGCTGACTTTCTGCAGTGTCTACTAGGCAGTTAACAAGCAAGTAGTATGTTAACATTGTTTAAAAATGAAAGCTGTATATGAGTAGATAGTTAATTCTAAACCTCCCCCTGTGTAATATTCTTTTTATCCTATATACGGTGTGATTTATTATTCAATTTGTGGTTCATATTTGTGTAAAATTACTCAGTTAAAGGATACCAACACTACAAAAAAAGTCATTTTTTTTAAAGTTGCAGTGTCACTTTTTTTTAACTTTCAATACATGTATAAGTAACACAATTTAAAATACTTTATAGAGAGAAACACTTATTTCTAGTATATGTATGTATTTCAGTATATGATTTAGTGGAGTATTATATAGATAATTTGTCAAAGGACTTAAGTGATTATTAATTACACTCTCATGTGAGTAGTCTCAAGAGTAACAAAATAGTTCTAAGAGCAGGCCTTTTGGTTGTTAAAATACAGACATCATAAAAGTCTTGAAAATCAGATAGGTGGGGTTAAATTAATTTATATGTTACTGCTGACCTGCTTTTCTGGAAGAAATCCTAACAAAACATAAATATCTAATATAAGGTTATTGTTTTATTACTTAAAAGCCTTAGTTCGTGAAACATGGCATCATATTTAACTTCTTTCTTCTTGGTAGGAAGAATTTAAAAGTGGAAATATTGTATGCTGAAGTGCTGTCAGTTTGAATATCCAGATGGTATCAGTGGAATTGATCACCCACTAATTTTTAATAGTGCATTTAAGTGACGTGTTCCAAATGTATAGAACCTGACCTTAATAAAGCCTAAAGTGTTTTGTATTGAAACAAAAGGAATTTTCTGTACAGGTTGTTTTTTCTTGAGTGTACCCAAGTAAAACCCAAGTTGTTATTTTAAATATCAAGGCATTTCCTTTTTCATGTCCTTGTGATGAGGTATTTAGCAGAATTTTCAGATTTGTTGGAATCTGATGTGGCTGTGCCATGAGCACTTCTGCTGTGACCTCAAACTTGTGATCTCTGGGCTGTCAACTGTGTGCCTTAGTGTCCATGCCACCCCAGCCCCTGCAAGACATTTAAACATCTTGATTTTGGAACTGTATATTCTCTCCTTTTATCTCCTGCCTCCTTTTTATTTTTTCTTCGCTACTGATGATGAGTCGTCCCTGTCCACCCCCGGTACTCAGTGTATAACCTATACTTGATGTTGTCACTTTGTCAGAATTACTTTAGAAAGTATTTGACAGGTTCTCAGCATTTTCATAGTATTCCTCAATCACAGTTATGGGCAAGTAATAATCATTCTAAATGTATTATTTATTATAATCTGTAATATATATTTATATATAAAGAACTGCTAGATCTTTTCTCCTGCAGTAATAGTGAGAGCCTCTCTTCTGTCTCTGAGTCAGGAGAAATGTCTTCTATATATAGGTCTTGAATGAAGCTAGTGTGTTTCCTTTATCATGTTGGTCAGGTTAGAAATATTTTAGAACTACTTGTCAAAGAGGTACTTTGATTTAAAGGTTAATGTGGGAAGGTACAGTGTGTCAGTCTTTTGCAAGAGTGAAGTGGTTTTAAAAAAAGATTGTCACTTCATCAGAGATACACAGCTTGCCTGATCCTTCTTGCACTTATATGTCTGTCAGTCAGTTTTGTCAAGATTTAAGACATTAAAATAAAAATGGGGCCTTCTAGCTCACTTCCATGCAAACACTGCTGAATTAGAATTGTTCCCCAGTTGGGAGGCCTGCATATGCAATAGCATTTATTATTTTTGTGCAAACATAAGCTAAGGCCTTGCCTAACAAGAAAGTTGCACTGGTTTAAACAAACAAGATTTAAAATTGCAAACCATTGTGTAGCTGCTTAGTTTGGTTTGAGTGGCTCAGGTTTAATCAAAAAGATTCTTAATACACTTCAACAAAAACCAAAGAAGCTTCATCTAAAATAAACAAAATGGTGAAAACTATTTTTGCTGCTTTAACTGAATAAATTTAAAATTGTATCGAGTGGAGGGGGGCTGGACCTGATGATCTATCTGTAAGGTCTCTTCCAGCCCCTAACAACTATGAAGATTAAGTCACTGCGTCTTTGTGTACACAAGATCTAATGTTTCCATTCCATTGTGTTAGATTAATCTGTTAAAGAGGTTTACTCACTTTTCAAGAGTTATACTTTTGTTTCATGTAAAAGCAAGGGATGAAACTCTAGGATTTGGGCTCTTAATCCCATGCTCAATAAATTGACCATATAATTTAATTAATGTGTGAAACTTTGTGTGCAAGTGATTGAACAGAGCCTATGCTGAGGTAGTGAACTACATCCTGTGAAAAGTTCCCAAAGGATGAAATGTTGAACCAGAGAATTTCTGCAGTTCTTTGAAGGCTGCTATCATGGAAAAATATTTACTCTTTAAGCTAGCATGAAACTTGTGCTGTTTAAGTCAGTTGCTACATAATGATCTTTTGCTATCTAATTGCCACACAGTGCTGTACTGAAGAAGCTCAGTTTATTTCATTTATAAATATAAGTCACCAGATCATGTAATTTTTTCAGACCAGGGAAGTCTATTTCTGATAGTGAAGAACTTTTAATATAGCAAACACTCATCAAGATCCAGTGGCTAGAAGCTGAAGTGAGACCACTAGAAATCAGATACAGATTTTTAACAGCTATAATAATTAATCATTGAAACCACTTTTCAAGGATGTGATGAATTCTTTATCGCATGAAGTCTTGAAGATTGGGGTGTTTCTAAAAGGTATACTTTAGCTTAACATGAATTTATAGGTTTAAATAAGGGAACACTAGGTGACCTGTGTTAAACAGGAAGTCTGATTCACATTAGCTTTAACCCCCCCCCAAGCCCCTTATAAATGTATTTTGATTTCTGTTCTTTTCAGGCAGAATTTTAGAATTCCCATTCTCCTTTTGTAAATATTTCAGTTAAAATAGCCGGTAGTGTTGAGGCAGTTGGGATGTTAGCAGATGAATTGCACAAATTCTCTTGATTACTTTATTGATTAATAGTCTAAACTACAATTATTGCTTGTACCCTTAATATAATAAGTGGTTTTTTTTAACATGGAGATGTTTGAACTTGTCTAGGATTCTATCTCTTGAAAAAGCTTAGAATGCAAGACTATGGCATTGTTAAAATGGAGATTTAGTTACATTCGTGGAGTGCTGAGAAACCCAAAATGACAGTGTATACATAGGCTAAGCAGTTTTGGTCTGAAGTGGGTCCTGGAAAGACAATACAGAAGTTCATCTGTTATATTATGCTACTTTTAAAAATCTTCTTTAGTGCCTTTCATAGAAAGAACTGCTTTGCTTCCTTTTTTTGTAATGAAACAGAGTTGCAGCCTAATTAATCATCAGTTTGACAGTATTTATATATTTCTTCATTAAACTAGTGATTCTCTCCGGAGTGCTGTGGCACCCTGGGATGCTCTGAGATCCTTTGAAGGGTACTGTGAAGTGCTATGCAGCACTAACACTGTTAAGTATGATAACACGATTCACAGGATAAGTCCAGAGACTTCAAACAGGAACGCATATTGTTAAAAGAGTTTGACCTACTGTGAGCTTTTTAAATTCTTTGCAACAGAAACAATATTATTTTTGTTGTTAAAAACTGTTGAAAAAGAGCTGGTATTTTCTGAGGGCTGCCTTGAGTCTAATGTGTGGTGCCTTGAGTCTGAAAAGGTTGAGAACCTCTGTACTGAATAGTCTGAGAAGAAACTTGAATTGACCTTCACACTTGCTGAGCATCAGAACAAATGAGAAACGTAAGTATCTTGTGTTGTTCTTTGTATCCCACAAGAGTAGTGAAAGTTAGGCCAGTAAGATCTATTTATGATGGTATGCTGTGTATGAATTTGGGAAGTTCCCCTGTGTTGACAAGTAGTCAAGTTGGTAGATGAGTGGTAAAAGCTCCTATGAGCTTTTTGTGGACAGACAATAGTTCAGTTAGTGAAATACGGCTATATTTATCATTGGTGGTGGAAGAATAGGAAACACAATCACATTTAAAAAAACATGGAGGCTGCTTACAGATGTTTAAAAAAACCCCAAAAAACAACAATGGTGTTTTACTTTAAACTGGGTGCTCTCCCATGCCAAGCCTGGCATGTACCCAGAAGAGGCATTGCACTAGTTGGACCCGGCTTGGCCCATGTCTATCTAGGTTAGGTGCTTTAGTGAGGGGTTTTTTGGGCACTTTTTATCTAATAGCCGATTGAATCAGCTTTTAAAAGCATTAAAAAGCCCCACTGAAGCACCTGATCTATGCTGCAGAGCTGGGTTGAACCTACTGAGCTTCTGGTAAAGTACCAGTGGGGTGGGAGGGAGGGGGTTGTTTTGTTTTTTAAATGTCTGTAAGCAGCTGGAGATGCGCGCTGCGCTGCCTATCATGCTTTTGTAATACGGCAATAAGTATGTCCACTTCTTGAGTAGAATTCCTTGTTTGGAATCCTTAACTTCCGGTGTCATGCAATAAAGGTTGATTTTTGAACTTAAATAGACAACAGTGGGGTGACCTTCAAAATCAAAAGATTATAGTAACAGCTGCATTTTGAATAGATATAGGCTATTTTTGCATGGTTATGTCCAAACTTGGAGCATGAACAGCTTTAGGTTAATAGATCAAGTCCAGAAAGGACCATTGTGATCTTCTACTTGACTTGGACTTCAAAGGATTTTACTAAATTAATTTTTGCTTCACTATTACTATTAATTAAACTTCAATATTGCTATTAAACTTGAGTATATCTTTTAGAAAAACAGTTCAACTAATTTTTTAAATTACCGGTTATGGAGGCTTTCAAAATCATAAGTTAGTGTGTCCCACGACTAATTAACCTATAAACAAATAAACAAGAAAACTGTTAATAACTAGTCTTATTTCTAGCCTGAAATTCAATTTAAGACCTTGTTCTAGTCTTTTTCAACTTATTACCATTGATTAGTTTTCTCACACCTTTGTTGGCTTGATTGAAGGGTTCTCTTAGCAAATTTATCTTTCACACAGGTGTTTACTACCTGTGATCAGGTCACCTCTTAACCTAGTGGCTCTCAACCTTTTGAGCCAAAGGCAGGGTAGAGTGGCATCTTAGAAAATAACTCATTCTGAAAAACAAGCTTTTGTAGGTGATGGCCTAATTTGTCAAAAGCTGTGTTAGACTCAAGGAACCCCTCCTAGCTCTTAGTTTCCATTTGTTTTTTGACTGTTGAAGGGATCTGACCCGAGGACCCAATGATCTCACAGGCTCCTTTCCAGCTGTAAAATTATGTGAATCTGTAAAAGTAATGAAGTAATTCTTTTGTTGCAAAGAACTCAAAAACACCACTATGAATTAAAATGTTTTCGACACGGTGGCTTCCTATTTGAGATCTCTGCATTTATCTTGTGAATTGCATTATAGGTGTTTGCATAGCTAATACTGGCTGACATCTGTAAAATAACTAAGCACATTATGCAGGAGTTGTTGCATTATTGCCAAATACAGAAGTAACATAACTGCCATACTGCTACATGGTATTTTCGTGTTCATACATCCAAGGACTGAATTAGCTTTTCTGGCTACCATATCTCATGGGAAGCTCAGGTTCATTTTATTCTTTGGTCCCAGATGTATGGTCTTACATTCTAGTGGATTGCAAAGCGTATTGTTTGCTTGCATCTAACTTATGCCCAGTTATCCAGCTTTGTATTGTGACCTTTTATCTTTATTATTTACAACTATTGCAATCTGTCTTCTGCAAACATAATTAGTAGCTATTTTGTCTTTTGGCAGGTCATTGATATAAACACAACATAATGCAGGATCAAGAACTAGTTCTTGCAGAAACCCCCAGCCCATCAAAAATTATTCTAATTTATCATTACATTTTGACACCTGCAAGAAGCAAGGCTTTTTGGGGGTGATGTCTTTTAATGGACCAGCTGCACAATTTGGATAAAGTCAGATGAGCTTTTGATACAAAGCATTCTACTTCAGGTCAAGCACAGCTTTCTTCCTCAGACCTGAAGAAGAATGCTTTGCATTTAAAAGCTTATCTAATTTTATCCCAACTGTGCTGTTCACAAATAAAGGACATCACCCAAGAATATTTTTTCCCTCCTCCATAATTCCTGGACCATCAGTGCTACAACATCACTCTAACACTACAGTTTTGAAGTCTGTTGGGTCACCAGTATTAATACACTTAGGGTTACCATATTTCCAGTATCAAAAAAGAGAACACCTGCAGGGAGGAGGTGGGGAAAGGGGTATATAATTGTGTAGGGGTGGGGGGGGGGCAATGATATGCCTCTGCCCCAACCTCCTAAACCCCTACCCTCCCAGCTTTGCTGGTGCCCCTCACTCCTGACCTGCAGCTCCTTGCCCTCCACAGCCTGCCGGTGCCCCTCGCTTCTGATCTGGAGCCCCCTGCCCCCCCCAGCACCTTCTGACCCATTGCCCCCTGCCAGTCCTGCTAGTTCCCCTTGCTCCTGATCTGCAGCCACTCCACCTCTCCCCCAGCCATGCTGTCCATGCAGCTCCTGAGAGTTTTCCAGGGTACATGTGCAGAGTACATGATCCCTGGCAGCCAATCACCCTGTCTGCTGCTCCCAGCCCCAAGCAGTCCCAAGCTGCTACTGCCTAGGAAAGCAGAGGAAGAGGAAAAACCCAGACATTTGCTCCCACTTTAAAAACCTTCCTGGACACAAGGACAGGTGGCCAAAAAAGAGGACGTGTCTGGGAAAACCTGGACGTATGGTAACCCTACACTCAATCTGTCCATCTTGAATTTGTATCATTAGAGCACATTGCAGGTCATTGTCAGTAGAAAGAGAACCAGCCAAGAACACCTTGCAGATGTGAGAATTGTGGGGGACAAAAAGTATTCCCCTCTTCCTGCCAACCCTCGTACTGTAGACACCAATAAAGACTGGAAATGGAACTGACAGCACTTTTTCCTGGGCAGCTGAAGACTAGAGGTTACACACAATACCTAATGCTGCTTTACCATCCTACAAGTACATACCCATCTGGTTACCAAGGTTGGGGTCCCATTTCTCTTCTTATTGTACTGTATTATGCCAAACCTTTTAATTAACGTTTTCTTAATAAAGTTTTTTTAATCTGTTACAGTAAAATCTGTTATCTGGCATCAGTGGAGAATGGGGGGTGCCGCTTATCTAAAAATTCTGAGAGTTGTACTCAAGGAAGACAGATACAGTCAGATGGGTGGCAAATTGACTAGATATTGCACCCAGAGAGTGGTGGTGGATGGGTTGTTTTTGACCTGGAGGGATGTGGGCAGTGGAGTCCCCCATGGCTTGGTCCTGGGGCCTGTACTGTTCAACATCTTTATCAGCAATGTGGGTGTGAAAAGCATGCTGTCCAAACTTGCTGACAACACCAAGGTGTGGAGCAAGGTGGGGTACACTGGAGGGGAGGGACAGAATCCAGCTAGATCTAGACAGGTTACAGAGGTGGGCGGATGAGAATAGAATGGAATTCAACACAGACAAGTGCAAGGTGCTGCATCTAGGAAGAAGGAACCAACAACACACTTATAGGCTTGGGAACACCCCTCTTGTCAAAACAGTGGCAGAAAGGGATCTTTGGAGTCATTGTTGACTCCAGGATGAATATGAGTTGCCAATGCGAGGAAGCGGTCAGTAAGGCTAACTGTACCTTGTCGTGCATCTACGGATGCATCACAAGCAGAGCCAGGGAGGTGATCCTTCCCCTCTGTGCGGTGTTGGTTAGGCTGCTGTTGGAGTACTGTGTCCACACTTCAAGAGGGATGTGGCTAGCATTGGCGTTCTGAGCACCACACTTCAAGCGGGATGTGGCTAGCATTGAGAGGGTCCAGAGGAGGGCCACTTGCATGGTCAAGGGGCAGTGTGTCAGGCCCTATGAGGAGAGGCTAAAGGGCCTGAATCTATTCAGCCTCCATGGGAGAAGTCTGAGAGGGGATCTGGTGGCCATTTACAAACTCACTGGGGGGGACCAGTGGAAATTGGATGAGGCTGTGTTCTCCCGGGCACCACCAGGGGTTACTAGGAATAACAGCCACAAATTGTTAGAGAGAAGGTTCAGGCTAGACATCAGGAGACATTACCTTACAGTTAGGGCTGTCAGGCTCTGGAATGGACTCCCAAGGGAGGTGATGCTCTCTCCTACCTTGGGGATCTTCAGGAGGAGGCTGCACAGATATTTGGCTGGGGTGTTATGACCTCGGCACTCATTCCTGCCTGGGGAAGGGGGTTGGACCTGATGATCTGTTTAGGTCCCTTCTGACGGTAAGCACTATGAAACTATGAAGACAGTGCCATACCTGTAGCGCACATTGTCAAAGAATTAGTGTACAATACATTACAGGGTAACATACTGTATAAAGAATAAAAAGGTATACAAATAAGAATGCCATAATAGTCAGCCACCCCAAACATCAGGGCAGCCTGGCTGCTGCACCGGGGGGGAGGGGCATGCACATTCAGATACCCTGTGCGGCTGCCCTCAGAGCAGCACAGCAGGCAGGAAAACAGTGCAGCATGATGTGACTACTCAGATACCCTCAGAGCAGCTAAGCAGGCAGCAAAATGGCTTGGCGCCATATGTGCCCTGTGTGACAGGGCTGTCAATATCGGAGCCTTTCTGGGAGTGGCCCTGCCCTCCTGTAATGGGCCAACCGTCTGCTTACTTGCCTGCCATGCCTTGGTCTTACTTGATTAGAAGATGGTTGTAATCAGCGAGAGGCTGCCCATTTTTCCATGCCCTGGTGACAGGGGGTGCTATCTGCAGCTCCTTTTCCTCCCCTACACCGTAGCCCAAGCCTCGCAGATGGAGTTGACATGGTTTGACCTGGGTCTTGTTATGTTCTAGCCCTCCTCTTTACTTCTGGGGCTCCTCACTGCCCCCTCTCTCGCTCGCTCTGGGGCTCCCCGCCGCCCTCTTCCCTCTCTTGGGGCTTCTCGCTGCCCCCTTCCCTCTCGGGGCTGGGGCCAATACGCCCCCAAACAAAGCTGCGCCCTCTCTGGCACCAGGAGACCCCACGCTACCGTGGAGCTCCTACGAGGCCTCCTCGACCCCTAATAGCCTCGCCCAGTCCTCTGGTCAAAACAGTAAACATAAAACATAAAGCCCCTGGGCTACAACATAAAAACTAGACTGTCCAGTCAAACAAAAACCTACTCCCTACTAGAGAGGAGCAGGGGGGAAGGAGGGCTCCCCACCCTCAGCAGTGACCAGGGGATGCTCTCAACACCAGAGTCATCCCCTCTGTCTGTCCAAGCTGAGTCCCTTCACCCATGGCTGCTGGAGAGGGACTAGCCTCCTACCTGGGCTTAAGAAGGGATAAGCCCTGCCCCTTCCTGGTCAGCTGGTTTTCCCAGTTGCGCTGGCAACCAGCACCTGTGCAGCCCTGGTGACTGGCAGCTGAGCGTCCCCTTTTCTGCCACTAGGGGGCTCCGCACTCAGACACCTGCTACTGAAATTCTGTTTAATTAAGTATTCTGGCTAGTTAAATACAGTCAAATCTCTGTTATCCAGCAATCACAAAGTTTTGCAGTACTGAATCAAATACCCCAAAGAAGTCTGTTACATAAAGACTGTTACCTCTATCATCTTAATTTGTAATATCATAAAAATACCGAGTTAGATAAGACTTACTTTCCTATAAATTCCCTTTAATTCAATAATGCCATTGATTTCTTTAATTCTTTATTTAACACATTCCTATACCTCCTTCATTATTTTGCAAGGGACCAATTTTGGCCTGAGAGTTCTTCTGTAACTTGGGTCAGCTTGTTTAATTATTGGCACAACAGTAGTAAAGACGGCATTCTTACACTCCTCTACCCTTTTTCCAAAACTTCCTGAAAATTTGGCATAAACAGTCCACAGAGCTGTTCAACTGTGTCTTCTGAAACTTTTGGATCACATTCATCTGGACTTTTTATTTTAAAATGTTTGACTTCAGGAGCTGTTGTTTAACATAGTCTTCAGTTGCTGTACCAGTGACAAATATTTTATCACATAATATGAACATATCTGTCTTTTCCAAATAAAAAGAAATAACTAATGATTGCTTTTTATGTACAATTATTGACAGTTCTGTGGTATTCATGTGGTAGAAGATAAATACCATTGTTCAGGTTCTTCTTTTCCAAATCATTTCTCTTTCATTTTGCCAGCAATAGATTTCTCTTTTTTGCTCTTTTGCTGCTTTAATCAATTTTATACCTTTTAGCTTGTTAATAACTATTTTTTACATTTATTATGTTTTTATAACTGCTTTCACTTCCTTTCTACCCTGAGATTTTTTTTAAAACCAGTCTAATATTTTTTTCATACTGTAAGATTTATGTCTTTTTGGGCATCTAATAAATTTCTCTCTAACACATCTGAATTATTCACACATTTATTTATTTAATATTTTTCCCAGTTGATTTGGCTCAGTATTTTCAGCCTTGTAAAATTGCCTTTTCAAATATTCTTTCTACATTTAACAAATATAATCAGCTCACAGTCACTAGCACTGAAGCAGCCACTTATTTTTGTTTTGTAGATCAGTTTTTCTGTATCTCAAACTGCGGATGCATTCCTCATGTTGGATGCAAAGTTTGTGTTAGGAATTGTCAACAGGAATTTAAATAATTGTAGCATAGTTTTAGTTCTGGCAGATTGAATTTCTCCATGATAATGCAGATTTTTTGCCAGCACATTTATACGTTTATGGAACTGGTCCGTCTGTCTCTTAGAGTGATTTGGTATTTGCCAGACACCCACTAATAGCCCATTTTGTGCTTTTGTTTATCAAAACAGTAAGCCATAAGGATTCATGGCTTTTCATTATAGAGTGGGGAAACACGTAATGCCATTTTGATCTAGTGTAGATTCTTTTCCTGACTTGTTCATTCAGTTCTTAAATCACTGGTTATAACCTAGTTATGTTTTTTTTTAATTCCAACGACTTGACTCCTCCCATCAGATTTCAATAATTAGGTTGATTTTATATTACTAGAATCTAGTAACTAGATGAACCCTTCTAATTGCTGTTACTCATTACCTATCTTCCTAGCATTGGCATATCAGCAATAAAAAATTTGTTAAGATCCCTGGGTGCCTCAATTAATTTTGTTTTGATATATTGATTTTTGTGCTAAATGTATTCTTTTCTCACCTGCCCCTTTGTTGTTAGTTTAACATCCTTCTAATAGCCTAGCTATCTTGTCTTCTAGAACAGTGGTCTCCAAAGTGGGGTGCGCAAGACAATCCATTGGGGTGTGGGAAGAAAATATTAGAACTTTTATTTCTATTTCTATAAATATACATATATTGGGGGTGCGTGCTCAAAAATTTTTTACTGATAGGGGTGTGCAAATATAACTATACCTACATTGGGGGTGCATGCTCAAAAATTTTTTACTGATACAGGTGCGTGATCAAAAAAGTTTGGAGACCACTGTTCTAGAAGATTGGTTTCCCTTCTCCATAGATGGAGGCCATTCAACCTGTTTAGCTCCTTTTTACTATAAAAAGTGGATAATTATTCCGCAGTGCCAAAGTGATTTCGGTAAGCTATGTGCTTAGTCAGTTATTCATCTCCAGAGTCCTCTCCTTTTTTCCTTCCTTCGCCTTGGGGCAGAAGGATCTCCAAGAAGATTGACTGGTAGATTGAGTCCCCAGTCACACACACCTGCCATTTCTTAACATTGTTGCAAAATACCTAGGCTTTTCTGGTATTTTTCTTCTTTCTGTAGACTATTCTGCCTGCTGTAGTACTTTCTCATGTTTTTGTATATTATCCTTGGGTCTTCTCATCCTTTGGTCTTTGACTATATGAATTATCCTCCTTTTCTTGGGGAGGTCACTGCTCTTTTCTTTCTTGGTTGCCAAGTCTTTTGTTTCTCCCTGTATCTCCAATACAGCCAATATATTTCTCAACTTCTTCCTCCACTAATTCTCTTTTCCTCTGTTTTGTCCTCATGGTCAGGTGCTTACCTGGGGTACTCTCCTTGTCTAAGGGTCTTCCCAACAATTCCTTTTGTTCAGCAGGGTCTGCAAATCTTGAGTTGTCAGTGTAGCCTTTCCTCCCCTCTCTTCCGTCTTGCCCTCAAAACTATCTGAGCGCCACTGTTTTCTCCTACTGTACCTATTGTCCTCAAATCTTTTCCTCCCTAAATTCTGTCAGGCAGTGCAACCCTGCCACCCTACAACAAACAGACCCAAAGGCCTTTGTTAGGTACCCCTTTAAGGGGCATACATGTTGTACAGCTGGTGCTTCCCATTGTATTGTTGTTTTTGCAATTCTTTGGATCTTTTTCATTGCTATTTCAGTCACCATTACAGTTACCTTTTTATTTCTACCTTGAATTAAGGAAAAAAAATCCCTTTCCTTACCACCACAGTCCTACAGAGGTTCCTCTGTTTACTGTTCTGTTAAGCAGAGGGCAGGGTGGCATCTTAGATTAACTTGATCATGGAGGCCAGTGTGTCTTCTCTTGGCTACTGTCTACCTAGGTTTTAGAGCCTTTGTCTGGTAATCCTGGTCCCCCTTGTAGTTTTAGCATTTAACTGGCAATTGCTGAACAAAAGCAGAGAGCCTCCCTTCTACCCTTAGCTGCAAAGCTTCTGTTCAACAAATTCCATATAGCCCCCAGCCAGACAGTCAAACTATAAACAAAGAACCAGCTACAGACACTGCCAAGTCCAGCCATAGAAACCAGCAGATGACCCACAGACACATCTGCTTGCCATTCCCTTGAGCTGGATCTGTGAAAATTTTCTGTGGTAACAATTGGATACTTCTCTTTGGGAGACACTTAATTGGGTGATGGTATTAACCCTTAGAAAATATAGTTACTCTGGAAATTAAATGTATTGGACACAGGTGTTTAAAAAAAAGTCTGTGCCGGTTTGAGTGACCCTCCATTTTCTTATTAGTAAGACTAATTCTAGATTAACTCGAGATTAATTCCTTTACAGTCAGAGTTGAGGACTTGTGTAGGAAACTGTGCGACTCCCAAAAAGGACACTCAAAGCTGAGCTGATATCTGATATGTAAATACTCTCATAGTATTGACAAATGAATATTTTTTGTTTGTGATACCAGACATTTTTGCAGAGATGAGGAGTAGGGACTTGAAAGTAACATCTTTTCTGGAAAAAGAAATCTGGCTTCATCTCAGCTGAAGTAGTAACTAATGCAATTTCCCAATTGATCTTTTCTTTGTGCGTCTCTTTATTTCTTGTTATGTGAAATCTTTTTCACTATCTTTTATATGGTGGTGTTCTAGCAATGACAAAGGTCAGTCCATGTTGATCAGAATTGTTGAAATAGTTTTATATTTTTCATTACTTTTTCTTGATTATTTGGCCTTAAGTCGAAGTGGAGGCTGTTCTAATAGAGCCACGTAACTAGTACTAGCTCAGATGAAATCCGTCATCCCTTTCGGATTGGTAAAACACAACAGCCGTATAAACTTTGATTGCCTTCTCTTTCAACATTACAACTTCAAAGTTGTCACATGGAGAGTCTAAATTTAATTTGGCAATGGTGCACTTCTGTCTTTCATTTTTACTCTTGGTTGAGACTGTCTCCTTTGTCTGCCCCTTAATAAATAATTAAGACATTAATAAAGAAAATCTTGTATTATCTTTAGTCACATTTTCTAAAGCTTTCTTGTCTGTTTTACATAAAGGATCTTCATTAGTGATGCTGATAACTTATTTGCAGTGATTAGCTAAGTAGTAATTTTCTGCTAAACTCTGCTTATTTGGTTACTTCGTTCTTCATGTACTCCCAGTTTTTTCTCTTTGTTCATCACTGACAATGGATGAACAGCAGACTTTTGAGGGTATTTTCTGCATCTGTGTGCAACCTGAATGAAGCATAATGGAAATGTAATATTTTCTAGGTGATGTAATACAGATAATGTAATTTTAAAAATGATTTTATGAACTTTCTTCTAATTTGAAAAAACCATTGAAAGGTATGTTTAAGTTTGAGCCTAACTGTAACTCAATAGGTAGTGGTTATGAAACATTACATTTATCTGTCCCTTTATTAATGAACCTGTAGGACAGAAGTTGAAACATCTAGGTTGGACTTTAAAGGGCACTCATACTGGTATCTACCTCAGATCCCATCTGGAGGCTTTTGAGGATTCATCCCATAGGGTTTAATGGTTTCCTTGAAGTTGCTGGCTTGTAAGTGACATGGGGTTGAAAGTTAATAAAGAATATTTGTTTTAGATGAGTTAAATGGGTAAGTGTATAATATTGATGTCTTTACCCCAAAAGACTAGGTGCCGGAGATGCTGCAACTTTAAAAAAAAATCCAGTTTTTGGGCTGTTTTTCAGTGTTCCGTGTATAGAATAAAATGCACTTTCTTTCCATCATACACTTTCCCTCTTTCATTCAAGTTGATGTAATTCAGTGCTTATCTAGACCTTCACTTGAAGTAACTTTAGATTCGTGTTGCTTAAAGTTGGCTTAAAGGACTTTATAAAACTGGTTGCAAGATGTTTGCATAAATTCTTTGCAAGGTACATTTGCAAACCTAAATGAAGCTAATCTGAATATTTGGAGAACGTTGTGACAAAAATTCTGAAAATCCTGATACTAGCTACTGCAAATACTTTGAGATTTTCATCTTCTAAGTATTAGAAAAAAGTCAACTTTCAGTGTATTAACATACTCTAGTATATTAATCGTTACACTAGTTAATAATCCACACCATTAGTTAAACAGCAACAAAAATAAACACTTCTCGACTTTTGAAGTGATTTAGCTTCAAACTATAAGGGCGTAATTTGCCTTTAAGAATATTTTCGAACATCACTAACAACTTGATCACTGGGCCTTTATCATAAATATGGGTCAAGATGGAGCTTATTTGTTGGGAAGGATAACTGTCAAAATGAGAGAGACTTTTCTTTGTGAAATAAAACATGTTGCCTTTCCAAGAAGGAATCAAAAGCATTTAATAACTTAGGGGAGGGGAGAAACCCTGCAAAATCAATTAACCTAAGTTAGACCTGGATTACTGGATCCTATTTATGTGATAACAAATAGCTTTAGTATTTAAAATACGTAATAAAACCTCTCTCATTAGATCTGTTGGTACATGCACTTATTGTTTGTACATCCAAGCAGAATGTTTAGATTTTTATGATTTTGTAAGTAGTAGTTGCATTAATGATTTCTGGATCAATCAACACTGATGAGGACTGAAATATAAAGCATCAATAACTTCCATTTATAGATTAAAAATAAGAAAATAATCCAGGGAAGAAAGCCAGAAAGATCACATGATTTCTTTTGCTTCTTTCATACACTACAGAATTATTTTGCCAAATTCACTGAAATTAGCGTGTATATGTGACTTAAGGTTTTCAGACTTGGTTTGAAATATTAATATGAAACATTAAAAAAATATAGATTTATCTTTGAAAATAATTTTGTATTAGAATAGCTAGAAATGCATCACCCTTTGAGCATAAAAATAATTAAGTATTTACTAGTTCTTTTACTTACTACGTTGTAGCTTATTACATACACCATACTTTTCTGCTTTTTAAAAAAATCACTGAAAGTATTCAGTAGTGTAATCAGAAATAGCTCCTGTTGTCTGTATGAGAGAGGGAGAGAGAAACTCTGTTGCTCTGATAATTGGGTATCTTAATTGGATCAGCTACAATATCAGTACCACCAGTGATTTAATGTTTGTTTGATGGCCTAAAGGCAAATGCAGTCTCTCTACAAACCTGTGAAAACCCTATACAATGAAGAGTCCTTTGAGTGCAACTGTTGACTTCTAGCAGAGTAGAAATTGCATATGAAGTGCATGGCCACTCAATTCTTTTTCTTTTTTTTTTTTCCTGTTTCAACCTTCCCCTTCCTCTAAGAATTAGTTCTTAAAGGAATCTTTCTCTCTTGTCTAAGTGTTGAACTTAGTAAAGGCCATTTTCTTATTCTTTTATACAGGTTAGTACACAGAATATGAAGATGGGTGGGCTGCCCCGTACTACGCCTCCTACCCAGAAACCACCCAGCCCACCAATGTCAGGAAAAGGTACTATTGGGTGAGTGTGTTTTACTGTACACTGTATTTTAGTGGAGAGTAGGAGGGCAAGAGAAATTTCTAAATGGACACTTATTCTTTCCTCACTGGTCAAAAATGAAACTTGAAGTAAAGAGAAGTTTGAACCAGTTTCTTTTATACTGATGATGCCTTAAATTAAATCTAAGGTGACTTGTTAATAAAAGTAGACCGTGAAAGTCACTAGAAAGTCTGTTCACGAATGTTTTTCTTCATTTTAGCTCTTTGTTAACTGTCCTGTGAAGGCTTAGCTGTGTGCTGTTCTGATGGATTGTACTATTTATTTGGAATACCTAATGGAATATCGGAATTGACATACTGTACTGCTGTATGTGCTATGAACACTAATGCTTGCTTTCCAGTGAAACCTATGAAGTTGATACCTGCATTTTCCTTTAGAATCAAGGGTGCTTATCCTTTGGTCCAAGGGACAGATCCTGCTTGTGGAGCCATGTCATCTCACCCTCATGTTTCCCCATGGTTCCAGAAATTTGGCAGCAGCAGGGGAGTTATGGCAGTGGTAGTGTTAATTACCACTTCTCTACTGCCAACTTTCTAGATCCATGTGGAGTTCTGCTGGCTGGATAATGTAGCCCTGCATGCTAGATCATTGGTCCGTGGTAGGGCTGGTGCACAGAGTCACGTTGAGGCTGGATCCAGTATGTGGCCACCTCTGCACCACTTGTCTGGCCCACATAGCTAAAAGGTTGAGCACCACTGTTTTAGATGATGGAATCTTTTAAGAATTGTCCTGAGCAACAACAGTCCTTCTGATTACTACATCAAGTGTAGTTAGTGTGTAATGGCTTGTGACACCATCCTCAGGTCTCTCATCTTTCAAATTGGATATTGCAGGCATGTAAAAAATAAAAACCCCAGCCTTCCCATGCCAACTTCTTCAGTCCCTTATTTTTTTTGTTCTATATAACTGACTTTAGTAAAAGAGCTTTGGGTGTGTTGCATTGTGTCTGAATTTGCTTCCGTACATATGCTTTTTCTTGTGTAGGCGTCATTCTCCCTATCGCACACTGGAGCCAGTGCGTCCTCCAGTGGTACCAAATGACTATGTACCTAGCCCAACACGTAATATGGCTCCCTCGCAACAGAGCCCTGTTAGAACAGCTTCTGTGAATCAGAGGAATCGCACATACAGGTATTCAGTCTACTCCTGCACAAAATGTGGTTAGCATTATATGGTAATCTGTACAAGATGTACCAGTACTAAAAACTAAGCAAAACCAAATTGGTACCCTACGAGAGAACCTTGCAGATTCACGCTGGTGACTGGGAAACCCTTACATACTGGCGAGCGGATGCTGTTAAATCAGGAAAATTGCATCGCAACGTTCTTTGTTCATTTGCTGCCACATGATTTTAATTTTATCATAGTTTTTTAATGTACTATTAAAATGTATTAGTTGAAAAAATGAAGTCTTAGTGGGCAGTCTTGTAACATAACACCATTAAATTTTTTCAGTCATCTTGGTAGATATATAATGAAGCCTGTCCATTGGAGAAATACAAATTGGTACATTTGCTTGTGGGTCACTGTATGTTACATTTTCTTGCCTAAAAATAAGCTTTGAGACTTTATGGCGAAAAATGCTAAAGAGTTCTGTAAAAGCTGTAGTAACAGCTATGTATGTCTGAAGATAGATGTATTGAACCCAGAAATGGACCAAAGTCATTGTATACAATAGAATATGTGGTTTTGGCACTGACTGCTAGAGGTTTTGATCACTCTTTTGAATGGCCAGAGAAGTAAAATGCTGCCTGAGGGCTAAAGTTCTTGTGACATGTTAGTTAAAATAAGCTTTATGCTGTAGCTGTCTAAACACAAAAATGGACTTTGTTGAATTCTGGAAGTTTTATTAGAGTAAGACACCTCAAATAATACTTAAGGTAAGAGCACATAGAGTGGAGTCTTGCTAGTCTGCGTTCAGTTATAATCTGTATGGAATGTGAGGATTCTCTTCGCTCAGCAGAAATTTACTATCATAGTAGTGACATCATTCTCTTATATCTGGCTCCCAAAGTGTGATATACTTGTGTAAATTTACTAATACCAAAGGAAAAATTATCTTTTTTCATCAAAATCAAGTGATGTGCAGGGGGGACAGGTTTTTGTTAAACCGCTTCTTTAGTCCTTTGTTTTCCCAGTCACTAGTGTGAATTAGCAAGGTTCTCCAGTAGGGAGTTCATGTGTTCCCCCTCTGGAATGGTGTATTAATATTTTGGTTATTTTGGTTTCCTTAGCAGCAGCGGGAGCAGTGGTGGGAGCCACCCGAGTAGTCGAAGCAGCAGTCGAGAGAACAGTGGAAGTGGAAGTGTGGGTGTTCCTATTGCTGTTCCTACTCCTTCTCCTCCCAGTGTCTATCCAGGTAAACAGAAAACCCAAATTCCTCTCCTTCCTTTCTTGTCCTAAAGTTGAAGTTTACTTACCATTGATTGACACTAGGTATCTTGCAAACATGAGGAGAATTTTCGGTATCAGTTTTCAGGACCATATACATTCTAAAAACTTTTCAGCGCTAATTTGCCTGTGTGGAAATATATGGTGGATCCTGTGCCTAGTACATGACTTCCTATTTATTTCATGTCAGTGGTTCATCAAAACCTTTTGCCTAGGCTGCTAATTTCACTGGATTAGGTCATGGTAACTGTTCCAGGAAAAAAAAAAAGTAGTACTTTATGCAGTCCTTTATAATAAAAGAAGTCCTTTATAATGTTGTCTCACCTTCAGTCTGTCCATGGGAGACATTTAAAAGTTTGTTTAAAAAATTGACACAGATACAAGCCTTCAGTATACTCATGAAAAATAGCCGATTTTCATGGAAAGCTTGTATGTATACTCCCTCTTCCACTCATGTTGTCTGGTGAGCATTATCTGTAATGCCTTCTGTAGTCCCCTCCATGAAATGAATAGAAAAAAATGTACTTGGCTAAACTGTGTTCTGAAAAATCTTAATTTTTTGTGCCAAATTTGCCATATGAATCTTTGTTTCCCCTCTGCTGGGAAACTTGATTTTGTTCAAAAGGTGAAGTGCTGTGTTGCAGGTTGCAGTATAGTGAGGCCACCATCTATGAAAAATGACTTGCAGTAAGGAGTCCAATAAATAGTTATCTATGGTCTTAAAATCCAGCAGTAAGCTTCCTTAACCCAAGTACCCTTATTGGCAGCATATGTAGGAATGGTCCTTTCTTTAACAAAGACTTCATTTTTCTCTCATTCCCTTGCACTTTCTAATACGTTACACATTGGCTGAATAGCTAACGCTGAATGGTTGGGAAGCTTTTCTAATTCTTGCTAACCTGATCTCCTTATTAACTTCACCTCTTCCTCCTCTCTTCACATAGCCCCTGCTGGCTCAGCTGGCACTTCTCCCCTTCCTGCTACCTCTGCACCTGCCCCTGCCCCTCCTGCTACTGCCCCCTCCTCTGCTGCCCCAGATGCTGCTGCTGCTGCAGGAGCCCAGCCCCTTGCTGATGGCTTCACCTCTCCAACTCCCCCTGCTGTATCTTCCACTCCTTCTGCAGGTGAGTCCCCCCTCCATTGTATGGGCAGATGAGCCAAGGTGTGATCACAATCTGAAGCTTTTCAAAGTATCTTCACAGTCGATCGTATGGTATTATAACATATTTTGTGGAAGTTGGAATAATGCAAGCTCCCAGAGGAACATCTGTGTAGGAAGAAAGCAACAATTCTTTTAGGCTTCTTTTTTGTTCCTCTTCCAATATTGGAATGAAAATGGTGTATCTAATGACTTGGGTTGTATGCGACTTTGTCATGGGCCAGAAATTCTGCTTTCCGTTAGTTAAGTCATAATTATACCTATTGAAATAGAAACTTTAATACACAAATTGGTGAGTGGATTTCAATCCAAGAACTTGTTCAATAGGTGTTTTTTATACAGAATGAACTCCTGCTAGCTTTCTTAATGTTTAAAAAGGCACCCTGCATTTTTCACTTTCTAACTTGTTGAGTTGCAACACAGGGTATTTTTTTTAATTGGATGCTGCATTGGGGTATAAAGATTTGCTTTCAGTACCTCAAATACTATATACCTGTTGTTTGCAGTCATTGACTGTAGTGATTTCAGAGGGCCACGTGTTATTTTTGATGTTTAATAACATTGGTCTATGATATGCTTATTTAGGAATTACATAAAGGACCAGAAAATGTTCTTTTAGTGTTTTGTGAAAGGGTTAAGTTCGGTTTTTATTACTATATCCTAATCTGTAATAGAATTCTTGTCATGGTCCTGGAAGCCTTTAAGCTGTGACATATCTAAGTGCCAACAAATCATCCTAATGTCTGAAGTACCTGTACTTTCAGCAAAAGGATTGACCAGTCAGCAGTTGAACTGACCTTCAGATTTTGGGGGTGGGATGTATATGTGCGCACGTGTATGTAAATAATAATAACAACACTAAGTCTTAAGCCCTGCTGCTTTCATGTTTTATGGCAAAAATAACCAGAATTGAATGGAAGTGAATAACTATAAATCCCTGTAAAGTTCTGTAAAAGAAATTCTATTTACCTGATCATTATTGAAATCGTAGTTCAAAATTAAAATATCAGCCAAGTACTCGCTCAGTTCCCCTCAAATGGAATATATGAGGATACTAGTTACATTGTTCACCAATGTTGTATTATCCAGCTCGGAAAAAACAAAAACCCACTGACTGCTGCTGCCTCCACCTTTCCGAGATGGGGAGACCCACCACAAAAGCTCTGTAGAAAAGACATAAGGGAGAAAATTTGCATAATTTGTGAAACAAAATGTATTCTATTTTTTATAAATATAAGAAGTCTGTTACTTGAACATTATGTAAGCAAAGGAAACATCCAGTATGTCAGTCACTGGTCTACAGTTTAATGTACCTTGTACCTCTTGGGCATTTAATCTTGGATACTGGGGGCATTTACTCTTGCATACTGGCAGTCTACAGTGTTAGTTTTCTTCATGTCCCCTGTTTTATAGCATTTTGACCAAACCAGTCCTGACTGTTATCAGACACTGTGGTGTCTTGATTGATTCCAACTGTTCTCCTGGAGGCATCTTTCTCCAATCACAAATAATTCCACTCATTCTCTCCTGAACTTTCTATAACCAAGAAATCCATGTATAGTGTTATGGGGATAAAAACTTGCAAACAGAAGAAATAGCCAGTTTTTGTTAACTACCAATATTATTCTTCAGAACCTTAATTATATGGTAAACGCAGATGAAAATTAACTGTCTTGTCTCACCTGATACCATTCGTGAACCAACAATGGCATTCAACTTCAATTAGTAATATTCCAAAATGTGAGAAGCAAGAATTTTCATGGATGATGTCCTTTATTGGAACAGCTGCATGTTTGGAATAGACTTAGAGAAGCTTCTGAAGGCAGCATATTCTTCAGGTCACTGCATTTGAAAGCTTGTCTAAGTCTATCCCAACCATGTGATTGGTTCAACAGAAGATATCACCCACAAAAACCACTACCCTTCCAACAGTGATTTGTATGCTGTAGTTCAGGGTAAGCATATACTGCTTACTAGGTATCAGAATCAGTTAGTCTGATATAGAAATTTTGTGTTGCAGTGTTAGAATTGGTTTGAATGAAGAAGCAGCTTTTAAGGAGTTGATTCAATTGATGGGGTTTTTTTTTAAAGCAAAAAGATTAGGTTTCCACCTTTTGCAAGACCTTTATTTCTTTCCATTCTCCAGAAATAATCCAGTACATATTTCCTAAAAGCAGGGGCTGAGATGCAGCTAATGTGCCAAGGCTGGATCTTTAATCATCTTTGTAGTTTTTAGATATTATCTTCAGTTAGATTAATGGATACCTTGTGAATAATTTGGTTGACTTCAGAACACAGCATTTTTATTTGAAATGTGAGTGAGACTTTATTTCAGTATGAAATAGATCTTCACTGACTGTGTAGGTTTTAGGGGTTTGTTTTGTTTGTTTATTTTGTGAAACATTATACAACATCAGTAACTAGAAACTATTGTTTTAAAACTTAGTTTTCCTTTCCTTTTTCTTGTATTTGCTTTTGTTGGTTGTACTGATTCTGGCAAGTGAGCTGGAGCTGTTTGTTGCATCAGTTTTGAGGCGTTCAGTGTTCAGCCAGTCTGGCAATTCAGTAGTATTTGTCCAATTCAGATTTGGGCATACATTTTCCAAACAGTGTCTCAATCCTTGGAGCGAGTACTGGGTGCAGGTGTAAGAAAGCCAGACTTCCTTCTTTTTCTCTTGCCTAACCCCATTCTTTCTTTCCAACCAGGTCACCCTGTTCAGTTCTACAGCATGAACAGACCTGCATCTCGGCACACCCCCCCAACAATAGGCGGCTCCTTGCCATATAGGCGTCCTCCTTCCATCACTTCACAGACGAGCCTTCAGAACCAGATGAATGGAGGACCTTTTTATAACCAGAACCCAGGTTAGAAAGTTACTGTAGTATATTCATTTCAAAACACCAGAGTATTGGCTCAGACTTCAAGACTCTGAAGGCTGATGCTGTACTGATTCTACAACACTTTATGCTGTTGGAGAAGCCCCAGAACCACTCCTGCTTTGCTCCAGCTGTGGAGAGCAGTTGCATAAAGTTCTGAGCTCAATTGGAAACAACGGCAGCGGTGGGCAGGCACCCTTTTCCTTGACCTGCTCCCTGTCTGGCCCCTCTGGGATGGAGGGGCTCCAACTGTGCCTCCTTCTGCCCTCTCCCTACCATGATCTGAGAAGTGGTATGCTACGCTCCCCTTTACAAAATCCTAGAGCTACTTTTGGGTAGAACGGATCTAATATGTGGGGTGGCAACTATGGATCAGTACACTGTTAATAAAACATGGAATGGAACGGACCTTTGCACGCTAGATCAAGTTCTTTTGGGCCAGATCTGGCCCATGGGCTATAAGTTGCAGACCTATGCCTTGTGTCTTTACCTGACTCACCCATCCTATATCAGTCCTGGAGTAGGATTAATGTTTTGTCTTTTATGAGGCACTAGAATTCTAGTTTTCCATTCCTGCAGCCTAAAGCCTTGCATATATTTCTCCCTCCTGACTGTTGGTCCTCCTGGGAGGCAGGCTTTGCCATGGAAGGCTAGATGTAGCAGGGTTCCAACCCCCATTAGGTCAGTTTTCATATATGATGTTAGTCTGATTCAGGGGAGCTCAGCCTCTGGCCTATGGGCCTGTTGTGACCCATGGCACTGTCATATAGCCCACGGGGCTCTCCATGAGTTCAGAAATGTGGTGTTAGGAGGGTGGTGGCACCACTTCCTTGCTGCCAAATCTCTGGACACAGAGAACACCCCAGGCCCTGCACATGGTGCTTGATCCTGCCATGTAGGGCTGGGCAGCAGTGGCGCCAGGCCCCAGGGCCCAATTCTGATGCACAGAGGAATGGGAGGGGGTGGCACTGGGCCTGGGAGCCCAATTCTGGTTGGGGCTGGGAGGATGTGGCACCAACCTAAGCCCAGCACAAGGGGAGTGCCAGTTCCTCCAGGATCCAATCCAGGTATGTGGGGCCAGGAGGGGGCAGTGCCAGGACCCAGTCTAGCTTGCAGATGGGTCCCCTACTATTCATTTGGCCCACAGGGCCAAAAAAGTGAGCACCACTGTTCTAATTGATGATCTCTCTTTATGTAGACTGAGTCATTATGTTTTTGAGGCCAATGAGTTGTGTGTTTTGTGTCTGTGGCCCCTTCTACACGTTATAGGTATCATGCAATTAACTGGTTAGTTGCAGTTACCTTGATACGAGCTCCATGTGCAAAGTAGTTATTACACCACAAAAATTTTCAACCAGCTGTAAAATTAGATCTAAAAAATGTGCACTAACTTAATAGCTGGTTGCTGTTGAGCTTTAATTTGCTCTTGTAGCATGACCTTCCTTGCAGCTGGGAGCTCCTGTCAACTGATGAGGCTGCAGGCCACAGGGGTGCACCATGCCCAGCCAAGGCTGGGAGTCCTGCAACTGACGGGGCCTCTTGGTCCTGGCAGCTGGGGGGTTGTGGCTGCTGCAACCCCCCCAGCCTCAGGGGTGTGTGAAACCTTTGGCATGTGGGATCACAGCAGCCATGGTTCCCCACCCTAGGGGACTGTGGGACATCCCCATGACTTGGAGCCCCCCAAATGAGGGGGGATCTAATGTACGATCCCATAATCATGCCTCCTGCTATACATGTTTTGATCAGAGAGGAATCTAGTTCATGCAACAACAGTGGAGAAAGGAAGATTTCTTTTGGGCAGAAGGTGCAGAAAGATACTGTAGGAATGTTTAAAAGTTATTGGTTTGCAAATATTCTTATTGATACTTAGAATGTTTACATGCAAGTGCTGGATTGTTTTTGTATTGGTTTTAATCGTAAAACTGAGCTTGGAATTAAACAGTTCTAGCGTCTGATCTAGGGGGTTCGATCAGACACAAACGTATTTCATCTTTAGCTGCTAGCTAGCCTCCAAAGAGACATTATTTTTTGTCTAGGAGAAGGAACTGATGGGTGGGGGTGAGAATGCATAAGTAAACTCCATACTAGGTGATGTCTGTAATGTACATTATATGCAGTATTGATGAATGTGGAGGGTAGAGGCAGAGGGGAAGAGTAGCTATGTAGGAAATAGATTGAACTAAAATAAGATGCCTTACAGATTGCCTTTGAGGTAAAGAGGATTTTCAGCATAACCAGAATAGTGTTGCTCTGTATTTCTGTTTTTAATAAGAGGATGGCTCTTTGTTGTGTTGCCCAACGGATGATCATAAAAGATGCCAGATATTCTTTGAATAAGTTATGTAACTATAATTCAGGCTGTTTACCCAAGAAGAAAGTAGTGATTAAAGCGATTATTCACTTGACCTCTAAGGCATGAATAGAATGACTTCCATGGTAGGGACATTTGGCATGTAAATAAAGAGCTGCAAGCAAGAGGTTGCTTTTATATCAATGTCCTGGGCAAAATGTGGAATTTTAGTTGCATTCAGATGGAATAAAGCATGGTCTTTGGAACTGGACCCCAGGAAGGAGGAACTCCAAAGTTGAATACATTAAGTTAATAATGTTGAGGGTGGCATATGACCAAAGAGGAGCTTTGGCAGGAGAGAGGACCATAGTTCCTGGCTGGATCTGTTGAAGAGAGGGAGCTTGTAGAAGCTTGTGCAGAAGGAAGGGCCCTAGGGGTTTGTGGAGAAGAAATGGCGGTATCAAAATAGGTTAATCCCACCTTGCTTATGCAGGATTTTTGGCACTGAAGCAGGTGCTACTTTCTTTTCAGGGGTGTGTGGGTGTTTTGTATTGGATATTCATGCTGTTTTTTTTCCACGGAGCTTATATGTTTTAAGCATAACCTTTCCATTTGGAATATAGGCTTTCACCCAGAGTGATTAGGAGATCTTTCTGCGTGCGTGCGTGCGTGCGTGTGTGTGTGTGTGTGTCATTTGAACTTATATAAATGTGCCTAAAACGGGGTTCTGCAGAATAATTGTGCTAAAAACTTTAAGGATCTGCAAACTGTAGATTCTTCTTTGAGAATTGCCTGTATGGATCGTTGCTGGTGGGTTCAGCGCAGTAGCAGAATCTTCTAGAAAAACATTGGCTTTAGTGTTGGCAGAACAGCACTGATGTCTGTACTGAAAGTGGAAGTATGTGTCAGCACAGAGTTATCTGCTGCAGTGTTGGGAGTCCAAAAAAGCATTAGTGCCTGGATAATGTAATTCAGAAAGAACAGGAAAAACATATTCACCATCAATATGGTGGTATTGATAGCACCATAGTCCTTTTCCTCCCTGAATGGTGGGGAGAAGACTCACTGGCAACTTGTCATCTCCCTCCATTGGCTCTTAAGTACCAAGGGAGATTTGTATGAAACAGTTTGGCATCAGCCTTTGCTGAAGAGTGAGGCTCTGTCATAGACCTGGTGACATTTGCCAGTGCTGGAAAAAAAAAAAAAAAATCAGGTTTTGGTGCCAACCCTCTTTCTCGGCACCGATGACAAGTCCTGTGCTGTTTGGTTGTCCCGTGCCTAGAGCTTTCCTTGCTACTCCATTCCAAACTTTGATGCTGGAATCCTTCCTGGGAGCGTGAAGCCTCTGCATGCAGGCAGTCTGGGTGCTACACAGGCAGCTCAAGGCTTGTGCTGATGTTCCTTTGCATCCAGCCTCATTTAGGTTTCTTATCATCCCAGCTTGCCTGGATTAGAAAGCAGAGAGGTTTCCTAACTTGACTAATATTTGTGCCACCCTTGCCCTAATCCTAAGATCTTTTTGGCTGATGGAAACTTTCTGAACCTAGCAAATACCTTCTATCACATTGGTTTCCCAGCAGCAGTCGTACCATTTTGGAGAATTTTAGTTATTGATGTAACCAGGGATCCGGGCTTTTCGTTCACCACAGTAAAACATGGATGTTCTCATTTTAAGGAGAAAAAGTAGGAAATGGTGGGTTTCCCCTTGCAGAGTTCCAGCTTGCAAGGGGCTGGGGGGAGCGAGAGGGCGGTAGTCAGGCAGGGGGCTCCATGTATGTGTGTGCATGCACACATGCGCATGGCTGCGAGGCAGCCTGCAGAGCAGCTCCTGCAGGTAAGTCTGGCACGGGTGAGGGTGGGAGTAAGAATTGAGGATCCCATACTGAGGGAGGGAGATGGGCAGGGTTGGGATCCCTTGGGATCCTTTTAGGGGTGTTGTGGAGTGCAACACAATGTTAGCACTGTTAGGTCTGCAAGCATGATTTACAGTATAAACCTGGAGATTTCAAATAGGAGTCTAAAACTTTCTGAACTGTTGTGATTTTTTCTGTGTTTTTGCCACAGAATTATTGCTCTATTTTCTGTAGTAAAAATTAATGAAAACTAAAAGCTGGCATTTTTGAGGGGTGCCTCAAGCCTAAAAAAAGTTGAGAACTACTGTTTTAGACTTAACTTACTGTTTTCTAGACCAGCGGTTCTCAGCCTTTTGCCCCTTATATCCCACCCACGCAAGGTCAAAAAATCCTGATTTCACTGATCGATGAGCGGGAGGGGTCCCCCAGAGGCTAGTCAGAGGAGGGGGGAGGGGGACCCCCGGTGGCCACTCGAAGTGCGCAAAAGCAAAGCCGTAAGTCCTGCTGTGGCACTTCCAGTTTTGCCATTGCGACCTGGGTAGGATGCGTCCCACCGGCTGAGAACCCCGGTTCTAGACATGAGTCTGCAGAATGGATGGATTTGTGCACGGCCTTAGAAGTGGACCTGAAACAGCATAAAGTTTTGAATTCATATGGAGTGGACAGCAAACTTCTTTAGCCGTATTTGAAAATCTCAGCCTTAATAACTTTCCCTAATCACTTGAAAAAGCATGTTCAGAAAGAATAAATGGTATGCAAAGCTTTTTTCCCCAGGGAAATGATTACAAAGCAATACTACCACAGACTGAATTTGAATAATAATTGCCCAAACATTGCACATTCTGTCCATGTTTACTGTCAAATTTAAACACTTGAAAAGAAAAATATACAAAAAGAAGCCTGGGTATGTGCCACAACTAGTCTTAAGATATATATATACACTAAAATCACTGCTGATACTGCAGTTAGGGGTAGATGGAGCCGAGGCTAATCTTGCATTGAGACGTGAAGTGTAAACATCTTAGTTGTCTGTCAAAAATGATGCAAGCAAATTCTCAAATATGTGAATTTGCAGTTGGGTAGATGGGAAGTATAATTTGTTATACCACATGCATGTTGCCTGAAATCTAAATATTGTCCAGAATGATAAGTAAACTCTACTGGCATTGAAAATGTATACTTTTCTTTTATGCTTGGAAATACATGTATATATTTTATGCTAAGAGTAGCAAGAGAATCATCCTGTCATTTTTCTGCACATATCTCGTACCTTAATATGCTGGTTTTTTGAACGATTACCGTAGCAAGGTCATATAAAGCTATACATTAAAAGAGCTTGCTGGAAGGTTAGAGCCAACAAGTACACAGACTTTTTTTCTACCACTGTAGAAAAAAAACTAAGGGGTAAAGGTTTCATGAGAGCTGAGTGAGATATTATGGTAGCCAGTTCCAGTTACATTTTTGGAGTTATTGTTAAAAGACCCTTTGAAGCCTATACTACTTTTGTTGTCATTTTTAGTCGCATCTCCTTTGGCAGGCTACTGTAGGGTCTGAACAATGATGTCTGCTTTTTTGTTTGCTGTTTTTTTCTAATACAATACTTTTTTCTTTTCTTACTCTGTGCTGCAGCATCTCTTGCTCCTCCTCCCCCCTCCATCCTACAGGTAACTCCACAGTTACCACTAATGGGATTTGTGGCCAGAGTCCAAGAAAATAGTAAGTTTGCATCTTCCTTTGTTCTGATTGGCTGTTGTGTGAGGCTTCTGCTTTGTATGTGCAAAAAAAAATAAAAAATCCAGGTGTATGTAGCCAGAATTTTGACTTTCCTACTGTCTCTATTTTTAGCAATTTCAGGTATACCAGGAAGGAGAGAGTAAACTTATTGTGTCGGGAGAATATGATCTTTCTTCCTCCCTAGTCTGTCTATTTTAGCATGTCTCTGAATTTTAGTTATAGATTTCAGTGCAACTACCTGGGGATCCTTTGAGAGAGGGATTTCTGTTTTAACCTGCTTGCATGCCTCCGGAGAATTGCCATGCTGATCTTGTTGCTTATTTTTAGTTTCAGATACCCCTCCTCCTCCTCCACCAGTAGACGAGCCAGTCTTTGATGAATCTCCACCTCCCCCGCCACCTCCAGAAGATTATGAAGAGGAGGAGGCAGCTGTGGTGGAGTACAGTGATCCCTATGCCGAAGAAGATCCTCCTTGGGCACCAAGGACCTACTTAGAAAAGGGTAGGTTTAAGGGTACTTTAGGTGGTGTTTTATATTATGCAAAACTTCAGAATTTGTGTAGTTGTGTAAATGAGAGTCTTTCAGTAATCTGTTGCTTGGTCAGAATGATCAGAAATGTTGTATTCTTTCTCTACTATTACATGAAGACCTTACTTCCTGACCATTGTGTAAAGAGTGAGAATCATGCTCAGTGATTTTTTTCTTGCTGGGCAGTTGACCCCTCCAGTATTTTTATTATGAAAAAGGAATATTCCTAGGTAAAAGGACTGACAGAGAGGAGAGAGAAACTAATACTGATGAGAACATTACTTGGATAGGTGATACAGTTGTCAAATCATCTAGGAAATTGTATACAATTAGTGAGACTCGAAACGTTTGTGCCCTAATGCAAGGAGGCTAGAGGATAAAGTGAAAATAGAACTAGCAGAACAGCACGTGAAACCACAGGCATAAGGATAACAAGGCCAACGTGGAATATAAGTCTGACTGAACACAGCTATTGAAGAATACCTGCTAGAATGAAGACTTAGAGATTTGAATGTGGAGGAAGTTTGGAATTTCTATAAGGTGAAAAACTTATCTGGAAATTCTGTCCCAGGGGCAAGGGGAAAACAAAAGGAAGACATCTGAAGCAAGCAAAGAGCCTTCAAGGAAAGGAGAAAAAGAACTGATCAGCACAGAAAGTCTTAGGGGTCAGGAAGTATAGGGGAGAAAGTAAGAACTATCAAAAGGCATGTTGTGTTAAACCTTACAGAGGAAATGAACTACAATAAGAAAAGGTTTTTCAGCAAAATAAAAAAGAACAATGAAAAGAAATAGTTACATTTAGGTGGTGAGGATAGGATGAGTATTAAAGGTAATATTGGCATGATACCAAATTGAGATGAATACTTTGCTTCCATTTTTAATAGGGGCAAAGGAGTAAACATGGGAACAATGGAAGGTGGCAGTTGGGAATGAGGCTATGGAAATAGCTGTGACTGTAGTAGTATTAATATCACTTAATCCATGTAGGACAGGCTTTTTGCACATTACTTAATGCAACAGAAGATATTCAGAGTGCATTGTTATGCTACTCTGATTTTCCTGCCCCCTTTTTGTTTGGATCGTTGGACTTTTTGGCCTTGGCTGCTCAGGCCTACAGTGATAAGGACAGATTTGAGCAGTTAGAACAACAAGAAAATGAACTATCCTGGGTCCTGCTAATTGTGAAAGAGTGGCTCTGTGTCCCTATGCTGTTTGAAGGACATCTGCTGTCTGTTCCTGCTACAGTGTGTGCTGCTCCTGTGATGGCACTGGGGGCTTGGCCTCAGATTAAAACATCCATGATCAGTTATTTTGGCCTTCTCTCAAAGGCTAGCTCATGAGATGAGCTGTAGTTTTCCCAACATTTTTCTCTCTGCTTGACTTAAATGGAAATCTGTGGGACAAAATTTAAAAAGTGCCTCCCCATCCCCAGGTCTTTGTTCTTCCCATGTTTTAAAGACATTCTACAACCAGTGGAGGCACGAGAGCTTCTCAAAAAATGGCAGTAAGAATATTTTAATGGAAAGCGCACGTCAGGTATGAATCCACACATTGCAGCTGGTGCTTTTTCCAGTGGCTTCACAGGGAAAGTGGCCTGCAGTCACCATTTTTCCCCACCAGAGCACGCGAAGAGTGTCTGCAGCTTGTGTGGTAGCAGGGAAAAGTGACTGCTGCTGAACCTGCAGCTGCCATGAGAGAAAAGAGCTGGCTGCAGATGCTCTCCTCTTGCCACCTCAGGGAAAAGTAGCAGCAGCAGGAACTTTCCCTGTGTAGCGGCTGGGGGGGAAAAAGGTGGCAGGGGCAGCTATGCCCTAGCCTGACTGACCTGTTTTGGTCAGTGGCCCACAGTGTAAAGAAGTTATCAGCCCCTGCAGTAGAGTGTCAGTAGTGAGACAGCTGGTAACTGAGGGGGTCTGATGTGAATCAGTTTCTTTAATGGTTAGAAACCTCCACTGTACTGGTTTCTGTGCGAGTGGATGGAACGTTTTCCTTCAGGTCAGGAAAAGTACAGGCCACTTCAATAAGTGTGTTCACTTTCTGATCAGGTTGATTGCTGCTTTTTAAACATTTGCTTTCTGTTTCATTCTCCGGGCAGCAGTGGAGGGTGCTCAACATTCACTCAGATTTTGTCCTTTCCAGCATTGTTAGTGCTACAGTGCTTTTCTGCTGGGTGAAGCTTTCACATTTGTTAATGTATTTGACGGGAACAGTAAATCCCAAGGATTTCCTCTAAACCTTTCCAGATGCGAGATTCACTTTTTGGGGCTGTCATGATATTTCCCAGCTTTAAATTATCATCCAGGTATTCTTCCACGAAATAATATTGTTGAATCGTCAGTAGCCGTGTCCTCTGACTCTGAGCAAAACTTCAGAGAATCTTTAATCCACTGAAGGATAAAGGAGACTCCACAGTGTTGCGTGCTCTCATAGGTCTGTGTCTACTGATACAGGATTTTGCAAAAGTCTGACTTAATTGGATCAGGACATAAGCCCCAGAGCTAATGGGGCTACTTGAAACTAAAGTGGAGAAAATCACCATTCTGTCTGCTTAATTTTTAGGTGAAGAAACACAACTTCTCTTTCTAGTCTTATTGGTTCTACTGGTTCTTTAGTGCAAGAGATCTGGAGTCTCTTGGGTCTTCAGAAGAATGAATTAATTCTATTCCAAATGCAGAGTCAATAGTCAACCTCAGTTACAGCTCTGCAACCCACAGTTTTCAAGGGGCTGCTGAGGTTTAACTGGGTAAACAGTTTTGTTCAGTAAACATTTCTTTGTGATAGGTAAACCCAAATAAAACCAGCTTGACTTTTAAATCCTGGAGTGAATTTGCAGTGTCATCAGTTAGGAGAAAAACTCCTTTTACTTATGATAGAATAAATTTGATGTGGAAGCCTAAGCTGCTCCAAACGTGGCTTCCTAGCATGCCATTTTAGCCATTATTTTTAAGGTATTGGGGAACTAAGTAATTAAATATTTTGGAGCAGGATTAATTCCTAGGTGGTAACTAGCATCCTTAAATAGGCTGAAAGGAGCCATCTAGGCCAGACAAACAAAGGGTAAAGAAATCAAATGGGTAAATGGGATGCGGCAGCAAGAGGATTATTTGTCAGCTTGCAGAATGACTCCAACAAAACCATTACTCTTCTGTAGCAATTTCGGCTGTATGCACATTCGGCTGCAGACTACAGCAAAAGGAGAACAATTTGTTTTTATTCTGTTTCCCTTGTCAAAGGAATTCTTTCTTCCTCCCACCACAGATAGCTTTTGCAGAAACCCTAGAGAGGCCTCCTTTTTTCACAGTGACAGCAGCCAGGAGCTGCCTGCTGCTGCCAATAAGCAGTACTTGGAGGACTTCTGACATGCCAGAGCAGAGGTGGGGTTTAATTTTAATTTGATCAAAAGTAGTTGGGATATCTCCTCAAACTGTTTTTGTTGGTCCCTGAATATTGCTTTTCTTACAAGTAAGCTTGGAGTTGCAGTGGTTTTTTCAACAATGTTCAACAGCTTAGCTTTGTTAGTAAAAGAAGGCTTGGAAAGAGATTTGAGAAATATTTCAGTGGTGTAAATTCATCATGGATTCAGGCTGTTTTTATTAGACCAGCTAACTAAAGTAACAACTTCAATATGACTAAAGCTATCATCAGTATGAAGAAGAAAAGAATGAACAAGGAGCAAACCACTGAAAATATGTACCTTGATTATAAAGAAAAATCAGTAAAACATCAAGTAATTAAATGGACTGAACATCAAGTACATATCAGTTAATAATTATCAAATAAAAATATTATAAACATCACTGGATCTAAACTAGATCCCTGACGAACCCCAGTCAAAATGATCTGCTAACCTAACATCAATCCACTTGTTTGCAGGTGTTCAGCCAAGTATGTATCCACCTAATGTAGTCTTATCCAGTAGTCCCATCCAGCCCATGTTTCTCTAACTTTCTAAAAATTTTTCTAACTTCTCTAAGGGGGCTGGGCTTGATGATCTCCCGAGGTCCCTTCCAGCCCTGATGTCTATGAAAGCTAAAATGTCATGTTGAGAGTATGTCAAAGGTCTTAAAGTCCAGGTGTATTATCCATCACATTCTTCACATCCCATCATCCACCAAACTAATTACATTGTCTAATAAAGGAATCAAGTTGGTATTATTTGTTCCTTACAAGTCTGTGTTGGCTGTTGATGATCATCCCCTTATCCTCCAGATATTTACAAATGGAAAGTTTTATAATTTGTTCCAGTAACTTCCTGATATTAAAGTCAAGCTCACCAGTCTTTAACTGTCCTTCTTTTTTCCCTTTGTAAAGGTAGGTGCAATGCTACTAGCTCTTCTCCCAGCCTCTGGGACCTTGCCTGTAATCCATGGGTTGGCAAATACTATAGCCCATGGCCCGGAGACTTCTTTACCCAGTGTCCACACACAGGACTTTTAACAAACTGTTAGAAAATTTAAACTGGGGAGTCCTGGTAGAATTAATCCAAGGGGGTTGAAGGAACTGGGTAAAGAAATCTCAGGGCCACAGACCTGAGTATACAGGAATCTCAGGCTGTAGTAGTCCTATAAACCTTTTCAGATGTGAAATTCACTTTTTTGGGGCTGTGATGATTTTTTCCAGCTCTAAATTATTACCCAGGTATTTTTCTGCCAGATAATCTTAGTTGAATTATCAGAAGCTTTTTTTTTATATGTAGTTTATTAAAATTTGGTGAAGATTGGAGCAAGCTTCAAGCAAATTCCAGCTGTGCATGTTCTCTTAATAGCTCATTTGCTTGTTGAGCCAGTGGACCCAGTTTTCCTGGTCTGTCCTTGGATTTCACATGGTTGTAGAACCCCTTTTGGTTGTGTTTAACATCTTTTGGCAGTTAGAATTATTTTTTTTTGCCTCTGCTTTTCTGCATTGTTTTCTCCATACACATTCATGCTATTCCTTTGTACACTTCCTTAGCGACAAGCCCTTCCTTGCATTGCCTGTACATGCCTCTTGATTTTTAGGCAGTGAAGCTCCTTGTGCAGGCACCTTGCTCCCTGCAGTTTTCTGTCAACTGTGTTGGATTAATTTATGGGAGATGATTATATTGAAATGTTTTTGTTAGAACGTTTATATGCTATATCTGGTTTCTAAACTCATGAACAATAAAGCAACTGTGTAAACAAGGCTGTAACTCTTGCCTTTATCTCCAGTGGTGATTTAAAAAGAAATCTTGAAACCACCAAGCCATAGCAAGATTAGCTGCTTTCTGGGGAAAATTGTATTCATCTGGATAATGTATATGGCCTGAGGAAATGGCTAGAAATTTGAAACAAAAATCTCTCTCGTGGGGCAGCATGAAGCTTTGATCTGCTTTTTCGTTGCTATTTTCTGTGAGACTGAACTGGGACACTGCAAAAGCAGCAAACCTAAGTGTGCTAAGCTGGGAAGGGACAAATGCTTACACCATGGTTTGGGTTCACAGAATGACCGGGTGCGGTGGGGAAAGCATGCTGGCAGTCTAAAGAGAAGGTGAATAAGGAGTTCAAATTAACAAATAAAACACAAAATGCCAGTCCCTGGGGTTTAGTGTGAGTTCCTGATAAAAACTAATTTGGATCCTGACTCCTGGTGCTAAGTGGCTAAGGGGACTGCTTTAAAAAACCCAGTAAACTTGATTAAATAAACTCAGTAAGAGAAATTGATCTTTTTATAATATATGACAAATGGTTAAGGAATAGTTCATTAGGGTACCAGTAGAGCATAAGCAGATGTTGAGGTGATGGCTGGACATGATAATGAGGATGGATAATTTGATTGAGGGATAGAAGCCACCTAGAGAAATCTGGCTACAGATTGTTGCAGCCGGGAGAGAAGAGAAGCGGTTAAAATGACTTCATGTAGCAGACGGGTGTTAAAGTTAATGAAGACTTCCATGCTATAGACCAACGGTTCCCAAATTTGGTGGGGGGGGGGGGAGCCGGGCTTTGTGCTCCAGCCTCAGTAGCTGCTGCTGGGGTGGGGGGTAGGGGGCTGCGGGCTCTGGCCCTGGGGCACAGGAAGAGTGCTACGCATTGGGAGTGAGGGGCACTGGCAGGGCCAGAGGGCTCTGGGTCAGAAGTAGGGGGCACCTGTGGGGGTGGGGGGGGCTGCAAGTGGCCATGCTGAGGAAATGGGGTTATAAATGGGGTCATGCTGAGGAAAAGTTTGGGAAGCAGTGCTATAGGAGATCCTTCTAGTCAAGGAACTTGGGTAGTTATCTGCTGTGAACTGCTTTCTTTACTGGAAAATAAGTATTTCTATGGCAACAATTTATTCCTTATAAGTAATATCGTCCACATTATGTGATCTGGGGTTGAAAGAGCTGATTGATGAGGGAAGAGACAGCTGTTCATATGCATTTATCTTCAGTAATCAGTAGGAGTAATGAGGTTTTGTGTGTGGACTGTTGTATGATGTCACTCACAGAATTTAATAGCGCCTCTGAGAGCTATCTGAGAATACGTGTAACATCCGAGGGGGTAGATCTTGGAAAGCTCTTGGGAGGTACATGTGAAATCCTGGAATGGATCATGAGTTAAAAAATGGCACTGGGTATTCTGCTGCTAGACCACAGCTTTGAATAGCAGGTGAATACTGAGTACAGTTTAAGATGCTGGAAAAATTTAGCTAGGTTGCGCTTATTTTGTGGGATATTAACATTTAACCATGACAGGCAGTCAAAATTTTCATTTTAATCCTTTCCTGAGGTCACTTCATTGTCCACATCACCACACTGGTTCATCTCACTTTATGCAAGTGTTAATTTTACAGGGCCAATGGTGGTAAAAAAACTTCTTAACAATGTGAATCAAATTAACTGCAATAGATATTCAGAGGGGGAATAATCCCCCGTGTCGTATATAAACAGAATCTGCTCTTAGCTACCCATTCCCCAAATGCCACCTTGAGAACAATACTGGAGTAGGTTTTACAGACAACTTAAGATTTCTTTTCAAATGTAAGTATAATTATCTGAAAACTTAAAGGTCATCAATGGGGGAAAAAAAAGAAAATCAACCCAAATGAGTAAGTGTCACTAATGTTATTTCCTACACCTTCTGGAGATTTTATTAAAATACTGGCTTTGAATCCATGTAATTTATGAGGTCTGACAGGATCATAGCTTGAGGTGATATGATCACATAAAAGGATTAAGTGTTCAGTAGATGAGGAAAGTTGCCAATATAAAAATGTGAAGAATAGAGATGTAACAAGGGAAGTTATAGTTTCATAGTTAGGGGGTGGAAGGGACCTTACAGATCATTGGGTTCAGCCCCCCTGTACGCGGGCAGGAAAGACTGCTGCATTCAACTGATCCCACCAAGATGGGCGTCAAGACATTTTTTGGAGATCGCCAGGGTGGATGACTGTACCACTTCTGGGGGGAGCCTGTTCCAAACCCTTGGCAAGTAGGCTTGTAAAGGTTTTCTTTGTCTAGCCTGAAGTGATCTTCAGTCAGCGTGTACCTATTACTTCTTGTCCTCTCCTGGCAGTCCTTGGTGAATAGCTGCTTCCCCCAAACCCTGCTGTATGACTCTGATATACTTATAGGCTGCAACCAAGTCCCCCCTGAGCCTTCTCTTCTCCAGGCTGAAGTCCCAAGTCCCTCAGACTCTCCTCATACGTCTTGGTCTCCAGGCCTCTAATCACGCGTGTGGCGCTCCTCTGGACTCTCTTGAGCTTCTCCACATCCTGCACAGAACTGGGCGCAGTACTTCAGTTGTGGTCTCATCAAGGCTGAGTAAAGTGGGAGGATATCCTTTGCCTTGCTCGAGATGCCTCAGTGGATGCATGCCAGAGTTCGGTTAGCTCTGCCAGCTACAACATTGCAATGGCAACTCATGTTCATTTTGTTGTTGGTCATGACACCCAGGTCTCGTTCAGCTGTGGTGCTGGCAGGCAGAGCACTGCCGAGCCTGTAAGTGTGTTGTGGGTTATTTCTCCTCAGATGGAGCACTTGTCATTTCATACAGAGAAATGTAATCAGGTTGAGGTCTGCCCACTTCACGAGCCTGTCCAGGTAGGTCAGCCTGTATTGCCAGCTGTCTTCAAGCGTTACAGCATTGCTCCATAGCTTGTTGTCATCAGTGAGCTTTGCCAGATTGCTTGTGATACCTGAATCCAAATTGTTAATGATTGTGTTGAAGAGCACTGGTCCAAGTACTGACCCGAGGGATGCCATTGGTCGCCGTCTGCCATGATGACTCAGTTGTGCCAATCAGTACCCTTTGGGTCCTACCACGGAGCCAGTTACCTAGCCACCCGACCATGAAGTAGTCCAGACTGCATTTTCCCAATTTGACCATGAGGCCATCATGGGAGACCAGGTCAAAGGCTTTTTTGAAGTTCAAGTATATGAAGTTCTATAACGAAGAAATATTGTTTTCTTTGGGAGAAAAAAAGATTTCTTGGAATTTTATAGGAAGATTACCAAGCATCAAAAAAGATTCATCGTTTTGTAATAACTGGTAAAGAGTAAAATGTTACTGAAGGAGCAATGGCAAACGCATTCAAAATGTATTGGATTTGGAGATTCGGCCACTGAATTGAGCTGAATTTCTGCCGAATCGAATCGGGGACCAAAGCTTTGCACAGTCCTAACAATTATCTGTATCTGCAGGAGAGATTGTACGGGGTAACAGTCTTAATTTGAAACCAGGGAAATTTAGGGTGGGTAGTAGGAAGAACTTTCTGCAAGTGGTTAATCAGTGGAGCAGACTACTGAGACAGGCATAGACATTTTGAAGAGTAGGTCAACCAAGCTCTTGGCTGGGATAGTTTAATGAATAATGATCGTACCTGAGGTGGGTGGGTTTGGACTAGGTGACCTGGAAGTCCATTCCAGTCCTGTTTATTTTTGATTTTCAGTTATTCACGGCGTGCTGTATTTTGTAAGATAATTTCATTGAGATAATGGATTGGCTCATTAGTTACTTTACAAGTGCACTAATATGAAGTAGCACCTGGAATGTCTGTCTTTGAAGTGCGTTCAGTACAAATGAAGTAAATTTACACGTTAGAACTGCATGTATTGAGACGGTACTGTGCCTGTATTTTGATGCTGTTGGCATGTATGCATTTCCCTTTAAAATTCTCAGGAGCTGGGTTTCCATACTAAGCATTTTTATTGACTTGTGGTCTCCCTTCACTCCCTTAAGGCTTAATCTTCATTTATCTCTTTAGAAAAGTAAGGAGTTTTGCAGTGCTGTAGGACATTAGGCTCCTGAACTGGTCCATTATGTTAACTTGCCTGCTTTGGTTTGGGTTAGAGTATCTTTTGTTAATCTCCAGCTCCAGAGCTGGGTTCCTGTCCAACATGAATTTGTTTCAAGGCTAGTGTTATGTGCCACAGTGCCAAGTGTTCAAGAATAATGATTGATGCTATTTGGCATAGCTGACTTGCTTTATGGTGTACACAGTCATAGGAATTAAAGATGGAAAACATTTATTACATTACTGTACCTATCTTCTGCTAAAGCAAGAGAGCTCTTTACCTAATATTTCCAAGCGTTTGTCCAGTCTAATTTTAAGTTTCCAAAGTGATTTGGTTTACAGTGTTTCCCTAAGAAAACTTTTCCATAGTTTAATAAATCTGTCAGGAAGGGGTTTTTCTATTTTAAACTAAATTTTCCTCCAAAGGGGTGGAGGGTTGGGGGACATCTGATTGCTTGTAATTCTCAGTTAAGTTTTACTTAATTTATGTCAGCTTGTTAGAGTTACCTGTCATGACACTGGGTCCCAAAGTAATTTGTCAGTCAGTACTGAGGCTCTGCACATGCATTCGCAGGCTTTGAGTATATGAGGAGTGAGGTTATGTGGATATCTAGGGCTCTAGCTTTCCATCAGTTGTTTCCTATTGCAGCTGAAGATAGTGCTTAGAATCCTTTCCTCCCCAGACTTCAGTACGCTGCTCTCTGGTCCTCTCTTTATTGTGATCTTGGCTAGTTGGCACATAATTATTGTATTCACTCAAATCCAAGATGAGGAATTTTCTACATTCTCCATTGGGGGTGGGGAGGGAAAGGCCCCTTGTCTTGGATTTCAGTACAAGGCTGAGGGGCCCCTGGCTGGGGCAATAGACAAAGCCACAGTAGCTTCCTGTCCCCACCTTCCACCTGCCCTTTGTGGCCACTGCCTCCTTCCTCCCCTGCTTCCTGTCAGACATGGCTATGGCTTCAGTTCTGGCTCCATTTCCTCCCTGGGGCACAGAGTACATGGAAACGCTGTTCCTTGTCCAGCCAGCCAGCTTCAGCCCCAGAATGCTGTTGCATGGCCCCAAAATGCTGTTGCACTTTTCTGTGCTCTGGGAGGGAATAAAACTGGAGCCATATCTAATGAGAGGGAGGTGGGCAGAGGTGGTGGGGATCATGGGGAAGAAGGGGGCAGAGGCTGCAGGGAGCAGGTGGGGGCACGGCAGCACTGGGGGGCAGCCACAAGGGGGCAGATAGAGGGGTGCAGGCACTCTGGAAGTGTAGACTACAAGGGAAAGAAGTGGGTGGGTGCCCCCGTGCTGCTGCTTTCCCTGCTGTAGCAGTGAGGAGGGCAGATTTAAGATGATCTTCCGATAATTAAATTGTATGCCTGGAAAATTACAACAAATATATAACTATTTGGGGGTGGAGGGTTATCTTCTTAAATTCCAAGTCATCTTGGATTCGGGTCAATCCAGGAACAGAACATTAGAGTTGAGTTGTAGCACTTGTAACTGCTTTTAGGGGGCTCTGTCTACACCACTGCATGACTGTACCAAACTTTCTCTGTTTGTTGTATTTATAAATTTTCACTTGATGAGTCTGAAAGATCAGATTCAAGAAAAGACTGTAGGCTTGTGTGAAGCTTAAAAGCTGCCATTGTTGATTCAATAATGATTAAAAAATTCCAGTGGGTAAGGAAGATAAAGAAGCACTCAGGAGACAGACAGCTGCTCACTGGGGGAGGTGGTGGAAGTAACTTCCCCTACAGGCGGGGGGGTGTTCCAGGACCTCTTGGATGAGTAGATGAAGGTTATGGAAATGTAATGGTGCCTTGCATTTCAAGACCGTGTATTACCTTTTACCTGCTTATTGCATTTTCTTCTGTTCCCAGCTGAGCCATGTCTTATGCCCACTGTTCTTTCTGTTTTTTCCTAGTTGTGGCGATCTATGATTACACAAAAGACAAAGAGGATGAGCTCTCATTTCAGGAAGGTGCCATCATTTATGTCATTAAGAAGAATGATGATGGTTGGTATGAGGGTGTCATGAATGGAGTGACGGGGCTCTTCCCAGGGAACTATGTGGAATCCATCATGCATTACTCTGAGTGAAGACTACATGACAGAGAGCTGCATCTCACACTGCAGGAACTGTTGGGGCTCCCCGGACCTCCCCCAGCCTGTGGGGGCCCTTCCAACTGAACTGAATGAAGGATAATTGTAACAGAACCACTTTTTTGGCTTTTTTTTCATTATAAAAAAAATAGTGATTTGAGTTTTTTGAACAAATGGCTCTTCTGGCAGCTGTAGCGAGCCTTCTGACTTTGAATAAGCTGACCCGTTCAGGTGTAGATACTGGAGATGTAACGAACTTGTTGAGTAGCTGATACTTTACTCAAATTCAGACTGATTCAAGCAGGATCTGGGATCTGTCTCAGGAATACTGTATGCCCCTGTGATATAACCCTGGCATTAGTGCTTGGCTCTAGGACATCCTGGATGCCAGTGGTAAAAGGTTAATGGCCAGTGGACATCCTTCCCTTTTTGTACACTACACTTGAGTGCAGCTGGACAACATTCACGTGCTAGCAAACATTTGGATTTGTACCCAAAGCAGTTCACGTATCTGACTTCCAGATGGTTCGTTACATCTTTAACATGAACACGTCTCCAGCTGCTCTGCACTTGTAGACTGATGCAGGGGCACACAGAGCTGGCTTTGATTCACGTACCTTTAAGTTTAGCTAATTAAAATGGATGCAGCCAGACCTTTCCCTCACCCTCTTCCATTCCCTTAATCTTAGTTATTTGAATGCCACAGTTTTTTTTAATGCACTGGTGTAAATGTTATCCTTTGCTGCAAGTTCCCAGCCTGCTGGTGCTGCAGATTGAACTGAACATGTGTTTGCAGTTTTATGATGAAGGGAAAATTGAATTTACCTGGCCCTAGGAGCTAGAGGATCACTCTAGGGGGACAGGGTCTAGGGTTGGAAATTCCTGATGTATGCTTGCACTGGAGGCAAGTTATTCATCCCAAATGCTCAATATCATGCACAAATTTCTTTTAAAAAATGAATGAGGTATTGTAAATTGGCCATTAGACTTGATTTCTAGGTTTCAGTCTACACTGGGAAATCCAGTGTAAAGGCAGGGCAAGCAGCAATTGCTGTTATCAGTTCTGCTGCCAAAATCTCTTTGGTGGAAGTAAAAAGGGCTGCTCTGTTTATTGGTTTCCCACAGAAAGCTGAGCAGTAATTGGCAGTTACCTTAGCTCTTTCATAGCTGTGCCTATCCAGGTATGAGTCAACCTCCACTAAAGGTTTCCTGTACTTTTAATAGTTTACTTTTCACCCATTTTCAGCTGTAAAGGCCATTACTTGAGTCTGCTTAATGTGTGCAAGTCAGTCACTAGGAAGGACTTAAAAGGTGAGTGCTAGCTGTTCATTAATTCAGCAAACAGATGTAACTGGCTGCTGCAAGGCAGCTGGTTTCCATCCAGGTCAGGCATTGTCCTGGACTTTGTTTGTAGCCCTGGTCAGATTCCAGTCAGCATGAACAGTAGCTTAATCATGTCTGGATAAGGCTGCAGCTGTCAGCTAAGGCATGAGTGTGAAATGGAATATTGTAGAGAGCAGTAGAGAATATAACTCCTGAGGCTGATTTTGCTGCCTTATTAGCAAAAATATGTATAATTGAGCCAGTTCTGTAACTTGGTAGTGCAGCAACTTGCCAGAAATGGAGGTTCAGAGCGAGCATAGATTCTTGGATAAGATGGGGAGCACTGCTGTGTGAGGGGGGGAGCAGGGAGGCAATGAACAGTCTGTGCCATTCTTCCTTATTCTTGGGCTGTGAAAGCTCCATGCCGTATCGGATGACTCCGATTGCAGGCCCATACCCTACAGGAAGACTCTGGTGCGCATGCAGGCACAGGCCTCTTGCAGCTGTGTGGGACAAACCCATTTCCAGGGGAGGCTGAAAATGCTTAACCCCCAGATGGCTGCAGCTTTGGAGAGGCTGGGCATCCTCTCTATTCTGGTCAGGGCTGCCTTTTCTTCCCCCTGCCTCTTGGGACATACTCATTTATAGTTGGGACTTAAGCTGAGACACTATCATCCTCCTGTCAGGAAGCTGCTTCACTCAATTACCCCCTCTGCCTGTCTGCCACAGAAATAGTGCCATTTATTCAGTTTCCCAGCCTGGTCACTGCAGCCTGAAAAGGCTCACTTGATCTTGTTGCCAGCACATGTGCTTTGCTCCTTCTCTCACTTTTCCTGCCCCTCTGGAAGGGGGACAATTATGTGTCATTCAGGATTAGAAATGATGGTACTGATCAAAAACACTTCCTCTCTGGAGTTTTTGCCCTGTAACCAAACTCATGAAAGTGGCTGTTATCAGAGCCCTCGGCCCATCATTGACCACAAGATGAACATGAGCCTGCAATGTGATGCTGCGGCTAGTAAAGCGACCAAAACGCTGGCGTGCATCCATAGATGCTTCTCGAGCAAATCCTGGGACGTCATTCTCCCTTTGTACTCAGCCTTGGTGAGGCTGCAGCTGGAGTACTGTGTCCAGTTTTGGGCTCCACAATTCAAAAAGGATGTGGAGAAGCTTGAGAGAGTCCAGAGGAGAGCCACGCGCATGATCAGAGGTCAGGAAAACAGATCTTACGATGACAGGCTGAGGGCTCTTTAGCCTGGAAAAGCGCAGGCTCAGGGGTGATCTGATGGCCACCTATAAGTTTATCTGGGGTGCTCATCAGGATCTGGGGGAACGTCTGTTCACCAGAGCCCACCAAGGGATGACGAGGTCGAACGGTCACAAACTCTTGCAAGACGGTTTCAGGCTGGACATAAGGAAGAATTTCTTTACTGTCCGAGCCCCCAAGGTCTGGAACAGCCTGCCAGCGGAGGTGGTTCAAGCACCCACATTGAACACCTTCAAGAGTAAATTGGATGCTTATCTTGCTGGGATCCTATGACCCCAGCTGACTTCCTGCCCTTTGGGCAGGGGGCTGGACTCGATGATCTCCCGAGGTCCCTTCCAGCCCTGATGTCTATGATCAGTAGCCTTGTAAGCGTTCTCCATTGGAGCTACCTACCTGGACAGTTACCGAGCCTCGGCTACGGGGTTAGTTCCTGCGCCTCTGCCGCTGTGGTGGGATATCATGAAGTTCTGAAGGGAACAAGCACGTAGCCTACAAAATCTGACAGGTGGAATAGGGCTGCTCGGCCTCGGAAGTGGGAAACGTGCTGCTTTCCAGGGAAGTGACTTGGACTGAGGGACGTTTTGTCTGCATCTTGCTGAGAACACGTGAGAGCTTGCTTATGTTGCAGGGCATTTCTGGATCACCTCCTGCTGGTTTTATGCTTTATGCAGCACTAATGTTGTAAAGAAACTTGTTGGGTTTTATGCATATTTTTTATTTTGTACAGTTTTGAACTCTGTAGATTGTCTAGGGATAATTCTATGTTATGATCATAGACCAGGCCCAAAGTAATCAGATTTTGTATGTAATGTTACATAGACTGCATGCTATTAAAGTCAGTGAGGGTCGTGTTTTCCATTTTTATCCTGGATAATAATCCCCCCAACCTATTTTCCCCTTTTATTTAAATATTTACTTTAAAAAGGGGTGGGCTGGGAGAAGATATTCAAACAGATGAAGAACTTCTCCCACTGCATCCTGCTATCAACACTAAAATGAGGATGCTAAAAGTTAGGTGCCACTTGATCATGGTGTTCTCTTGTGCACAATGGGGGGGGGTCACACCAGATTAGCCCAAAGCATGCTGTAGGGTCAAAATAGTATCCCTCCCTTACTTCCTCTGTTAAGGTGTTTGTTTTTAGTTTTTCATCAAAATTCGGGAGGGTTTCTGCAGGTGATTTTGTTTAATTAACATTCAAGTTTGAGAAGAATGAAAACATAATGTTTCACAGGGATGAAGATATTAAATATATTTTATATAAAACAATGGTGAATGAAATGCACTGTGCTAGTCTGCTTAACGGAGAAGAGAGGAGAGCCATTCTGTTGCCTTGATACTAGGGAAGGAGCGGAGTGTGGAGGGAAACACTTGTTACTGTAGGAACGGCAGGCAAGGTTCATTGGGTAGATGCAAGATCTTTTATTAGACCAAATAAATTGTTGGAAAAAAGTTCATTGCAAGCTTTCAGGCACAAACACCCTTCAGGCATTTGGAGACTCTGTTGCTGTTATGAGTTCCCCAACCAACAACCCTTACTGCAGGAGCTGTCTTTGTGTCCAGTTTCTTTGCATGTCCGAGAGGTGCTGGTTGGTTGGTTTTTTACATCCCCCAAGGGTGTTTGCAGCAGCTGCACTTTGGGAGCAGGGCAGGCAGTGCTGAGGCTGTGCTCCCTCACACATTGGCTTGTGTGCCTGCCTGTCTCGGCCACTGTCAGGAGGCATGGCACGGAGCAGGGAAGGCTGCTTGAGGCATTGCTGGTGTTGCAGGAAAGCAGAAGTAGCTACATGGGCAACAAAAGAGAACACTTTTTGGAAGTATCATTTTCCCAGATCATTTGAGGAAGGGGTAGGGTCTGCAAGGCCATGAGGTGACTGCACACCTGGTGAGGATATCTCAGCATGACCCTTTAGGAGCAGAGTGCAACTCCTGCCCCAGCGAGACATCCCTCTGTGAGGAGTGATGCTTTGCAGTTCAGGTAAACAGCTCTGGGCTTGGTTGCTTATGTGAACCATTGGAGTTCCCCCAGCCCTCTCTTCCCTCTCCACCAAGTGCCCCACTCTTGGTAGGGCTGTAATTAGTGTCATGGTTTGATAAGTTAGTTCTCCCCCCAACCCTGCATCCTGCTGCCACTACCTTGTTGGGCACCTTTCTCTGTGGTGGTTCCCATGGCTCCTCCTTCCGATCGAGTACTTTTCCTACAAGGGTCTGACAGATGTGCCCATCATTTTTGTGTGCTCCAGCTTGTTAGTGCTGCTGAAGAGAAGTGGTTCGGCTGAGCTCTGCTTGGCTTCATGCAGGGAACAGTTGCCACCCAGTGTCACTTGCTGTTCATAGGGGTCCTAGTAACAGCAGGCCAGAAGTTATAGGGAAAAACCTAAGGTTCATCTGCATTGGTTTGCCATGCTGGCACTTGTGGACATGCGAAGTGGCTGCCTTCTTCAGGAGGTTGGGGACAGCTGCTTTCTGAAAGGTGGCAGCTCCCACCTGGGGCTTTCCTAGTTTGGAGGTGAAAGCAGGGGCGGGGAGAGCAGCAGTATTTTTTTCAAAGGATTGCTTCCACCTCAGCTCAGCCTCTGGGTGATGCTGGAGGCAGCAGTGGAAGGAGATCTTCCTGGTTACCCTGCTTCCTAGGGAAGAAGCCTGCAGATGAGGCATAGGGGAAAACAGATGCTGTCCTTTGTTCTTAAGTGTCACATCAGGCTTCAGTGTCTCCAGCCTAAACTGCCTGTTGGTGAACCTGGGCTCCAGGAGTCTTAGGAGCTCCCTCCTGCATAGTGGTTAATTGCTCTTCTGTTGGGTGATGTCCTAGGGGAGAAGTTCATGATCATGTCTAAAGGGAGTGGACTGCTTCATGTTACCCTGCTGGCCTTGGACTTAAATCAAAGGCTGAACATATTATTGTAAATGTTGGGTTTGCAGGGACTGACAAACAGGAATTTCAGAAGCTACTGCACACAGAGATGACTTGTTTAAAGGCTATTATCCATGCTGGAAGCAGACATGGGTATCATTCAGAATGGGGGTGAACTGCCATTGCTCAGTGATTCTGTTGTTAAACGGTGAAAAGCAGAAGCAAGTACTCCAATATGCCAGTAAAGTACCATGGTTTCTAAGTGGGGATTTAGCAAGTGTTAGGGCAGATTCAGTATTTGGCCACAGCAGGGTGATGACATTACAAGCCATAGGTTGGGGAAGCGATAGGACAAGTGCAGAGAGGTTGCACACACAGAAGAGATCATTTGAAGTAATTCCTGTCTAGTATTTGGAACTGGAAAAGTGTCTGTCACAATCTGAGCAACGGGAGATAGAAGATGGGACATAGTCTACATAGAATTTGCTGTATTTGCGAGGATATTTATCATATTTCCTACCCCTGGGCTATTAAAGAGTTGCACATTTGTGCATAAGACTATATTATATTGTGGGGAAAAAACAGTGCAAGAGGGGGGTTGGTTTGCATAGTAGCTGAAGTCACTGCCTATAGTTATATGGTCCCAGTCATCTGATTTTTATTTTGAAACGACAAGAACAGCAGGGCTGCCTCCTCCCCTCCCCCATCTGATATATTTGGGAAGATACTTGAAAGCTTGCTCAGTGCAGCCATAGCTCAGCAACTGCTATCACAGGAAATGATTCCTAGCCCACAGTATTCTGCTGCATTTGTTTGACACCAGTATGTATACGCCACCTCCACAGCAAAAAGCAGAGCCTGGCTTTGGTGTTGTAAACATGCAGAGTTTGTTAGCAACTTTCCTCGTTGCAAGGCATCTATCACAAAAAAGGTGCTTTGATAAAGCGGTGAAAGCAAAGGCAGTATCCAGTTGTCAAGACGTGCCCTTACAGCCAGCCTCCTGCTCAATACCGGATGGTGACTCTGCTGAAATGTGTGCAGTGCATCCATTCCTGTCTCTCTAATCGATAAACTCCGTGAATTCTACCACTGTTGACTAACGTGGAAGAGCTGAGCTGTGTACAAATTGATTTCCGTTAAAGGGCCTCGTTAAAGTGCTGACACGTCTTCTGAGTTTTTTTGTAAAGAACAAGTGCTTATTTTCACATTTGAAAAGAAGAAGTGTCTTTTGCAATTTGCATGGGCAGGTAGTTTCTATGAATCCTTTGGAAATGTCAGTGTCTAACATGCATTTTCTCCATGCATTTTTTTTTCTTGAAATAGAAACCACCCCATATGGTTTACAGTGAGAAGATAAGCGATTTGTGCTTTTGATTCTGGTACTGATCATGCGGTGGATGTATTCGGAGCCCCCACTCTGACATGGTAAATGTTGATAAATCAGTTACAACACATGCAGGACTCTGGGGAGCTGTGTGCTGCCAGTAATGTTTTATTGTGTGTGCCATTCAAACCACCTTCCAATGAGTGCAGAACATTAAATTTTTAAATTTTTTTAATTGTACTTGGAATTAACTGTTGCTGTGTACTAAACCCTCTTGTTAAAAGTCCTAAATAAAGAACAAAGCACACCAAGTGCTCTGTCATTGTGCCACTTCCATACTGCTGGAGACTAAAATTGCAACTGCTAGCTGTTCTGCTTATAGTAGACATAGGGAGACAGAAATGATACAAATCTAGTGTTTCACTGCTGCCAGCAGGCTCTTGGCTAGAGAGACGATGATTAGTGCAGCTTGATTGCCAATGGTTAAGCCATGTTCCTGTTGTAGGTCATCTGCTGTATGCAGGCTGCAAATCACTTGTGAGGTGTGACTAATGGGATTCGCAGGTGTTTCCTAGTTGGAGTTCTGCACCCTAAAAGAGAACTGCTGTTACAAATTTTCCTTTCGCAAAGCAGCAAAAAGGTCTTTGGTTCAGTCCTTTCTTGCCCCCTTCCCTTGGTGTGGCTAAGGCATTTGTCCAAGGATCACTGAACAGTGCCTAGCAAAATGCACTGGAATAAAACAGCTGTACTGACGGCATGCAATCTGTTAATTTACTTGCCATCCCCTTCCCCTATGGAGAAGCACGTGCTACAGTTCCTGCTCATGGAAGATGGCACTGCACAAACATCAGTTCCTAGCAGTTCTAGCTTGAGGCAGAGACTAACCCAGTTGAAAACAAACCCCAGAAACTCACAGCTCAATGCACAGATGCACTATCTAGGGGGAATTCCAGCTTCTATAGTTGGAGGGAGAGAGCAGAGGTGGGGGCAACTCAAAATGATGCTGCAAAAATAGTTTTGGAAGGAAATTATTCCCATTTGGGCTGAAGAAGAGGTACAGGCATTATGTCCTTCACAGAGAAACATCCTTCTACCACCATGATACCCCTACCGGCCTCAACCTGTAGCAGAGCAGCAGCCCAAGCTCTTGCCATAGGGGGTGGGAGATCATATTGCATTAAAGTCTCTGGCTGGGGAAACAGTACCACCCTTCCTTCATAAATCAAGTAGGGCCAGCTACTGGAAGAGAACCAAAACCTGGGCTGGTCTTAGGCATTATTGAGGGCTCCTTATGAAGCCAAACGCTGGTAGGCTTGTCCCTTCCCATGTAGTCCTGTGGTTTTTTCATCCCAGCCTGAGTACTGCTTGAAGAAGAAAACAGGGATACAGGAAGAAACTGATTTTTATCCTCTGCCTGCCTTTCTAAAAAGACTAAAATGGGAGTCAAAAATATAATTCAACATTGTGTCTAAGCTCATCAACTCCACATAGCACAGAAGATCAAATATGGGATCAGAACACACAGGACCTCTGCTCTGTCCCCTGACACTGCATGTTTTGATAATCACATAGTTTTAACAGAGCTGACCAAAAGCTTTTCAAAAACAGTTAAAGGCAGCCTAAACTTTATTTTTTCCTACTGTGTTAGGTGGTTTTATCCAGAGATGATGGAAAATTTCCCATTTCTTGAATGCTGAGATAAATGACATGTTCTTGGCAAGCAGAAAGAAACCCAGAGTTTTTGTCCATCTACCTTTAGCCATGGCTGCACGAGTCAAAATCCAGCATCCAAAATGTGACGCATACTGCAGTGAACTTTATCTCTGTCCAGCTGGCTGGGCTGCATCTGTTCCCTACACACAGACTAAAGCAAGCTGTGCTGCCTTGCACGGCCAGAAGAAAAGGCAAGCTTGAAAAGACCCAGAAACCCCATGCTACTGACTCCCATTTGTGGTCAGGTTCTGTACAGATGTGTTTCAAGGTTGGTCCAATCAGAATTTTGATTTTCTTAATGAACTCATCTTTTTAATGTAGGTACAGTACTGGCAAGTCATAGAGCAGGTACAGGGACAAAAGTAAATGGCAATTATGCTTAGCAGCATGAGGATAATCAATTTGTGTCTGAAAGATTCTCCGTCACCTCTCCCAACTATGAGGCTGATCCAATAAAAGCTACTACCTTACCTAACAGTCCTCCTTTTCTCATGTCCTTTGGACCATCACTACTCTCCCACCACTACACATACACTGGGGGCCTTCCCGGGTTCTAAAAACAGAGGAAGCTCAAACCTGCTGGAGCATGGTTGGTGTATCCCAAATTCCCTCAGCAGCTCACATGGTGTGCCATAATATCGGGCAAGAAAGAACATGAGAAGACAGAAAATAAAGTCTTAAACAGAAGGCTTTAAAGTTAACTACATCTTTATTGAATTGTGCATATTCCATTGTATAATGATCTATACCAGGTACTTTATAATGCAGTATTTCTTTTGTCCTCTCCCATGCTTAAAAAAGTATATTTATACATATATTTATATATATTTATAATATGGTAAAGCCCCCCCCCAGCCTGAAGTTGTTAGAGTTTAAACGAACCTTTTTTTTTTTTTTGGGAAAGGGCAGGGAGGGAGGGAGGGGGGGAGGCAGTTCCATTCAAAGATAAAATGTGCAATTTTCCTTTTAAAGCAGTAAACATATGAATGTATTTACAGCACTTAGCACAAGCTTGCTGCACAGACAAATCATTGTTGTAATGATATTTTCTTACATCTGCACTCCAGTATTAAAGGACACCATCAGTGGCTGCTAATGACTAGTGTAAGTCATAAAACAAACTGATGTTCCAGTCGATGTTCGTTTCCGTGGTGGTTCAATAAAAAGACTCCTAGACTTTAGTTATAACGTATATGAAACAGCAGACAGGAACCACAACCCCATTTTGTTTTCTCTTAAAACACAAACATTGTAGCACTGCAACATACTGAACTATCCACCAAGTCGGCAAAAGGCAATCTTTAGACACAGGCACAGACACAGCAAAACTGGGAAAAAGCGACATTTTTAGATGCTTTGTTTTGCTAAACTAGATTTATCCTTTTCCCGTACTAGAGAATGAAATTACCCTTGATGATTTGACTTGTGTCTAGATCATTATTAAAATACAGATATGCAACTGCACCCACTCTGGACAGCTTGAAGCCTGTCACCACTTTCAGAACACCCACCTGGGCACTGTATGCTGTCAGCTGCTTCTTCAGTCCAGCTGCACCTTAACTCCAGCCTGCTAACCCTCAAGTGCCTGTTGTAGCAACACCCGGTTTCTCTAGGTTAGGTTGGTAAGCTGTAGTTTTGGTGGGGGGGGTGGGAAATCAGCTCGTGTGGTGATAGGACTCTCCTTTGGAGAGGAGAATGCTCTAATCTGCTTTGTAAAAGACAAGTACATGGTGGTCTTAAAACACCTGGCACAAACACTGGTGCATCCACTATATAGGTTGAAATCTTACTTTTCAAGTGGAGCTTTAACATATTACCAGGAGTTTCTCATCAGTTACACTATTTACATAGAGACAATTTGCTTGTAGTTACTATTCTGCTGCACTCGTTAAGCAGTGGGGTGTTTGTGCTTCAGCACGTGTCCTGATGACTGCTCATTCTTTGCAAAACCTTTCCTCCAGTTATACAAACCCAAGAGGCAGTGAAAACCTACAGCAGCTGTTCACTACAACAGGAACAGGGCAGTCTCAGTCCCACTCAAAATCAGGCCTTGTGTGAATCGAGATGGACTGCTATTTCTATTTCCTGAAGTGGTGAGGTATTTAAATCTGCTAGGTGGAACGGAGGGTTTCCATGGTTTTATTCTTTCTTTAGACATCTCTTGTCAAAGCAGAGACTAAGATGGTGATCATCAGCTATGTAACACAAGTCCCTGCTCTCAGTAATTTTTCCATTGAGCATGTCCCATGCTTGTTCATAATGCATTGTTTGTTTGCTTGTTTTTTTTTTTTACAGAGAAGGAAGGAAGTAAAAAGTGACATGGTAGTGAAGAAGTAGAGCAAAATGTTGGCATTATAAATAAAAGGCTTAGGGAACTTTGATACCTCCCACAGGCAGAAAGGCTCTAACAACTTAAACCTGTCAAAAGGAACAGAAATCATGTTCCCCTCACTGCTTGCAACCTGTTTTCAAACATCATCCTAGTTGCAGAGAAGCAGGAAGTGGAACAACAGAGAGAGAGATTGTCCATTTCATCATCAGTTGGAGGGAAATGTCCCAATATAAAAAAGAAAACTAACATTTAAAAGTATATTTAAAAACTATTCTGCTCTAAAGTATTAGTTGTAACAGGAATGGGGCACTTTAAATAATATGAAGATTAGCTTATCATTTGAGTTTTCAAAGTAGTATTAAAAACAAACCAACCAAACATTATTGGGGTTGCTGCAGTTATTTTGACTAGCTTTTGAACTTGAATGCATACCGCTGCTGGGTTCTATAGTGAAGTAATTGAGATTTCAGGCCAATCAGCCATAGAAAAGGAAAACATCCATGCTGAATAGCTCTGAAGTCACAAAACACATACATAATGAATTGTGACAATTCAGGAGCAACAGTTATTCACATGCAAATGTGTTTAATATAGTTGGAGATGGAATGAGCCAACCCATGGAAATATTAAAGGCCAAATTCTGTAATCATTTTTAATAATCAAACCACAAAAACTCCAACTCAAATCCATTAAGCCTTTGGCTCTTACTTTTTTAAAGCAGTGACTAAGACTGTGTTCATTACATGAGTACTGATCAGATTGGTTTTGGCACTGAATACAGCATGTCTGCCTTGTAGTATTTCCTAAGCTTGAAAAGAAAATTTTGCTCTTTTGAGGCCTATGGAATTTAAATGGTTTAAATCTAATTCTGCAACAGGATGGACATCCCCAATCACCACTGAGATGAAGACCCAGATCCTGCTCTGAGGCATCTGAGTGCAGTTGTCATTTATTTCAATGGTGTTACTCTGGATGTATGAAGGAATAGTTAGTTATTAGACACATGGCTGCCATCCTCAGGACTGCACAGAAACCGCAAAGCAGTATCAGCCTCAGTGGAGAGAGAAACCATTTCGGTTCGGTAACACCACTGTCATCTGAGTCTTTGCAGTTTTTTTCAGTAACAAGCAGAACATGTTTTTTTCCTTTCCTCATCTGAGGCTGAAGGAGCACTTTCACTTCTCTTAATGGGAGAAAATAGTTTGAACCAGAACAAGACCAACACAGCAAAAAAGAAAAAAAAGGTCCTAAATGCAAAATGCTAGAACAACAGGCATACAGAACAGCTGTCAGAAGAGCATTCATTACTTACACTCTCTGAGTCCTGAAACTTAGGTGGTTTCACCTACCTTTTTCTCCTGCTGCTAATGCCCATTTTGAGTACACTAAATACAGTGGCAAGATGCTCTAAGCTTACTGACCTTGCATCTATTTAGAGTAGTCAAACGCTACCATCTCTGTCACTTGCATCAGTCTACTGAAAGGTTCATCTTTAGCAAAATGAAGCCTGATATTTCTACGGATAAAGCATATCTACAAGTAAAGCATGAGTGAGGAGCCAGAACTTGTGTTAGGGTAGTCAGTTCTCTACTTTCTTGCATGGGACATCAGCAACATGTCTGCATCCACACTGGGAGAACAGCAAACTCAGCAAAAAGCATGCAGGTTTAAAGTTAACTAGTTCAAGATGCCTGCTTCTCCATCATTAATAGAAGCATCATTTTGATCGTGCATTAAAGGCCCACGATTATAAATGGGGTCTAGGTAGTAAACTGACATTCTATGACGTTTAAACCTGGTTTTCATTCCAAAGCAACTGCAAGGTAAATCCTGGGTAAATACATTATGGGTTGAACTGCACGGCCTGTTCTGGAGCTAAAGCACTGCAGCTCAACTGCCTTTCATATTTGTTGGAAGAGCGGGCAGGGACAAAAGTGCCAGGCTGATGCTCCCAGCTTTGAGCAGTAGGTGTGGTGAGATGATTTTATAGTCACTATTTTTTTTTGGTGGCATCTCCCTTGTCATCACTGTCCGTTCTTTTCTCACTGAATGTGTGGATTTACTGTTCCAATGTGTGGGTTTTTAGAGAGTTGCTCTCTCTGCCTGGCTGCAGCTGGTAACTCCTGCATATACTCATTGCTGCTGTAAGAGGTAAATGAAATTTTGCCTCCAGTTCCTCTGCTCTTGGCTTTCAGAGAGCTTGTTTCCTTTTCTTCTCCTTTCTTACCTGCCTAGTTTCTGACAACCTACAATTGTTACTGGACTTATTCTGGTATTTTAGATGTGGCAATGAGCTTAGTGTTCAGCTTTCTCCGAAGCCATGTAAGATACCAAGCCTAACACAGAGACCTCTACAGGACCAGGGATAGTACTGTGTGTTCCTCTCCTTCCCTTCTACCTTATAACTTGCCTATTTTCTCCCTCTCAGTACCAGTGATGATCTTCCAAAAGCATTATCTAGCCAAACTGAAGTTAAGCTGAGGGCCAATCCCCTTCACCCCCAATTTGAGAGCACTGCCTTGCATGACAGTCCTGGGTTTAGCAAAGTGCTTGGTCATATCCACCACTTTCTTGTCTCAACTCAGTTTTAGGCCCTAAAGCAGCTGCAGCTCCAAGCACTTTACAGATGCTACTGACAGAACAAGCTCAAAAACAGACAGGAGTACTTGCTTCCCCAACATCATCAATGGTTTCTGATTTAAAGGAGACTGAAGAGATGTTTTGAAATACAGAAGGGTTCAGAACCTTCACCTCATAAAAACACACAGGCCAAGATGTGCAGACATCTTTAAACCCCTGACAGATCCTGCTATATAAGATATGGTCACTTTTTCCTTCTAAAACACTTTAAGAAAAAAATAGTTTTACCACCCTCAACACTGACCTCCTAGGGCCGTTATCTTCATTTTATAGGTGGCAACAAACAGAACGTCAGAGCAGGTAAGGAATATAACTGTTTGCTATCAACTGCTCTTGCGAAAGAAGCAGTCCTCTGAATGTGTTGTAGCCAGGGTTATAGATTTGGTTAAAAGTATAAATTTTGTAATTTCAGCTACACAACTGCATTCTGTTACAGTTTAAAGATGTACTTCCATATTAGAATATAATAATAAAAGTGAGCGTGTCTTTTTAATACAAATCAAAAGTAATTATGGCCAGTGCTTGCATTCTCAGATGCATTGTAAGATTTAACCCCTCTGCTTCCTGGTTCTAGAAATGAGGCAAGTTCTAGACCAGATGGAAAGAAAAAAAGTTGTACACAAGGCTCATACACTTAGGTGGCACTAAAATAAAAAGCTGGAAAACAAGTTACTGACAGGAGTCTCAGGTCCCAAAAAAGGCAGCCAGGTATGCCAACTTATTGATACATTGCAGTATTTTCTGTGAGACATGCACCTAGTTTTTGCTCCATTATGTGTACCAATTTTGGATGGAAGAATGGAAACACTAAATCCCTAAGCAAGCGTTGCCAAATGCACACGTGCTGAAAACACAGAACTGAAGGAGACTCTTAAAACAAAATTCCAACAACTTGCACTGACATGATTTGGAAAGCAAGGTACTAGTTATAAGACTCAATTATCCCTTAGCGAAGAAGTCCAGCAGTAAAACAAAGGGGAATTGTGCAAATGTAAGCAGTTGGTGCATTCATATTTCTGCAAAGATGCAATAGGCAACAGTTTGCCCCAAACTAACGAACTTACAATAGAAGGATTACTTCCTGTCCCTTCGATGACAGCTGCTCTTCCTGCTGCAAACGTGGAGTCCTTTTTTCTGCCTTCCAGCAACTGCTCAGTGGCCTGAATTAGGAGGCATAGATTGATGATGGTCCCACAGGAAATATCCGATATTTGAACTTGGTCACAGGGAAATGAGAAGAATGTTTATCTGCCTTTGAATAAACTGCATTCAAGACATTCCTCTGCCAAGTGCAGATCCCAGAGCTACTTGCATTGACTGAACAAGAGAAAGTGCCAGGGCTGACATACCAGTGGAACCATTTTGAGAAAAAGGATGAAATGACTAATGAAGCTCCCAGAGAACAGGCTCTGCATCAGCCCAGATGTATGTTGCCGATGCCTGAGAGGCTAAACCTATCACTAAAGCCAGGAAGCTAGGGTTTGCTCTTGGTGCCTGTCACTCCACTGGTAGGTATGATCCCAAGGGGCAGCATACAGTACAAGCAGCAGGAGGAACCATGTAGAAAATTACAGCACCCATCAATTGTAGCACAACTCAACACTTCAGAGACCAGCCTGCTACACTGAGCATGCTTCAACTCAATGCAAATGCTTTTAAGGACACTTTATAAGCACAAAAATAGTAGAAACAAAAACTTTGTGAACAATTTGAAAGATACAAAAAAAGTGCCTTTTCATAGCAGTGCTTTAAAATGCACACAATGGTATATTCTTATTGCTCAAATAAACACATCTGAAATATTAAAACAATTTCCAGGAGACACTTGAGGTGCTGAAACAGGTTTTAAAAAAATCATATGAAACAGAGACAGCACCGCTCATTTTCTTTTCATGATGCACTTTAAGACCAGATAAGTAAATATAGTGTTTTGTGAACTTTCCTTTTCAGCACAACTTTTTCCTATTCATAAATTATTCACAAAGACTCTCACTTTCTTATTTGGATGTTTTAAAAACATTTTATAAAAAAAAATTGGGGAAGGGGAAGGACACTGTCATGCTCCTTATTTAAATAGTTTCATAGTTTCTACAAGCCTGAATCAGAAGCAGCATCTCTGATCTCTTAGTTTCTGTCTTACATACCCGTGATATTGTAGGATTTCTTGCAATTCTGGGGGGCTCCTTTCCTAGTTTTTTTTTAGTTCAGGAAAAAAAATTCTAACTGCTTATTTTGAAGAAGGGTGGGGGAGGGGAGTAAAAAACTTGCCATCCCAGTTTTGACAGTGTCCCTATAGTGAACATCAGGGAGGGTCACACGAATGAGCATGTTAAGGTACAGCGCAAATATTGGCATTATTTTACAGATTTTTATACTAACCCTGTACTGTACATGCATGATACACAAGACCACTTAAGCTAACTACAACATTACCACAACAATCGATACTTGGGTAAGACTTGCACAATCAAACTACTGGATTACAAGAAAAAAAATTCTATTTTTTTTTTTAATCTTGTGACTGTAATCAGTAGCACATAAATAAACAACCTGAACACAATAGTCTCTTTCCTTCTAATACAGCCCCCATGGATCTAATTACATTATTAGCAAATTTCTGACTTCAATATTGTATATTTTTCAGTCATCTTCCTTGACTTCCGGAAGTGCAATTTGTTACTTAATAGGCGTATTCATTGACTGCAGTCTCAGAAGGACAATGAAAACAGGATGCCAACTATTCTGTCTTGAACTGAAATTACCGTTTCCCCGCATTTCTTCTGTGAAGAAAGCTTCCAGCTATCTGTCAGTGCATGACAAACCAGGCTTTCTTTACAGGTCTTCAGCTGTTTTTGTTAACATAGTACATCTTACCAGGCATGGATAAAGTGAATCTGGATACTGTGTATGCATGAGCAAGAGCAAACGCCTGTACAGAAACATACCTGTATTTTCAGTAAAAGATGCACATGCACACTGATGATGCATCGCACAACACATCACCCTCATTAAGCCTTTGGTGACTGGCATCAGAACCTCCCAATGCCACAAAATAAAGAACAGTGGATTAACTTGCAGGCGCTTCAGGCAGCTTTTAAAAGGGCTTAATGTATCATTTGTCTTTATCCGTAAAAATAAACTACCAGGGCTATTATGCAATTAGAAAGAATTCTGGATTCAAATAATATACATTTCTCCCACTTACAGCATAGGTAAAGAACACAGTATTTTGGAGTTGTAAATGGTTTTTAAGTATCTGGAGGGGGAGGCTCTTTTTAGTGTAAATATATTTCACTCCAGCCCATTTTGAGTTTGCTTAAAATGTACTCATTTTCAGTAGTATTATGACCAGAACGTTTTGGTACATTGTGTCTGTATTTTTCAGCCAATTGACAATATACAGATATTGTCGGACTGCTTCAGTTCTGTACCATTTACCCGTCACAAACTGCCAAAAGATGCTCTGCTGATTTAAAGTGCCCCCTATATCTTGATCTTAAAATTACATAGACCAAATCCTAATAATTGCATGACCAAAACAATAAATACAGATCCACAAAAACATTCTGGTTATCTTCTATCATTGCAAAGAAATATATCAATATATTATATACCTAAATTTATTATACATGCACAAATATGTCTCACATGGACAGACACTACAAAAATTTTATCTTTCTTTTTTCTTAAATGCAGAAAAAAAGTAAGAAAAGGGTTTTTTTTTTTGTTTTGTGGGGTTTTTTTTGGTCCAATCCATATGAAGGATAAATGAATCTGTAAGGGATCAGACAATAACCCTCCACCCCCACCCTACAAATAACCAAGCCCAAACCCTCAAATTTTTTGGACTAGTTGTGAAAAGGAATGTCTACAGTTACCCTCAGCTATAGTTGGCGACCATCACAAGAGTCACGCACGCTCTCTCTCAACTCAAAAGGTATCTGACTGCCAATAGCAGAACTGACTGCTGTGGTCACTGAAAATGCAGTTCCCTACAGACTACCAGTCTCTCGACAGCTTGGTGTTCTGATCCCTTTTCGGGGGAGCAGGAGGTGGCCCCCTCCGTAATGTTGCATAGCCGGATATATGACTGCCTCCGTAGTGACTAGGCTTCTGCTGGTCAGCAAGCAGTTCAGGTGGGGGCGGGGGCAATACCATGTCATCCATTGTGGCAGTTGGCTCTGTTCTGGAGATTCGGGAAGAGGAGAGGGAGCCATGCCGAGTGATGGACTTTCGTTGCAGAGTCCTGTTTAGGTCTGCCAGGAAGCCAGGCTGAACACTAAGGCCAGACTTGGGCGAGGTGGGCACTTGAGGACTGGCTATCACTTGCGGCTCCCCAATATCTGCCTGCGTAAGCCGAGTGCTGTCGTTCCGCTTGGGCCGCGTGGGTGGCGGGGCTTTCTTCACAGATGATTTAGACCACGGCTGAGGCTGGGGATTGACAACAGCAACTTTTGGAGATGTACTACCTGAAAACACAGCTGGGATCTCTACCGGTGGGAAAGGAAGATCGATTTCAGGTGGAGGTGGTGGAAAGTCTGAATCCGACGGAGGAGAGGGGAACTCTACTACAGGGTCCTTCCCAGACACTCCTACACCTGACACAGCTTTTGCTGTGAGGCCTCCTTGCTGAAGGACAATTGGCAGATTTACCCCAGAAAGATTGAGCTTTCCTGGCTTTGGAGGAGCTGCAGGAGGCGGCAGAGACTCTTTGGAAGGAGATCCCGAAGGCTCTGGTGGGTGTGCAAATTTGCTGACAAGGCTGTCCACTGATGGTCTCTTGGATTCGTGGTATTCGGCTGAGCTGGCAGATTTGATGCTGGAGTTGCGCTGGGGTGTTGGAGGTGGTTTCTTCCCTCCGGGACTCGAAGTCTTGCTGGTCTTTTTGACTGGAGACCCCGTCTTGCTTGGGGTGGGAGAAGCTGCAGAGGTAGCTGGGGGAGGTGGTGGGGGAAATACTAAGCTGCTCTCTGGTGGAGGAGGAGGGAAATCAGGAGAGGGAGCAGAGGCAGGTTGCCATTTTGGCTTTGCTTTCACTGCTGGGGGGGACTGTGGAGCCACACTTAGTGGGAGAGGCTTTAAAGGTGGGGGGTCTGAAGCTGGTGGGGTTGGGGGAGGTGGGAACTGACTGGCTATCTGCTTCACAACAGAAGGCACAGGAGACTGAGGGGATGGCGGAGGTTTAACAGAGAAACTCTGCTGTTTTGGCAAGGTGGGTGGGGGGGTGGGCCCCAGTGGTGCGGGTGAAGGTGGAGGAACCTGGGAGGATGTAAAACTAGGCTGCTTTTTCAATGCAGGAGGCAGGGGACTGGGTGCAGGTGGTGTGATGTGCGCCACCCCCGGCGATGCAGCTTTAGCACCAGTCTGCATGGGAATAGCAGTAATGATGGGCTTTGGAGGGGCCTGCGGAGGTGGTGGGGCAGGCACAGGGGGTGGAGGAGGAGGAGGTGGAGAAGCAGCGGCAGTCTGAGTAACATTTGGTTGTACCTGATGTATTTTGAGAGGGGGTGGGGATGGGATGAACTGTGGCACTGATGGGGGGCAGGGCACTGGTTTTAGCTGCGCCATAGCCGACCCAGGGGTCGGAGGTGGTGGGGGCGGGGGAGGAGGTGGAACAACTCCATTGGGGGGCACCAGCATCTGGGGCTTTCCCAGTGGTGGGGGAGGAAGCGGCATTTGCTGCATCATGGAGGGTGGTTTTGAGAGGGAGCTGGAGAGCTGAGAGGCGTTCTGCAGCCGTGTGATAGTGCTGTACTTGACAAACATCGTGGCTGCTGAACCAGCCGAGGGTGCAGACTGACTGGGAAGTGGTGGTGGGGGCGGAGGTGGGGGAGGTGGGGGGGGAGGGGGTGGCGGAGGGGGTGGTGGGAGGGGTGGAGATGGCTGGGAAGCTGTATATGGGGCAACTGCTTTTGGTTGCGGGGACACAGGAGGTGCAAGTGAAGTGAAGGGCCGGCTCACAGACTCCATTCTGGCCTATAAGAAGGGGGTTTAAAGAGAGAGAGAGAGAGAGAGAGGGAGAGAGAGAGAGAGAGAGAAAGAGATTACAAAGTCAGGTTCTGAACGTGCCTGTCACTGGAAAAGTAAGCAGCAGACTGCAACATGCAGGAAGAGGCAGCACAAGGAAACACTGGATGTTGGTAGAGAGCACTCACTGCAGGTTGACGGAGTGATGAGGACAGAGAGGAAAGGTTTACATAGCTGTGTGCCTGGACAACAGAAAAAGGATTTGACTTCAAGTTTTCTGAGCTGGTGACAGATACAACACTTGATTGCCACTGCAGTTGGCATGCAAGAGGGACAGGATGGGAGCATGAGCCAGCATGATCCATGATCCATGACAAAGTGGAATCTTAGTTCATGGGACTCCAGCTGGGTATACATGATCCCCATACAGATCTCTTTGCAGGCCTGGCCATTAGCAAGGAAGGCGGCAGGGTAGATAGGCACCTTTTGAAACTAAACTAAATAGGAAGGAAGCCATGCCCACCATGAGATGGTGGACATTTATTCCCTTCTGTCAGACTCAGGTTGGACCATAAACGGCTACGAGTGAAGGCTCTGGTTTTGTTAGCGCTCGTCATGGTGTTGCTAACACTTCGAAAACATTCTGAAATATTACTGATATACTTTCACCCTGCATGCATTGACATTGAGAAACGCACAAGAAATAGGAGAATTTTATGGAAAACACCCCAAAAGATTCTTGGAGAAAAATCAGCTGGGCATGCAATAATGTAACACAGAGAAAGCAAAAGCAAGCCAAAGAGAAAAAAGGTGAGTTGAGACAAGGAAGAATGGAGGAAACACTGCATTCTACAAACAGCAGAGCCTATTCACTGGGTTTGCTTCCATACATTAGCAATAAAGTGTCTTCTTTTAAACTGTGCCCTGAATTTACCTTCAGGATTAAAGAACAGAATTTCATGTAGCTAGCACTCCACCCTCCTTATACCATAGTCCTGCTTGAAGCCAAGCAATGTGTTCCATGATGATGTATGTAATTCAACATGAGGCCAGGAAAGCAGCTAACTAACTAGCAAGGATTGTTTAGTTACTAAACCCTTTATTTGATAAGGTCTTGCAGACATATTTAACTAGGTAAAATTTCATTTGCACTATATAAAGGTTTTCATATCAATTGGTTGTAGGGGCGAGAATATGGATAGCACTACATCAGTTCTACATATAAACAAAGCCTGAACCAAAGAGATAGATTTATGAGTGTGGGATGTACCCGTACTTGTTAAATCAGACTGATAAGGCAAGAAATCTGACAAAACTCCATATAGAAATCAACAGGTTTTTCAAAAAAAAGGTTATGCTCTCTTATAGGGGTTAGTCTGTAAGATTTTTGTTATATAAATCACACAAGTGAATGTGTTTAAAAATCCCTGACCTTAAGCCTGCCCTGTACAAGGCACCACGGGTGTGCTGACCTTAGCTGTGCTGGACTTCACATTTGACACCTGAGACAATGAAGCAACAGGAGAAACACAAAGCAACGTAAAACAGAGAGAGGGAGACGTAAGAATTAACAAGCAGTCATCCCAGCACGATAGGATCTGTGGAGATTATGAGATAAAAAAATCCATGAGCTAGTTTAGTCTGTCCCCACTTCACTTTGCAACCTGAAGCACTATTACTACATTTGCTTCAAATATACTGTCAGAGGGCAAACTTTTCATAAAAGATTTAACTAGATGAACATGGTTTTTAGATGCATATAAAGCATGCAGCATTTAGCTTCACACTGATTATAAAAACAAGTGCTATTTTTTTTATTTTTTTTTTTTACAACAGGAATAACATACCTGAAATAATTAAAAGAAGTTAAGGAACAAGTTAAACGTGTGCTCAGTGATGGCTGGTTTAGTAAAGATCCAAAAGACTTATCTGGTTGTACTTTTTTTCTTATTGTAAAATGGCCAAACTACATAAAATGCCACAATTTGCAGCATTTAATTTCCAGTGATGTGGTGCATCTTCAGAAATATTTATGAATAACATGTGTGAGGTTTCTATGCAGAGAACAACCACTACTGTGTAGGTCATGTTTACAATAGTGGCACTGTTTTTAAAATTGTTTTGATTTGAAGAATTCCTTGGTGTACTTGGAGGTGGGAAACATGTAATGCTGACGAGATACAAAAACAGGTCCGCTATTCCATAATATAGACAGATGCAGACCTTTATGAATGTGCATGGACTGAAATGTTTCAAATGCCTTTGAAAGCTTTCAAAGGGCCATCGGTACAAGCATATATGCCCTTTGAAACGTTCCAAAAATAGCTGAAGTGCTCCAAAACAATACCTATTGAAAAGAGGTTTATAGATTCATAGGTGTGGTGTCGGAAGGGACCTAAGTAGACCATCAAGTCCGACCCCCTGCTCCGGGCAGGAGAGAATACTGGGCTCATATGACCCCAGCTAGGTAATTGTCAAGCCTCCTCTTAAAGACCTCCAAAGGTAGAAGCCAGTGCCACGTCCCTTGGAAGCTGGTTCCAGATCCTAGGTGTTTGCAGTGTTTCAGTCCCTGTTATGGGTATGTAGGAACAGGAAGACTCACAGGTCTTCCAGAGTCCCACAGAGCTCCACTCTCCCCCCTCAACGTGGGGAAGGGAAGAAGAGCAGAGAGGAAGGCAGTCTGCAGGCTGTGTCAGACCACTTCCTGGTCCTGGCACTCAGGTACTCAACTATACCACTACTTCCAGGGTTTTTTGCTCCAGCCCACTTTACCTCTCCTCTCCACTGAGTGAGAAAGAAGAGAGGTTGAAAGGATTGGGGCTGGACACGCAGAATCCTAGCAGTGAAGAGACAGGGAGCCCCTGCTGCCCCTATTCACTTGACCTTCCTACTGCCTCCTGCATGCAGCCAAGGCAATTTTAAGATGTTCCAGTATGCCACGGGCCATACATATGCCTCCCTAGCTGAAACTTTTTTTTTTTTTTAAAGTGTTTCCAAGTGCACTTCACTTCGAAATTCAGTTGCTTTTATTAACACCCAAAGTTATCTTTCTTGGGGACTCTCCAAGATCATCTTTGCTCACTGATCCTTTTATTATTCACAATCTTAACCCTGCATTATGATTCTCCTTCCACGCAGGGGTTACAATCCCTATGAAGCTTCTCAGCATCTGGTCTGAAAAACTGAAAGGTATTTACCAACCAGTAAGAGGCCTCTTTCCACATTAGTATTCATGGCCCAATGAAAGAGAGCCTAAACTAGTATTGGCACTGACTCTACTCTGTACTACAACTGCCTGTCAAGCCAGCCCAAGCTTTTCACCTTGTTTAGTTCCCTTTAAAACCAGTGAACATACTGCATGGACACTACAATGAACATTACAGTAAACTCAGAAGGCAACGCTTGAGTCTAAACTTTCTGTTATCAGCCCAGAGAAATCTCTCATAGTCACTGCAACAGAAACTGCCTTTTGACACTATTTCAGTAACTTATTTTTATGTAGCTTAGTATGTTTCAGTATCCCCATAATTCAGTGAGCTCGTGTCCTACACTAGTCTCTGAGCCCAATAATACAATAAACATATACTGTTGCATTTATAGTCACGATGGTTGAGATTAAAATTGTAAATCAGTCCTTGAGTTCTAACCCCTCAAACTCAGTTTTTTTAAAATATACATTTTTGAGTTAAAACTTGATATTTCACAAATCCAAAGGTGAAGTCTTTGGAAAGATGTAGGGCAATCTATTCACACATTTCTCTACCACATGCCTTTTCCTTATTAAAAAATATGTTTTTTCTTCTTGCCTATAAAGTAATTCAAATTTCTAGTTTATAAAACCGGTCTGCACATGGGTAGCCCTCAATAAAGACCAGTCTGAAAATGTTATTAAAAAAAAGCTTTAATTAGATAGAGTACAAATTCTTAGGTTTTTAGTTGAGCAATTTCCAGTAGCACCACGGAGGTGTAAAAATAAAGCAACCCAAACCCACAATACCAAATTTCAGCTCCCCTCCCTTCATAAACACGCCATGAGAATTACAAGAAAAAGAAGTTACTGGTGCAGTAGAAAAATTCTGAGTTTTAAACAAAAAAAAATTCAGGAAATGATTGTTACAGTTCTTATAACAATATTCTCTCACCCATGTCACATGGGCTGTACAAATTAAAGTTTTCAAAAGCGCATGAACTTTTGCACATGCCCAGTACCTGAGAAGATTAAGTCTAGGTACATACAGATATCCATTAGGGGTGTGCAAAACTGGCTATATTTGATTCAGATTCAGCCTGAATTGGGGACAGTGATTCAATTTGTTGATTCGGATCACTATCCACAATTTGATTCAGCCGAATCTTCAACCTGAAGATTTGACGCTGATTTGGAGAATCAGCAATTCAGCCATAGACACAGCTTTAAATGTTTTTTCTACATACCTCAAGGTACCAGGTGCAGCTCGTGAACGCTGCGATGCTGGGGCAGATGGAGCGTCCCACAGAAGCGCAAGGGTGCTCCCGCCCCTCCGTGTGCTTGGTGGCGAACTGGAAAGTGGACCAGAAGTACATCTGGTCCACTTCTGGGTACAGTGGGGAGTGGGTGGGGGGCACCCCCACTCCTCCTCAGTTTGGCAGTCAGACATGGGGGGACCCCAGGTGTCCCCCAGGCCCCTTGCTGAGCCAGGGGAGTGTTGGGGGGTGGGCCCCAGCATGCTCCCCAGGTGGACCGGAAGGGCTTCTGGTCTACTTTCAGGTCTGCTGCTGTGTGCGCTGGGGAGCCCCTCTTGCTTCTGTGGGATGGTCCATCCGCCCCAACACTGATGGGTCACCTGGTACCTTGAGGTATGTAGAAAAAAACATTTAAAGCTGTGTCTATGTCCAAATCGCCAAATCTTTCCGAATCAATTGGAGGGTTCCAATTCAATTCGGAGAGATTAAAGGGTCTCCTGATTCAATTTGGAGATTTGGTCACTGAATCGGGCTGGATCTCCACCAAATTGAATCAGGGACAGAAGCTTCACACAGCCCTAATATACATATCTATCCCAGTTATCTACTCATATGCAGCCTATAACATTCTCTCTCCCAGGAAAAAATCTCTTGGGAGTGACTTAACCCTGGTTGCAGGTTATTTTTCTCCTGGAATGGCCATTTTTACTCTCGGAGAAAAAGCCTGAACACTGACCTGCACACTTGTAGTTTCTCCTGGGAGAGCAGCAACTCTCCGAAGAGAAACTAAATGTCTGTATGAGGCCTCACATGTACTATGTTTGGGCCACTGTATGTACAACTTATCATCATGTTTATATTAAAAACCTAAAAGGCAAAGCTCTAGATATCCCAGATAAATATTATTAATAAATTATGAGAACATAAAAGTATGTGCAAGTTAACACTGCTAAGAGAACTGTAATTTTGTTGCACAGCTTCAGTGTATTTGAAAATAGTGTTACACTATATATTCTGCACAAGTCAAATCACCATGCTGGAAGGCAGAATGATTTGTTTGCTAGAATTTAAGATACAATCATGCTTTAAACTTTGCTTCCTTTTCTTAACTAAATTCAGCATCCATTAGAGATGCAAGACTGGTAGTAGTACAGAGACATACACCCTAGGCTTTTCTCATAACATTCTACCAACATATCTGAGCTGAATTAGTTAATTTAGTGTTTGTGCCCAATTCAAGAATCTGGGTACCTGCTGAAACTGCCAACAAAGGCAGTCAGGTTGACATTTCTGTCATGTGTACAACAGTTCACAAGGAACTGCACCAAAAAATTATTCTACAATGGACAGGTACAAATTTTGGTTACTCACCAAACCACAAAAGACCTGAGTTTGGCAAACAAGAGCTATAAATCTTTTTATATAACAAGAGACATCAGCTTTCCTCTTACTTCCAAGTGCCATATGACTTTCATATTTTACATCTTGTCTACAGATTCTATCATTTCCCACTTACATTTCTATAGAACAAAGAAAAGAATCTACTGAAACCTGGTCTAGTAATGCTTCCAACATGCTTGCACATCTGTGCACCCCTGGTTCCAACTGTTCACATCTTTACAATGGAAAGATGCAATTAGCTGATAGAGTAAAAAGCTCTTACTAAAATAATTTTATTTAGCTTGTTGGCAGTTAAGTGGTTTTACTTGGTTTTTATCAAATGCTACTTAATGGAATTCTGATAACATATAGAAATAGCAAGGTGAATTCTTAGTTACCATGAAGAAATCTAGAAAGCTGGAAAAAAATTATAATGCACTATGTTAAGAATGCAGAGAAAAATGAGAAGAAATCCCATTAAAGATACAGATGTAAAAGAAGTGTTACTGTCTTATGTGTTTTGTGGCAGTGTTTGTTCTGAAACTAAAGTCTTCGTGTTACCTTGCTGGACTCTTCTAGCTGAGTTCCTCTCTTCCAGGCTTCGGAAAACATAGAACTGACAATACTCTGGGAACGCACATGTCCAGTTGGTTGGGTGTCAGAAACTCCACTGTCAGATTGATTAGAGTGATTCGACTGAGATTCTGTTTAAAAGAAAGTTAAGAAATTGTGTGTATTATTTCTGTCAAAATTAAGTAAGTCGATGTGTTTGTAACGCAGCTTTTTGAGTGACATTTTGTTGGGTACAGAAGTGACAGACTAATAACATGTTTTAGCAAATATGATATCTCAAAGGACATTATTGCCATTAAGTACACAAAACAACCTTAGTTCTTGAGAAAGAGACATTGAAAGATTGCTGGCCTGAAAACCCCCAAACCAGCATAACCTGATAATTAATCAAATCTGAAATTCTCAAAATAGTAGTGTCTCAAATAATCTGTGATATCTTCCCTGTTCTCCAGCCTTACAGAAGCTTCTACTCAAGCCCAGCTATGCTGTGAATTCACAAAATGTGCACCTTGATTTAAGAGATTCAGCAGATTCATAGTTTCCACATCAGACAGAACTACTGTAATGTTTCAGACGGACTTCTGGCATAACCAGTCAACGCATTTATTTTTGTTTGAACTATATATCTCTTTCAGAAAAACACTGAATCATGACTTAAAATCTGCCCGTGATGGAGAATCTGCCATTAATCCTGGAAAGCCATTCCAGCGTTTAAGTGCACTCACTGTTGAAAATCTGCATCTTATTTCTAATCTGTACTTGTTTTGCTTTGACTTGTAGATGCCATCTCCTGTCATATCTTTGTCTTATAGATTGAAGAGCCCATTATCAGAGCTTAGTTCTTCATGTAGGTATTTAGAGACTTATTAAGTTACCCATTAACCGTCTTTGTTAATAAACTGTGCAGATTGAGTGCCTAGAGTTTTTGATTTTAAAACATTTTCTGATATAATCATTCTTACAGTCCTTGAAACTTTTCCTGAGTTGTGGATATATCTTTGCAATGTTCTGTCCACAATGTACATCATAGTTCTGTAACTAATGTTGTCACAGAACTATGCTTCAGATTACTCCTCTGCAAGTTAAAAAAGCATTTGTAACAGCTGTATATTCATTTGAAAATGTGGTTATTGTGCCTCCACTTCAGTTTTTAACTACTTTTTGCCTTTAAAATAGTCTCTATACTAAACTGAGGTCAGTGGGAACAGATTTCTGTACCCAGGCAGACCTTGTTACAGGGCTGGGATTTAAGTTTAGATACAAACAAATTGTGGAATTTCTGCTTTAGAACAGAGATTACTTTCCAATTATTTATTTTACTCACTTCATCCCACCAAACCAGTTAGTTTAAAAAGCTTCATCCCACCGCTGAGACATGAATCTTGAATCCTCTTTCCCAAATGGTGAGGACAAAGGTAACAACAGGTATCGGAAAGGAAATGACGCTCGCTCTCTGTTTTCAGGTTTTGAAAAATTCTTTTTGGCAAAAGTACTTTATCTGACTGACAGAGCCTACCCAAAGGACTGAGGACTGCAATAGATTGTGTTTTGAGATTAAATACCAATCTGAAATACCTGAGACTATGCAGAAATAACGATTTGCATTCTCTAGCTTCTAACTGAGATCCCCAAGCAGTTTTAAAAGAAAAGGGCATCAACAAGTCTTTCCAGTATAGGTTAGGTTATATTTACCTGGTAAACTGGAAGAGCTGGAGCCTGACTTGATGCTAGAGCTAGACAGAGATGTCCAATCATACGCTGATTCGGTCCTCTTCAGTGCTTCCTGATAGTTCACATACAGTTGCTTCCCATACTAAACAAAAAAGAAGAGGAACACGATATAATTTTTTAGATTGCGCCCTTTTCAGCTGGTTGATTTATATTCCAGGTTTCTGTAGCCCACAAGGATGTTATAGTCAGAGGAAATGCGCTACATGTAGTTGATGGATTTAAACATCTTATCTCAGAAACCACAGATGATGGAAGGACTGGAAAAGAACTGACAAGAAGGTTGCAGCTTGTAAGGAACTTCAACAGAAGCTTAAAGGGTTGGTGTGACACAAAAACTAGGCCACGGGGAGCAAAGATCTGATGCTAAACAGTATGTTTTCTAATGAGGAACTCAGGAAGTATTAAATGCAGTGGAAGCTTCATTCTTGCTTTTTTGTTTTTTTTTGAAAAAACAGTGACTTTTTTTCCCTTTTATTGCTAAACTACCAGGAGAGCTGGATACAACCTGGTTATCCGGGGGGTGGGTGGGAAGGGTGTTAAATCAGAGAAACATGCAAGAAAATTGCATAATTAACTCAGCGAGACAAGCTGCTCATCCTAGATAACCACCTCTTAAACTACTAAATCCACTTTCCTTATAAATGTTTTTCCCAAGTCCATATAGGAGTTGATCCAAAATGAGTCAGCATGGTTAAAACCCAGCAGTGATTTCACAAGCCTATTAGAACTTCCCTGTGCAATCAGACAGCAGGACAACACGGATTAAAGGTTTGAAAAATCTGTATGTGCATAAGCACCTAAAATTGCAAGTCTGGTAAGGAAAGGAACATACCACTGTCAGGCTTTTAAAAAGCAGTAATATACAAGACAGTCTGAAACTTTTGTGCAGCTTCAAATTCAAAATGATTAAAAAAGGGAAAATTAGAATATAAAACATTTTGCTAGACAATTAATTAAATTTTGTTTCAAATGAATCATAATTTTGACTCCAGCCTTCTTATTCTTCTCTCCACTAACTCATCATCTGTCCCAATAAATCAACAATATATGTGCAACACTATTACAAGCAATGAAGTGCAACAATGAAAGAAGAAAAATGGTTCAATAGTAGTTACCTTGGCAATACGAATGCCATTAATCCATTGGTGTAGAGTTCTGACATCATCACAGCAGAGATACTTGATATATTGGGATTTTTTCTGGATCTGAGGATGCTATGGGAAGAATACTTAGTCTTAATCTGATCAATTTTACTCCCAGGAAAAACAAGCAAGGAGTTTCACAACTCAAATATACAAGTACTACTGGGTTCAACAAATGAGTGGGCTTATTCAAAAGGTTCATTATCTGAGATTGTTACTTTCAAATCTAATGAAAAACTGCATCAGAAAATGCAAATAAAACCATTTTTTTATTTGGTTCCCAGTCAAGACATTCTAATTGTTGAAACACAGAGTAACTGATGTTTCAAGGTGGGATATTCACTTTGATTTCTGAACTCCTTTCAGTGTTCCACTAGTAACAGAAGGAAAAAAATACTATTTTATACTGAAGCTTAAAACATAGAGGCTGTCTGCCTGATCTCCTTTACAGGTTTGCAATGCTACAAAAAGGCTAATCTTACAGTATTATGGTATAAAAGATCTTCTGCCTCCTTAGGCTCTTGGGAGACTATCATACTCTGAGCAGTACAATAGTTCAGAAAACTCCCACTTTCTATAAACATTTTTTATAATGTAAGTAGTGTGATACAGGAGGGGTAGAGAGTGACCTACCACGCAGTGAAAGATAAAGGATTTATCACTACCACATGATTATCTACCAACACCAACACTGCTAAGGTAGAAGGCTAATACTTGAACTTTTTAGCTTGCCAAAACCATAACTGGGAAAAGCAAACCCATATTAGCCTTTTCCATCTCTGTATTTCTTGACTGTTCAACACAATTACTTAAGTTAACTTTTAAGTAAATGCACCAGAAATTTAAAGTAAGCTATATCTGGAACAGAATATTGGATAGCTAAAAATACTTATTTGCCCTCCCTCCCCCATCTAAAAGAGAGAACACAGCACTTTTTAACGTATTTAGAAAACAATACTCTAAAGTTTAGTTTGGAACATAAACAATTCAAATAAGAAATGTATATTTGTTTTTCAAATCTGGATGTTGGAAACCACTATGGCTGGATAACATGGTTTTTTCCTTGTCCATTTTGTAGAAGTTATTTATCTCTCAGTTGTTGGGTAGCAACGAACAATATTACTAACCCCTTCATCAGGGAAGGGTTCAGTGATACCGAGACTTGCTGAAAGAGGAAAAGGTACCTCCCTTTTTTCTGAAGGTTACTTTACGTATAATGTCCAAGATATTTCTTTTCAGAGCACATGTTCACACTACGTTTTCCACTTAACATGGTCGTAAGTCTGACATTTCACAAGCACTCCAAATTTACCAAATATATATATCTATCCCTACAACCCTAAGGAGCAGTTCAACATGAGCACAAGGTCAGCTGTATCATTAATAATCTTGTTTTTCACTTGTTCTTACTGTCAATGCCTTTAAAGTATCTGGAGTACAGGGAAAAATGCAACCCTGCTTGTAACTGTGGAAAGAAAGCGACTTGGACGTGGGTATATAGCAAATTAATGGAAGCCATGAGGACAGAGCTCATGAGTGTATATTCCCAGCTAATGACTGCTGCTTGTAATCTTAAAAAATGCTTTAGCTCATTTTTTCTAAAATTATAAACACACCTAAAGGAAGACCCTCCCCCCGCAATCTAACCTCATGACCACATCTACACAGCAGCATGCCGTGGATGGGCACGTGCTGCACCCCAAGGGTCCCCTCAGGCTCTGCAGCACCCCCCTCCCCCCCCGGCACCTCAGAGACCACCACCCAGATGGAGCCCCTGGCTTTTGGCTGTGGGGGCTGCCTGTCCCTTTTTCAGCCTCTGGGGCCGGGGAGCATGGCTACCTTCCCTTGTGGGGTCTGCTCTCTACTGGGGTCTCTGGCGCACCAGCTGGAGGAGCTCCAGGACACAGTCCAGACACTGCGTGCCATCAGGGACTACGAGCAGGAGACTGACTCCTACTGCCAGGCCCTTTTCCTCCGGGAGCCAGAGGGTAGACCACGGTCTCCCTCCAGGAAAAGGGAGGACTCCAGGGCCTCCCATTCTGTCCAGTCATGGGCATGGACCAAGGTGGTCAAGGGTCTTAAGGCCCACCGCACCAAGGCCCCTGCCCCGCTGGAGCTTAACAAGAGGTATGAACCTCCTGCAGCCCCAGCAGAGCCTGCTGAGTTGCCAGCTCCTGCAGGGAAAACAGGCCCAACTGCAGCTACCGCCCCGTTCTCCCCAAGACAAAATGTAAATTGTTTGTTGTGAGAGACTCCATCCTGAGGGGGACTGAGGGGGTAATCTGCTGCCCTGACCCCTTAGCTCGGGAACTCTGCTGCTTCCCAGGGGCCCGCATCTGAGATACTGCAGAGAAGATCCCTATGCTCCTCCAGCCCACTATCCCATGCTCATTCATGTGGGCACCAATGACACGGCTCAGACCACTCCCAGACGGGTCACGAGGTGCTACAGGGATTTGGGAGTGGGGGTAAAGGGTCTGGGGGCACAGGTGGTGTTCTCTTCGATCCTCCCAGTCTCAGGGTATGGGTTGAGGAAGGAGAGGAGGATCCAGGTAGTGAACCAAAGACTCCAGTGCTGGTGTCATCGGGAAGGCTTTGGCTTCCATGACCACAGCCCACTCTGTGGCAAGAGAGGCAGCGAGTTGCTGGGAAAAGATGGCCTCCACCTCTCTTCCCTGGGGAGGAGGCTCTTCTCAGCCAGACTGGCTGACCTGCTCCACCGGGCTTTAAACTAAGCCCACGGGGTGGACTACTGCCACTGCTGGCCCGCTGAGCAACCCTTGCAAAGCCAGTGGGCCTAGGCACTTAAGGGAGCCCACCCCTGCCCCAGCCCTGGTACAATCTGTGGGCAAGGCAAGAACCCCCAAGGGGACACTTGCCCTGCCTGTACACAAATGCCAGGAGCTTGGAGAATAAGCAGGAGGCACTTGTCCTCCTGCTTAATGCAAAAAATTACAATGTCATAGGGATAACGGGGACCTGGTGGGACTCCACCTATGACTGGACCACGGGTATAGATGGCTATACCCTGTACAGGAGGGATTGAGTAGATAAAAGGGGTGGGGGTGTAGCTCTCTATGTTAAGGAAATCTACACAAGCTGCAAGCTGATGTTGGTGACCAGGGTGGATGACTGGAGACCTTGTGGGTTAAAATCCGTGGGGAACATGGCACAGGGGACACAACAGTGGGAGTCTACTACAGACCTCCCACCCAAAGTCAAGAGCTTGACCAGGAGTTCGCCTGGGAACTGGCTGAGGCCGCATGCTCCAGGACCATGGTTGTCATGGATGACTTCTATTACCTGGACATCTCGTGGGAGGAACACTCAGCAAAACACGAGTGGTCACAAAGCTTCCTATCGTGCATGGACAACCTCTACCTGACTCAAGAAGTCTACGGGCCAACAAGAGGTAAAGTGCTGCTTGACCTGATACTGGCTACTGGGTGTAGTAGTAGATTTGGTCAGGCTTCTGGCCTGCTTGACTAGGAAAACAGACAAAAACCAGAAAAGCTGATACTGCTTATTTCAGTTGCATGTTCTGAGATAAGGAATCCTGGATGCCTTATTACCCTGAGGACATATGTTTCATTTAAGTAAACTGCCTGCACGTTTGTTTTGGTTTCTACAAGGTTGTATTTTTTTTTCTCTCTTTATCTGTCTTAAGTATAAATATGCTTGAAAACTTAGAGAGCAGGAGGATTCCTTTGAAACAGACAAGTGGGTGATTCCCCTTGCTGTCTGGAATTCTCCCTGTGATCACCGTATAACCCTAATTAAAGAAAAGCTGGCTCTGTCAGTTCTGATTCAACCACAACGCGAAGTTTAATTTCTTCCACATGGGGATGACCTAATTGGCGACCGAGTAATCGATGGGAAGCTGGGTGACAACAACCACAAGCTGATCACCTTCACCATCCACCATAAATTTGGCAAGTCAGTCAGCAACCCGGAAGTCCTTGACTTCAGAAAAGCCAACTCTGTCAAGCTCAGGAGGCTCATCAGTGAGGCCCTAAGGGACCATGACCCCAGGGGCAGGGGAGTTCAGGATGAGGGGTTGCTCCTCAAGGGAGCGACCCTCAATGCACAAGCTAATTCTATTCCATCTCACAGGAAAGGCAGCAAGAGGGCACAGCAGCCCCCCTGGCTCTCCAGGGATCTAGCAGACCTCCTGAGGCTAAAAAGAAAGGCCTACAAAGGATGGAGGATGGGATTCACCTCCAAGGAGGAATATTCTGCACTGGGCCGGTTCTGCATGGAGCAAACGAGGAAAGCCAAGGCTGCAACTGAACTCCAACTAGCTTTGAGCATCAAAGACAATAAAAAGTCCCTTTTCAGATATGTGGGGAGCTGGAGGAAAAGCAAGGGCAACATTGGACCCCTGCTGAACCTGATGGGACAACTGATGCCCAGGAAAAAGCCAACTTATTAAATGGGTACTTTGCGTCAGTCTTTCATCAGTCCCATGGGATGCCCATGCCTGCCACGGGACAGGGAGGTCCAGGTGAGGGTGATCCCCTGCCCTCCATAAATGTTGACCTTGTGAAGGAACACCTTGAAGTCAGCTGGCCCTGACAATCTACACCCCAGGGTACTCAATGAGCTGGCGAGCATCATAGCCCAGCCTCTGGCACGGATCTTTGAAATCTCCTGGCACTCTGGTATAGTGCCCGAAGATTGGAAGAAGGCCAACGTGGTGCTTATCTTCAAGAAAGGGAGGAAAGTGGATCTGGCTAACTATAGGCCCATTAGCCTGACTTCTATCCGGGGGAAGATCTTAGAAAAGTTTATTAAAGAGGCCATCCTTAACAGACTGGCCGACACCAACATCCTAAGGGATAGCCACCACGGGTTTATTGTGGGTAGGTCTTGCTTAACCAATCTCATTTCCTTCTATGACCAGGTGACCTATCACCTGGACAAGGGAGATGAGATTGATGTCATATATCTTGACTTCAAAAAAGCCTTTGATCCGGTATCCCATGATCACCTCTTGGCGAAACTAGCCAACTGTGGCCTTGGGTCCACCATGATCCATTGGCTGGGAAATTGGCTTCGTGGTCGGACCCAGAGGGTTGTAATTGATGGCAGTCACTCATCGTGGTGCCCTGTGACCAGTGGGGTCCCTCAAGGCTCTGTCCTTGGACCCATATTGTTCAACATCTTCATTAATGATGTGGACATTGGAGTCAGGAGTGGACTAGCCAAGTTCGCCGATGACACCAAACTTTGGGACAAAGCATCCACACCTGAGGACAGGCGGGTGATCCAGGCTGACCTGGACAGGCTCAGCAAATGGGAGGACGAGAACCTGATGGTGTTTAACACCGAAAAATGCAAGGTTCTCCACATTAGGAAGAAAAACCTGCAGCATCCTAATCGGCTCAGCAGTGCTACGCTGGCAAATGCTACAGAAGAAAGAGACTTGTGGGTCATCACTGACCACAAGATGAACATGAGCCTGCAATGCGATGCTGCGGCTAGTGAAGCGACCAAAATGCTGGCTTGCATCCATAGATGCTTCTCAAGCAAATCCTGGGATGTCATTCTCCCCTTGTACTCGGCCTTGGTGAGGCTGCAGCTAGAGTACTGCGTCCAGTTTTGGGCTCCACAATTCAAAAAGGATGTGGAGAAACTTGAGAGAGTGCACAGAAGAGCCACGTGCATGATCAGAAGTCAGGAAAACAGACCTTACAATGACAGGCTGAGAGCCATGGGGCTCTTTAGCCTGGAAAACCACAGGCTCAGGGGTGATCTGATGGCCACCTATAAGTTTATCGGGGTGACCACCAGGATCTGGGGGAACATTTGTTCACCAGAGCGCCCCAAGGGATGACGAGGTCGAACAGTCATAAACTACTGAGAGACCATTTCAGGCTGGACATAAGGAAGAATTTCTTTACTGTCCGAGCCTCCAAGGTCTGGAACAGTCTGCCATCGGAGATGGTTCAAGCACCTACATTGAACACCGTCAAGAGCAAATAGGTTGCTTATCTTGTTGGGATCCTATGACCCCAGCTGACTTCCTGCCCTTTGGGTGGGGGGCTGGACTCAATGATCTTCCGAGGTCCCTTCCAGCCCTAATGTCTATGAAATATCTTCATTAATGATGTGGACAGTGGAGTCAGGAGTGGACTGGCCAAGTTTGCCGATGACACCAAACTTTGGGGCAAAGCATCTACATCAGAAGACAGGTGAGTGGATCCAGGCTGACCTAGACAGGCTCAGCAAATGGGCAGATGAAAACCTGATGGTGTTTAACACCGAAAAAATGCAAGGTTCTCCACCTCGAGAGGAAAAGCCTGCAGCATGCTTATAAGCTTGGCAGTGCTACGCTGGCTAGCACTACCGCAGAAGGAGACTTGGGGGTCACGATTCACCACAAGATGAACATGAGCCTGCAATGCGATGCTGCGGCTAGTAAAGCGACCAAAACCCTGGCTTGAATCCATAGATGCTTCTCAAGCAAATCCCGGGGCGTCATTCTCCCCTTGTACTCGGCCTTAGTGAGGCTGAAGCTGGAGTACTGCGTCCAGTTTTGGGCTCCACAATTCAAAAAGGATATGGAGAAGCTTGAGAGAGTGCAGAGAAGAGCCATGCGCATGATCAGAGGTCAGGAAAACAGACCTTACAACGACAAGCTGAGAGCCATGGGGCTCTTTAGCCTGGGAAAGCGCAGGCTCAGGGGCGATCTGATGGCCACCTATAAATTTATCGGGGTGACCACCAGGATCTGAGGGAACTTTTGTTCACCGGAGCGCCCCAAGGGATGATGAGGTTGAGTAGTCATAAACTACTGCAAGACCGTTTCAGGCTGTGTGACATAAGGAAGAATTTCTTTACTGTCCGAGCCCCCAGGCTCTGGAACAGCCTGCCACTGGAGGTGGTTCAAGCACCTACATTGAACACCTTCAAGAGCAAATTGGATGCTTATCCTGCTGGGATCGTATGACCCCTGCTGATTTCCTGCCATTCAGGTGGGGGGCTGGACTGGATGATCTTCTGAGGTCCCTTCCAGCCCTAATGTCTATGATATCTATGAAATGTGAGTGTACAGTATCCATTTGTTAAAAAATTCTTTCTGAAAAAAATCTTGGGCAGTTGGGAGTTAATTTCCAACTTTGTTAATACTAGTGGTATAAACTGAGCATCTATAAATAAACTATACTCTTCAATTTGCTAAAACCTGACTTAAACAAAAGACATCTTTGTGAGAGAGAAAGCTCAGTGTCATTTTAAATCTCCTGTTAAACTGCCTGGTGACATACCACCACTACATTTTATTTTACACCTTCAACACTGTGCTAAATAGTCAAGTAACCATATCACAAGTCCCTACTTGAAAAGAACACATATTAAAATTTGAGTTCTTAAAATTTGAGAACATGGGTAGAAAGGATTTTTATGGCTTACACTCAAAATGGAAATTAAGGTTTTTTTTTTTAATTTGTTCTAATATGGTTTGGCCTAGTTTATACTGAATGGTCAGCAGGTTTTAAGAAATGGCTCAGTGAGAGCCACGTTTGAATTATGTAGATAGAATATGACATGCTGGAGAAATAGGCACAATTCCATTTCTGCCTTGATATTTTCTATTCAGGAAACCATTTTACAGCAAAAATGTTACCCAAAGAAATTAAAATTCTGCCTTTAATTGCTTCCAATTAACTGAAGAAGCACTGCATACCTTTCTTTTCCATTTAAAGGTATTAGATATACAACATTTGTTACTATGCAGGATTTTGTAACCTTTTCATTGAGTTTGGAGACATTAGGAAGCAGTAGCCACGTCAAGCATTTTAGTAACTCATATATGAAATGAAAGCATAAGATGTAAACAAACAAGCAACCTGACCCGCTAAAGAAGAACGACCCTTTTTAACATCCTTCCACCACTATCCAATTCGTAATCAAGGACTTCTCAGTGTGAACGCAGTGTAAAAACCTGTTTCAACCTATACATGGCATAGCTTTTTGACTCAGTTTGGCACTATTTCTAACACAATGTGTGGGAATAAGATGGTAGCTTGATTGCTACAGGAAGATAGTGTGGCACTATGTAAAATAACTCTGACAGTATTTCAGTTGGTAGCCCTATGGTTTAAGGTCACAACCTTAAATAAAATATTGCAATTGGGCACTATATTAATTACATGCATTTCCTTTTCAGTTGCTTTTCATGCCTCCCATCTTAGGATGTATTCAGCTCTGATCTTTATCTACGCAGTTTTACTAAAGAACCAGTGCATATCACCGACTGATAGGGGGTTTCAAATTAAAAAGGCTCATTTAATTTATGGTGGGAATGCACTAAAAATTTGACCCCTGAGTTTACTATATGTCTGTCTAGGAAAATTATGTGGAAGATGTCTAGAGAATGTTTCTCACTTTCATAAAAAAGGGCAAACAGTGACACTTTTGACAATTTTTCCTCTAACCTAGGGTCGGTAGTGTACTATATGTCAAACAAGTCACAACACAACACAACAAAGTCATATGGCAAAGTCATATGGCAAAAATGCTCCATGCCCCTTCTTCGCTACCAGTATCATGGAAAGATTCTCCCTTTTGCATCCCTCTCCCTCCCCCTGCTTTTCCTCAAACATTCATCTTGACCACAAGATGAATACGAGCCTTCAATGTAATGCTGCGGCTAGTAAAGCAACCAAAATGCTGGCCTGCATCCATAGATGCTTCTCAAGCAAATCCTAGGATGTCATTCTCTCATTGTAATTGGCCTTGGTGAGGCTGCAGCTGGAGTACTGCATCCAGTTTTGGGCTCCACAATTCAAAAAGGATGTGGAGAAGCTTGAGAGAAGAACCACGCGCATGATCAGAGATCAGGAAAACAGATTTTATGACAACAGGTTGAGAACTATGGGGCTTATTAGCCTGGAAAAAAGCAGGCTCAGGGACGATCGGATGGTCACCTATAAGTTTATTAGGGGTGTTTCACCAGGTTCTGGGGAAACGATCGTTCACCAGAGCACCCCAAGGGATGACAAGGTCGAATGGTTATAAACTCCTGCGAGACTGTTTCACGCTGGACACAAGGAAGAATTTCTTCACTGTCCAAGCCCCCAAAGTCTAGAATAGCCTGCCACTGGAGGTGGTTTGAGCACCTACATTGAACACCTTCAAGAGAAATTTGGATGCTTATCTTGCTGGGATCCTATGACCCCAGCTGATTTCCTGCCGCTGTGTCCCTGCACTTAAAAATGGCAGGGGTGCTTTAACTAAACATCAAGCAAGCTTTTGTTAAAGCACCCCCACTGTCATCTTACGGTGTAGGGACACTGATACACAAGACGCTGGAGTCTGCTGGATCGCAGTAATTACTACGCTCCAGCAGACTTGATTAATTGAGTCTGCTCCAATGTGCTATAATTACAGTGTGTTGGAGCAGCCTTGCTGTATAGGTGCCCAAGAGCGCACAGAGAAACTTAAGGCTAAATGCTATTACACTTTATGCCCTTAAATATAATGCAGACAGCTATGTAACTGCAGTTTTTGGCACTTATGCATTGTCTGCAAGTCAGCTCCGGGCATTCAAGTTTGCATGTGTGCACAGAGCATGCTTAGGAGGGGCATGCTCTGGCTGGGCAGTTACCTGGTAACATATAGATTATCCAGATAAATTCAGAAACTGTAGCTGGGCAAACATCCGTGACTGGGGGTCAGAGGTGTCCTCCATAGCCCAGTAGTAAGGGCACTTACTTACTAGGGGTGTGTGAAACAGGCCCTATTTGATACGAATTCAGCCCAAATCGGGGACAGCGATTCAATTAGTCGATTCTGATCACTGTCCCCAGTTCGATTCAGCTGAACCTGAATCTGAAGATTTGATGCTGATTTGGAGAATCAGCAATTTGGCCATAGACACAGCTTTAAGTGTTTTTTCTACATACCTTGAGGTACCAGGCGCAACTCATGAAAGCTGTGATGCTGGGGTGGAGCATCCCACAAGAGCACAGGGGGGCCCCCCCCCCCCGCGTGTTTGGCGGCAAACCCAGAAGTGGACTGGAAGTACTTCCAGGTCCACTTCCAGGTCTGCTGGGGAGCATGCAGGAGGGTTCCCCCACACCCCCTGGCTTAGTGATTGGCTATGGGGGGGGACCTCAAGTGCCCCCTCCCCACCCCCCAAGACCCAGGAGGCACCAGTTGCTGAGCCAGGGAGGCGCAGGAGGGCCCCCAGCATGCTTCCCAGAAGACCCGGAAGTGGATCGGAAATGCTTCTGGTCCACTTCTGGGTCTGCTGCCGAGTGTTGGGGAGCCCCCCTGCGGTCCTGTAGGACACTCCATGTGCTCCAGCATCACAGCATTCACGAACCACCTGCTACCTAGAGGTATGTAGGAAAAACATTTAAAGCTGTGTCTATGTCCAAATCATCAAATTTTTCCAAATCACTCCGGAGGGTCCCGATTCGATTCAGAGAGATTAAAGGGTTCTCCGATTCAATTTGGATTTGGAGATTTGGCCACTGAATTGGGTCGAATCTCTGCCAAATCGAATCAGGGACCGAACTTTCGCACAGCCCTAGCACTTACCCATTTACTGCTAGGGCGTCTGAATCTCTCTTGCTTTGCAGCAAAGTGTTTTAACCAGCAAGCTACAGGCGAAACATTAGGCAGACTCCTCTTTACACTGACCCACTGCACCTTGCATTTAATATTCACTGTCTAAGAAAAGCAGTGGAGAAGCTTCTGCCTCAGTCAGAGCAAGGGTCTAGCCTAGAATTCACGGACCCTCCCATCGAAATAGCATTCATTTCACTGAGTCACATATCTTCTTGCTTGTTGTTTTCTATTTGACTACCATTTATCTCCCTCTCTTGGCTATTCAGGGGTCAAGGAGGAAGCTGGAACAGGGTCCCCACTTCTGTGCCAGGTGAAACAATCCCAAACCGTGAGCAAGTGCCAAAATTCAAGTTACCTGGCTGCATATGTGCCATATAGGCATGTGAAGGGAAACAGGATTTAACCCTCCAGGTTTCAAACAGCAGTACTTTTGGGAAATGTAAATTGAACAAGGCAGAACCTACTGTAAGAGCTTATTGACTAGTGCAATAATTTCTCATCTCCCCCATGTGGCTCGTATGCAGAGGGGAATCAACCAGCCATGCATGGCCAAAAGGAACTGCATAGTTACCTTGCCTCTCTGCATTGTCCCACTCTTCCATTTAACAGCGGGCTACATAACAGAATGTATTTTCTAGTAAGTAATAAAAATGCTTCTTATTCTCTATAATTTATGGAAGCAGCTGTTCAGTAGACTGAATTACTTACCATTCAAAGTAATATTTCTGAGATTCACACTGAAAGTTAGTGTAATTTTGTACTGGTTACACCATTAGAGAGCATGTTCTGCATTACAAGCTTTCTGTACAAATTTTCTATACTAATTCTCTATATTAAATCCTCTTCTTCCCTACTTCCTCACAACTAAAAGGACATGGCTAAAAGAACCAAGTTGTCATAAGACACCAGACTAGTGGTTCTCATCCATTTTAGACTCAAGGCACCCTTGCCATGAACTTTTCTGAACTGGGTGGCATCTCAGTTGAGAACCACTGTCCTAATATCTCATCACCAGGCTGTTGGGCTGACCTCAGCAGGTAGAATTCTCCTGCAAACTTTTGTTTACAGGAGGTACCTGGAGAACCCAACAGGGAAGCAACTATGGAAGAAGCCCCTGCAGATATTAGTTTACACTGAACCCAGAAGCCTAATTTTGTAACCTCACTTCCCAGTTTGGCTTTGCAGGTACCCCCTGGAAACTGACGTACACAGGGCAGTTTCACCTGGCTGTGGCACCACAGCGCTTTGAAAGGGTCTTATGGCACCTGAATTGAGAACCACCACACCAGACAAAGAAAGCGTGCTTTGAAATTTGCTGTTGGTGCCTTTAAACTTGTGGCGTTTGGACGAGGATTTCTCAGCACACCTACAAAGTTACCTTTAGCACTAAACAGTAGTCTGTAGGGGCTTTATATTTGTTCCGATAGTCTTGTCCATAGTAAACATTGACGTGATCCAGCTGAAGAAAGCACACAAGATCCCGTGAAACCTGTTAAATACCAAAAGAATAATTTATGAAAACTCTTCATAAGGAAGATCAGAGGGCCAATGAAAAACCTCCACATTTGACTACAAGCTCTTCCTACTGAGGCATGGTCTATACAGACTAGTGGTTCTCAGCCTGTTTAGACTCCAAAAATTTTCAAAATTCAGCAGCACCTCATTAAAATACCTAATATAACTATGTTCTGAACATTATCAAATAATATTTCTATTCATAATTAACGTGTTCTTAATTGATTCCACTGCCATGGCCAGGTGGAACTGTGCCTCTTTCAGGCAGATCTGGGAGTGGTTGTGGCAGGAACACATGCTCTTGCTGCAGCCCTTCCCAGCCTGACCCTGTGTGGTGTCTCCTGGAAGAACAGCTGAGCAGGGCAGGTGGAATTGTCCTGCATACCTCTGTTTCCAGGAGGCATGTCAGAGCTGAACTGAAAAGTGGCAGCAGGACAAAGCTGCATGTGCCTGCATTTCTTTATGTGGACAGGCATGCCACTGCTGCTTTTCCTGTTCAGCTCTGATGACCTTCCTGAAAACAGAGGCTCGCAGGGCAGTTTCACCTTGTGGCAGCAGCAGCTTGGAGATACATGCCACTGCCACCACATACTAGTGCTCCATGCACCTCTGCTCTTACGAGGCACATCGAACCTGAACAAGGAAGTGCTACAGCAGAAGCGGTGGATCTGCCTGCATAGTGTAATGCAGGTAAGCAAGACTCTTCTGCAGCTGCTTCTGCACTCAGCTCTGACATGCTGGAAATGGAGGAATGTGGGGCACTTCTATCCAGTGGCAGCAGCAACAACATCACAACACCCCTGGCAGGTTTCTGTAGCAGCCCTGTTAAGTAGCACTAATGTAGATAGGTTCATCAGTTTAGCTAGACATCTGATGTAGTTAAACTGCAGCAGCTATGTCTGAAGTGACTCTTACATATATTGGGTCAGCTTGGTAGCTACAGAGGGAAGCATACTGGCAAGCATAACCAAGGAGATCCACATGACAAACCGGTGTAAGTAACAAAGAACAGAAATTGGAGGAATCTCACACCTTTAAATAAACTGCTGCAAAATGAATGTACAGAGAAACCCTTAGTTTTGAACTATTCAGAACAAAGCACATTGCTGCAAATGGATGCACCAGTGCCAAGAAACTAAACCCAAGAACCATATACTATAATTCATGCTCCAGAGGTTCAGGGAGATTCAGCCAATTTTCCAACACAGTATGATAAATTTCTGAATCTGAGCTTTTGTAAGTAGTCTTAGTTATAAGAATGCTCCATTGCAGAGAGAGGAAAATACTCCAGAGATCTTGAAAAAAAGCAAACAAACCCAAAACTGGCAGGACATTTGGAAATATTTAAACTTTTATTTTTATTCTATTTTATATTATTATTTTTGTAAACAAGCTTTTAGAAACTGGGAATTGATTTCAGAATATGTATTGACTCCAAAATCACATTTAAAATTAAGTTAAAAAAGAGCCACTAGATATGAACTTCTAACAGTAATTTGGTGTTTTACTTTTCCTGGCACGTGTCAGTCAAGGATACACTGATATTTGCAGTGTTGGTCAGTCCTCAATCTCAGAAAAACAGGCCTACTGATGCAGGCAGGGAGAAAGATATTCACTTGAACTCAAGTACTAACTTTTCAGGGAAAATCCGCTATGGCGAACAAAGATGCAAGTCAAACTCTTCTAAATGGACGATCTTCATGACCTGCATTTTAATCTGGGGTCAGAATCCTTGCATTACATGCTTCTAGAATAAACATATGCCATAAGATGCTTTTTAGGAAGGGATTTTGATACTAAACTACACAAGAGCGTAATGCTGAAGTTCAGCAGTAGTATTCAAGGCTCCTACTACATGCAACATTCAGGTTTAAATTAATCAACAGGATGTGTTTTATTTGCCTTTTTTCCTTCAGAAGAATACAGTTACCAGATAGCAAGTTAGAGTAAACAATGATTTTTAATAAAAAATCCACCTTTGCTTTTCCTTTAGGAACATAGTAGATTCCAGAAGCTCGCAAAAGAAAGTAACGTTTCTTCCAAGACTTCTTGCCATCATCTTTCAGCCACAGGACTCCCTCAATTTCTGGCACTGTTACAGAACTTCCACAAAAACATTCCTATAGAGAACCAAAGGAACCATTGAAAAGAGAGAGAACATGCAGCATGCTAATTTTTTTTAATGATGAACTGACTGACTTTACAGTGCTGTAGTTGGAATTTCTTTATCTAGAGAACACATATCAGGAGCAATTTCTTCTGTACTCAGTTATAACATGGAGGGACCAATTATAAAGCAAAAAAAGGCAGTTCAAATCTTACAGGCCCATTTGATCTTTGAATTTTCTGAGCTAATTGCTTTTTTATTTAGAGAACACTAACAAAGGTGCTACTCAGCCACTACTGCGAAAGTTTCTTAAATGCTGCTTATCAACAATTGGTCCTGAAGTGCTCCAACTAATCCTAGTCAAATTTGGAGAACGAGTCCTAGTTCCCAAATATGCAAAAAGCCCAATTAATAATTACTTGGGCCCAATCATGATTCATCTCATACGTGTGCTTCTCCTACTAAATGCTCATACTACAAATGTTGGTCATGCTTTATATTAAATTTATATTGATAAAGGATTCCTAAAGGATTAACAGATGCTCCAACATATTTTAAAAATAACTAGTAGGTATTATAAAGGATTGTGAGAACATAAGTAGGTGGCGTAAATGCTGGTTGCATCTCTGTCATAGTTACAAGCAACCTGATGATTCAAGCAGTTTTTAGCAACTGTTTAACCATGTATTAAAACATCTCTTCGTAATTTAATAATCATTTATACATTTATAAATAAAACCTTAATAAGTGTAATCCAATATATTTTAGCCCTATTTTAAATATTTACTTTAGTGTTATTCCATTGAAATCATACTTATTTCCCAAAGGAAGCACACCCATTACCCTCCCATTTTGTATCCGAAGTGCTAGTCATCTAAATGTAACAGCTAGAAAACATTTTCAGTATTAGGATGTCTCTTCTTTCAAATGGCACAGAACTGTAGAAAATTGAGCCTAAGGTCATATTTAACATTTGATATTTTTTTCTATTTGTGGTTGCTTTTGTTCTGAAAAGCTGTTTAATTTTTTTTTCATTTTAATTAGCTCCCTTGTCTAATACATTTTTTTCTCCCTTGTCTCTATTATTTTGTATTTTGTGGGGGTTTTGATCTATTAAACTATTACTGTTTCAATTTCTTATACATTTGTTTAGCAACACAATTTTGGATACAACAAACTGCTGCCTGAGACTCAGCTGTATTATGCAAACCCAATACTATATGGGTAGCAGACAGAAGTTTGGAAAGTACCATTTCTAGAAAAAATGTTTATATTTTCATGGGATCAAACACTATGCTAGAGTCCTGCAAATCTCAACTATGTTTAAATACAACTGTAGATGGCACAGATTTGATCCCAGTACAAGACAAGATCTTTCGTTCAATTCTGCTGTTAACGTAATAAAATCCCCAAACATTTTTATTCACAAAGAACAGGGGAACATCTCCAAGATAAATACTTCACATTTAACATATCCTGCTTTACACTGCCAGGAAACTCACTCCTCTTCATTCATCAGGGTACATGTTAGCAAACTTTTAAGTTAAGTTTACCATAATGTAACTTAGAAATAAACACCACTCTCTACAATAGTAATCTTACCTCTAGCAGCACCTCTTTGTTTCTGTCTGCCATCTCAGAGGTTTCTTTTTTCCCCAGTAGATAGTTCTGCAGCAAGAGAAAATGAAAGCATAACACTTCAACTGAAGTTCTGAAGTACAACAAAGTGTTCTTTCTTTTTCACCTTTCCCTACTGGTAAGGGTGCAGCCATTCTCTAAGACTTCTCTGGTCTCCTAGTAATATAATCCACAATAAACACAGATTTAGAGCACACGAGTCATTGTGATGAATTGTTAAAGTGTACTTGGGGCCAAAAAAATTATACTGTGTATTTTAAGAAAACTTTTCAGTTGTTAGTTTATGAGAAATTACCTTAAGTAACAGCCTCATAGGCAAGATCTTATCCTACTCTTACAATCCTGTAACAGGGAGTCTTGGGCTCCTGGCTCCTGTTACTTTAATGAGAGAAAAGGCAGCACACAGAGCCCAGGAAGCTGAATAGGGACTAGCCACAAGAAGGAAGACAGCAAAGAAACACTGCTACATAAGTAGGGAGCTGCCCATTGGAGGGAAGGGGTGTACCTGTGGCAAGTTAGGAAATCTCTGCCTGAGGGGAGTTGTTTGCAAGGGACTTAGGGAGCTAAGGAAACAGGATAGTAGGACACAGTCTAGCTCATCCAGCAGGGAGGCTGCTAGAGCAGCAGTCACAAGCAAGGTTTTCTCTGTTTAAAAGTCCCAAATACTCTGATAAAAACACAAATTGTAAATTCTCCGATTAAAAACCTCAAAATCTGTATTTTTCCATGATTAAAATGAAATGCCACTATATATATAGGTATCAGTTGAACACAGTGTTTCACTGCTGTATTTACAATTTTGAAGCAATTTGAAGGCCTGCCAGTGCCACAGTCATACAAGCAGTCCTTGACTTAAGACATTTCGAGTTGCAACGAACAGCACTTATGACATTTATAAACTGACACCCTGTTTTGGCTTTCTGACGTCAGTTTCAACTTCAAAACGCTTGATCTGACACCACGCCAGCAAACAAGTTCGGTGTGTTGCCCATCTCCCTGGAGAACATCTGTCCAAACTTCCTTGAACACTTTTTTAAAGAAAGCAGACAAGACTCCAGAAAAACCTGCAACCAAGACTCCTGAGAAGACTCCAGCCAAGAACCCTTTAAAAAGTCCAGCAAACTCACCTTAGAGAAGTCCTTCCAAATCAATACGATTGCTATTTACAATATAAATACATTAATGTAGCTACATTACTCATCTATAATTATCCAAGTACAAATTCTGTGTTATTTTTGGTGAAAATAGGGTAATCAGACCTTGGTTCTGGAACCAATCCCCCATTTCTAACATTGCTCCTATGGGAAAATCAGTTCTGAGTTACAACGTCTCAACTTAAGACGTGGTTTTCAGGATCCAATTGTGTCATAAGTCTGAGGATTGCCTGTAATAAAATAAATTCTAAATACCTATATTTTGGCATTGATTTTGTTTTGTTTTTTTTATCATGGAAAACTGGAGCTCCCTGTACCCCCTTTGCTCATCAGAACACAGGTCCAGCTGTGGCTGTCCTTCCCCACTTCCCCTGCTGCTTTACAGGGCTGAGCAGCCCTGCTATGCTGTTGCCCTGCTCCTGCCTCTCATTGCCAAGCCACAGCCCCACCAAGCCCCACCAATGCTCCTCACTCCTGTCCCACGCCCCTATCCCTGCTGGTGCTGATCACCCCAGCCTACATTCTCCCGAGTCTGCCACCGCTCCTCACTCCAGACCCCCAGCATCTGCCAGCCTTGCTGGTGCCCTTCACTCCTGACTCTCACCCCCCAAGCCTTGCTGGTGCCCTTTACTCCCAACCCACATCCCCTCTACCCCCAGTGTGTGGGGAATGAAGTCAGTGTATGGGGAAGGGGGGATGTGGTCACAGGCAGCATGGGGAATTGGTGGGACACAGGCAATGCGTTAGGGGGTGGGGGACATGTGCCCCCCAAGATGCCTGCATCCACAGCAGGGCACAAGGTTGCAGCTGCGCCAGACTAGCGCAGGGCAGGAGCCACCTCCATAGCGCAGAGGGCAGGACCCAGTGTGGGAGGGAAAGCTGCACTACCATAGCCACCAAGGTGAGATGCCCTGTGCCTGCCCGGCAGCAGCGGGAGGCACAACTCTGCATTGCCACTGCACCTTATCTTGGTGGCCCATGGTGGTGTGATGCTCTGTCCTGTGCCAGGTCCCAACCGTTGGGCTGTAGAGGCAGCTCCTGCTCAGAGCTGGTCCAGCCAGGCTTCAGCCCTGCATCCCACTGTGGGCACAGAAATGGAGAGAGGGGGACGGGGACACGTGCTCTCCCCTCCCAACATGTTTCCTGTGCCCCCCCCATCCCCATAGACTTACCTGGAGGGAGCTGCCAGAGCTGCTCTCCACCACAGTCTGGCTGCCACATGCACATATACATATGCACATGCACAGGGAGACCCCTGTGTCCTGCTCCCCCCAGCCTCAAGCAGCCCTTTGCATGTTGCAACTCTGCCAGCAACCTTTAAAGGAGAAAATCCACATTTTTCTGTGGTAAACAGAAAGCCTGGATCCCTGGTCATAAGCTGCTGTGCCAATCTCCCTAACCAGAAACCCCTGATCAGTTGGAGCACCACCTGACTGGAAAGGGCAGGGCTTAGTCTGCATACAAGTCAAGGGCCTGAGCCAGGTCAGGCAAGGCTGGCCCAGAAAGCTGCAGAGTGAAAAGCTCCTGGTCATGGATGGTAGGAAAGGACTCTGCTGACTCCTGGAATCCCCTAAAAATGCAAGTAACGCACTGAAGGCTTGCTATCAGGGGGATGTAATCTAGGGCAAGGGAAGGCATGGTTGCTCTGACAGTAAGTTACTGTTGATGTATGGATTTAGTGCAGCTTTAATTTATATCACAGCCAGTGCATTTATATTCCTTCATTACAGTTTAATCTGATGGTTTTGGTTTGGGTGTGCCAGGGGTTGGCAGAGGTTCCAATAGTGCCTAAGGCAGGGGCGGCCAAATTCCAGGCTGCAGGGCCCCTAAACAATTTAGAAAATTAATATTTATCTGTCCCAAGCTGTCTGTCATGCGGCCCTCAATGGCTTGCTAAAATTGAGTAAGCTGCCCTCCAGCTGAAATAATTGCCCACCCCGACCTAAGGGCATGTGGGGGTGTCCTGAGCCCAACAGGGGCCAGGGGCTCAGGACATGGAGTGGGTTTTGGCTTAAACGCAGGTGTCAGCCAAGAAGAGGGTCGCCTAGTTTGGGCAGATGCCAGGCAGGGTCAGGAGACCCAGGCAGAGAGAGCCAAGGGAAGCCCAGTGCCCAGACCAGGGCAGAGACAAGGCCAGGGGTCCTAGACAAACAAGAGCCAGAGCAGGGGAAGGACAGGGCCAAGGGTGTCTGAGAAGGACTGATACCAGGGCAAAGGGGTTCAAGATCCAAGGAAGAGAGATGGATTGGTACCCATAAGCTCAGTCTGGGACAGTGGACTGCAGCTAGAGGGCCCAGCAAAAGCAAAGGGGTGGAGACCGAGAAGACCAAGGCCCCAACAAGGGAATGATTTCACAGTAACACTTGCAAGGCATGGGTGTGGAGTAAGGGGCAGTTGGAACCACGCAACAGCCAGGGCTACAGGTGCCCTGGGGTGGCACATATGGGTCAAAAGGACCTACTTAGCCTGACAGAGGCAGAACTGAGAGCAGAGCAGGGTCAAGGAGGGACCTGCCAGCAGCTAGAAGAACTAGGGCTCACTGAAGGATACTCAGGTAGCCTTTGCTTTGATCAAAGCATGATGGGTAAGAAGGGGAGGGCACCCTAGAGCTGGAGCAGGGCAGGGGTTGCGTAGCCACCAGGGAGTGTCATGGTCACCCTGGAACACAAATCCCATTACAAAACCATAAAGCCAATCACTGGCCAGTTTAATACATATAGAGATAACACGAAAACTCAGGATAAAAGTTAGATGAGAAAAATCTGAACTTTTAACAGACTTGCTCATTCACTGCAAGAAGTACATGTAGAGGTATTTCTACTTCCTTCCACTCCACCTCTATAGTTTCTGCAAATAAAAATATTTCTATGAAGATTTTTTTCCTAGTGGCCAAGTAGTTATTTTTCTTCTCCTTTGTTTTTTAAGTTACAGTTCGTATGTCCTATGGGTAAGAGTAATGATACTGAACAATCTCTTAACTAGTACAATGATCCTGAATTCTTCCTCACCTAATCTGAAAGCATTTGATGTAGTGAAAGGGAACATCTTCTGCACCCTTTCATGTTCTCGTGTTCTTTCCAGAGGGAGCAACATTCACGGTGTTAGATCGGACCCAACCTTTTAACCAAGGTGAAATATTTATTTGTGTATATTCTGCACTGCTGTTTTATGCTGGTGGCCCACTCTTAAGGATAATTAGTAAAAAGAAGGGGTTTCAGGCATAAGGACTAAGTTTTCAAAAGTACCTACAATTTTGGGTGCCTCATCTTGAGGTACTTAGCAGAAACCTGTTTTTTGGGGGGAGATGTGCGACGCTTGTTGAAAAATCATGTTTATTTACAGTATGTTCAGGTGGGAATGCAAGAACTGAAGCATCCAACATCACTAATAATTTTTTTTGTAGTTCAGCACCAGGGGCTTACTCTGCCACATATTCTACAGGCATAAAAACATAGCATATGCTGCAATGGACCACAGCATAAGTAGAAAACATGTAGACAAGAAGCAGAAAGAGCAGCTATAGTAATGTTAAATATGCTCCTTGTTAATTCTATATCTTTCAAGCTGTATGTTTTTGGAGTTTTTTTTGCTTCTTTTTCTACCTTTGTCCCCTCGGTGCTTCTAGCCCTCCAGCATGATATTACTGTTTTCTGCTTGTGCCTATTAACAGAAAACCCTAACTACCATACCTCAGCTGCTAATTACTGAAAACAGCTATTTTTCTCCTCTTAATTGGTTGATCTAGGGACACAAGTGAAAAAAAAGCAACTCCTTGGGGACATGTGCTCTCCCTTTTCTTCTTTCCTATCAGGTGATTGTCTCTGTCCCACTGTGACAGAATCCACATTCCACAGGTAGCCATTAGTAGTAACAACACCAGGCAAACAAGCTCAAACCCTATCCCCCAAACCTTTGGAGGTGAACAGGACTAGATAATGGTGAAAAATCCTTGTGAAGTGGTCAGATGGGCTGCTATGCAGTAGTGTAAAAAGTCGACAGAAGGTGCAAAGGAGTGGGGGGATACAGGAGGCTGGCACAAAAACAACAGTCAGTCTATGCACTGCTGCTACCTAGGGCACAAAGATGCCTAGCACACTAGCTTGAAAGTTATATTTGAAAGTATTCTCAAACTTAGAAAATGGATTGCTTAGATCAAGATTTTATAGGGGGCATTTTATTCTGCACTGACCACAATGTGTATTTTGGACCTACGGTCAAAAGACTAAACTAATCTGTACTTGTTTGTACAGATGCCAATATAAAAAGAAAAATGTTAAAATGCGTACTATCAAGAGAAGTCTATAATCTGATTTTTTTTCTTAACTTCAAACACAGCTTCACACTTACCTGGGGATTTTTGAAAAGAGCGTATTTTTCTATACGTTCCACAAACATAAGTTTGTTTTGACTGTCTCTTGTCCAGTTCAGAAGGTTTTCAACTAAATTTTCATGGTCCTCAAAGATTCTCTCTGTATAAATGACAAAAAGCAAAGATAAAAAATTCTGTTCTGTTACATTTTGCAATATGACTTATAGTTTCATAGTTTCTAGGGTCAGAAGGGACCTGAGCAGATCATCTAGTCCGACCCCCTGCCATGGCAGGAAAGAATACTGGGGTCAAACAACCCCAGCAAGATGTTCATCTAACCTCCTCTTAAAAACCCCCAGGGTAGGAGCCTGCACCACTTCTCTTGGAAGTTGGTTCCAGACCCTAGCCGCCCTGACTGTGAAGTAGCGCCTCCTGATATCTAACCTAAACCTACCCTCTGCCAGCTTGTGACCGTTATTCCTGGTCACTCCTGGCGGTGCTTGAGGGAACAGTGACTCCCCCAATGCCTGCTGATCTCCCTTGACTAGTTTATAACAGGCCACAAGATCCCCCCTCAGCCTTCTCTTTTGGAGGCTGAACAGGGTCAGGTCCCGCAGCCTCTCCTCATAGGGCCTGCCCTGTTGTCCCCTGATCATATGAGTGGCCCTCCTCTGGACCCTCTCCATGCTGTCAACATCCCTCTTGAAGTGTGGCGCCCAGAACTGGACGCAGTCCTCCAGCTGCGGCCTGACCAGTGCCGCATAGAGGGGGAGGATCACCTCTTTGGACCTGCTCGAGATGCATCTGTGGATGCATGTCATGGTGCGGCTGGCCTTCCTAACTGCCTCTCCACACTGCCAGCCCATGTTCATCTTGGAGTCAATGATGACCCCAAGCAGATTGCAGCAGAAGGAAGGAAAAACAGGTACAGGGGCCAGTTTGATAAAATGGAAGGAAACTCATGAAAACTGAAAGATAAAACAGGTTTATTTCAAACTGGCACATTTGAAACAATACTGTAAGACATACATCTACTATATCAATGTATTGTACAAACTCTAAACATGCACTTTTTCCATCTGCAAAATTTTATTAGAGAACAAGCTATTATTAACTGTAGAATCGACCTTCTCATTAATACAAAGGGACTAGAAAAAAATTGTGTAATTTCAATAAAAACGTAGCACAGTTAGAAAGTTATCAAAGGCACAATTATTTCTCAATCAATGAATAGTTATGGAAAGAGACTTATTCACTGTTGCCACAAATTCCTCAACCATAATGAATCTAGTAACAAACAATTGTCATGGGGGAAAAAATCCTAAACCTCTCAAGTCTGCAGTTGCAGAATGTAGGTTATTGAATAAAGAGAGTTTGGTCCCAGGAAGTGATATGAAGACAGATGCCTGCTCATTTTAAAGAAACACACTGCTGTACCATTAATGTAAAATATTAATAATTGCTTCAGAGAAGGCTTAACTATCTTTTTGATCCACAAAGTATCAAACAGCACAGGGCAATCAGAATAAGCAGAAGGAAAAACAAGGAGTAAAAGCAAGAAATATACAGAAACGATGCAGAAATATATGAGAAGCCCCATCTAGAAAAGAGACTAAACAGAAAGTTATGTCTTCGGGACACTTTTGGACCAACCTTTTTCTCCCTAGAAGTTTTTTAGGGAAGACACCCCCCCCCCCCCCCCCGCTTCTCCCAAGTCCCTTTCTTCTCTTTGTTATGGAGAATATGCTTTCAGGTTCTGGACTTTCATTTGGACTTCCTTTCCTTTCCTTTCTAGTGTCCTTTTGTCAAAATATTTTGGACTTGGCTGACTTTTCATTAGTCCATTAAAGGAGGATGTGATTTACATTTAGTTTTACAAATCTAAGATTCATAGATGCTAGGGTCAGAAGGGACCTCAACAGATCGAGTCCGACCCCCTGCCTAGGCAGGAAAGAGTGCTGGGGTCAGATGACCCCAGCCAGATCCCTACCTTGGGGGTCTTTAAGAGATGCCTGGATAGGCGAGAGCACCACCTCCCTTGGAAGCCCATTCCAAAGTTTTTCCTTATGTCTAGCCTAAATCTGCTCTCTGTCAGTTTATGACCATTGTTCCTTGTTACCCCAAGAGGTGCCCTAGTGAACAGAGCCTCTCTGATCCCTTGCTGTATCCCCCTAATTAATTTGTAAGTGGCCATGAGATCACTTCTCAGCTTTCTGTTGTGGAGGCTGAAGAGGTCCAGGTCCCTCAGTCTGCCCTCACTGGGCTTCTCCTGTTAGCCCCATACCATATGAGTGGCCCTCCTCCGGCCCCTCTCAAGTCTATCAACATCCTTCTTGAAGTACGGTGCCCGAAACTGGATGCAGTACTCCAACTGTGGTCCGACCAATGCTGCATAGAGGGGAAGTATCACTTCTTTGGTTCTATTTGTCATACATCTGCTGATGTATGATAAAGCGCGAGTAACTTTGCTGATGATTTCATCACATTGACGACTCCTGTTCACCTTGGAGTCCACTATGACTCTGAGATCCCTTTCGGCTTCTGTGCTGCTGAGAGGGTCATTTCCCAGCCAGTAGGTGTGCTGAATTTGTACCCCAGGTGCAGCACTCTCCACTCGTCCTTGTTGTACTGCATCCTATTGTGTACTGCCCACTTTTCTAACCTGTCCAGGTCTGCCTGTAATCATTCTCTACTCTTCAGAATATGCATTTCACCCCACAATTTAGTATCATCTGCAAACTTGGACAGAGTACAGTTCACACCCACATCCAAGTCACAGATGAAGACATTGAAGAGTACAGGTCCAAGGACTGAACCCTGCAGGACCCCACTACCCACATCCTTCCAGGTTGATACCGACCTGTCTACTACCACTCTCTGGGTGCGACTGCTAAGCCAATTTGCCACCCACTGGCACCTGTAAACACCTATATTACAGCCTCTTAATTTATTTATGAGATGACCTTCCAAGAAAGGAGATGGGTCTGACTAGAAATTAGAGGGATCACTTTGCTGTCTACCACAGGAAAGATCAATGAGAGAACTGTCTCCCCTTCCACTTGATGAACAGCTCCAACTGGAATAGCAGTATGTATTCAGGGCATCAAGAAGCACAATTGACATGATCTTCACCACTCATCAACTACAGGAAAAATGCTGGGAACAACATTAACCTCTCTTCATGGCCTTCTTTGACCTCATGAATGCCTTAGACTTTGTCAGCTAAGAAGTGCAATGGAAGGTCCTTCTGAAGTACGGATGTCCACTGAAATTCATCACCACCCTTTCCCTGCTCCGTGACTCCATGTGAATGGTGGTTCTCAGCAATAGATGTATAACAGATCCCTTTGAGGTTAAGATGGGAGTTAAGCAAGGCTGCATTATCACTCCAACACTCTTCTCGATATTCCTTACTGCAATGCTACACCTAACCACCAATAAGCTTCCAGTTGGACTGGAGCTAAACTACTGAATGGATGGTAAGCTGTTTAATATCAGCCAACTCCAAGCCAAAACCCTGACCACAGTCCTGGAGGTCCAGTACACTAATGATGTGCTCACTTGAAAGCAGATATTCAGGCAACTGTCAATGTCTTTACTAAGGCATACAAGAAAAGGAAAGGGGAGGGGAGGGGGCTAGGATTCAGAGTGACTTAGACAAATTGGAGGATTGGGCCAAAAGGAATCTCATGAGGTTCAACAAGAACAAGTGCAAAGTTCTGCAGTTAGGACAGAACAATCCCACGCGCCAGTACAAGCTAGGGGGTGGCTGGCTGGGCAGCAGCTCTGCAGAAAAGGACCTGGGGGTTACAGTGGACAATAAGCTGAATATAAGCCAGCTGTGTGCCCTTGTTACCAAGAAGGCTAACATACTGGGCTGCATTGGTAGGTGCGTTGCCAAGAGGTCAAGGGAAGTGGTTACTCCCCTCTATTCAGCACCGATGAGGCCACATCAGGGGTGCTATGTTCAGTTTTGGGTCCTCTGCTACAGAAAGGATGTGGACAAATTGAAGAGTCCAGTGGAGGGCAACAAAAATGGTGAGGGGGCTGGGGGACATGATTTATGAGGACGGGCTGAGGGAACTGGGCTGATTTGTTTGGGGGGGGTGGAGAGTTAATAGCAGCCTTCAACTACCTGAAATGGGGTTCAAAAGAGGATGGAACTAGACAGTTCTCAGTGGTGGCAGATGACAGAACAAGGAGCAATGGTCTCAAGTTGCAGCAAGGGAAGTTTAGGTTAGCTATCAGGAAGAAGTTTCTCACTAAGAAGGTAGTAAAACACTGGAACAGGTTGCCCAGAGAGGTGATAAAAACCTCCAAGGATGGAGATTTCAAGACCTGGCTAGACAAAGCTTTGGTTGCAATGATCTAGTTGGGGATGGTTCTGCCTTGAGTAGGAGGTTGGATAAGATGACCTCCAGCGTTCCCTTCCAACCCTAATTTTCTACGAAAACGGGACTGACACTTACATTCAGAAGACTACAGTTGTTCATCAACAAGCCCTTAATGAGCAGTCCCCAGCTCCAGTAATTCAGATTCACAGTGAGACTCTGGAGAACAATGACTATTTCCTGTACCTTGGAAGCCATCTCTCGCAGAAGGCCGATATAGATGAAAAAATCCAACATCGCCTTAAAAATGCAAGTCCAGCCTTCAGATACCTGAGCAAATGGGTATTTGAAGGTTGTGATATCAGATCCGAAACCAAGCTCATGGTTTATCCCTTTACTGTAAAGAGCTGAGATGTGGACAACGTACAGGAGATACGAAATTGCTGGAGAAGCACCTTCTACGCTGCCTGAGGGAGATTCTTGGAATCCAGCAGGAAGACAGATGCACCAAAATTAACGTCCTCTCACAAGCCAACACCATGAACCTGAAGGCAATGATCTTCCAACATAAACTTTGCTAGGCCAGCCACATCATCTGGATTTCTGACTCCGGACTCCAAGACAAGTTTTATTTTCTCAGCTCAGTCAAGGGGTATGCTCAAGAGGAGGACAGAGAAAGTGCTTCAAGGGCAAGCTCAAGGCCAACTTGAAAAAAATGCACCACTAACATTCACTCAGCAGAAATGGTGTGTGGCAGACCGAATCAAGAATCCAGAGCCACCCACCTCGCACAGAAACATGGGCCCAAGTTGCAACAGAGTCTGTTGATCCCATATTGGCCTCGTCAGCCATTTTTGGACCCAATGATAAAGCAATAACGAACAACAATCACCCTTGACTGCAAGGGATTGCTGCTGGTAGTGAGCCCTTCATGCAAAGAAACAGCAAAGTGCAGAACTAAAACCTGAATATTAACCAAAAATATTAAAATGATTAAATGTAATCCCTTGTAGTGAATGATGGAAAAAATTAAACTAATCTAAAGAGGCACTGAAAACTACCAGGTCAAGTAGTAACACTACTAAGAAAACAAGTAGGAATCAACATTACTAATAGGCTTACTAACCCATTTGTAATTCAGAGATGGTTTCTACCAGTGACCAGTCCAAGCTGTAACCGCAGTGGGATTTATCCATCAGATTGTCCAACACTTGTCTCACTGTCTGCCTCTCATCTACCATCATTGTTTTGGAGCTGTCATCAGACATATGGACTCTGATCACCAGCTATAAGCAGAAAAAGAAAAGCGATTAATTTCACATACTGCTTACTGACCCTAGATTACAAGAATAAAATTAAACTTATGTTAACATGTATATGATGTAATCCAAATAATTTTTCCCCCTAAAATATAAATATCAAGATTCTCACTTCAAAGCACACTTACCAGAAGACCACATTTCCCTTTGCATTCTGTAAAAGTTATATTCCACCAATAACGAAACTGAGGACAGATGCCAATAGAGGCTATCCCAATTGACAAATAGCATCTCCACAGAATTAATTCCTATGGAAATTGATGAACTATTCTTTAAAAAATGAAGCTGATCCTGAATTATTTCCAATGATGTACCATATAAATACTTATTACGTTTTCTTTTTATTTCAGTTAAAGCATGCAAGTATACAAGGCTGTTATATAATTTTCACTTAATTGTACGAGAGATGCATGCATCACAAAGCCACTATTATTCATAGGTTATATTTTTCATCCCTTTAGCATCTTGATTTCCCTGACTTAACTTGTCAGAATCAAGAAAAAATGGTATTTGAAGCAAATATTAGTTTTGGTTTGAAGAATTCAAATATTTGAAAATTCATCTTCATCTCTAGGGTATTTTAGCTTTCCTACTCACTAAAACCCAACACATTCTTAAAGCAGTCTTAGATGCATAGTAGGAACTCTGTTCTTAGATCTAACTTAAAGAGTCACAATTGCATGTAAATGAAATACACAGAACATATCACAAGCATCTTTCCAAATGAAGGTTGTCAATGCAGACAGATCATATTAAATTTAAAAATTGACATATCATAAAAAATTGTCACATTCTGCTGCATTTTGTGCAAACAGTATCAATTAACTGTTGGAATATCCAAGTTGAAAAATTAAACTGACCTTATTTTAAATTGCTTTATTTAAGGATGGAGCAGGGGAAAAAAGCACTGTTTTCAAAATTTATTTGCCACTCATTTCCCCGCTCTTTCACTAGTATTGTAAAGACACTATTGAAGAAAAAAATCCACTTTAATTCTATAACTTATATTGAATTAGTAAAACTGAAAGAGCTTTATATTTTTCTTTCCAGCAGTTATACTACTTGCTTCCTTTCTTTGCTCCTCATTCAGATGCAAAGTTAAAACAAATGTATTGATTTACTTTTAATTCTTGTACAATAGAAAAGCATCACAGCATTTAAGTACTAAATACAGAATTTAAAATTTTTTTGGGATTTAAAAATATTGATAGTCTTCCTATTAGTGCTGAAACATAGATTTATTTATAGTACATATATAAATACTGATCCTAAGCCACTTGACAATGTTCATAAATGTCAAAACACCATTAACTTTGAAATAGCCTGAGGTGAAACATTCAGTTTTCCTCATTTAATATTCTTCTGCCTTTTATTAATTGTAGACTGTGTCAAGTTGAAAGTTGGAGTACCTGACATACACCTATTGAATAAGAAGCTATAAAGAAAAAAAAAAGCCAGAATTAAACATGGGGAGAGGGGAAGCCCCTTGTCTTTGAATTGCATACAAGGGCAGTGGGAGGGCAGGCAGCTGCTGCAGCCTGGGGACCAGCCCCTACCCAAGGTCAGGGCTGTAGTGGCAGCTACTGCCTGCCCCTTCCCAACCCCCATGCTGCCCATGTACACCATCAGCTCCCCCCTGCAGCTTCTTCCTCCACACAGCCTCTGCTCCCCACTCCTGCCCTTCTCCCTCCCCCTCCTTACCTTGCTCCATGCTGGCAGGCTCTGTCCATGTTACAGCCTGGGGTACACAGCTGCTATGGGGGCTGAGGCTGTGCTCCATAAGGGAGGAGGAGCCTGCTGGCATGGAGCAAAGGTAAAGGTGGGGGATGAAGGGGGAGCAGAGGCTGGGGAGAAGGGCAGGAGGAAAAGCAGATGGGGAAGGAAAGGCAGGCACAAGCAGGAGGAAAGCTATTTGACCTCCTCACCATCTGCAGCCCCACTGCTTGCCTCCTTGCAGTGGTGGTGGTGGTGGTTGTGGTTAGGGAGACATGAAGCAAAAGCTGTGGGGTGGAGGAAGAAAACAGAGGCTGGGGGGGAAGGGGTGGGGATGAAGAGGTGAAGCAGAAGGGGAAGGGGTGCCTGAAGCTATGGCGGGGGTGGGGGGACAGGCACAAGCAGGGGGCAGGTTTCATGATCTCCCCGTATCACCTTCATCCCCACTGCCTGGCTGAGAATGAATTAAAGGCAACCTTCCAATAATTAGATTCTATATATGCAAAATAATAAAATGATAAATTTTCCATGTATGGAATTTAATTATAGGAGGTCATCTTAAATTTGAATAATACAGTAAATGCAACATTAAGTCCTTTTTATATTATTAAGATAGCATAACAACTATTATCAAACAGAGATGAGCAGAACTGAACTGAGTTCATTTCCTGATTAAATGAATATTAATTTAGCATCTGGTAAAATAAAATAAATACAGCTCACCTTTTTCACCTGTGCCTCTTTAATCTTCTCCAAAGCAACCCTGATCTTCTCAGCTTTCAGTTTAGCAGCCTGCTCCTCCTGTGGGGACACAGCATTTCAGTTAAACAAATGTCAGACTGATTTTAAGGGGTCTGCAACTTCTCATAGTGAGACTACCATATACTAGAACTTGAAATGAAATATTAGTTACAGATACACTAATATATAAAGGAACAACCACTGAAAATTAAAACTCTTAAACTTTTGTTTCACCTATCTATCCAATATACACATCAGGCACTGTGCCTCTTGATAAAATCCAATTGTTTTTCTATGCTTTGTGACCCAATGTTACAGTGCTCCATGACATTATTTCTAAAAAAAAAAAAAAAACCCCACCAAAAATTGCAAATCTGCCCTTCCCCCTCCCTGTCTCTTGCAGGGGTGTGCAAAACAGGTCATATTCGATTTGGATTCGACCCAAATCTGGGACAGTGATTCGATTCGTTGATTCGGATCACTTTCCCAATTTGATGCTGATTTGGAGAATCAGCAATTTGGCCACAGACACAGCTTTAAATGTTTTTCTACATACCTCAAGGTACCAGGTGCAGCTTATGAATGCTGTGATGGTGGGCCAGATGGAACAGGAGTGCAGGGGGGAAGGGGCTTGGCGGCAGAAGTACTTTTGGTCCACTTCTGGGTCTGCTGTCAAGTGCAGTCCCACCCCCACCTGATCAGCCATGGGGGGACCCCATGTGCCACCCCCAGATCCAGGAGGCACCAGTTGCCAAGCCAGAGGGGAACAGGGAAGGGGGCCTCTGCACACTCTCTGGTGGACCCAGAAGTGGACTGGAAATGCTTCTGGTCCACTTCTGGGTCTGCTGCCAAGCACACTGGGGACCCCCCCCCCCCCCCGTCTATGCTCCTGTTGGACAGTCCATCTGCCCCAGCATCTCAGCACTCACAATCTGCCTGGTACCTTGAGGTATGTAGAAAAAACATTTAAAACTGTGTCTATGTCCAAATCATTGTATCAATTTGGAGGGTTCTGATTCAATTTGGAGAGATTAAAGGGTCCTCTGATTCTATTCAGAGATTCAGCACCGAATAGGGGCGAATCTCCACTGAATCGAATCAGTGACCAAAGCTTCACACAGCCCTAATATCTATCTATCCATCTAGATATATATACAGTTGAACACAATGTTTTATTGATATATTTACAGTTTTAAAGCAATATGGAAACCTACCAGCAACAAAATCGCTATAATAAAATAAATTCTAAATCTATGTAATTTGGCATTTGATTTGGGGTTTTTCCATCATGGAAAATCAGAGCTCCTGCTGAGACTAGTCTGTACACCCCAGGGAATTATATGCAGAAAAATGCAAAATTACGCACATAAATTCAAAATTATCCGCAGGAAAACTCAAAGTTATGCACAATTAATTACTTTTATTTTTTACAAATTAAACTAAATATACCACTATTTGAGCCTTCCTTAGAAATATATGCAGGTACTTTGTATAGTTGGGGGGTTGGGAGTGGAGTGTGTACGCAGGGGGTGATTTGTGAAGATGTGGCAGGATGTATGGGGGGGTTTGCGGGCAGCTGTGGTGTTCATGGGGAGGTTGTGAAGGGGTGTGGGGTTTGTGGTACACAGCCCCCACCACTGGCAGCTCAGTAGCAGCGGGGCCTCAGGGTGGTCATGGCCACAGGAGGCACCCCTGGCTGAGTCCCAGGCTCTTCCCCTTCTTCTCCCTCTCCCCCCTCCCCAGGACAGGGCTTAGGGTTTCCTGCCCTTTATTCAAGAAGCTCTTGCAGGCTAGAACTCTACCAGCCTTCAGAGAGCTCTTTGCAAAAATGCAAAATCCACATTTTCCTCTGTTAAAATGGAAAATCTGCTTCCTCCTCCCCCCCACGTCAGTTAAAAGGGAAAATCTGCATTTTTTTTTCTGTTTTTCTATGGGAAACAGAAAACCCGGAGCCCTGCTTATCTTGTATTGTCCATTACAGAATGCTCTAAATTTGTCAAACATATACAACTATCACATCAGGTCAAACCACATTCCTAAACCATGGGCAAGTAAACAGATTCAGTAAATTTTCATTTTATCAATGTTAATATCACATTGAGAATTACCAGAATTTAATGTCACAAAAAATGTAGGGGGGGGTGTCCTTTAAATACAATTTCACACTGCCCTATCAGTATAGAAAGCTTTTAACCTATTAAACCTGTCTGCAATCATTAAATTTTTGGAACATAATATCTTACCGCCATTAAGTCCACACAGCACTTTCCTTATTAAAATTAAAATAGCATTCAGTCACCAAACATTTTGATATTCTTCCTTTGAATAATCTGTTACAACTTGAAATTCCTTAAAAATTTAGTAAATTTAAATCTATTCTAGTATTTTCTTACCCCAAAGAAACTAATATACTTCAATACTATCAATATTTGCTTTTTTTCAGCAATAAGCCATGAATAATGCTCTTGCAATAGAGTAGATATGGTCTACTGAAACAAGACCTTTTGCTTGGGACTTCTGCATGTATATTACGAATTTCAGAATTCTAAGATCTGGATCACTATAGTGGGAAATATCAAGTACCTCCATCTTGTAGATCATTATGGACTTCAACTAGAAAGCCATACAATGGGGGAAAAAAGCCAGCCCCCTCAAAGAGACTACTTAGATTGATGTCAGAGGGGTAGCACAATTATTCACAATAACAGACGCTAACACCAACTCTACCAATTTGTTCTTGAGCATTTCATTGTATAAATATAATCCTTGTGTTCCTGCTTTTTATTTAAATGACAGAGGTTTATCCATCTTCAAAATCTGTGCATAGTTCCACTAAGAATAGCATGGTTATAGGCATTTTCCACTTCTGTGGTGCTCCTGTTATTATCTTTATCCTCTAAAGTGGCTTCTTCCTATGTTATTTTGCTTTACTCATGCTTCCTTCACGCTCAGACTGTACTACCATATCACACAATGGAGAAAGCAACAGCTGGGAGGGCAAGTGACTTGCTTGTGAGAAATATAACCCTTCTCAGTAAAAGGAACTAGCATATTGACGAAAGCAGTAATAATGGAGCTTGAAACATGATATGAAAAGTTAATTAGCAAGGAACAATGCTTTTTCTTAAGTTAGTAAGAGTTAAGATTCTTTTTTATTAATGAAAAGATGGTATCACATAACTTGGCAAGGTTAAACCAGATTAATATTTTATTTTTAAGAAGGGGGGAAGAAATCAGGCTAAAGATTTTAGCCTGGAAAAATGTTTAATTTTAACAGAAGTATAAAAATCTAGAATTCTAATAAATTCTTCTTAATCTTAGCTGTTTTCATTTACAAAACACCAAAAAACAAAGAAAAGCTCTATTTAATTTTTGGATGGGAAATGCTCTAAAATGAATTATTTCACGGTCTGGGACTAGTCTTGCCTCTCCTCAATCCAAGAAGAAGAAAGTAGATCTTTTTTATATATATATATATATCTATCTATCATGCAAGCTTTGACGTTTACAGCTTTTAAAAGGATGCCCCTAAAGACAGTCATAAGCCTTCTTTTCTGTACAGGGGTTGGAAATGCATTGATTTATCTTCACCTAAGTGGCCCAAATTTCTACCCTCTTTCACTTTGCACCTGTTCACAGTGAGTGTTTAATGACACCAAATCAAAGTGGTAGAATTTCACACTCATTTTTGCATAGGTGTACATAACTACATAAAGTGCTAAACAGGGTGGGTTTGGTTTAAATCAATCCAATTTAAAATCACTGCTCAGGGAGCCTCCATTTATTCACTGTTTTCTACAAAAAGTGCATTCTTGTTATTTGATATAAACGTAATACATTTTATTCACAACTCAGAGATAGATGTAGGTTTCATTATTAGAAGGTGCACACTATACATTTTAAAGCAGTAATTTGGAGATTTTTTTCAGATTAATTTTGCAGCTACATCAGAAAACTGAATTATGATTTGGTTATTTTATTTACCAAAGCTAACTGAAGCAGATACTTGTGAAGGCATTGGGAGGCGAACTATTCCCAATTCACTAAATTAATCATGGATATTTTTCCCCATGCTGTATTAGGCAGACATCAAATGAGCGCTGCAGCCATATTATTAGCTTGGGGCTTCCTTTACTTTCTTTTAGATTTCTTCTCATCTTTGATTTCTTCTCTCTCTCTCATGGCCTGGCAAGCCTGCTGCTAGGATGGACTTTCCATTCTACCATACAATTCCCTTGCTAGATCTGAAATCAATAGTGAGGCTATACTCAAGAAACATATCCCCCTCAAGACTTCTAGAATATTCTGCTCGAAACATTTCTCCTTCATTTCTATTGCCCCATGCTCTTTGCATTCATCTCCAGACTCCTACTCCATCCTCAACAATCTTTTATTCCTTTAACTTCCTGAAACTTTGCACTTTTAGAAAGAGGTAAGGGCTTGATTTTGTGTACATGAAGTTGCAGAGAGCAAGCAGGCTGATGGGTAGGTAATCAGGTTGGTTATCTTTCATTTGAATATAGCACTGTTAACAAGGATGTTGTCTCTGCAGATACAAGTCCAGCTTGAGAACTGAAACTAATCATCACAGAGATTTTCATAGATTGCATAGACATTAGGGCTGCAAGGGACCTTGTAAGATCACTGGGTCCAGCCCCCTGCCCAAAGGGCAAGAAGTCAGCTAGGGTCAGTGGATCCCAGCAAGATAAGAATCCAAATGTTTCTTAAAAGTGTCCAAAGTAGGTGCTTGCACTACCTCTGGGGGGAGTCTATTCCAGGCCTTGGGGCCCAGACGGTAAAGAAATTTTTCCTTATGTTCAGCCTAAAATGGTCTTGGAGGAGTATGTGACCATTGGACCCATCATACCTTGGGGTGCTTTGGTGAACAGGTGCTCCCCCAGTTCCTGATGCACACCCCTTATGTACTTATAGGCTGCCACCAAGTAACCCCTAAACCTGAGCTTCTCCAGGCTGAAGAATCCCATGGCTCGCAGCCTATCTTCATAAAACTTGTTCTCTCTTGCCCTCTGATCATGCATGTGGCTCTCCGCTGGACTCTTTCTCCACATCCTTCCTAAACTGTGGAGCCCAAAATTGGATGCAGTACTCCATCTGTGGCCTCACCAAGGCCAACTGCAGCAGGAGGATGACATCCTGGGTCTCGTTTGAGATGCACTGGTAGATGCAAGCCAGAGTTTTGTTCACTTTGCCAGCTGCGGTATCCAGTTGGTGCTTAATGGGATCTTCTAAGTCCCCCTGGGTAGAGTGGTTTTCTTTAATCTTTACTAATCTATAGAGTAGCCTCTGGGGACCCCATAAGATTGGGCCCCTAATACAGTCCATGGCCTGTTGTGACCTATGTATAAAACTTTTCTAAAAAGGTTACATGAATATATTGGTCTCAAATAGTATACAATTAAAAGTTATAATCTTTATTCCATGATGATATCTTTGAGCTTTAACATCTTTAATTAAAACTTTCTTTATATAGATTTATTTTTTAAAGCACCTTAACAAAAACAAAGCTTAAATAGAAAAAATTGTAATAAAATAAATCATTGATTTTCATCTACCTGGATACTGAACAACAAAGACTCTGACCTACAGCCTTTATATAACTGTTCACTGAATACAGCCACAAGTTAGCCATTCAATCACAAACTGACAACCGTTAAGCACAAATGTTTAGGTTATGCAAGAACATCAGATTCAGAAACTCAATGATTTCCTTAAAATTGGCAGCTTTATGTCACTTCTCAAGGGTGAAATAGCTATAATGAGATCTCATTAATTCAAAACGTATTATTGCACTGTGAATAGAAATAAAAACAGGTAACTGGAACTGGTTTATTTAGTCATTATCATTTTTTTTTTACCAGACTATTAAAAGGCACAAAAAAAAAATATACATAAGAAAAATACGTAGGATGTGCAGCAGCATCACTGAGATGAGCTGGCACTAAGGACTTTACTTTTTTTTATATTTTTTGAGTTTGCACATCTTACTCTACATTAGTAAATCATCTCCTTACATTTAGATTTTCCTTTAATAGAAAATGCTGCTGTGTTTAATGAGCAATTAAGTAGTACCAATTACACTAAATCACACTTTACTTAAGTAAATTTGGTAGATAATGAATTCACTCATATTTACAATGCTAAATATGGTACTGTACTTGAAAGTTTTCTCTAGACCAGGGATTCTCAGTGAGGGTGCTGCAGGACCCTGAGTAGCCTTGACATCTTTTCAAGGGTGCTGTGGGTCGCCACATGATGTTAGCACTGTTAGAAGTGAAAAAATGATTCACAAGATAAGCTCAGAGATTTCAAACAGGAATCTATAGTGTTAAAAACATGCTGACCTGCTGTGGTCTGAGTTGTCTGCAACAGAAGAATTATTATTTTTCTGTATTTAAAAAAGAGTGCAAACCAAGAACTGGCATTTTTTCTGTTTCTCCTTGAGTCTAAAAAAGTTGAGAACCACTGTTCTAGACTGTCTTTTTAATGGAAGTGCAAGAGACAGTGCGCAATTAAATGCATGTGGACTATATTAGTCTCTGGAGTCATTCAAAGTTGTATGATATTTACTCTGTTATCTACAGGTCTGCCTGAGGTATCAATGGAATCAGTTGGCTTGCAAGGACTGTGCTTTTTCTGAATTCTTTTTTTGAAACAGATGTTCTTACTGCATTCTTCAAACCCTCTAATAACTTCTATCAAGACACCCGCATTATCCTAATTTTTTAGTGCATCAATCACAATAGTTACAGGCTTTTTTCATTACTAAATTTTTGTTAAAAAATTTTAAAAACCTCCACCCTGAGAAAAGTTATTTGTATCCTTGTTGAGTCAGAAATGTTGAAGTGTGCTGCTATATCATTGCTGCTGAACAGTATACTTTTGTTTTTGTGGAAGTATTTCATGACTAATTACCACAGAAATGTCTATTTTTTTAAAATAGGTTTATTTTACTATGGGGATGCTCCTCAAAACAACCAATTTTACCTATCTAGTACATCAGCAAGAACTGAAGCCACTTCCCTTAGTACTACCAGAAAAATAAAAAGTCTTCTCATCTGCTACAAATATGTGGTTTCAAGTACCTCTTTTGCTGGAAATTGATTCTTTGCCTCATTCCATGAGCTCTCCCTGACCTTAACAAATTGCCTTTATATTCCCCCTCATCTTCCCCATTTCCTGTTCCAATCCTTTTCCCTTCTCTACTCACTGTGACTTCCCTGTAACGTTCTCCTCCCATTTATAATCATTCATTAATATCTATATTGTGGTAGTGCCCAAAGTCACAAATTGAGACTAAAGCCCTACTACAGTGGGCACTAGAAACATGGACACAAACATACAGAAGAGTAGGGATAGGGATATAACATACAAGCAAAAGAGTACGAAGGAAAACTTGCACTGCTTTATATGTGCATCATAAGTTTTGATTTTTTTAAAATCAGAATTAGCAGGAAGGAATCAAGGAGCAGGAAGTGAAAAGAAATGGAAGAGCAACATGCAAAGTTTTTCACCTACTGGGTAGTACCTCCAGCCTTCTGTGCCGATCTTTTCCTCTCTCCTAACAGTCCCCCCAAAAGTCAGCCCCTAATCTATTTCTCTCTCCTCTTTTACAGCTTTCCTGCTGCTGAAAAAAGCCTTCTTAGACATTAGGAGAAAACCTTTTCTTCTCCTCTTGAGGCCCCCCAAAACAGACAACAGCTTCATAACTGACAGAGCTGAAACTCATGAAGGGGAGCAAAAGTACAAGAGCCCATTATAACAATGTTTTAGGCAAGAGGAAAAGCAGCAGAGAAACTCACGAAAGGGAAAGAAGAAACAAATGGCAGGGCTGCAGGCACTTTTCCCAATTAAGATAAAAGGAGAGATGCTTGCCAAAGGCGTACTTTGCTCCCCAAAGTAGTTGAGAAGCCCACAATGAAAAGGAAACTTGAAAATCTCTTATGAATCCTCTCTATTTGACCAAAGTTAGTTGGTTTGTTCTTAAACTTCTTGTTCTCGTCCCACCAAAGTTAAATAGGAACCACTGGACAACCCAGGAGCTGTATGAAAGACATCTTGTTATTTTTCAACATTCTATTGCTAGAAGAGAGAAGTGAAAGGCTTTATCGTTAGGATTAGGCTACCAGACCCCTTCCATTAAAAGACCCTATTTTCAGTTGCTCATAACTCTCACCAACCACCTGGATAGAACTCTGTCATATCAGGTGTCTGTCTCAGACATCTTTGGAAACAGTCAGAATGGTTCAACTGTTTCAGAGGATGAGGCTAAATAAAGATGATAGCTTGTGCTGTGTTAAGGTTGGTGACCTTTTCTTTGGCTGTAGTGTCACCATGTTTTGGAATCCGATGCTGAAATTTTGTTGGGAAAGAAGACTAGGAGTAGAGTGAAAATCCTAGGGAATGGAAAATGGAATTAGCTAGGTGAAAAGAACAGACCAACTGAAGAGCCAACTGTGGATAAGACAAAGGATAGGAATAGGCTTAAGGAGATGGAATAGAAGAGGACATAATTTGGGGGGGGAGGGAGGGGCGGAGAAACAGAAAAAAAAACATGCCCGCTAGAAGCATATATGCATCACGAGACTGGATGGAATCCAAGATTCCAGAATCTGACCCTCTCTGCTATTGAAGCCCTCTAGCAAAGTGTCCCACTCTCCTGATGATCTACACAGGGGAGGATTACATATTACTGCTGTCAGTTACACTGTTAGATAAAATGGTAGAGGTGGGCTGTGCAACTAAGCTTCCAATCTTATCAATGAATTGTGTGCAGGTCAGAATGGTGCCACATAATGGAATCTGTTTTTAAAAAGTCAGGATATTATATACACATGGGAAATTATGTCAACAGAATGTTATGTTTGCAAAGCCACATGCACAAAAATTAGTAATTGCCAGAATTAAGTCTGTCTGTTCAACCTGAATTAAATCCCCTGGTGCACATGCATTGAGAGAGATAAACCTTGAAGGGTTTCAAAGTTTCTCTATCAAGTTGAAAATTCCAGAAGAGAAGTCTGCTTTACTATAAATTGTCTTAAGAGAAGTGTGATGACATTAAAAATAAAATGGAATAACTGGATGAATGTTGTTGAATAATTAATATCAAGTGACTAGTTGTTTAAGAAACAAACCTGCTTATCAGCTATTGTTATAGGATGTGTGTGTCATATTTTCAGTAAACTGGTGATTAGCATCTCAAGACACTTTCATGGAGAGGAGACCACACCAGCTCTCTAAAAAGTTGTCTCATATACCCAGATTTTTGACATCTGGTGGGGTGGAAGTCACAGACATCAATCTTCATAGTATGCCAAAATACTGAACATTTTATAAATTGTTGATCAGAAAATGACCTTTTCTCTAAAACTGATGCTTATTGAATGATGTCATTCAAACCTCAATAGGATCAAATTGTATGGTTCTAAGATAGATTTCATAGCAGACCTGTCAACTGGTTTTGGAGGGCTTTGGTCATGCATACCTTCTTCCAACTCCTCCTCTCTCATGTTCCTCTCCACTACAGGCAATCCTTGGACTTGTGATGCAATTGGTTCCTGAAAACCACAGCTTAAGTCGAAACATTGCAACTTGGAACCGATTTTCCCATAGGAACAATGTTATAAAAAGGGGGATTGATTGGCTCCTGAACCAAGGCCCAATACCCTATTTTCACCAAAAATAACCCAGAATTTTGTACTCAGTCAGTTATAGATGAATAATATAGCTACATTAATGTATTTATATCATAAATAGCAATCATATTGATTTGGAAGGATTTCTTTGAGGTGACTTCGCGGGACTTTGAAGGGTTCTTGGCTGGAGTCTTCTCAGGAGTCCTGGCTGCAAATTTTTCTGGAGTCTTGTCTGCTTTTTTAAAGGAAGTGTGCAAGTAAGTTTGGACAGACATTCTCCAGGGAGATGGGAGATGCAGTGAACTTGTTCGCTGGTGCGGCATCATGTTAGAGTAAGCGTCGTAAAGTTGAAACTGACATCAGAATGTTGAAACAGGGTGTCAATTTATAAGCCTTGTAAGTGCCATTTGTTGCAACTCAAAATGTCTGAAGTCAAAGACTGCCTATATATTAGGGGTGCGTGAAGCAGGCCCTATTTGATTTGGCCCAAATCAGGGACAGTAATTCGATTTATTGATTTGGATCACTATCCCCGATTTGATTCGGCCAAATCTGAAGATTCGATGCAGATTTGGAGACTCAGGGATTCGGACACAGACACAGCTTTAACTGTTTTTTCTACATACCTCGAGGTACCAGCACGGTTTGTGAACGCTGCGATGCTGGTGCGCACGGAGCGTTCCACAGGAGTATAGGGGAGGGCCTCCACATGCTTGGCAGTGAACCCGGAAGTATTTCCAGTCCACTTCTGGGTCTGCTGGGGAGCATGAAGGGGGGCTCCCCTGTACCCCTCCAGCTCATCGATTGGCTGCAGGGGGACCCTCCAGACACAGGAGGCATCAGTCGCCAAGCCAGAAGGTGCGGGGGGCCACCCCCACATGCTCTCCAGTGGACTGGAAGTGGACCAGAACTGCTTCTGGTCCACATCCAGGTCTGCTACTCAGTGCACCAGGGAGCCCCCGGCACTTCTGTGGGACACTCCATATGCCCCAGCATCACAGCATTCACGAGCCCCTGCTACCAAGAGGTATGTAGAAAAAACATTTAAAGCTGTGTCTGTCTGAATTGCCGAATCTTTCTGAATCTCTCCGAATTGATTTGGAGGGTTCTGATTCGAATCGGAGAGATTCAGTGATACTCTCCTGTAGCATAATATTCCTGTTGCCAACTTCTGGTTCATTGGAATAAACAAACATAAAAATCCAGGATAAAGTAAAGAATCTTTGCCTTGTGGGTCAATGAGCCATCTAAGAAAGACATTCCAGAATCTCCAAGACCTTGGGGATAGAATTCATGACATCAACCTCCACTCTGATTGCTCTGTGTCAACCGCCCACAATTATATGGCTTTCTAACTACAATTCGAAGACCTACCATATGAGAGTCCAGAAAAGTGCAAGTACTGTGGCATTTAAGCCTGCTGTTATTGTAAGTACCTTTTTCTTTTTCCTGTTTTTCCAACTTTTTATTTTTAGGTAGTAGAAATAGAAGTGTGGCCTTTTGTGTGTGCATGTATGTAAATACACAAAGTCCCTACAGAGAAGGTGATCAAAAGAAAAGCTCTCCAAAGTATGTTAAATGTCTGTGTATTAGAGTTCTTTGGAAAGAGAAAGGATCATCCATCACAATTTAAATTTAAGAAGGAAGCTCTATAGTTGACTCTGAGGTTATGGTTTAGGCATTTGCAAATAACAATTTGGTTTCTCTACTAAGTTAACTTAACGAGTTCCAAGTAACTGATTTCACTGACTTTGGTAAACGTCTTTAACTAGGAATTAAAACCAAGTAGAAAACCACCTCTTCAGAATTGAGAAGTATTGGTAATTGTTAATATTCATTTGACAGCTTACTTCCAATCTGATATTGAGACAAACTTGTTGATTTCATCTCAGTGTAATGGCTGTATTTAAAAGCTTGTCTAACCATGCAGTTAATGTAATAAAAGATGTAGTCCACAAAAATCTCTGCTTGTCACTTAGGTGTGGCATTTTTTAATTTTTATTTTCTTGGAAGAGTTTGAATAATCTGCAGTAAATACTGTGTTGCATATCAAACAACAAAGGAGAAAATGTAAAATTCAAGATATTCCTTCTCTTCTATGGAGGGACCTCCTTGCCTGGAGTACCAGTACATCTGCATTGAGGTTTGCTATGTGTTGCTTCAGCCACTGTTGCTGTTTGAATTAGTATAGCACTTACAGGTCCTAGTCAAGGGCTAGGACCTTATTGTCCTAGAAGCTATACTAGTATGGGACTACACGATGATCCCTGCCTCAAACAATCAACAACCTAAGCAAAAAAAAAAAAAAGAGGCAGAGGCATACAGGCAAACAAGGAGGGGCTAGGGACCACAAGACGACAATGGCAACAATATTAGTTAGCATGGGCAGACAATGGTCTTTGTACATCAGCAAACTTACACTTGTCAAAATTTTGTAGTCATAGAGAAGCAGCACTGGAAGGAACCTCCAGAAGTTGCCTAGGTAAGCCTGAAGAAGGATCATCCCTATCCAAACCGCAATCTACACTGTACATAAGACTACCATCAACCCTAACACAACATAGACCTAATATCCTAACCACACACAGGTAAAGCAGAGGAAATACGGCAGCCAATGTCCTGCTTCTATGAAATGCTGTTAATATATGCTCAAGAGATTCTGGGTAGAGGGCCATGCCCCCCAACAAAGGAAGGCAACCCCCCCCCACCATCCCTACCAATTCAGCCACGGGGTAAAATTCCTAACCTGACCCCAAATATGACGACTGGTCTGACTCTGAGTGGAGGGGCAAGACCCTCTAGCCAGGAACCTCCAGGTTTAAAGTCCCAGAAGAACACTCGCATACCCCAGTCAAAACCCTGGCACACGCCAGTCAAAACCCTCAGTCTTTTTTAGGCAACACAGCAAAGAGGAGCTTTAAGATGAGGTAGACATTTACAGAGAATGCCTCCCAAATGTGAGGGGCAGCATGAGAGAAAGCAGAAATCTGTTGCTGAAAGCATCCCCCTCCCTCCTGAAAGCATTTAGGCATGGGCCATGAAGCATCTTATATCTAAGCAGGAATGCCTGTTGGGAACATGGGATGGATATACAGTGAGCTGTGACCCCACCCCTATTACTCTACTCAGCAGCATAGGATAACAAAAATTCAAGTTTCTGGTCTCAATTTCATATAGTCCATTACCACTATCAATTTCCTGTGCCGCTATCTTTCTGCCATTCTACTAACTTTTCACTCATGCTTAATACACCAGAAGGGGAACTCGCAACGTACCCAGAAACCTAGGATCCTCCCCCAAAAATCCTGGACCGGAACATATGAAACCTAGGGTGGAAGTGGATAATACAAACGCAGAGCACAAAGCAAGTCTAACTCAGCAATTGAAATATTAGAGGCAGGGTTGACTGAAAACTGCATACACATGTGTAAGATGGTAGATGTCCAGCTAGAGAGGAAAACATGGCACTGGATCCCAATAATGACTCCAAGGAGGCACTGTGGCTCAGGGGCACATCAATTAACATGAACTGACCCAAAGGAAAGGTTTCAATTAAACCTATTTTCATTTCATATAGTAGCAAATGTGTACAAATGCATACTGAAAACATATAAACCATAGGAAGCAAGGAGGACATTAGAATAAAAAAAAATTATGTACATGCTATCACTGGTGTTAATTCACATGCACCTAAACCAGTAAGGTTTTTAAAATAAAAACCAAAAATAGGAGAGGGCTGTGATAAAGCAGAAATGACTTTTGTTCTGGGCTGCTGTTAAAGCTCCTCTGAAATATAACAGACTATAAATTTTTCGCAGAAGATATTCTTGCTGAGCATTTAAGACACTTTAGCACAAATATAAATATAGACAAAAAAGAGCAGTTCTAAAGTATAATTTGCAAATACAGCCTAAATCAATCTATTTAACAAACATGTTCTTTATGACTAATATATTGGTATAATTAGTGGAGTCCTTGCCTTCATACTTGCCTCAACTTCCCCTTAATAGTACCCTTTCACCCTTCTTTTAAAATCAAAGAAATGGTATAAAGTAGGTAAAAAGCAGTGAAGCCAGACCCTTGTTTTAATGAACGTGCAAAACCTTTTCAACAGTATAAAAATACCTATTCTCCCTTGTGCCATTTGATCATCACCTGATGGATTCATCCTCTGTATCACCTTCTCACGCATACTGATTCCAAACAACAATAAATACAGAAATGAGGATTCTCACCATAAACAGTAGATGAAAACATATGAGGCAACCAAGTCCTAGGACATCACTGACCCTTTCCATGTGTTAGGGAAATAGTTTAGGAGCTATCTTTAACAGGCTTCTGAACATGCTGTCAACCTACTGTATTTGCCTATATAACATGATGGAAGAACACCTGAAGAATGAGTTTGATCTTCCCTCTCTCAGCATGAGAGATGGCAAATAGTTTTAATCCATTTAAAACAAGTATCTATTTTCTTGCAACAGAAAAAGTATCCAAGTGATTCCCAAAACTTCATTTTTATATTCATGAAGGGGAGAGAACAGAAGACCTTTTAGACTCCATTTGCTTCTGTAGCTAAGAAAATTGAATACTAACATGATTATCAAATGCTCTACAATAATTTGGAATCTCTGAGATGTACAGCAACTCAGAGCGCATTTAAAATGAGACACAGCCTTTAAAAGCAGCCCGTTTCCTCTGACCAGAGGAAAAGTCACTGAAATAATACACACACACACACACACACACACACACACACGCGCGCGCAAAAGTTATTGGAAATGGTCAGAAGGAAAGAGGGAAGGGATATAAACCCATAAGTATGAACTGTATTCTAACTACAAGGAAGAGTCACGTGCAGGTGGAAAGAGGAAGAATCACCTTGGTCAGCAAATGAGAAGGTTTTCCTGCAATGTTTCTCAGAAGGAGGGAGGTTTCCCTGTCCAGATAGGAGTGCTTGTGCAGAAAGAAAGAGAAAGAAAATAAGTCAAAAGAAATCAGTGCAGTAATTTTATAGTGTATTGATTATAGAAGATGAGCAGAGTTTTAAGCAATTACATTTCCTTCATTTAACACTGCCAGTCTCCTCCCACCCTTACAATTACAAGTCTCTAAAGAGTGAATCCAAGAAACACTTAGCATTTAATAAGCAGTTGTGAAACTTAGATGTTGCCACCTTACCCTTCACCTATTTTTTCAATGACAGAAAATAGTCTTTGCTTACCTGCTACTTGTTTCTTTTTCTGCAAGATGCTGAGCAGGATATTCAAAAGCACCTAAATGACTTGGGTACATAAGCACATAAGACTTATGCTTTAAGTCACTTCATACACTTTTGAAAATGCTACTCATGTCTGGCAATCCTATACATTTAGGCTTGCTACGTAGAGGTAAAGGTAGTATGGAACTAACACTTGTGGAAGCAGGGCAGGCCCTTCAAGCATTACAGCCCAGTTTTACAAGATGAAAACTTCAAATGGTAGAAAAACTCCTTAACATAACAAGAACAGCTACTACCTGACATGTCTAAAAGAACAAAGAGAACTTTTTCCCATATTTGGTCTCTTAAGAATACAGTCCTCTAGAGGATGAAACAGATTGCCAAACATCTTGTAGAAGGAAAACTAGCAGGTAAATTGAGTCCTCCCTCTTACCAGAGTTCATCTGACAATCATCCATAATTGGTAAACAAAGATTTCCCGAATGAGAAAAATGAATAATAAAATATGACGAGGGAGAATTTGAATGATCCCTTTCCTCTAGCACCTGCTGAAAGGAATGACTGAATTATTACCCTATGGAAGTGTACACCACAGTTCAAATGTTACATCTATTGAGTCAATCAGATTCATTTTATAACACACAAGCAAGAAGCCTACCCCATACGTACCAAATTTCTTCCCAAGTGGCTGAGCCAGTCTCCCATGCAGGTACCTGTGGCCCCAATACTCCTGCACTGGTGTGTTTTTCACTTTTGTTCCACATGTTTTAAAATCTGTGCTTCCTAGTACTCTCGTTAAGTAACTGGAAGCCGAGCACAGTGTAAAATCCTCCTCTCCTCTTCCGTGCTACAAATAAAACAGCAGACTCCTGAGAAAGTGTGGGGTAGAGATTAGCTCTATGGCTGCTATGAGAAGTAAATGTTTAATAGCTCTGGTCACATTATTCCTATGTAGGTATATTTTTTTGAAGGTTGGCATTTTGATGAAATGGTGACAATTAGTCTCTCAGTGACAGTCTGCAGAGCTATTTCCATATAATCTGCCTTGGAGGCACTTTACTATTAATGGAGGGAGAAAATGGACACCCATCCTCTTCTCTTCACCTGGTAGGTTTGGTATTGGATGCCTGGGATTAGGGGAATTTAAGGTAAGGGGTTCTGATGAGACCTTCCCCTCTGGAGAATCTGTTCTATTGCCTACCCTCAGAGGATGACATCTCTTTCCTCCTGAACTGCTTCTGAAGTTTGGGTTCTGAAGTCCCTTTCTTGAAAGTTTTGATGCTAGCAAGACATACTTTTCCTTCTCAAGCACTTTTGTCAGAAGGTTTTTTCTCCAAACAGGTCTCCAAAAGAAAGTCTGGCAGAAGGCAGATTCTGCTTGTTGTTAGAGTCTTCTTTCTGTGGATATAGCCAGGACTGATATCTGGCTATTGCACTGGCCAAAAACTTAAGTTACACAAAGGGCACCAGCAAAGGCAGGATGTTTTCTTGAGAACTGATGTGGTTGCCATCTCTTAAATAATGCTCAAGTTGTTATTATGAATAGGCCACTACTGGCTTGGAATAACATGTAAAGGAGACAGAGGTCAGACATTGTGAATTTAAAATTTCCCCCTTGAGAGACACTGGTCTATTTAAATGATTTTCAGGAAGTCCAATTTTATGGGTTAGTTTAGATTTAGCATATGCTAAAGGTGATTAAAATACAGTCTTTAAGCTCTCCACAGGATAACTATCAGCTTAGCATACGTTAAAAAGGAAGCAAACATTTACACTGAACTTTTCAAATGTGCCAGCAAGAGTGTGGCACCTAGTACATCCTAACCAATGCACAGTTTATCATCATGACCATCTAATAAGCTTTTCCACCACTGCTACCTTCAAATACACAAGATCTTCAGTGAGTTATAGTGAGATGGATCTCTAAAACCTGGATCAGGAATACACCACTTTGTTTAATTTTGAGGTATGAGTATAGTGCTGCATGCCTTTAATGATTCTTTAAAATGTGAAGGCAAGTCTGGAAGTGTTGGAAGAATATAGTCATCTATAAAGTGATCTATGTCCCTCCCATCTATACAGTTGGTTCAATAAAAGATATCACACCCAAAAATCCTTCCCTACCCTACAAAGTACAGCACAGCCAGAATAGTGTGCTTTATATTGCCTTAAGAGACTTCATTAAATTATTTGGGGAATCAATCAAGAAATAAATACTCTCTCTTCAGCTTGGCTGGCTCGGTACAAAACTCAAGGGTTCAAATAACACCTCTTACAATGGATGCAAAGAATTCTGTTTGAGAAAGCTCCTTGGTAGTGTCCTTGTCAGATTTAATGGATTCCACTGAGATAAATCATCCTTATTTTGGGATGTAGTGTCAGGGCTGAAAAGACTGCTAGTAAAATACCCATCTAAGCTTTTCCCTAGGGTAATTTATCCTTAGCTTTCTTGGACTTCCCAGAGACAAGCAAATGGGAAGGGGGGGGGGCAGGTTGGGGAGAAGAGACACCTGAATCTCCCGCAACAGCTAGCTCTTTTTCTGAAGGTTATCTCACTCTCTCTTGACATAGGTCTATTAATAGAAACTCAGATGAGGCAGATCTCTCTTTAAACTTTCTTCTATTTCTTCCCCTCATTGATCACCTTGCCTACTGTCTGTGAAAAAAACCACACCTGTAGCTAGCCAAGAGGAACACAGTTCCAAAAGAAATGAGAAATGAATTTATGGCTAAAAAAAAGGGGGGGGGGTGATAATTTATAAACAAGAAATACTGGCAGTAGTAGGGCTCAGCAGCTTTCTGCTTGAAGCAGGATGGATGTGCTGTGGGAGAAGTGCAAAAAAGGTGTGACTCAAGGGGTTTTTGGTCTGTGAATGTAAGGAGGTTTATTAGACAGTCTCATAAAAAAAAATATTTTTCTCGTCATATGAAAACTTAAAACTCCTATTAAGTAAAGCAAAAAACTAAAGTAGCTCAGCAGGATTGCATCATTCAACCACACACCCAGAGGGAAGGCATCACAGGAGGCGATCAATGCAGAAGGATAGAAAACAGGTCACCTCCAGATATAGATGTCACAGAACTAGATGTCGCACTATTGGAACAACTCCCCCAGCACAGCTGGGAAACAGGTATGATGAGCTGGCATCACTTGGAGAGAGTACAGCAACGGAGGCCAAGTCCACAGCTACCACCAGACAGGCTGAGAGGCAACTGGAGGAGAAGGCATCAAGTCATTGTGGTGGGCGACTCACTCCTGAGAGGAAGAGGGAGGCATCTGCCACCTATATCCTACAGTACGGGAGGATATGATTTGGGATGTCACAGCGAGGCTTCCAGACCTAATCAGGCCCACTGACTACTACCCCATGGTCCTCATCCATGTTGGAACGAATGATGCAGCCCAGAGTAGTCTGGGATGGGTCATGGCCGACTACATGGCTCTGAGACAGGCTTAGAGGCTCGGGGGCACAAGTAGTCTTCTCATTGGTCCTCCTCAGCGGCCGTGGCCAGCACTACAGCAACTGCATTGAGGAGGTCAACTCATAGCTTCGGAGCTGGTGCCACCATGCGGGGTTTGGCTATCTAGACCATTATTCGTACTTCCAGGATAAGACCTTGCTGGGATGGGACAGCTTACATCTCTCTCCAAAAGGTAAGAGTCTGTTTTCTTGCAGGTTGGAAGACCTCCTAAGTAGAGCTTTAAACTAGCTTTGTCGGGGATGGGGATGCCGAGTTCAGGATGAGTTTGGGTAAGACAAGCCATGAACCACGCACTGGAAATGATCAGGTAAGTACTAAGAGGCCCACTAAGAATCAGCATAGGGGAATACTAAGGGCACCTATCAGGGGGTTAGGTGTCTCTATACTATTGCTAGGAGTATGGGTAACAAACAGAAGGAACTTGCACTCCTGCTTGCAGACAAAGATCCTGACCTGGCTGGTCCAACAGAAACCTGGTGAGACCTTACTCATGACTGGGCAGTGGGCATTGAAGGCTACAAGTTATATAGGCAGGATAGATTGGGGAAAAAACGGGGGGAGGCATTACTCTATATGTTAGGGAACATTATACATTTTCTGTAATAAAGATGGGGACAGAAGGACAAATCAAAATCCTATGGGTCAGATTACAAGAGGGTAAGAGTGAAAGGGACTTGGTAGTTGGGGTCTACTACAGACCCCCACACCAGGAGGAAGAATTAGACCTAGAATTCTCGAAACAGCTCTCAAAGGCAGTATGCTCAAAGGACCTAGTTGTCATGGGTGACCTAAATTACCCAGACACCTGCTGGCAGGAGCAGTTGGCCAGGTCTGCCCATTCACGTAGGTTTTTAACCTGCGTCTAACACAGGACATATGCAGTCCCACTTGGGGAGATGCCTTACTTGACTTGGTGCTGGCCACAGGAGAGGACTTGGTGGGGAATCTACAGGTACAAGGTAATCTAGGGGATAGTGACCACCAGTTGATAGGATTCACTGTCCAGCATAAGGTGGGAAAGACAACTAGTAGGGCAGTAGTGCTGGACTTCTGGAAGGCCAATCACATCTGTGAGATGGGAGTCCAAGAAGAGTGGGAGTTCCTCAAGGGACTGATCCTACAGGCACAGAGGGGCACCATCCCAGTACATGCAAAGGGAGGCAAAAGAGCCAAAAAAACCTTCTTGTTTAAGCAGGGAAATCCGGGAGAGACTTCAGAGGAAAAAAGAGGCCTGCAGGCTGCGGAAGCAGGGGGCAGCCACCAAAGAGAAGTATACCTGCTTGGCTTGCGCTTGCAGGGAAGCATTGAGGAAGGCCAAAGCAGATGCAGAACTCAAGTTGGCAACAAAGATTAAGGATAACAAAAAGTCCTTCTTTAAGTACATAGGGAACAGGAAGAAGACACAGGGTACAGAGCCACTACAGAACGGCCTAGTGAAGGGGCACTTGGAAGGGCTGGACCTATTTTAAGTTGGCAGGCCCTGATGATTTTCACCCAAGGGTACTAAAGGAATTGACCAATGACATGGCAAAACCACTGGCACAACTGTTTGAGCACTTGTGGCACTTGGGACAAGTCCCAGAGGACTGGGAAAGGGCCAACGTGGTCCCTGTTTTCAAGAAGGGGCGGAAGGAGGACCTGGGTAATTATAAGCCAGTTAGCCTCACCTCTATTCTTGGCAAGACCTTAGAAAAAATCATAAAGGATCACATTTGCAGGGGGCCAGCGGGTAACACAATGGTAAGGGACAACCAGCATGGGTTTATACAGATCCTGCCTGACTAACCTTGTCTCTTTTTATGACCAGGTCACAAAGTGTTTAGATGCAGGAGTGCAAGTAAATATTATTTACCTGGATTTTAAAAAGGCTTTTGACACAGTGTCACACCCAATTCTTACGAGCAAAATGAGTAACTGTGATGTGGACTTTTTCACAGTAAGGTGGGTGAAAAACTGGCTTATGGGACACACCCAGAGAGTGGTGGTTGATGGGTCAGTTTCTCCCTGGAGAGATGTGGGCAGTGGTGTCCCTCAAGGCTCTGTCCTTGGACCAGTACTGTTTAATACCTTCATCAGTGATTTGGATGAAGGTGTTGAAAGCACCTTGTCCAAATTCACAGATGACACTAAACTATGGGTTATAGTAAACACACTGGAGGGTAGGGAGCAAATTCAGGCAGATTTGGATAGACTGGGGAAGTGGGTGGATCAGAATAGGATGCAATTTAACAAGGATAAATGCAAGGTCCTGCACCTGGGGAGAAAGAATCTCCAACACACCTATAGACTGGGGGGGTATCATTTTGATCACCACAACAGTGGAAAGAGATCCTGGAGTCCTGGCTGACGCAAAAATGATCATGAGCCGCCAGTGTGAAGAGGTAATAAGCAAGGCTAACCACACTCTTTCTTGCATCAGCAGGTGTATCACGAGAAGGTCTAGGGAAGTGATAATCCCCCCTGCCCCCCCCATGCAGCACTGGGGAGGCCACAGATGGAGTAATGCATCCAGTTTTGGGCGCCGCACTTCAAGAAGGATGTGGAAAACCTTGAGAGGGTTCAGAGGAGGGCTACTTGTATGGTTGAGGGCCTGCAGGTAAGACCCTATGAAGACAGACTGAGGGACCTGAAACTCGTCAGCCTCTGCCAGAGAAGGCTGAGAGGCAATCTTGGGGCTGTTTACAAACTCATCAGGAAGGGGTCAGCAGGAAATAGGGGACACTCTGTTTACCAGGGCACCCCTCGGGGTTACCTAAAAGAACGGCCACAAATTGAAGGAGAATAGATTTTGATTGGACATAAGGAAGAAATTTTTTATGGTAAGAGCTGCCAAAATATGGAACGAGCTTCCAAGGGAGGTGGTTCTTTCCCCTACCTTGGAGGTGTTCAAGAAGAGATTAGAAAGGCATCTGGCTGGGGTTACTTACCCCAGAGCTGTTTCCTGCCTGGAGCAGGGGGTTGGACCCAATGATCTACCAGGTCCCTTCCAATCCTAGAAATCTATGAAATAGCTATACACATATAATCAAGGTAGCTGTCACACAAACAGAATTCATGCAGTTGAACCCTTTACCAAGAAAGGGAATTTTGTTCTTCCCAGAAAAGCAAATTTACCTATAAAAATCTGTGCTGGTACAGGGAAGTGTACTAAGGGAATGTTTGCTATGGGGATATTTTCTGTGTGTGATGTCATGTGTATGGTCAAGTTTATCTTATGGCTGGAGCTCCAAGTCTTCCAATTGACTGGCTATATCAGAGGCAGCACACCCTGTTTGAGCTGTGCTGATCTAGAGCTTTTCACTTCCCCCTCACAAAGGAAATTTAGTTCCTTTGCACTGATGTAATTTCCTTCCCATAGGTAGGTTTTCCATATAAAAGGAGTAAACCAGACTAATCCATGGTTGACTACACCCTGAATTTGTGACTTCCACCTGTTGGTTCAACCACAAAGAATAGGAAGCAGGCAGGAACCTTGAATAAAAATACAGTATTAACGCTTTATTTAGTTTTCAGCATTAAGTATGAACCCAATTTTTAGTGAGATGCAGAAACTTGCAACCTTTTGGCTCAAACATTATTCTGTTATAAACTGGTATAACAAAAAATAACCTGAACAAAAAATAATTTCCATGATACATGAGCATTTGCCACTGCAGGACTACTTGAAAGTACTGAATCCCCTGAGCATTGTGGGGAAAAGTGTCTGCATTATTGAAATATCTGTTTATGAAAAAAACAAACAGAAAAACCTAAAAAAACTAGGTGACTTTTGCTAACACTGCTTTCCACATCTGTAAAACAAACAAACAAAAAAAGAAAACAAAACACTGAAAATGTGAGACTTTGAAAACAATAACAACAATATATGAATAGTAGTCAGCACACTCTGAGCTATTAGAGTGATAGCAGTAAAACTGCCAATGTGATTTTAACATCTGTCAAAGAGCAGGAAGACAACAGTTCTTTGCAAATTCCTAATGACTTGGCCCTAAAATTCCCTCCCACACATACTTCTAGGCAATGCAGAAATATATCAGATGTTAGGTGGGAAAACGGATAAGAAGCAAAACAGATTAAAGATTGGGGAGAACTGAGTTATAAACTGAGTTATGAGAGTAATTTTTGAAAATGGAATTATAGTTTGGCTAAGCAACAACTATGTGAAGATACAACATTTTTCAAATGCTTGCAACGTGTAAATATCCCAGAAGAACAACTCTATCAGGATCATCACAATGTCAAAACACGAACAAAAAAGGAACAAATTTAAATATATAAATGAGCTAACGAAACCCACACCAACTACTCAATGTTTTGTCATCAACACATTGAATTAGAGTTGTTTAAACAAGTTCCCTTTAACTTCAAAAAACATTTTTACATTTAAAATCCTTTTACATGTGTAGTTCATTTAATAAAAATAGCTCATTATAATGGTTTATAAATAAAAACAAGGAATATGTTTCTTGTTCCAAATTATTTTTTGGACTTCTAAGATTTCCTGCATTCTTTCCTTCAAAGAAAGGATCAACCATCCATTATTTTCAAACTAAATACCAGGAGAGATTCATGGAGCATTTTACAAGATTTTTAAAGAGGGCCCCCGCCCCAAAAAAAATAATCACCGGATATTTATATACTATTTGAACAAAAGATTTCAATGCCAAAACTCTAATTACTCCTTTTCACAAATACTGCGAATTATACACAACTGCAGCTTAGTATAAATAAGCTTACTTGTACATAAACCTCCACAGAGAAGTTTTCCACCTTGTTGCTTACACATACTTGACAACTATATGTGAAAATGGTAAGAGGTATTATTTTACACAATTTAATGTGGTTTCTTGTCAGAAAATGACTTTTTTAAAACTAATGTACATCAAATGACAATATTAGTTGTTTCACATTTTTTGCCTGTCAACACAAAAACACTTTTTCCTTCCACAGCAATGAAATACTCATGACTGGTAATTTGATAGGAAAGGAGGACTGGATTTGGTTTGCCTCCTGTTCTTATTTTACCATATACAAAAAAAAGCTTGGAGACTGGTACCATGAATATTTACAGTAGCCTTAGTTTTCATAAGTAATTGAGAAAGGCATATGCATACTGCAGTACTGTTTATAAGCAGGGGTTTACAGAATTTGAGGCGGCTGCCAGCTGATTTTACAGGCAGATTCCAGGGCTGGTCATCACTTCTGTGGGCTGAGCATAGCGGGCCCTGCCATGCTTCTGATTGGTCAGGGGACTCCAGCAGTCCTGCCCCTCCTCGCAGATTGCCAGATGGCCCCAAACAGCTGCGTAGGTTGTAATGCGTCAATTAATGGCTTCCATGGGCTTAATCCTCTTAGGTTACCATGTCAGGTGGTACTGCCAGCTACAAACGTCGCTTGATCTTGAATGTCATCTTGCACTAAGAAACTGCGAAGCTTGAACATGTATTGTGTGCACCAGGTGTCATTTCCAGCTCCTCACTCACAAACTGCTAGTAGCACTGCATGCTTAGTGTGGTAACAGATTGTGCCGAAGCACAAATTCTACTGTGCGGACACAGGCTCTGATGGCAGCAGTACAGTGCCATGCGAGTCCCCACCTAGACTGGTTACAGACTCCCTGTACCAGTCCTTATGACCTGGACAGTGCTTGAAGGCTTTCTTCAAGGAAGATACCAGACTATCCACATCAGGGAACTGCGTGCACCAGATGTCACTTACTAGGAATGAAATGTTTGCATTACAGGTGACATAAACAGCGTTGGACAGCATTTTGTGGAGCACATCAGAGAAAGCTTTGCACATGTATATGGCATTATCAGACAAGAATGCTGAGATCTTTTTAAAGTCTATGCCATAGCTGGCAGTTACCTTCACGATGGCTTGGAACATGGTAAGAAAACTGACAGATGTCTGAAACACAGGCAGGCCCTGGTCTGTCCAGCTCTTTAGTACATATAAAATGGGCAGCACAGTTATCTTGAGGGTTGCTAGCTTCATCAGCCACAATGGAGAAGGAATGATATTCTCCTAAGGCAGCATTCAGGCACTGTACATGCAAATTAATCGCTACAGGGAGATAGCCTTGACGAAGCTTGTTGACATGTGGAAAACTGCCAGCATCTGGCATGTGTTGGTTCAGGAAGTCCCTTAACTTCACGTGATCAAGTTTCTCCAGCAAGATATTTGCCACTGCGAAAGCCTCCAAGAAGGAAAATAATGCCTCTTGCCTTAGCAAGCTGCTTTCTTGGGGTCCTTTTAAAGAGGGAGGAGACAGTTGCTTGCTTCTTACTGTGACCTTCAGCCTGTGCAGCAGCCTTCTGCTTCATGTGTGCCTCAGACTCCAAGTGCCAATTTATGCTGGTTTTCCTGGACACATCCACAGTTACACTGCAAGAGGTACAGAAGCGTCTTCCCCCACAGAATCATAGAAAATTAGGGTTGGAAGGGACCTCAGGAGGTCATTTAGTCCAACCCCCTTCTCAAAGCAGAACCAAGCCCCAACTATATCATTCCAGCCAGGGCTTTGTCAAGCCAGGCCTTAAAAACCTCCAAGGATAGAGATTCCACCACCTCTCTAGGTAATCTGTTCCAATGCTTCACCACCTTCCTAGTGTGAAAGTTTTTCCCTAATATCCAACCTAAACCTCCCTTGCTGCAACTAGAGACCACTGTTCCTTGTTCTGTCATCTGTCACCATTAACAACAGTCTAACTCCAACCTCTTTGGAACCCACCCTTCAGGTAGTAAAAGGCTGCTATCAAATCCACTCTCAGTCTTCTTTTCTGCAGACTAAACAAACCCCATTCCCTCAGCTTCTCCTCAGAAGTCATGTGCCCCAGCCCTCCACTGGACTCTCTCCAACTTATCCACATCCTTTCTATGTGGATAAGTAGGGAGCCCAAAACTGGACACAGTATTCCAGATGTGGCCTCACCAGTGCTGAATAGAGGGGAATAAGTACTTCCCTCCATTTGCTGGCAGTGTTCCTACTAATGCAGCCCAGGATGCCATTAGTCTTCTCAGCAACCAAGGCACACTACTGACTCATCCATCTTATTGTTCACTGTAACCCCCAGGTCCTTTTCTGCAGAGCTGCTGCTTAGCCAGTCAGCAGTACATGAGATTCTTCCATCCCAAGTGCAGGACTTTGCACTTCTCCTTGCTGAACTTCATGAGATTCCTTTTGGCCCAATCCTTCAATTTGTCCAGGTCACTCTGAATCCTAGCCCTACCCTCTAGTGTATTTATTACAGCCCTTAGCTTGGTGTTATCTGTGAACTTGCTGAGGGTGCAATCCATCCCATCTTCCAAATTGTTAATGAAGATATTGAACAAAACTGGCCGCAGGCCTGACCCCTGGGGCACTCCACTTGATACTGGCTCCCAGCTACACTGTAAGCCATTGATCACTACCCGTTGAACTGGACAATCCAGCCAGCTTTCTATCCACCTTAGTCCATTCATTCATTCGATACTTCCTTAGCTTGCTTGCAAGAATGCTGTGGGAGACTGTATCAAAAGCCTTGCTAAAGCCAAGGTATATCATGTTCACTGATTTCCCTGCATCCACAGAGCCAGTTATCTGGTTGGTCAGGCATGATTTGCCCTTGATGAATCCATGCTGACTCTTCCTAATCACCTTCTCTTCCAAGTGCTTAGAAACGGATTCTTTGAAGATCTTCTCCATGATTTTTCTGGTGCCTGAGATGAGGCTGACTAGGTCTACGTTTACTGGATTCTCCTTCTACTCTTTCTTAAATATGGGCGCTCTATTTGCCCTTTTCCAACTGTCTGGAAGAAAAGGCATTGAGTATTTCAGCCTCTTCCTCATTATCAGCCACTAAGGTGCCTCCACCATTCAGTAAGAGACTTATACTTTCCCTGACCTTCTTCTTGTTGCTAACATACTTATAGAAACCCTTCTTGCTACCCCTGACATCCCTCACTAGCTGCATCTCCAATTGCACTTTGGTCTTCTTGACTTCAGCCTTGCATCCTGAGCAATATTTTTATATTCCTCCCAAGTTGTTTGTCCAAGCTGCCACTTCTTGTAAGATTCCTTTTTGTGCTTAAGTTCACCAAAGAATTATCTGCTAAGCCAAGCTAGTTGCTTGCCACATTTGTTATTCTTCCTGAACATCAAGGTGGTTTGTTCCATCACTCTCGGTAAGGTTTCTTTAAAATACAACCGGCTGTCCTAGACTCCTTTCTCCCTCAGACTGGTCTCCAAGGGGATCCTGCCCGTTAGTTCCCTGAAGGAGTTAAAGTCTGCTTTTCTGAAATCCAGGGTCCATACTCCACTACTCTCCTTTCTTCCTGTTATCCAGATCCTGAACTCAATCATTTCTTGGTTGCTGCTGCCCAACTTGCCATCCACTTCTACATCCCCCACCAATTCTTCCCTGTTTGTAAGCAGTAGGTCAAGAAGAGCATGGCCCCTCCAATGCTTGCACCAAGAAGTCATCTCCAACACTCTCCAAAAACTTCCTGGATTGCCTGCGCACTGCTGTATTAGCTTTCCAGCAGATGTCAGGATGACTGAAGTCCTCCAAGAGAACCAGGGCCTATGATGTGCAAATTTCCACTAGCTGCATGAAGAAAGTCTCATCTGCCTCATCCTCTGGTGGTCTACAGCACACACCCACCACAACATCATCCTTGTTGCTCTCCCCTCTGCTCTCCACTCTACATGCAAGATCTCTGCAGGATACTGTCTTGTACAGTCCAGCACTGAAACATATTTGGCCATCTTGAAAGATTTCTTAGTGTTCATCATCCCTGTCATCATGCTTCCTCAGGTGGAAGCATGTATGCTGTAGGACAGGGGTTGTCAACTGTGGGTATGCATATCCCCAGGGGTACTTGAGAAGGCCCTAGAGTGTACGCATGGGTAGAGATGGAGTGCCGCCACGCATCATCACATGCTGCCACTGTCTATGCAGCTGGATGTTGGGGGTGGGGGAAGCTTATACGTGGCGGCTGCTGTACTGCATTCAGCCGCATGTCACCCTCCACCCCTCCTGCCTCTACATCCGGCCGGCAGGAGTAAGCTGATCCAAAAAGATTGAAAACCGCTGCTGTAGGAGCATGCCTGTGGGTGCTTTAAAGCCAGAGCCAAAACCCTCCTGCTTCCCTGGCTGGCCCCAGACTGAGCTTACGTCAAGGACTCAGCCTCTTATTTGCTCCGTCCCTCATGCTTCAGGATGCCAGGCTTCCAGACTTTTTTTGTTTTTGCAACTTTTTTTTGCTTCCCCACCCCCCAGAGAGCCTGCACTTTTTCACAACACCTGCATTTTTTCAGAGCCCACCTGAAATCACATTTTCTGTGGAAATTGCAAAATCACAATTTTGGCAGGTTCCTATTCCTAAGTTACTTTGCATTTTTTGGAAAAGTGGCATATAAATCTCATAATGTAAATGTATACATACATACAGATATGCCATGCCTCACTCTCAAGGTTAGATAGTTACAAATTAGTTAAGAGCTCTAAAGATTCTGATAAGAAATTAAAATTTCCTAAAAATAAACTTGGAGACAACATTACAGGATGTCTGTTAGACAAGATAAAACAGATGGGCCAATGGGACACACATTTAGTTACTCACTGATCTTCATTATTTATCTACTGGAGTGTATTGAATTGCAGCAGAACCAAAAGCTAAAGATTGACCTCCACCTTTTACTCTTGCATTTTGTAAAGTAAATTCAATAGATTATTTTAATTTTTGAGGCTGCCAGACCACAAGTGTCAACTTCAAGTAAAAAATGGTGCAAGATATTTCAAACTAACTCCAAACTGTTTCACATAGTAATGGAATAGATTACTCTTTCCCCAGTTAAATAACCAGAACACGAACCATGTATCATATAAACATGCTAGCTTTGTCAATTTTAATGTTATAAACTGAATCGTTTAGAAAAAAATGATTTTTAAAATATGCATCCTGAAACTATATGATGCTATGAGTCTGTACATATGACATGCTACATACCATAAAACTATATAAGCTAGCCCAGAAGTTAATTAGTTTTTACACTACTTTGCCAAATTTTACTGAATGTGATGAACCTCCTCATATCATATATCAGGCCATCTCTCTGTAGATGGCATTACTTTGAAATTAGGTACTTACAGGATACGATATTGAACCCAGTCTTAATTCAGCAAAACTCTATCTTAAATTGTAGCTCTTCAATATAGCATAACTATATTTCATTCATATATATTTTTAAATAATTACAGCCCCTATATTATTAAAGCTTAAAACAGTATCATAAAACAGCATGCAGTTAACTTTACATTTAACATCATCAGTATAGACATCACATGCAAAAATTAATGGAAACTGAATGAAAAAAAATGCCTAAAATTTCCTAAACCGTACTCCTTAACTTGATGCTCTTAGTTTTCTGTTAAACAGAAGATTATGTCTATAGGCAAACACTATGTCTCAGTCATCATCCTGTTAAGGTGCATTTCATAGAATGACTTGTGGGAATAAGATGAGAATGTGTGATATTAAGGACTCTTAGGAAGACATCTTGCCACGTTTCTAATGGAAATATCTACAACACAAAACTCAATGCTACATCTGATTTAGCCAGCTGGGGGCACTGTTGTGCAATTCATGCTTTATAGATTCACTCTAAGAACTTAAAAATAGTCCACAAATCCATTTAAAAATGTCTCTATTTTCAAAGATGTAAAAGAAAAACAAAACATAGAAAGGGGGTGGAAACAGGAACAGTGACATTCAATAACGGGTAAAGCCCACACTTCGGCACTCCCGTCTAAAAAGGTCACTCTGATAGAGATTCCGATTGTATTGATATTCCCTGTTCTTCAGACTCTGGCCTTGTAGATTCAGAATATTCTGATTTGAAAGATAAGAACTGAACAAATGAATATATATTAGCATTAAATAAATATAAATACATTAAATTCTATAAATGAGTGACTTGCTAGAGTTTGGGTTTTTTTAAACTTTTCTTTTATTGTTTTATAGACAGAAGCTTCTATTTCTGGCTCTGCCATTGGCCTGCTGGGTGACCTTCAACAAACTGCTTTAAATTTATGCCTCAGTTTCTCCATCTGCAAAATTAACCCCCTTTTTAAAGTGCTATGATATCTATAGATGAAAAGCACCAAACAATGAGCTAGGTGTTACTACAGACTGGTCAGCATACAGTGAAGAGATCTCCTATGTTGTCCTCCTTTACAATGGCTCAAACTTTGTCAGCATCAGCCACGTTTAAATGCACTTTTAAAACTCGAATGTAAATAGGTTTACTCAAACTAGCACAACAGGAAGTTAATGGTTAGAACAGGGATTGGCAACGTACAGCCTATGGGCCGGAACTGGGCCATGGTGTCTGGGACTGGCAGCAGGGGCGCTTCCTGCACCCTGCAGAGTGTCCTGGGTGCAAGCATCCTCTAAACAGTGTCCCCACAGGTCACCACCTCAGGTCTCCTGCTCTGTGCCAAGGGTTGTTCCTTCATCCCACTACTGCACCGTGCAACTACACTCACCATTGAATTCAGGGTTGGGGATGAAAGTCTGCAACAATTGCTGGTGATGGTAAGCAGAGGCTGCAGTATAGGGGGACATGAGAACAGCCTGTGGCACAGAGCAGGGAGGGTTCAGGTGCTGTGAAGGGATTGTATTGTTGGTCCATGACAATAGCTGGGTCACAAGTGGCAGCCCACCTGACCTCTGGGCAGTAGCTGACCCCTGGGTTAAGGGATAGATGAGGATCAACCATAAGGAGTCTACAAAAAGTAACAAGTAATAATATATATAATTGCAGGCTTTATTGTTGACATATGTCAACATGAAGGTCTTGAATTATCAATGTAGCTTATCTTTCCCAAGTATACTAGTATAACTACACACACACACACACACACACACACACACACACACACAGAGCCAGACAGATGTCTCAACTTACAGGAGCCAGCTCAGCCTCCTCTTCTGTGAAGTCAATGTGACGCTTGGCCTGCTTGATAGGTTGTCCCCCAGAAACATTATGCTGTGAAAATGTGGGAATGGGGGAAGAAGAGAGGCAAAATGAAAGGAAAAAAACAAAAGGAAGGAGGAAAAAGGTACCATTTATTTTCATGCAGGAAGAGGGGGAAGAAAGTCATGTGAACCATTAAGGAAAAACAAATTAAATATAACTACATTAAGGAACATGCAGCATCTCAGCGCCCACCCCATTATCATGCAAATTGATCTATGATTTTTAAAGGGAAGAACAGACTTTGGGTTTTAACTTCGGCATCATCTCAAAACAAGGGAACAACATATTTGTGTATCACAATATATATTTTAACCTACAACAAAACAAGAATCACAAATTTCTGATGAAGTACACTGTTTATTTCTATTCATTGCTTCTTTGTTACTGCTTCTTTTTCAGGTCCACTAAAACAGATAAGTGACGCACAAGATACATTATAGTGGGTTTCTCCCCATGGTATACAGCCACCAAACACACACACACACACAAAGAAAGCCAACAAAATTTATTTTTTTCACCTAGATTTTATACCTACGAGGGGGCCCTCTCCCTCTATATATATAGTATACAAGTATGTGACTATGATATATAGACTCTTACGTATATACCATGGTGCCATTTTCTACCTTTGCAAGCAGGAATAGTTACTTCAGGTTTTTTATTCCATCTTTACTTTACAGAACAAAGTATTTCCACTGGCCCTAACACTATTCCCTAGCACTTTTGAACAACTCCAGATAAATCAAGCTTTTCAGAGAAATGTTCCCTTCTTTCCTTAACCCTCATTTAATAAAAAGAGAAAAGAGTTAAATGTGCTTGAAGCCCCGGAACACGAATAATTTTAAAGGCGGGAAATCCATCAGGGTTTAAAAACTGCTTTAGACTACTGAAAAATCAGTGTGTCCAAAATCTCCTGCTGGTCATACAGTATTTGTTGCTTTTCCTAAAAGATGCTTAAGTATTATTCTTGTTAAGCTTCCTAGCTGAAAGCACAGAAAATTCTGTCCTTATTGGGCATGTTCCAGTCTGGCAGGTCCTACATGTGACTGGACTTCACGTGTTATTCCCACAAATCAACTGAGAATGCTTCCAGTCCAGAGTAGGGGGAGTCAGCAGGATTTCCTCGTGGAACTCCTATCAGCAGCAGGCCAGAACAGGCTTGTCTACATAGTGGCAGTCATGGGTTCCAATGAAGACAGGGTTGAGTGCACACCACCCATGCGCCAGCTGATGAACTCAAATGAACTTTAACTAAAGTGTCCCCACTGCCATTTTTCAGTGTGGAGATGCTGATACACATTACGCTAGAGTCTGCTGGCACATGGTAATTACCATGTGCCAGCAGACTCGATTAATCCTGTTTGGTGTGATGTGCTGTAATACAGCGTATCAGAGCAGCCTTGATGCATGTATATATGCATCCTAAAAGCTGCACCTTTTGTTCAGCCTACCTAAAATAAGAACTTAAATGTACCTGGGTCTATGGCACTTCAACTCAACAAAGCAGCCTCCTAAACATATAGTACTGTCAGGTCTGTAATTCTGCTTAAAAAAAAAATCCTTCCATTTCAGTTTAAGTTAAATCAATGTTTATTATCTTACCTGCTAACATTAACCAATATCATGTACAGAAATGGCACAGCGGCAAGGCAAGAAGGAATGACAACTTCCAATTCTAAACTGTCCGTTCTGAAAAAGTGGAAGTTTCATTTCCTGGCATCAAGCTCCTCTATGAATTTCACAAAGCTCCATTTTTCTTTCCTTTAGAGTTATATAGCAGGACATGTGGTTTAAAGAAAACTAAAGGAATTCCTTAGACATTCTAGAATGTATTGCTCAGCTGCCCTGTCCTTCATTTTGGTCATCTGTTCCAAATTTGGTTTCTGGCAATGTGCAGACTAAGAATGAACAAGTAATCTGTTGCTGATTTTGTATAGATATATCTCTCTCCTCTCTCCCCCAATACAAATTGCACTTTAGTCAACATTTAAATTCTAACAGTTTCAACTGGACAAAAAACTGATACATAAAACAGGAAAATATTTTATCATCATGTATTTTCAACCTTTCTATTAATTAATCTTAGCTTTCACAGACAATTTTCAAAAAGTGATGTGCCTAACCACCTTTAGGTGCCTTATACAGATATCTTTTGATATCATAATATAGTCAATCTCATTTCTCTGCTTCTCTGTGAAGGTTTGGTTCCTTGATCCAAGCCTGCCTCCAGTGAAGTATATATTGCATAGTTCTTCTTGGAAACATGATTCATTTGGAGGGCCTTTCTTTGTTTTAAGAGAACTTCTGGGGCTTAAACTCCTGTTTGACTATTCATTTCCCTTACCTGCGTTATGAGTACAAAAAAATATATGTCTGAACATACTGAAAATATTTTTAGTAGGAAGCCTTTTTTGTATCAAGACACTTACATCGGTTATGAAAATAGATTCCTCACAATAGGAGAGCTCATAATCTATTTTTGATATATTACCCAGATCATCTAGATAGAAGAACTTGGATTTATAAGGAAAGGACTATTTGTATTTATACAGTACACTGTTCCAAATTGTCATCTTAATTGATAGGAGTTTGGGAAAAAGGAAAAGTGATTTATCTAACTGAGACATAATAGAATAAAGTGTCAGAATGTTTAGAAAGGTCACTTTACTGGAGACAACTGTCATATTAATATTAAATGCTACTCCATTGTCCTTAACATCATTAATCAAAATTTTTTATGCACACTCACTTGGATTCAGCTCAACTGACTACTACAGCTATTAATATCTATAATCTCTGTGCAACAGGAAAAAGGCTATAGTTTAACTAGCCTAATTAGAAGTTAAGACTTGAGTTGGGTATCTTCATCCTAAAAGGTGAAAGAGTTGAGCACTGGATTGACAACTGCTTAAAATCTCTAGAAGAGCATGGAAGGAAGAGAAGAAGCACAATAAGCACAGCTGTATTTGAATTTTTATGAGGCACTCAGATACTGCCGTGGTGACCATCATAGATGTTTTTGTAACCGAATAGAAAGGTATCCCAGTACTGATTTGCATTACCAATGAGGAACTCTTGGCTCTTAAGAAATGGCAGTAGATGTGGACCAATTAATCTGGGATAGCAGAAAAGTCTGCCTGTTCCACCCCAGTATATATGAAGTGTTCCATCTTAGGTTTAGAGGAATCTGTTCACCTGTTTTCAAACTTTCTTTATTTTTTCCAACAACATGATGTGTACTAACATGTCAATGCTTACTCAGGATTTTGTTAGTTTCAAGAATAAGCATGTTTTTATTTCCCTCTCTTACTCCTCTTCATAGTTTTTAATGGATATAAAAAGAAGCAATTTAAGGTGAAAGAGAAATAGTCCAGAATGCTGCCTCCTAAACATTTTAATGTTGCAGAAGTGGCAATATTTATCCCTAAAAATAAATACAGTGAAAATATAGTTCATTTTCTAGCAAACAGTACACTAAAGAGTGTTTACTTTGGAAGTCAAATGCAAAATTCCTTTGTTAATATCAGTTTTGCAAGCCAGTTGTGATAAAGACGTAACTTTTTTTTTTTATTTAACTGGAAAGATGCCACTTCCATTAGCAGTGCACATTCTAAAGCTGAACTAAACAATTGGTTCAGTGCCATCTCAAAATGGAACAATGTCGCCTACTGAATCAAATTCGCTCATCAAGGAAGTTTTCCTGGGAGACTTCCAATACAAGTACAGACCCAAAAAGAGCCTCCCTAGTTTCTGTGATCTGAGACATATCAAAGGACCATGACTGCAAGCATGGAAACAAAAATATGTAACATGGATATTAAAGATGAACAGTTAACAATAATCAGGATATTAAACATGAAAATATTAATTGAATCACCAAGGTATTGCAGCAGTTCAAGTGTAACACTATTCATTAAACAGATGGAAAGAAAGAAGGAATAGTTAGGCTTCCAGAGCTACGCACCAACACCAAAACAAGGTTCAATTTCTGTAAATCACAGAGTACCATGAATTAAAGGAAAATTATTAATTTTTAAATCCATTTGCAATCAGTTCAAGTTTTGACAGTATTCCTGGAAGACAGTCTATGAAGTAGTGAGACCCTGTTTCAATACATCTCCAAGTTTCACTTCCTTTTCCATTTTACTTCACATCCAAAATCCTTCAAATCCCTCACAGCAGTTCTCTTCCCTCAAAATTCTTACATTTCTCTTTAAAACAAAAATTAAATTCTCAGTAACAAAAATTCTCCAGAAAGGGCTTCTTTCATAAGCTACCTTATTGGTAGCAAATCATACAAAAAGACTGGAGTATTGGTCTGAATTAACTACCTGTGATGAATAGCTAAGGTATTTGGATATCACAATGAATAAAACAAGTTCCTGAACACATCAATATGTAATTTTTTATCTTTAATACATCTGGAATAAAAACTTGGCATGGAAGTCTCGTTTTATTTTTATTTCAGCAGTATTTGAAAACTGGACTGTTGATATTTTTACTGCCAACAAAGCTGAAAGTCAGAATAATGTTTCAGGATGATGGATGTGCACAATTTTCCTCTACAGCTGAATACATAAACATATATTTTAGACACAAACACACATGATTTTTCAAATGTAGAGGAATCTCTCTCTCAAACAATTTGTGACAAACTGTTCAAGGGGGATGGGGAGAGATGGATAGAAGGAGGCTTTCAATGCCATGTCTTATACTTAAGTCTTTCAAGATGCTAAATGTTATTTCTAAAACAAAAACAAAAAACAAAAAACAGGAAACATCTTAAAATACTGGCAACCCCCACTTAACACTGTTTTGCTTAGTGGTATTTCACTATAATGCTCATTTTAAATTTATACACGATCTCACTTAGCTCTTAGCAAGTTTCATTATAAAGCTCATGGTTGCTAAATCTGGTCATTAAAAACAGTTGCGGTTGCCATCTTGGGCCGTCAAATACTTTCAGTTTCACTTAACGCTGGGTTTTTCAGGAACCAATTAACAGTGCTAAGCGAAGGCTCCTTGTACATGTTCCTTAGTGTACAAAGTCAGCAATGGCAATGCCCTAAGAACTGGCAGAGAGCAAGTTCAATTTAAACCCCAGTTTACATCCTAGTCTGTTTTGTTCAACATCCAACAATCAGCAGTTGGGATGTAAACAAAGTTAAAACAATTTGTTTAACCTCCTCTATTTATATAGATTAAACAACTAACCAATAACAAAGCAGCTCGGTCACATTTTCCTCTGAGACTACAGGTACTACTCCACCTTCCCCCTCCCACCTCCCTCCAGCATGCCCTGCTGCCTTCTGATTCCTGTTGGGGCAAGGATGGGCAATTATTTCGGCTGGAGGGCCACTTAAGTTTTGTTGAGCTGTCCACTGCAGCAAGGGTAGCTCCGCCCTTGACAGCTGCCCTAAGCTTTGATTGCCATCTTAGGACTGGAAGTCCTGTCCTCTAATCCCTGACCTTTGCCACTGGACCGCCCTCCCCTTGCCTGCAGAAGTAGTCCTTTTGAGGGAGGAAGGGGCTTTGCCATCACTGAAGTAGAAAAAAAAAATTATATACTAAAAATCAAACACCTACTATATACCATATTTTAATTTTATTTCAAAAAATATTTTTGTCCTGATTTATGTGCATTTGTGTAGGCTATATAGAGGTAATTGCATAATAGCTCAAAATAAAGTCTTACTCATATATGTTGTGTGTGGGGGGAATGAGTAGGGTTTGTGTGTGAGCATGTGCGGGGAGAGTTGTGAGTAGGAGGATTGTGGGTGTGAGAGAGCAGGGGTGAGGAAGTATGTGGGGGAGGATGTGGTCAGAGGTACATGGGCTCCCCAAACATGCTCCCCTCCAGTGGCACACAGTCCCCATTGCCAATGGCAGCAGCAGCAGCAGGCCTTCAGGGTACTCATGGCCCATGACAGGCAGAGCTCCCCAGCAGCGCAAGACTCCAGCCAAGTTCCAGGAGCTGCATGTGGCATCAGGGAGTGGGGCCAGGTGAAGTGCTCCCCACAGCAAATGTGCAGCTCCCAGGACTCAGGTGGAACCATCTCTCCAAGAACAAAATATAATTGCTCTGGGAACCAAACTTTAATTTCACTTACATTGTTTTGTTTAAATTAAATTTTATTTTATTAACAGTTATAAACAAAAATTGGCTTTATTTATTGAACACCTCATATTTTGACTTAATTTTTTAAATATCACATGATCCAAAGCTTTGTCTTCTTATTAAAGATTACCACATATGCTAAGATTTTTCCCTGATGGAGGTCTGATTTTCAGAAGCTTGTTGAACTTTATCCCTACTATACAGTTGGTCCAATAAAAGGTAACACCCTAAAAAATCCTTGCCTCTTGCATAATGTCTGGACCATTACAGCTAAAACATCACTCTTACACTACCATATGAGATTTTTCCCACACATAGTGAATTCTGGTGAGGTACCTAGGACTATTTCAAAATGCATAAAGGTTCAATCTACCCCAGTTTCAACGTTTTGTTCCTCTGAGAGAAGCTAAAATATGAACAAGTACAAAAAGAAATTAATATATGTACACTATGTACAGCTAAATGATGTTATACTGAAGACTGTAAGTCAACTCCACTTCGCAAACCGGGTTAAAAATTGAAAGAACTTTATCATATTAAAGGGAAATGCTGTACTGTGTCAGAAACCAGATGGCAGGCTTCATATTTATCTGCAACCTCTTCATTCAGTACACACAGGACAGTAACAATGACCGCCCATAACTAAAACCTTTCACCAAATGTCAGACATAAAAACTAGCTGGCTGGTCATGATTTATATTATTCTTTTCCATTCCATCTCTACTACTTCCCTCTACTGCTGTCTAATAAACAATTCATTGCAAGAAATCTTCTCTGGGGTGTACGATTAATCAATCAACCACATTCCTTCCTTTTATTCATATTATTATATTTATATCACTTACTAAATTAGCAGCTTTACTTACAAATTATGCCTTACCACCTCAGATATTTCAGACAGATCATTTTGATCTGTCACTCGTTACATAAGTAAAAGGCAGAAGCACCAATCAGGTTGTAATCATGTAAATACAAGCGTCAGTTAAGAAAGCATTTTAGAAATAACTCAGGAAAGACCGAGCTGCAACTTTCCAATTGTTTAAATGAGGTTACCCTTTTTATCTATGCAAGAAGTGGTTACAGTGGAGGGCCACACCCAGAGAGTGGTAGTGTATGGGTCATTTTCAACCTGGAGGGATGTGGGCAGTGGGGTTCCCCAGGGCTCGGTCCTCAGGCCCGCACTGTTCAACATCTTCATCAGTGACTTGGATGAGGGGGTAAAAAGCACCCTGTTCATATTTGCTGATGACACTTAGATGTTGGGGCATGTGGGCATGTTAGAAGGATGGAATAGGCTACAATCAGACCTAGACAGGTTACAGGGGTGGGTGGACGAGAATAGGATGGGATTCAACACTGACAAGTGCAAGATGATGCACCTGGGGAGGAAGAACCAGCAGCATACCTGCAGGCTGGGGAACTCCCTTCTCATCAGTGCAGAGGCAGAAAAGGATCTTGGAGTCGTCACTGCCAAAACGAATATAGGCAGGCAGTGAGAGGATGCAGTCAGGAAGGCCAACACCCCCTTGTCCTGCATCCACAGATGCATCTCAAGCAGGTCCAGGGAGGTGATCCTCCCCCCTCTATGCGGCACTGTTCAGGCCACAGCTGGAGTACTGCATCCAGCACTTCAGGAGGGATGTGGACAACATGGAGAGGGTCTAGAGGAGGGCCACGCGCATGATCAGGGGGCAGCAGGGCAGACCCTACGAGGAGAGGCTATGGGACCTGAACCTGTTCAGCCTCCACAAGAGAAGGCTGAGGGGGATCTAGTGGCCTGTTACAAACTAGTCACAGGGGACCAGCAGGCACTGGGGGAGTCCCTGTTTCCCCGAGCACTACCAGGGGTGACTAAAAATAACAGTCACAAGCTGGCAGAGGGTAGATTCAAGCTAGATATCAGGAGGCGCTACTTCACGGACAGGGCAGCTAGGATCTAGAACCAACTTCCAAGAGAAGTGGTGCTGGCTCCTACCCTGGGGGTCTTTAAGACAAGGCTAGACAAACACCTTGCCGGGGCTGTTTGACCCCAGTACTCTTTCCTGCCACGGCAGGGGGTCGGACTTGATGATCTGCTCAGGTCCCTTCTGACCCTAACAACTATGAAGCTCGGAGAGGGGACTACAAGATGACAGAGAACCCAGAGAACTTATGAACCTACATGCTGAATTTCCCTCTACCCCCAAGTCAAGGTATCCTTAGAGGCTTTATTTGGAGGGGGGAGGGGTTAGGGGGGTCTTTAAAAGTCCAAATCTTGAGTATAACAGAAAAGTCCCATGTCCTTCTAGATTAAATTCCATATTAACCTTCTATAAAACTAAAAAACTATGTTTGGTTTTATTTCATGAAAGTCTGATTCTCCCTCCCTCAATTCCCATAAAATGTGGGGGTAGGAAGAAGAGGGCAGCAGCTTAAGAACATGCAACTGCTTCAGAGGACAAGGAGAGGATGTCAAAAGGGCAGAGCTGCTAAGTCATTGAACCTCCTTGTAAAAGCTATTGTGGCAAGAAGGATTTTAAAGGGCAGCAGCCTCAGGGACAAGTTGGGAGTAAGTATTCACAAGAGAGCGAGGCAGATAATAAGAAACTAAACTCAAGGGGACAATGCTCTTAACAAGGTAAGAAGGGGCCAACTAAAGAAAAGGTCTTTCTCTTGGCATCTGTACAAAGCAGTTCTCGGCCTTGTTTCCTCACTTCCCTTGTAGTTTTCCTTCAAAGACAATGCTGTCCAATCCTGTCTGATCAGACCATCTTCTGTCTTTCTGTTCATGATGAAAGTCATAGAAAAAGACAGTTTTGTGGGCCTGGTGCTAGAATTAACTTTTAATTTTCTGCCTTGGGAAAGTCCCTGGATATGAGCCAAAGTAAGGCAGGTGATGCATCCTCCCCCTTAGGCACAACTGCTTAAAACAGGTAAGTTCCCCTATCCTGCTAGAAAGCGATTCTAACAGAAGCCCTCCAGTTTTACTTGGATGTGTATTGGGCCCAAAAAGGAGAGAACATTAAAGATGTTCATGATCTGCCCAACAAGGCACTCGCATTTGACCAAATCTTTCAGGGGTTCATCTAAAGGCTCTTAATTGACACCCTACACTGAATAAGGGTGTAAAAGCTTAAGTTCCTTCCCAGTCCAGACCTGTAGCTAGAGGAATTGCTTTATTAAGAAAAGCCATTTCGAAGGTTAAGACATTAGGTTAAGTCATGGTGATAAAAAGGAAAATCACAAAGGGCAGACATTTTTTGGAAGGAGCAAAAGACAACTTTTGGAAAAGTCAAGAATTCTCCCAACAGATTTTACTGGATAATGAACCATTAAATGAATAATTAAGAATTTAAAAATTTTACAGCAACCCCTGCGTAGCTTTCCAGAGGATCTACTGTTTCTTTGCAGTTGTGAAAGTGAATCTGATGTATCATCTACCACCAGTCACAACCAAAAGGACACCTCCTCCTCTTTTGCACCTACATGGTTTCACACTTGTAGTCAGAGATGTTTGGGTCAGAGAAGCAGAATTTATTTGGGGAGCCAATGCAAAGATCCAGTATCGGGTCCCTATTTTTTACCAGACAAGCATACTAATAGGAGCTATGAAACTGGCAGCCACTGGTCAGTTTAATAGCTGCTAATGCAACAGGAACCCCAGACTAGCTCAGAGACCCAAACAGTAGCACAGTTTGCACTGCCCTAAGGCTGCCACTACTCAAAGACACTTTCAAGAACAGACAGTCAATGCCTGCCTTTACCTATAAGACAAACAGAAAAATCCCAGGAGATAACACACTTACTTCAAAATAGTTAAGTAATGGTTTTGCAAAATTAGGGTAAATTTTTTAACATAGGATTCAGGAACTTCCTCAGTGTAGTGAGATTAAATAGATCACACAAAACCTGAGAAAACAAAGCATTCGTACTGAAAGCTAGCTGCAGACACTACTATGCCAAAGAAGAGTAATAGGATTTGGCACACACACTACTCTCAGATAAACTGATCCTCGTATCTTCCTCAAAGAGAGCATTCTTATCAATTTATCTGGGCAGAGAAACAACAGATGCATTGTTAGGAGAAGCTGCCAGTCTACTCATCTTAGGAGGAGTGGTTTACAAGGCCAAGATACTTCGGGTTCTCAGTCTTGCAATCAATGGTTGTAAAAGCAGATGAGACAAATGCATGCAGCAGAATGGACTGTTTTGCTCCTCACACACAGCAACATTTTGCCCACCTCTTATCTGCATGCTGTTCCATTGAGTCATGAAGGAGCAGTCATCTGCTTATTACTCAGTCTATCCTAAGAACTGGAAAATCCATGAGAAGCAGAAGGCAGGAGCAAGCTGTCTTTGAGATACCTAACTGATACATGATGCATATCATTCACACAGTGAGAACTGATACCAAATTGCTGAATCAGTTGCTGAAGAGTTAACTAGCAAATCTCAGATCCACATTTGATTATACTCTGTATACAAATACAAAAAAATTCCACTTAGGTAATACTATCTTCACCTCAAAATGAATCACAGTCACAGGTAATAACTGCTATATCTCTATACAACTATCCAAAAAACACGATAGGGAAAAGATTAAGAAACATTTACATTAGTATTAAGAAATACTAAGAAAAATGCTCCATTTGGGGACTAAAACAGTACAAGTTACTATACATAGAAGCAACAAATTAATCAATTATTGAAATGTTTTTAAAATGGACCAAAGCTTTTATAAAGAAGAATAGCCATTCAGTATCTTTGAAAGATTTTCAAATGCCTAATACATCAATTTAGACTACAAAAATGAATTTACTGGATTAACAAATGGCCAATATCAAATTGAGATGCTTGGTGTTTTTAATATACCAAACACTCTTGTCCACCACCTAAAGCACAGCTATTCAGCATCTCATTGCTGACACTTCTGTTTGGAGTCAGCATCTAGTATCGCACAGATGGGAATCTCTGTAACATCAACTGATTAGGTTCCAAAACCAAGAAAACTTAACACCTCCATTACTGATCTTCAGTAGACTGACAACTGTGTTATGTGCCCACTTAATTGAAGAGCACCAAGAAGTTCTTGATTGCTTCCATGATGCGTATGAAAAACTTGCACTTGATGTCAACTTAATGAAAACCAAGGGCACTTACACACATGCAGGGAGCAGACTTGATTAAGCATGTAAACTGCCATGCTCTGGCAGCAGTGCAGCATGTCTTCACACAGATAAATGGTGGCGGTGTGGTTTGAAATAAAACACATTCAATGTGCTTTAGTTCAAAGTGCTCCACTGCCATTTCCTCAGCACAGGGATGCACTGCTAATAAACGTGATGTGTGGGTGCTTTCAATTAGTGCAGCTCACTAATAAAAAGCCCCTGGCACAGTGTCAGGAACACATAAAAATGCCCCAAGATACTTTCACCAACTTGCCCCAAAACAACTAGCTGCTCCTCCCCATCTTACAATTAGAAGGCAATTCTTGGAAAATGTTGAGCACTTCTCTTACCAAAGCAGTCAACTTCCCCTGAAAGTAGAGACAATATTCACCAGACAAAATCTGCCAGTGCTGCTTCTGGATGTCTCCAAAACTGAGTCTTTGACGATCATGTCATCAGGACGCAAACCAAACTTCTCACCTACCATGCTGTTGTTACCCCTACTGAGTTGTATGGTTATGAAATGTGAATGACGTATCAGAAACACTTGAAAGCTTTGGACCACCACTAGCAATGACGCCATGTTTATATGGCACTAGCTTTGTAGGACAGGACATGTCATAAGGATGCCTGACAACCAGCTCCAAGAACAGGTCCTATATGCCCATCTCACTGATGGTCACCATTCAGAGAGTGGGCAGAAGAATTGATTCAAGGACACCTTGAAGGCATAATCTGAAGAAATATGATAATAACATTACTACCTGGGAGACTTTACAACTGAATTGTCCCCAATGACACCATGATGTACAATAAGGCATTGATAATTTTTAGGAAACTCACCTCACTATGGAGGTGGATAGATGAGAGAGACTGAGGGAAAAAGAGCGGTGACCCAAATCACCAGGAACTACTTCTTCCTCATGGAACTATTTGCCACGTCTGCAGTCAAACATGTGGATCTTGTATTTGCATCAAAAGACTCACAGATAACTTTCCCTTCTTACTGGAGGGCTGTCATTCTCATATCGAGGGACTGCAGCTGCCACTGACTGAAAATTTAGTACAGGCCAATCAGAATGTAAGACAGCAGGCACTACATTAACTGTGAATACCATTTCCTCAGCTTCCAAGAAAAAACAAACTGCTGTTAACCATTACTAATTACATACCTGCATAACTATTAAAACATATGACTTCTATAATGTTTGACTTCAAGCAAGTCAGTGTTAAAAAACAGAACAAACAATCAGCAATTTAGTGAGGATTTGCTATTACTTTATTAGATTATTTTTAACACTGTCATTTTAAAATATGTCTGTTTAAGGTAAATACATCACTGACATCTCTTTCAAAATTCTGCATATATATATATATACACACCTCTGAAACTGTGCTCGCATCCCAGTTAGTTGGGAAACGGCAAGCAGTGAAAATAACCTGCTTCCAAAATAACCTGCAGGGTGGGAAAGTGTCTTCCAAATTTTTCAGCTGTAGTTAGGGTGGTACTGGAATTCTTTTCCCCTTAAAGGTCCCTAAGTAAATTAAAGTTAAGACTTTCCTTTCCTTTTCCATGTCCTTCTGAGAAGGTATTTAGCAGAATTTGCATGTTTGTTGGAATCTGATAGGTGGTGACATGAGCACTTCTGCTATGGCCTCAAATATGTGACCTCTGGGCTGTCAATCATATGCCTTAGTCCCCTTGCCACCTGAGCCCCCCACCTATTATTCTTGAGAAATATGAAGCAAACAGATAACAAAAGCAGCAGTACACTAATAAATTAAAAGGACAGAAAAACGACTGCAACCCTCTGATCTTCAATTATACATTATGAGGAAGCAATTTGTAAGCATCTTAAAAAGGAAGTTTACAGGAAGGAGAAACCTGGACAAACCAACTAGGGAGGAATGTAAGGGTACTGCTTGGGCATGCAGGGATGAAATCAGGAAGGCCAAAGCACAATTGGAGATGCAGCTAGCAAGTGACATGAAGGGTAACAAGAAGGGTTTCTACAAGTATGTTAGCAACAAGAAGAAGGTCAGGGAAACGGTGGGTTCCTTACTGAATGGGTATGGCAAACTAGTAATTCATGATGTGGAAAAGGCTGATGTGCTCAATGCTTCTTTCACCTCAGCCTTCACAGGCAAGGTCAGCTCCCAGACTACTGCACCTGGCAGCAGTCTAGGGAGGAGGTGAGCAGCTGACAGTGGTGAAAGAACAGGTTAAGAACAGGTCCATGGGGCCAGATGCGATGCACCCGAGGGTTCTGAGCGAGCTGGCCAGTATAAATGCAGAGCTGCTGGCCATTATTTTTGAAAAGTTGGGTTGACTGGGAGAGGTTCTGGATGATTGGAAAAGGGCAAATATAGTGTCCATCTTTAAGAAAGGGAAGGAGGAGGATCTGGGAAACCATAGACTAGTCAGGCTCACCTCAGTCCCTAGAAAAATCACGGAACAGATCCACAAAGAATCCATTTCTAAGCACTTGGAGGAGAAGGTAGTGATCAGGAACAGTCAGCATAGATTCACCATGGACAAGTCATGCCTGATAAACCTGACTGCCTTCTATGATGAGATGACTGGCTCTGGGATGTGGAGAGAACAGTGGATGTGATATACCTTGACTTCAGCAAAGCTTCTGATATGGCTCCCATGACATTCTTGCAAGCAAGCTAAGGAAGTATGGGTTGGATGAATGGACTGTAAGGTGGACAGAAAATGGGTTGGATCGCTGGGCTTAAAGGGTAGTAATCCATGTCCAGTTGACAGCTTGTATCAAGTGGAGTGCCCCAGGGGTCAGGCCTGGGGCTGTTTTTGTTCAGTATCTTCATCAGTGACTGAAAGATGGGATGGAGTACGACCTCATCAAACTTGTGGATGACACCAAGGCCGGCGGGGGGGGAGGAGAGAGTAGTCAATACACTGGAGGTTAGGGCTAGGATTCAGAGACTGTGACAAATTGGAGGACTGGACTAAAAGAAATCTCATGAGGTTTAATAAGGACAAGTGCAAAGTCCTGCATTTAGGATGGAACCATCCCACAGACCAGTCAAGCTTGGGTACTGACTGGCTATGCTGCAGCTCTGCAGAAAAGTATCTGAAGGTTACAGTGGACAATAAGCTGAATGTGAGCAATAGTGTGTCCTTGCTGCAAACAAGGCTAATGGCACACTGGGCTGCATTAGTAGCAGTGTTGCCAGCAGATTGAGGGAAGTGATTATTCCCCTTTTTTCAGCACTGGTGTCCACTTTGGGCCCCAACTACAAAAACAGAGTCTAGTAGACAAACTGAAGTCCAACAGAGGGGAATGAAAATGTTTAGGGGCCTGGTGCACATGACTTCTGAAGACACTCCTAGTGAACTGGGCTTATTGGGCACCTATACACGAACAACACGTGTGTAATTGCAGTGTGTTGGAGCAGAGTTGATTAAATGAATCTGTTAGAGCATGGTAATTACCATGCTCCAGCAACTCCAGCATCTTGTGCATCAGCATCCATGCACTGAAAAATGGTGGTAGGGGTGCTTTAACTAGAGCTTATCAAAGAGAAATGCAGATGCTTAACATTTTACATAAACATCAAGTATAAACATAGGCTTGACAAGTTAATGGCCTTTAGCCCAACCTACAACTTGTAACAATATAATTTTGTCACATACTCCCCCTAGAAGAATTATACCTTTGCTACAGCTTGAATTGAATATAATAGCATTTGAACTCAATTCATTATTTATAAAACCAAATTCTATTTGGTCACATTATCTCTTTTGAAGAGAACGACACAAAGATGTTTATATTACTAGAGCTGGTTAAATGACAGCTAGGTTTCTTTTCAACACTTACTAAAGTTAGTTTCTAGCATCATTAAAGACTTAAGAGTAATACTCTTACAAAAACCCTGATTCACAGGAACATTTTTCTACTTCCTTATTTCCACCTCAAACTTACTGGGATTTTTCTGAAGAAATGTATCAGTGCTCAAAGAACAGGCTATTGCCACAAAGACAGACACACTCATGTGGCACCAAAAACTTCACAAAATCTCTCATAACTGTAGGGTTAGATGGTAGTTGACGTTTCTTCATTATGGATGTTTCAGGGAAATGACATGCTGGTGTAAATGTTATTGTTACTTTCTGTGCAAGAGATACAGTATTTAAAACTACTGAGGGAAAAATGTTTGCAAAGATAAGCTGAGATATAAATATAAAATTTCAAAGATACTTGATAAACAGCCATGTGTTTTTACACACTGCATCCTTTACTGTAAGACTTCTTTAACCTGGGGTGGTTTTCTACTTAAAGATAGCTAGTTTTTGATAAAAGTCACAAGCATAAAGGCAAAGAAAGAGGAAGTCAATCTGGGATACTTTCTGAAGAATGTGAGGGAAGAATAAGACAGAAGAAAAGCCACTTAACATATGAAAATGGTAAGAACATTACAGCATGTACTTTAAATTCACTCGTATTTTATCACTGCTACAGATTTCTGAAAGTTACTATACTGTTATACAGCAATGCATGCTAGTTCATATGAACTGCATAAGTTATGTCTACCAATATAAAATATAACTAAAACAATTCATAGCACAAATTTATATACATTTTCCAATCAAGGGGTATACAAAACAAAAGGTATAATCTCTGGGCAATGGCATATTAAAAGCTGCACCAATTTGTCTAGTTTTAGATATACTAAGATTAACTGAGAAGCAAATGAAGGACTTTCTGGAGTAAAATGACCAAGTCTACCACATCCCTATTAGTCTCCCCACAAATATTTTCAAAAGTTCCTCTTTAAAACAACTACTAATTATTCATTCTTATCATGATTAATACTAAAACCTTGAAATATGTACATAACAAGCTTGGTATACTCCAAAGTGAAATAGAATATTGTTTATGTCATTTAATTATACACAGTAATAAGATGCCAGATTGTTTTGGATTGTTAAAACTAGTAACTTGTTTACTTATAATGCTGAACCCATTAAAAGATTACACTAAGTGAGAGAAATCTTCCAAAAAGGCCTTGTACCCCACCCTGTAAAGATTTTCTTTTTAAACCAAGAGATGTGTTCAGTGTTCAATGTTCGATGCTGAATATGCCAAAAAAAAATCTCTTATTTCAACCCCCACAACAGTGAAGATGATTAGCCAAGTTTAGTACTACAGCAGGACTTAAAAACTTGTAACAAAAAAGTTTAAAGAAAACAAATAAAACCTCATTACATTCATAATACTTTACCTCTGTAACTGGCTGCCCTTGCTGTGTCAGATCCAGTTCCTGAGGTCTTGTCATCTTATCGATATCCAAAGAGTCCATGCTGGAGGCTGCAGAGGTGATGCTGGAGCGGGATGAGTTACTGATGGAACGCACTTCAGCATCACTTACTGTGCCAGCTGATGCTGTCCTCCTATGCTGAGCAGTAACTACAGGTTTGGTATCTTCAATTACCGACTGCTGTGCTGCTTCATCCATGCTCAAGGAGGCCTTCTCTAATTGTGCGGTGATGTCATCCAAGGAAAAATTGGCATGTGGAGGCTTAGTAACCTTACCAGATGAGGATAACCCTTTCATACTGCTATGTTTAGAGGCAGGTCGACCAGGTAGTTTTTGAGATTTTGCTTCTGTGGCCACCCGTTTCACTGAAGCACTATTTGCTGACTGGGACCCAATGCTGCTGAGCTCCTGCTCAATGGAACAAAGATCAGCCATGAGGGCATCCAGATCCACAGTCTCTCCTTGATTTAGGGCTTCTGAAATGAACAAGAGGCGTTAACATGCTGATGATCAGGGATCCAGGTTTTCCCCGATAAAAAAAACTACAAATTCTCCGATTAAAAAAAGCAAATAAAAACCCCAAATCCATTATTAAAATTAAAGAACCCCGACAGCCCCACTTTTGCCTCTCACTTCTCCCCCACAGCCCTTTCCCCTCACCCACATCCCCTGCTCCCCCAGCTGCCAGGGCTATGGGGCTGCAGCGAGGGCAGCAGCACAGGGTTGTGCCCTTCAAAACAGTGGCATGCACAGGAGGTGTGTCACCAGGACAGTATGGGGCTTGCAGCAGCGAGGAGATCCCCATGCAGCCCTACTGTTCCCTGCCACCTGGGGTCGTGCCCACTGGGCTGCGGAGGTCTTGGGGAGGGGAAGCAGGGCATCTGCCTGAGCCCACAGCCTGTGCCTGCCCTGCATACAGATCTGGGGGGTATGGGTTCCCCCTGCTCCCCAGGAATGTGCCTAGCAGTGGGGAGCCCACCCTCCCCCTCCCCTGGATGAGACACCTGTGGCCCCATCCTGCTCCCTGCTGGGGCCCTGCAGCCATGCATTGTGGCCCAGGGCCCCAAGCACTGCCTGGCTGGGCAGCAGCCCCAACCCTGCCCAGCTCCCTCTCTCTCTACAGGGGCCTCAATCCCCTTCTCCCCACCCCCACTTACCTGGTGGAACTGCTCTACAGGTTGCCTGGGGCCATGTGCATGTACATGCATGTGGTACCCCCATCTCACCACCTTCCTCCCACTCCCTCTCAGCTCCCTGCAGGCTGGAACTTTGTCAGCCTGCAGGGAGTTCATTGCAAAACTGTGAAATCTGTGGGTTTCTCTGGTAAAATGAGAAATCTGCGTTTGCCTCCAGTAAAAGGTAAAATCCGGTTTACTCCGTTTTTCTGTGGTAAACAGAAAACCTGGATCCCTGCTGATGATGAACTAATTTCTCAATCCTGCTGTGCAAGCACTATCATCATATGCTATGGACAGTGCAGAAGCAAAATTATTTATACCATCCTGACCTTATGTCCATCAAAACAGAGAGTAGTTTTACAAAACTGGATGTTAAATACATTTGCCAATGCCATTCCAGTAACGGGAGCCTACAAATAGCAGTAAAGTTTTTAGATATACTTAAATTGTTAAATAGTTCGTAACTAAATTTGCAAAGCAGTCCAGGGATTTGGGATATGCATTTTCCATTAATGGAAAATGGAAGATTTGTAGCCAACTCCCTCATAATTTCAACTCTCAATTCTTTTTTCTTTTTCTTTTTTTTAAGTCAAAATGTCCTGTATTTTCAACAGCATAATAGGCAAATCAATCCAAGGAAGTTTTTTTAAAACATAGTTTCGAACAAAATATCTGCTGAACCTAAATAACCATGCTTCCCTATTTGTAGTATTTAGGAGCATTTAAATTCGGTTTAATTTGAACCAGCAAATAGAAGCCTGTTTAATTGATTTAAAAATCACCTAGAACAGTTCAAAGACGACCTGGAAAATCAGGTACTCTTCTGAACTGTTTCACAGTGTATCCATTCAGTGCTGTGCATCAAATATTAAGCATTCTGCAATATGGATCTGATGACTCTTCCGAGTATCCCACACCACATTGCTCCTCGTTACCACCTTCTCTCACCCAACACGCACACGCCACTCTTGTACATAGCCAGAACTCTCCTGCCCCTCTTTTTTTTTTCCCTTTTGCTGACATTTTTAAATCGATGAGGTCCCTTGCACTGCTTGTTCAATAAAAGCTATCTTTCTAACAACCAGCTGTGTCGTTACTCTCAACTCAACTGTGGCTCTTTATGATGCTCCCCTTCCCCCGGCTCCTGGAAACCCAAAAGCATGGATCCAAGCACACCCCAAGTCAGCAAGCACACTGCATATTTACGGTCAGTTGCAGGCTACTGAAGTTTACTGAATTCATGAAGGGAAAGGAGAGCAGAAAGTGAAAATGCCTCCAGCTACAGGTCATCCACCCCCTGGAAACCCCAAAGTATAGGTGCAAGAACTTCTCCCTCCTACACCTCGCCCACTGCAAGGCATGCTGGGCTGGGGCCTCACTCCCACCCCTGGTATCAATGCCTAAAAGGTGATGACACCTTTTTAAATTCCTTACAATACTAGGGCACTGTACATGTGGACACCTGTGATCAGCAACACCTTTGAACCAATTCCCAAGAAGTAACATTTCAGAATGGTTTCAAATGTCCTCACCCTTAAAAGATGGTGTTCCCTGTCTCTCACAATGTAGGTTAAGACATAAATTCAGTCATTCGTTTTCATGAAAAAGGTTACCAGAATGTCTGTCCTCTACAAGTAACCACATTTTCATTATCAGCCATTAGGTGGAGACAGAGTCAATTGACGACACTAAGAACTCTGTGTCACAAGCAGGATAATACAATACAATAGAATTAGGGTCGGAAGGGACTTCAGGAGATCATCTAGTCCAATGCCCTGCTCAGAGCAGGACCATCCCCAACTAGATCATCTCAACCAACGCTTTGTCTACCCAGGTCTTAAAAACCTCCAAGAATGGAGATTCTACAACCTCTCTGGGTAACCTGTTCCAATGCTTTACTACCCATCTAGGAGAGTTTTCCCTAATAGCTAACCTAAACTTCCCTTGCTGCAACTTGAGACCATAGCTCCTTGTTCTGTCATCTGTCACCACTGTAAAAAGTCTAGCTTCATCCTCTTTGGAATAACCCTCCAGGTAGTTAAATCCCCCTCTCCCCCCATTTCTCTTCTCAAAACTAAATATCCCCAGTTCCCTCAGCCACTCCTTAGATATCATGTGCCCCAGCCACTTAATGATTTTCGTTCCCCTCTGCTGTACTCCAGCTTGTCTTTTGGACTGCATTTTTTTTTTTTTAACTGGAAGGCCAAAGTGGACATAGCCCTCCTCATGTGGCTTCACCAGTGCTGAATAGAAGGGAATTATCACTTCCCTCAATGCTGCTGCTGGCAATGCTCCTACAAATGCAGCCCAGCATGCCATTAACCTTGGTCTTTTTCTGCAGAGATGCTGGTTAGCCAGTCGGTCCCCAGTCTGGACCAGTGTGTAGGATCGTTCCGTCCTAAATGCAATATTTTTCCTCATCAGATTTCTTTTAGTTCAATCCTTGCTTTTGTCAAGGTCTCCCCGAATCCTAGTCCTAACCTCCAATGTACTGACTACTCCCCACCTTCTTGGTGTGATCTGCAAGCTTCCTGAGGGTGCACTCCATCTCATCTTCCAGGTCACTGATGAAGATACTGAACAAAAGCAGCCTGACCCCTGGGGCACTCCACTTGATACCAGCTGTCAACTGGACATGGAGCCATTGATTACGACCCTTTAAGCCCAATGATTCAACCTGTTTTCTATCCACCTTACAGTCCATTCATCCAACCAGCCTGTACATCCCTAGCTTGCTTGCAAGAATGCTGAGAGACTGTATCAAAAGCATTGCTAAAGTCAAGATGTATCATGTCCACTGCTCTCTCCACATCCACAGAACCAGTCATCTCATCATAGAAGGCAATCAGGTTTATCAGGCATGACTTGTCCATGGTGAATCTATGCTGACTGTTCCTGATCACTACCTTCTCCTCCAAGTGCTCAGAAATGGATTCCTTGAAGACCTGCTCCAAGATTTTTCCAGGGACTGAGGTGAGGTTGACTGGTTGGTAGTTCCCCAGATCCTTTTCCTTCCCTTCCTTAAAGATGGACAGTATATTTGCCCTTTTCCAACCATCCAGGACCTCTCCCAGTCAACCCAACTTTTCAAAAATAATGGCCAGCAGCTCTGCATTTACACTGGCCAGCTCGCTTAAAACCCTCGGGTGCATCGCATCTGGCCCCATGGACCTGTACATGTCCAGATTTTCTAAATAGTTCCTAACCTGTTCTTTCACCACTGTGAGGTGCTTACCTCCTGCCCAAACTGTGCTGCCAGGTGCAGTAGTCTGGGAGTTGACCTTGCTTGTGAAGACTGAGGTGAAAGAGGCATTGAGCACTTCAGCCTTTCCCTCATCATCAGTCACTAGTTTGCCTCCCCCATTCACCCGATCTTCCTTTTGCTGCCAACTTTCTTGTAGAAACCCTTCATGCTATCCTTCACATCCCTTGCAAGCTGCATCTCCAATTATGCTTTGGCCTTCCTGATTTCATCCCTGAATGACCAAGGAGTACACCTATATTCCTCCATAACTTATTTTGTCCAAGTTTTCTCTTCTTGTAAGCCTCCTTTTCTGTTTTTGCTCATTAAAGAGATTGCTGCAAGTTGGTCTTCTGCCATACTTGCTAGTCTCCCTGTGTGTTGGGATGGCTTGATCCTGCACCCTCAGTCAGATTTTCTGAAGTACAACCAGCACTCCAGGACTCCTCTCCCACTCAGAAAGGCCTCTCAGGGAATTCTGACCATCAGTCCCCCAAATGTGTTCAAGTCTGCTTTTCTGAAGTTGGCAGTCCTGACTCTGCTGCCTCCTTCCTTCCTTTCCTCAGGATTGTGAACTCAATCAACTCAAGGTCACTGCTGCCCAACGTGCTGTCCACTACTATAGTCCCCACCAATTCTTCCCTGTTCGCAAGCAGTAGGTTAAGAGCATGGCTCCTAGTTGGCCTCTCCAATACTTTCATCAAGAAGTTGTCCCCAACACTCTCCAAAAATGTCCTGGATTGCCTGGCCACTGCTGTACTGCCCTCCCAGCAGATGTCACGATGACTGAAGTCCCCCATAAGACCCTGGGCCTGTGATTGGGAAACTTCTGCTAGCTGTTTAAAGAAGCCTCAACCACCTCATCCTCTTGGTTTGGTGCTCTACAGCAGACACCCACCGAGACATCAACCTGGTTCCTCTCCCCTCTGACCCTAACTCAGGGACTTTCAACAGGTCTATCGCCAGTTCCACACTGGAGCTCTGAACAATCATACAGTTCTTTTACAGAGTACAACTCTTCCGCTTCTTCTCCCCTGCCTGTCCTTCCTGAATAGTTTATACCCATCCATGACAGTGCTCCAGTCCTATGATCTATCCTACCAAGTCTCTGTTATTCCAATTACATCATAATTCTGTGACTGTGGAACGACTTCCAATTCTGCTTAGTTGTTTCCTAGGCTCTGTGCATTTGTGTAGAGGCACCTGAGGTTACTACCTAATTGCCCTACTTTCTCAGTAAGAATGAGAAGTCCTCCCCCTCCTGCTTGTACTTCCCCCAGGTCATCCACTTCCTCACTTAGCTCAGGGCTTCAGTCTTCATCCCCCAGCGAACCTAGTTTAAAGCCAATCAGGATATGATGTCTTGGTATCAAAATTCTCTTTGTATGGATGCTGTCTTTTAATGTTGTTATTACATTAGGATTTTGCAAGATCTTTACTTACTACTAGAAATAATATTCAGTCTTCAAAAAATTTGATATAGTCTTAACATAGTTTAACTTACCATTCAAATTGTACATGGAGAAACGATAGGAGAAATTGGCAAGATTGGTTTCCTGACGAAGAGGTGATTTCTTTACTGGTTCCACCGGCTTATCTGTATCCAAACTCTAAAAAAGGTGGAAAAAGTGAGAGAGAGAGAAAAGAAGGTAGATAAAGTTTGTATTTGGCATAACAGGAGTTGATGGACAAACAAGTCATAAAAAATGGGTGAAAGTTTCATCTCAGTGAGAGAAATGTAATCAGAAAATCAAATTATTTTTCTAAGTAACAGGATTTACAGTAATTGGAGTGGATAAGTTCTTGGTCACTATACTACCAAGATTTAAATCACCTTACTGTTACAGAACAAAGGAGGCAAAGTATATTTTTCTCCTACCTTACTGTTTTAAAGCATTACTCTTACTGAGAGGAATTTCTATAGTTACCTGATCCTTTTTAACTTAACTCAGAAAAAGCACAACACAGTGTGAGATAAAATGAATGACTTGATGTATTTACAGGTAATATTATCCAGAAGTTATTATCCCCAACTAGGACTAAAGGGTAAGAATGAGTTCACTTGAGCATCATCTGGTCAGAAAGAAGAGTTACTTATCCTATGGTAGGGATCTAGCCAGTACCCATACTGGTCTAGACATTGCCTCTCCCCAGTGACTTCGCTTATCCTATGGTAAGTGTGAATCTTTCAGATGCTTTTGTCCACATGGATCCCACTGTAGATGTGCACGTGCCTCATACATGAAATACTGAAATCTTTGACAGCCATGTTTTTTGAGGGCCATGCATAGAGTGAGCCTGCTTGTGCTCTGATACAAGGACATGAAAGGCAGAGTAGCAGTGAGCCAGCCTCAGTTCCCTTGCAGTTTGAAACTGATGGCTGAGGACCTTGCAAAGTGAGGATGACTGGAAGCTCCTGAGATCCCAGCTGATGAAAATTATTCCAATACTGACATTTTTCTAAAGGAGAAGGAGGCTGACTGAACCTTTGTTAAGTAAGCTTTAATGTTTGGGATAGGGCAGGTGATAATCCATTGAGATGCACAGGGTTATGCATTTCAATATCCTCTGTAAAGAAATAGCCTGATAATCAAAATGGCAATTTATTTGTAGAAATAGACAAAAAGACGTTCTGAATGGTTTGGTTCTATCAGCATAATGAAACAAAGTCCTAGGACACATCCCATGTGAATTGTGGTTTGGGAAAAGACCACAAAATAAGCTGAGCATTTGGTTTAGTTAGTATTGTAAGCCTACCTTCAGAAAGAATGTCTGTAGATCTCAGCACCACATATACCTATGTAATGCCCCATAAGGAAGTTGAAACGCAATCACCTGAAGTTCAATTTGTCTTCTAGATGAAGAAATACCCTCTAAGATAATCATTTCAATAGAAGTGATACAAAAAAAATTTCAAAGGAGGCTCAAAGTCAAGTTCTGCAAGTCTAAGGAGAACCACGTTAAGGTCACAAGCAGATGAAGGTTCTCTGACCAAGGTGTGGATATGCAATAGCCCTCTGAGGAACTCTGATACCATTGCATGAAAGACATATAAGAGGCCTCTGAAGCATTTAAGATTGAAGGTGGCTGGTAATTAGGACTGTGCAAAGTGGCTAGTATTTGCTTTGGATTTAGATTCAGCCTATTTGGGGGACAGCAATAAGATTCAGTGATCTGAATACATTTCGAATCTCAGTCCTGAAGCGATTTGACCGAATCTGCCCCCCACTGTGTGGGAGGGCTCGGTCACAAGCCCCCATCCCCCACCTGCTCCCCCAGCCCCCCAAAAGCCCCAAGGCAGGTGGTAAGTGGTGGCTTATTTATTTATTTAAGAGCCAGGAGCTGGGGCTGGGCAGAGCAGCCATGGCAGGGGGCTGGGAGAGCGGGCAGGGGTCAGGGGTCAGCCCCAAGGTCCCCTCTCCTGTCCTCCAGGTGCCCCTCCCCCACCCCCTACTTACCAGCATGGAGTCCAGGTCCAACTCTGAGAAGCCAATCACAGAGCACTATCAGCTCTATACTGTGACCACTGATGGGTCAAACACATATAGTGATGACAGTCTATAAAGCTGCTATAAAACTTTTGGAAGATGAAGAGTCAATAGAGTTATGCAGAGCCAAGTAGTACCAAGTCAGGACCTTGATAGCTTACAAGCGTAGTAAAGAAGGGCATAAGTCTCCTGCTCTTGCTTATGTAATACATCATACATACTATCTGTTGGAGTTTTCACTGCACCTATTTGAAGAACAGGTAGGAAGTTCACGCAAGCAGAAGAAACTTATCTGAAGGCAATACAGACTCTTTTAATGGTCTCTTGTTCCCTACACTACTCTAGTTCTGATAGGGAAGTTGAAAAGTCTATCCTCAAAGGAGTGATGTTTCACATCTAACTTCCTGAACTTTGTGTTTGAACTTAAGTTTTAGCTCCATCCAGCCTGCACAGGCACATATGCTGCCTGGGTATTTAAGTGGGCTCACAGGGATATTTTTTTCTGTAATGTTCAATTCTAGGAGTGTGAAAATGAAGATTTCTTCACAAAGTTGGTCAAAACACCTGGATTTAAAGTTCAAGAAAAACAGTGGTTTAGACGCATGCTAGATTTTGTCTTGCTGCTATAGGTAGCAAAAAAAGAAACTATGGGAAGGATGTTCCTCTGCAATCCTTTATGCCTTTGCATTGGAGCACAATAGGATGCCTGACAGGTGCTGCCACTCAAAAGATTTTTATGTTGTACGCATGTTGTCTGTAAGGTTGTATATGCACTCTATACTGACGCTGATATATGTACGCGTCATTTAAAAAAGGTTTAACACCAGTATAAATTACTTATTGAAATGCTTGCATCTGCTGACCTGCGTAAGTTTATCCAGCTCCCCAAGCCAGGCCCCAAACATCTTATCCAGATCCTGGTCTTCCTTATCACTGTCTTCTTCTGCACCATGATCAAGTTCTTCATCTGATAACTGATCCATCTGAAACAGAAAAAAATACACCAGTTTAATTATATTGAGCATTTACTTAGAAAGCAGTAAAAGTTTCTTAATAATTTGCAAACATTTTTCAGCACTGTACTGTACAAGACAGTACAAAGAATAAGGCTCTTACTACATAGCTATCTACAATAACATTACTGCATTGGGAAAATTCATTGTTGAATAAAATCATGGGGAAAGTTATGTTTTATAACATTCAGATTTCACCAATAAGCCAATAAAAACCATGCAACAGATACAGTACATTTTGTAAAATATGTAAAACATGTTGTAAAAGTGTATTAAGTCTGATCATTTTTCTGCACCAAGTCAACATATTTTTTGGTTTTACTCCTGGCAAGGTTAAATATGCATCCATTAGAACACCATGTACAACAAAGTGAAATTCAAGTTCCATTCTGATCCAGTGCTCCGTAGTTGACTTTGCTTTCTTTTAGACTCAAATGCTTTTTCACTGCATTCTGGTTCAACTGCGTTAAGGCATTTAGAATGTTGCAACAGTAATCAACCCTGTGTTCCAAAGAAACCATTATTATTATTATTTATTTGCAAAGTGCTGATGAGCTTTAACTTGTGAGATACAACTAGACTTAGAACTACACAAGCAAGAATAATGCGTGGGACTTTTTAAAATCATACTACTTCCTTGAGGAGACTAAAGAAGTAGTGAATATTTAGCAAGTTAGAAATAAATAAATAGTGATAGTGCATAAGGGATAGTGCAAAATAAAATAAGAAGGGAGCAGGAAATGAAGTTATCAAGTCTCTCTCTCCTCTGCTGTGAACAAGCAAAGGATGTAGTAGTAGTAGTAGAGGAATCCGAACCTCGTTACAAACTGCCCCGACTGAAGATATAGCCCTTTCACAGATCTTAATGCCTCTCTTACTGCAAAACATGAAAAGAATCCTTGAAAATGACGCTTCTTCTAAGAGGACAGAGAGTTTTACCAGGTAGGGTAGCTATCTTTAGTTACCCTGGAACTTTATCTATATGTAGTCTTTTCTGTGCATGTAAAAATTACCTCATCTCACACAGAGGTCAATACACTTGCATTTCTCTGTTGTTCAATTCTTCGTTGGAATACATGTAATACTATTAAGTATTAAGGAACTTGGTCCAAATGTTGTTTAAATTGAAACATTGATTCAGACCTGAGCTTGCCCCCACTGAAGTCTACTGGGCATTAGCTGTTAATTTCAATAGGAATAACGTCATCACTCCCCGATTTTTCTCATTCCAAGAAAATATTCCACTGTAAAGGAGATGTAAACTATTACGAGCCATAATGTTGGGAAAAAAATCCCAACATCTGCAGGAAAAGCAAGGCTCTCTGGGGTTTTAGCTTTAAGCAAAAATTACTGAAATCACCTTTACATCTTGATGTTTAATGAATTTAGACCATGAATTTTATTCCCAGGCCCTTCCTTTCTAACCAGTCAAAAAGGTATGCAGCACTCTAAGTCAAGCACATGTGTTTCAAAGTTTTGAAGAAGATGAAATCAATAGGTAACTATAAGCAATACATATTTCTTTAGGAAACTGAAGATAGGGGGAGAGGTATATCAGGCAAAAGCAATCATTTTCAAATTTGGGCATCTTAAATTAAGCTTTTAACTCTGTAATTTGCCCACCCGAAAAAATCAGTCCACTTTCATCTAAAGATATAGAGCATCCCTACTTGCTAATAAACTGGTAGAAACTGCAGTTTTCCTGTTATCTGATCATCAGAGCACTCCACCTGAGAAGTCTAAATATGGATTCAGCCATCTAGCTGTAGGTACTCAGATTGGAAACCTTTTTTCCTATGTCAGCGGTGGTGAACCTGTGGCATGAGTGCCACAAGTGGCACAAGCAGCCTGTGTGGCATGTGACAGGTAGCAGCAGATATAGCGGGAAGCAGAGCAGGAGATCGGGCTGTGTGCACAGAGTAGGGAGCAGAAAGCAGAGTGGCAGATGTGGCTAATCTGTGACACCTTGCTAAAAAGGTTGGCCCCTACTGTCCTATGTCAACAGATTAGCTATGGGAGCAGACTTTTCTAGTTTTCTATTGTAGCAGAAGAATAAAGTTTCAGCAGGTGGTGATTATCCCTTCCATTCGCCTTACCAACTGACAGAATAAATAAGAATAATATTTAAATATTCTGGGGGTTTTATACTGGAGTTGGAGACAAAATTCTACAGCTATTTATGGAATATGAAATGATTACAGTATCAAACAACCTCATAAAATCATTAGAGCTCCAAGATGTCTATGGGTAGAAGAGTTTCTGGTATTGGCTCCCTCACAGCCAGCCAGACAGAAGACAAAAACTGGATAGGCATGCTCAGTGTAACATACATTTTTATATAAAAGAAAACAAATTTTGCTAAAAACACAAATATTTCACCATGTGTGGGTTAAACACTCACTGCAGATATGAATTAAATTTAAGTGTGTTGAATGGCATTAAGTATTGTAAATGGAATTTAAATCGCAAGTATTGTAAAACGGCATTTTGTAATGGCATTTTACCTCTTCTATATAGCTACATGATTATACATGGTCATACGGTCAACCCTGTTTGCAAATATAGTTTGAAAGATAAAATAATATCAACTTTTGTTTTTGTTAAAACTTATGAGTTCCCAGTAAATCTTTTTAAAGTTAGTAAATGCCAACGGCCCAAGCAAAAAGTTTTTCCCTCTTATACATCATCTGAAATGCACAAAACACAGTTGTATACAATTTTTGCCAGGCTCCCCATTTAACAAAAGAGTATTCATAACTGTCAAAAATAGGGAGCAAAAATCAAGGAAGCATCGGCAACTGTAAATCTAGCATTTCCTAATGCTAACTTCGCAATCTAAACAACTTTAACGTGCTTTAGTTTTGGGGGATGGGAGTTGCTAGCAATTTCCTCAATGATCTTTTTTTTTGCGTGCCAAAAATGGGAAGGTAACACATTTCATTAAAGATAACGAACAACCTGTTTAACATTACAGCACAGACTTAAGGCATATGAAACTTTGGGTGCACACTCACACACACGATGGACCTCTGTTCTGATGTGTGCTAATTAATGTGTGATGGAGCAGACTTAATTAATTGAGTCTGCTGGAGTGTGCTAATTAGCGTGCCTCTGCATGTGTATTCAGCATCCCTGCGTTTCAAAATGAGTTTTAGTTAAAGCACCCCCGCCACCACTTTGAAGCACAGGATGCTGAATAAAGCACCCGCAGCATCACGTGTATTCAGAGTGGCTCTGAGAGCCACTCTAATTACAGCACTCCACCACCACCCTGGAGCAAACATATAGACGACCTTTACTTTGAAAACATAATGATTTATTATTAGGTTATAATTCTCATTACAGAGAAGGCTATTGTTTGGACAATTAAGAAACCATTCTTCTCAGGTGAAGTTTCCATTGCTGTCTTCAACATCAGCACAAAGCACTATAAGTCTGTGAGCTCAAACATGGGGTACACAGTAATATTTAACACACTGTATTACATATTCATTCTTTTCTCACTAGCTTGCGCATGTACGTTCAACACCAACTAGAGACTATGAGCAAAAAAAATTCTGCTCTCTTGTTCAAGGAATTCAGCTGACCACAGTTAAGCAACATCATTCAAATCCCACAGGAAATGCAGTCTCACTGCATCACAAATAGCTGACTACACAGCTGACTTTTCACATCTGTAAACAGAAAAACTGCTTAAATAGGCCAGAGAGAATGCCAGCAATACATCCTGTCAGACAGTTTAAGTACTGGATGCTCTCCAGATTTCTTCAGTAATGTTAGACATAATATGCTCATTGAATGAATAAAGAAAACCTCTCCCTGAATCTGAATGACCCAGCTGTCAGATTTCTTTACCATTTCCTCTCACTTAAAAATTAATAAATTAGGGTGACCAACAGAAAGGAAGGTTTAACCTTATATATTCCAAAAAAATTAGTTGTCTATCCATTCAAGATTCATATTTGTTACCTTAAGTACTTGTAACTTCTGGACATTCCACCTTTGCCTATATCACCTCAAAACACAAGAATGGCTCAGGTTCTCTCATACGAAAGGCACATTTTTAACTTTTAAAAGCAGAAATTTAAGTAACATTCGTCCACAGCCAAGTTGTTTTGCATTAAGACACTGCAGCTATCTAGGCCACATACAAGCGTTACATGTCTACCAGAAGAACTGCCCTTCTCCTGGTAGAAATGACAAGCATACAAATGGTCACTGAATTTCGCCCAGCAGATCTTCCAGGGCTCAACCTGGAAAATACCACTTGCGAGAGAGTTTCTCTCTGGAATCTTTGTTGAAGCAGCAGGCAAGGAGTTTACAGCACTGCTCCAGTCCTCCTGGGAATGGGAGAACTAGAGCAGCCACTACTCCTCATGCTTTCCCCAGACCAGGTTCACCCTAGTCACAGAAAGATATAATGAGCAGGGGAGATGGGGGGCTGTTGCAGGCTGAATGTCTGTAGTGCTTCCTCTCCTAGAATCATTTTTTATGGTTGAAAATTTCCATATGAAGGCCTCTATACAGCCATCTTTGATCCTTGCAAGAACAAAGAACAAACAGTTTACTCAGAAAAAGGCCAAAACTCAGATGCAATGCAAGCCTGTTTATCTAATATACAAATTAATGGTTTATAAATAATTTAGCAGGCTGCTTTATCATACAAAACAATTTGCTGTTCCCTCCTCTTCCCCCAAGCAAGTTCTCCAAACTCTAGTGTTGAAAGCAATCTTTGGCCACCACAATTCCATCAGTCCCCAAAACACCCAAGACCTGCAATTGCACAGGAATGAAAGAGGCGCTTTTTGCAGCACACCAATACTGTTCCTAGAAAATCTTGTATTTTAGAATTCAAAAAAAGTTGAAAATTTTCGAAAAGGAAACAAAAACAGTACAGGAAGTGGGGATGGAGCATGCCAAAGATTAGAGGGCTGAATCTGGACCAAAGAGGACTCAGACAGATACTAGCAGGAGTCCAGGGCAGAAGTAAGGGTCATAAATGTGGATTAGAAAGGTAATACCCTTCTTTCCTAGATAAATGAACCATAAAAGTACTGTATTTTTTCTCATACAATAAACCCCAGAATAGAATATTCCCTTTCTTTCTGAAAGACAGAGTAAAGGGGAAAAGATGAGTGAAGAGAGGGATGATGGGGAGTACATACAGCAGTGCTCACCTTCCCCGCAGCACTCAGCATGGGGCTGAGTTCTGCTCACTTGTGCTGAGGCAGCCTGCACCATGCTTCTATTGGCACCTGCAGCCTGGCCCAGCCGAGTGCTGTTCCGCTCCCTCCACCTCCGGTGGCGGCTCCTGCTCTGTTGCACTGTACCGAGCAGCTTCCAGCGGAACTGTTCCTGATGTGACTGAAGCCAGCCAGATGCTACTCTGTTTTCCCTGCCTTCAGCAGTGGCTCCTGCTCCTGACCTTGCCCCTGCTGCACCACACCACACTGCGCTGCTCTGGGCAGGCAGGCAGGCAGCTTCAGCCAGGCGGATCCTGCCCCACCATGCAGGGCTCTGTCTCCAGCTCCCAGGAAGGCAGCCAGAAGCTGAAGCTGGAGCCCCGTGTACTGGGGCAGGAGCCAGCTAACTGAAGCTCCCTACCCACCTGTGCAGAGTGGCGCGGTGTGGCAGGTGAAAGACCAGGAGCAGGAGCAACCACTGGAGGTGTGGGGAGCAGAGTAGCACCCAGCCAGCTGTAGTTCACCAGGAACAGTCCTGCCAGAAGCTGCATGCACTAGTCAGGGAAGGGCCACATGTAGGTAGTGGGAGCCTGGCTCAGCCTGCCCTGGCATGAGCAGGCAGGGCTTTGACCCATGCAGGCACCACACGGGCAGCTGTGGGCCGGATCCAGCCACCTGGTGGGCCAGATCTGGTCTGCAGGCCATATTTCGCCCATCGCTGTTATAGACTATCTAAATAAAATATATACTGAGCATCAGATGAAGATGAAGCTTGAAAGTGAGCTTGAGTTCATGAAAGCTTATGCTCTCTATTCATCTTATTTAGTTAGTCTACAAGGAGCATATGTCTTCTACATGTCTTCAGACTAATACAGACAGCTAACTACCTGTCTCTGCATATAGCAAGGACAGAGCCTAATTTTCAGCTGATTCACCTTCCTTTTCCTGTTTAAATTAACAGGAGCAGCTAGCAGAGAGCAAAATTGCCCTAAGAAAAGTTAGCTTGATTAGTAGAACATCAAGACCATTAAAAAAGAGAGACAATCATTAACACCTGTGGAGTCAAGAACAAAGGGCCACTGTGTCAACTGATTCCTTCAGCTGCCTTAACAGTAAAGCTACTACACTGTGTAGCAGGAATCAAAACAGGGTGCTTCTATCCTAGGCAGAAAATCATTTTCCCCGCTTAATACACGTACTGATTTGGGGAGAGGGGGTACAGTGTATCTTGTACACAAGAAAATACATCATATCAAAGTAATTAACAATATGTGCTATACAGCTGGATTTGTCCAAGTCTTGACATATGTAGTGAACTGCTGTATTTTAAGTGTTCAGTACTTTTTGGTTCAAAAGAACATACATTTTAATCTTGTAAAATTTTAAAATGCTAAAATTTAGGACAAGGAACAATTTTAAATTTAAGTATTGAAAATATACCATTTTATAAAATGTCAACTAATACACAGACATTAATCAAAGGGTATAAATAACAAAGAAATTATGTTGTATTGGTGAAAAAGGATATTTACTCAAAATGATGCAAAGAATCTCTCAAAAGGAAATCACATCAGTAATTTTACAAAAATCGACCTGAAGCAACACTTAAGTCCGTTTTATATGTATACACAACCTAATTCTAGTCAAAAAACCTCACTTTGAGAAATCTGACTACAGAGAAGCAATCAAACCCAGATGAAATGATGAAATAACCCAGAAAGCATTTAACATTAAGAGAAGTTTTATGCAGCTAGCCTCTTCCTCCCACTTTTGCTACCCACTGTACTGTCATATGGAATCCAGATTTTTTAATGAATGTGTGCTGTAGCATTTTTCATAGTTTATTCTTCCAGCAGAAAAGACTACTAGTATTTATTACTGAATCTTTCTAAAGAACTTATTAGCTAATGAAAGAACATAATTCCCAATGCTCTGTAAACTGCTGCTCTATTTCACCCTGGCATCAGACAGTGCCTTAGTTTCATTTACTAAGACAAAATTAGCAGCACAAGGAAAAGTTTTACAAGTACTTTACTGTTATGACAGCAAGCTTGGCACTAAATACCGCCCTGCTTGCCAGCTCCTTGCAGTCCCCACCCAAGCCACCCTAACATCAGTCACACTTCCTGCAAGTCCAAGTATGCTCTCAAAATACATACTAAGATGATAGCATCTCCTGTCTCACTTCAGATTTGCAGCAGTGATTGGTAATTCTTGAAGCTTCCATCTTTGGGTGACATGAGACTATCCAAAATTACTAAGTAGTCTTCTTCTAAAAATCAGGAGTCTTTAAAAGTGTTCCAAAGCCACAAGATTAAGGGTGTGCAAAATATGGCTCATGGGGCCAGATCTAGCCCACTGAGGGATTTTGCCTGGCCCACAGAGGATCCCTCAGTCCCAGGTGCAAGGGGGAACCTGGGGTGTGGCGTGTTCAGCTTGTCCAACTGCCCCTGGGCACACAGCAGGACTAGGGTAGCATGGCAACCAGACTCCATTTCCTGGCAGCCCCAGAAGCAGAAAAGTTCCTTCCAGCTGCCACTGCTGGACCCACCCCCACTGCCCAGGCACCCTGGCCCATCTGTTTTGCACCTGCCAGTAGGCATGGGAACCACATGTGCAGGGCACCCAGCCAGGCACCTGGGATGGAGCTGTGGGCTGGCAAGGAGCAGCATCCAGTAAAAAGATAGGCAGGTGGAGCCAAGGAAAACCTGGGATCTTGTGGAGGTGACAGCAGGGGACTGGGGCCCAGAGCAGAGCTGTGATTCACTGCCTGCATGCCCGTGATGGGCATGGGTTCTACAGGCAGGGACATGCAGCAAGCAGATGGCTGCTCTGCCCACATAACTCCCAGCCGGTCTCCATGGAGACCCTGAGATCACGGCGTGCTGACAGCATGGGTCTGGGGCCAAGGCAGAGCCCCAGTTCTGCAGGCAGGGACGTGCAGGAAATGCATCGCAGCTCTGCCCCAGCCCTGTGCTGTCACCACCCTGTAATCACAGGGTCTCCATGGAGATCAGTCAGGAGCCACATGGGCAGGGCTCGTTGGCAGGCAGGGAGCTGTGTCTGGGGCCAGGTCTGGGTTCTTGGGATAGTGACAGCATGGAGCCAAGGCCTTGGGGCAGACCTGCAATTTGCTTCTGCATGTTCCTGCTTGCAGAACTGGCATCTGCTGTAGGGGCATGTGGGCAGCAGCTCTGCCCTGGGCCCTGGCCCTGTGCTGTTACCATCCTGAAACTCCACCCCATGATCCTAGCCTTGCCCACTTGTCCTGGTCCTGAACACTGCTTCCTACCTACCTGCAGCCCCATCCCACATAGGGAGCCTTGGCGAGTTGTTGCATTGCTTCGGGGGGGCGGGGGGGGGGGCGCGGAAGGTGCTGATCCAGCCCATTATTAGCTCAAACTTCTTTTTGTGGCCCTTGGGCCCAAATAATTGCCTACCCTGCAATGGATGCTTTTCAGAAGCATCTGATATTCACAAATCTAGCAACACCCGAGCAACATAGTAGTTCCATCAGGGCAGATGAAATATTTTTTTAAACTTAAAAAGAGATAAAATCTTCCTTTACCATTGCACTGCTTTGTGACTGCACAGGTTACTAGTCTCCTCAGTACAGGTTTAGAAGGAAGTATTGTATTTAATACAAATATACATAGATAAATAAAAAAATATTTTCATGTAACAGCTACCCCAAAACATTGATCATTCTTCAAAGGACCTTCTAAATCTACCTGCATTTAAAACATAATTAAATCTTTAAGAAACCAGACTCAGCTACAATTTATTCAAATTCAGAAGGATCCAAATTCTCTCAGAGAAGACTGGATTTCTGGGTGATTTCAGATTATGACAAAAGAATCAGGAGTGGATGAAAGTTAAGCCAACATTAACCCTACCTATGAAAGGATATCCGAGGTCAGGTCAAAAGTGATTTAAGGCCGTGTCCAGACAAGTGCAGCTGTGCGGTATGTGGCACCACAGACATGTCTGCGGCACCACATACCACACCTTTAGCTGTTTTCTGCACTGCAAGGGAGTAGTGACAGGGTTTGTTTTTTTTTACCTCTGAATATCCAGGGGGAGCGGTGTATGCAGGGACACTCTGGCTGCCAGCCAGGCTCCAAACAGCAATCGCTACTGCTGTAGCCCCAGGAGGCCCCCAGTACCCCAGGTAAGGCTGCTGGGACCAGGCCTGTGCTGGCCCCAGCCTCCCCTGGTAACCCCACATACCAGGGGGTGGTGTGGCACAGGCATTTCCCAGGGACAACTAGCAATGGCACAAGGTGTCCCACTGCTAGTTGTTCCTGGGAAACAAATGTCCACATTCACATGGACACAGCCTAAGAGAATTTAGGAATAGATCAAAATCAGTTTCACCACGCTAATTTAACTTCTATTATTGGTATATACTCTGTGTCCACATTACCAATTTACAATAAATTTGACTATCACATTCTGTAACCATTCATAAACTGCGTAACTAACACCAAAAATTTTCTTCTTAACTTGATGCTATTGTCTTCATGGATTGCAATGTGTTCATTTAGACTACTTTTAAGAACCTGAGAAAAGTAAAATGTTGCCTGAATATTTATGAGCAAAAAACCGGTTGAAATTTTCTAGGTAAATTGCCATTTATTTTCCTTATAAAAGCAATCTTGGAAGAAAATCTTTTCACATTATTTTATGGGGTCGTTCGTTTTTCCAACATGTACTACCAAACACTGCATCATTCAGTATGCAACCCAAAGCCATGTTTGGAGCATAGTTTAGATAATCCAATGCTTTTAGTTCTGGTATTTGATTTTAGATTTGGCAGACAGATATTCCTGAATGTGGGTTGATGTTTGTATTGTTCTTATCCATTCTAAATGCAAGTTGCAAATTTAAGTATATAATAACTAAATTACAAAATGTATCAACTATAAAATTCAAATTCAACACACCACAAATAAAAATTGTATTGTACATATCATGCTTTGTAACACTTGGTTTCTAACCTACTACTTAGAGGAAGAACTTCACAAAAAAGTTAATTTCAAGCTATTCTTTTCCAGGCTTGTTCTGACCTCATCTCTAGTGTTGGAGGCAGTGGTCCTCACTGAGATGATCAGAAGGTCCACAAGGCAAATAGTAGAAAGAGAAGGGATGGTATTATGGTTTAGAATGGGTACTCAACCCCCAGCCTGTGGATCAGATCCAGTCCGCCAGGATTTCCCAAGAGGCTAGAAATTTGGTGGCAGGAGAGCGCTGGCAGCATTAATTGCTGCTCCTTTGCTGCCAAATTTCTGGATCTATGGGGAGCCCTGTGGAATGGATAATGTAGCCCTGTGCGTTAACACATTGCCAGACCCAAGCATACAGGATTGGGCCAGCATGGGTTGGACCGACATGCTGGATTGCACCCACAGCATTGCTAAGTGATGCTAAGGAAAACCTATAAACCAGTGGTTTTCAGCCTGTAGTCCTCAGGCTCTTGAGGGCTGCATATTATGTCTAACAGAGCCAAGAAAGGTGACTACGGTCAATCAAAAGTATGCGAATACTCACACTTACAATTCAAAGAGGTCTGCACCTCCATTCAAAATTTGTTAGGGTTCCACAAATGAAAATAGACTGAAACCACTGCTAGAAATCAACTAATCACTGGTGGCCACTCTGTTCCTCATTATCTAAACATCTGATGTGAAGAGGTCAGGTGCTTGTTTGGCAGAAATACTGAGAACACATAAGTGTAAACCAAGCTGCTGTAGCTAGGCTGTGAGCATACAGTATTCTATAAAAAAAACCTCAGGATACTCTTCGGGGTGGGAGGGTGGGGAAAAAAAAAACCAAATAGGACTTGTGTGCCTCAAGTTGATAACTAAAAATCAGCATAGAGTTCTACCCTTAAGCCTCCATGCTTCAGTTTCCTAGATGTAAAATAAGCCACCTTTTACCTAGTCTCAAAGGGATACTGTAAAGATAAATTCATTAATATTTGTAAAACATTCAGTTGCTCTGGAGAGAAAAGTCTCTAAGGAGACACCCATACAATCTTCCATTCAGTACAAGGTTTGGATGATGAGTGTTAAATAAGGACTTGGATAGCATGCCGAATCATGGGGATTAAAAATAAATATTCATTGACTGCCCACTCACTGGATGTGGCAAGATCATCATTTAGGAGATCCTGTCATTAAATATTGTATAATACTGCAAACATAAGGAATCCCAATTGGGATTGCACAGACTGTGTTAATTACGGCATTTTTCTAATGTCTGAGCAATTGATTTAACAACCTCAATTTTGTTTTTTAAAAAAAGCTTGAAGGATTTGTTTTTTAAATGTATTTGCTTTAAGACAAAGAAACTTACAAGTTCTATTGTCTATTGTGAACCTGACTGGTTCCAGTTAGGTACAAGTGGCTTTTTTAGTACTAGGCACAATTTGCAATACTACTTACTCATGCAGTATGGATACATATGCACATGGGCACATATTGCACATATTCAGTAAGCTACACTGGCTGTGATGGTTCATGGCTACATATACTTACCCAGTGTAGATGCCCAAGTCAAAAACAGATGACAGGGTAACATTTCCTGTTGTAGCCCCAAATCCTGTATACTTTGGGCACTTGCCCAGGAACCAGAAATTTCAAGTTCTAGCCCACCCCACCCCTCCCCCCACTTAGAGGGTGTTTGAAACTGAACTTCTCAGACTACCCAGCACACTAGCTTAACTACAAGGTGACAGGCTAACCATTATCCAGACCTTCTTTTCAAAGGTAAGCCACTGCTCCATGCATTTAATATTCATTGCATAAAACTGATGAACAAGAACAGAGAAGTTTCCATCCTGTAAGTGTCCAGGCTAGAACCCAGGTGACAATAATCACACAAAGATGCCTATGGATAAGTAGCTTACAGGGTTTTTTTTTTGGTAGGGGTGGGGTAGTAACTTTTGACACCATGCTGAACTTTCAGGACTGCATCCTTCTCTTACTGGCAAGTATATTGAGAAGTGTGTATATACATGCACAGTCATAATAAGAAGAAAGCAAGCAGAAAATAAATTAGACCTTTAGAGTAGAAGAACATGAAACACTAGAGCAATAAGAGAAAAGAAAAGAAGCAGTGGCCTGAACACACATGCACAGAGTAGTCTTGTGTAGTTCAGAAATTCACAGGTTTGGTACAATTATGGCACTAATTTTTCATAGATTCATAGATTGTAAGGGGCTGGAAAGGGACCTCGCAAGATCAGCCCCCTGCACTAGGCAGGAAAGACAACTAGGTTCAGGTGACCCCAGTGAAGTGACCATCCAATCTCCCCTTGAAGATTTCCAGGGTAGGTGATTGCACCACCTCTGGAGGGAGCTTATTCCACAGTCTGGACACCCTAACTTTGAAGACGTTTTTCCGAATGTTAAGCCTGAATTGGCCTTCCAGGAGTTGGTGGCCATTTCCCCATGGGTGGCCTGGTGAACAGTTGTTCACTGAGCCCTTGCCGTATTCCCCTGAGGTAGTGGTAAGCTGCTACCTCTTAGCCTTCTCTTTTTTAGGCTGAAGAGACCCAAGTCCCTCAGTCTTCCTTCGTATGGTTTGCCTTGCAAGCCTCTGATCACACAGGTGGTCCTTCTCTGGAGTCTCTCAAGCTTTTCCACATCCTTATTGAAGTGCAGTGCCCAGAACTGGACACAGTATCCCAGCTGTGGTCTCACCAATACTGAGTAAAGCAGAAGAATCACTTCCTTGGTTTTGCTCGAGTTGCATCGGTTGATGTATGCCAGAATATGGCTTGCCCTGCTGGCTACAGCATCGCACTGATGGCTCATATTCATACTACGGTCTATTATTACCCCTAGATCCCTTTCAGTCATGGTGCTAGTCAGTTCAGCATCACCAAGCCTGTAAGTATGTTGGAAATTGATCATCCCCAGATGAAGCACTTTACACTTCTCAGTGTTGATCTTCATCTGGTTCTGATGCAACCAATTTGCCAGTGTGTCTAGTGGCACATTCTGCACATATCTGCAGCCTATTTTTAATTGTGATGATGCTCCTCCATAACTTGGTGTCATGCATGAACTTGGCCAGTGAACTCTTCACCCCCACATCCAAATCATTAATAAAGATGTTCAAAAGCGCTAGACCAGGCACAGGCACCTGAGGGACACCACTGGCCACTTCTCACCAGGACAACTCAGATTTGTTCATCGGAACTCTCTACATCCTACCCACAACCAGTTTCATACCCACCTGTCTCACAATTAAGCCCTAAGTTTTACTATGCTTATGAAAAATATGTATGTATATTAGGGTTGCACTGACATATGCACCTGGATGTTCCAAAATATTTCTCAATTAGGGCTGTTTTCCTAAACCAGTTATTTTTAACTGGGGGGCTGCTTTGGGGTGCCATCATGCAGGTGCTGCAGAAGTGGCCCAATAAACATACCTGAAGCAGCTGTGGCATGGGTACGCAGGAACTCTTCTGTATCAGTCCTCTCTGACCAGCCTAAAATGGGCAGTAGAGCTGGCTTGTCCTACATCCCTTCCCGGTCTGGCCCCCTCACACTTATTCCAGAAAGAAGTATGCAGGACAGTTCCACCTGCCCCACATGCCTCAGTTTTCAGGAGATGCCATGAAGGGTCAGACCAGGAAGGGAAGTACAACCAGAGGCCATCTGCCTGCTTTAGGTTTATCAGAGGACCCTACTGTAGGCAGAAGAGTACATGTGCTGCAGCCTTCCCAAGCTGGCTGCACGGCAGGCACAGAGAACGCTTTTACCTACCTGTGGTGGCAGCAGCCTCAACCCAGCTCAGAGCCACTGAGGTAAGCTGAGGCAGCAGGTATCAGCCTGAAGGAGCCATGCAGTGCAACTGATTTGTGTATGAATCTCTTTCAATCACAGGACATTAAAATAAATGTATTAACTCCCCACACAGATACAATCAGCTCACTGTCTAAACAAGCAGTGCTAGACACACAACATCCCAGATTCAGTAAAAAAAATTTTTTTAACTGGTCAGTCACTGTAGCAGTTTTCAGAAAAGTGAAAGACTGCACAGTGTGTCTGCTTTTAACTCTTCAATGCTGCCCTGTTCCAAATGATTAAAAATCAAAAGCCTAGTCAGAGGGAAGAGTCTTAAAGTGCTGCTATTGATTTAAGGCCAGGTGATTCAAAGATATATTTTGGTCAACTAGTCCAACTCCCCCTTTCATTGCAGAAAGGTTTTTCATGGCCCCTCTATGCCTCTTCTAAGCATTTTCCACAGGAAACACATGTAGCACACTGCACTAGTTCAGTGGCTCTCAACTGGGGATGCCACCACACTAAAAAATTGTGGAGAGGAGTCCCAACTCTAAAAAGGGTTGAGAACCACTGCTCTGGATTCCCGTCTTTTATAAGTCACTGAGGTTTTTGGGTCACATTATTTATTTGGAAAATATTTTTTTTAAGGTTTCATATTCAGCTATCCTTATAATCTAGCAAACAGCCATGTTAGTTTTCATTCAAGCTAAAAAAAAATCATCCCTTAGAAATGCACTTTCAGAAAGTTATGAACATCTGAAAACATGGACTTAGTTTGGAAACCACTGAGTGACCTCAATTATGAAGGTTGCTGCTGCTGCCACTCCTACTGTATATAGCCCCAAATGAAAACCAGTGCACACACAAAAAGGTAATAACTCGAGTCTCAACTGCTGACAGTTTTTGAAGTGACACAGCTTTTAAAACCTTTTAATCATAAAGTGTAGTATGTGCTTCCTGCTTTCTTCACCCACCATCTTATCAGGAATATTTCCCTTACAATCAACAGGTTATCTGCACAGTTACAACTGGTCTTCCATGTGAAACTCAATATTCCAACTATGAAGGAAGCATGTCAATGAGCATATGCTGTTTGAAACTTGACTATTTCATCACTGCCCTCCTTCTCTCCGAGCTAGGTCACAAGCATCTGAGAGGTAGGAGATTTTTGACAATGAATGGACAGGCAGCAGACAGAAATATACATATCTACCTTTCCCACAGCTCTTGCTGTGAAGTTTCACATTTTGTTTAGAACTGCAATAGGGCTTTGGTCTACACTGTTAAATGCTGTTCTCTACAAACAGGAAGTTGACAGCAGCATATTCTGGGAATAATGACTCAAAGTAGATAGGAGATGGAGGACAAATAATCAGGAAAGTGTTAAGCAAACAGAACCTGGATTTCAACATCTTTCACACAGCTCCATATAAGATGAGCACTAAATCATGTGCCTTTCAGTGAGAAGATGATGTTCTCTTACAGGTACAGCCATCTGGCAAATGCAAACTGTTTGGAAGGTATCTTTTCTTACTGTTGTGCATATGTAGTAGGAGGGTGGGGTTGATGAAGGCTCCCTCCACATACTGCTAATTCCCTCCATCTGACCCATACAAGAATTTTTAAGGATTTAACCCTTAAAAGCAAGAAGAAAATCTAACTTCTTAGAAAACTAAACATGTTTTGCAATTTGCTTTAAGCAGACTGAAGCTGCTGAAAAATAGCAATTAAAATTGTGGAAGTAAAAATTATATAGCCAACAAAACAACACTCAACAGAATTTTTAACTCTTCTGCTTAAATTAAACACATATATATGCAAGTCTTTTAAAAGTATCTAAATATCCCTGCCTTTAGTTGTCATTGAACAAGGCTTGAAAGTAGACAACATTTTTCTCAGTAACTGAAAAACATGCTGGGTACATCTATATGCGCAATTAATGCAGCTAAATAAACTCTGGCACAGTTTGCAGCACACCTGGCTGGCAAGGGAGTTCTGGACATCAGCCTGCCAGCCTGGGGCTGCTCTGACCCAACACAACGTGCAGTGGAAGGGATGGCTGGCACATGAGGGTGCTTCAGTGTGGGGCTAACTGGTAGACAACCCCTGCACTGTAGCACTCTCATGCCCCAGCCAGCCCCACATGTGTACTGTGGCAGAGTAAATAACTGTTGTAGGACAGTATTTGTGTCTGGCAGTACTATCCTATGGCAGAGTTAATTAGTTTACTCCATCCAACAGAACTGCATGTGTAGATGGTGAAATTTTACTGCAGAGCTAATTAGTCAACTCTAGTAAACGTCTCATGTAGACATGCTCATTATTCACTCTACTATGCTTTATTTGGGGATAATAATTTCCGTAGTCAGAAGAGTCATAGTAATCATTTGATAAAGCAAACTATTTCATTAATAGTTGCTAAAATTTAGATGGACGTAATCAGAAGTACAAGAAAAGAAAGTCTTCTCTGGGAAGCAGATAGTGCCAACATAATATCTGTCATACCAAGCTGGAATCCCAAATAAAAACAATTCAACCTGGAAGACCAGAAAGATGATATATGTAAACTGTAGTGTAGCTTCTAAAACAAAATGCTGTTTGTGATGAATAGCTGTATTTTAATATCCAGTTTATAATTTTGCATAAGTGTCTGATCCTTTATCAAAAACTATCTATATTTAAATCCACAACTGGTGATTCTAAGACAAACTGCTTCCTAAGTAAGCTGTGTCTAGCTAAAGTGGGCTGGCAGATATCACTGAAGTGTAGTGAATCTATTGAGAACAAAGAGCAGTCTTGAATAAGTTAGTGGAGGAGTACCACTAAGATTAATGAATATGTTTGCAGGAAGGATTGGAAGGCATCTACCAAAGAAGTTGCTTGTTCCTCTCTGCCAGGAGTGGGATGAAAAATAAGGCATGCCCCTCCCTTAAAAGGCATCCTAGATAAACAGATTACCAGTCTAGAAAGACCAGTATTTTTTAAGAAAACAAGATTTCATAATTTTTATGAAGTATCAAACACTCACTAACCTTTAAAATTATAGAAATAAGCCTCGGCTCTGCCTTGAGATAAGGGAGAACTAGCTCCAAAATACACATATCCAACATCACAACTTTTATGTAATTAGCTGAGGAAGAATAAAGGGAGGCAACAATAAGCTAGTATGGATGGGAAAGAAACTCTCTCTAGGCAAGCATACATTACACTAAACAAAAAATAAACAAGAGCTTTCTGTTTAGTTGGCAACAGAACCCGTTTGAGCAATTACAACAAACTGATGCATCAGTCTTAGAACTGAATTACTGTAGTTCAACACATCTTAATCTTTTGGATGTCTACTTACCTTGTAGTAGCCAAAACAACTTTTTAGGAGGTGTTATTTGATTCTCCCTTGTTAGAACTTAGTATTTGTTTAAAAGCATGACTATAAGGAGAAAAAAGTGACAAGAGGAATGAAAAGCAACACACCCTAAATTTCATAACATATTTTGGATTTTAACCACTTTCCCCAAAAATCTAATAAAAAACTGGTTTTATAAACCCAAAAGTTTTCACAGCCTCACATTTCATTCAATCAAATGAAATGATCTCTATTATACTAAAGAATATTTGAAAAGACTTCCATCTCTGGGGACTATCTTTAGGAAGAAAAAGGAGAGGACATCTACAAATTCTCAAAATTTCTGAAGGGTCAATGTAATTGCATCTATGTTTTGTGGAGAGGAGACACAGTAAGACTTTTATTCCCTTCAATATCATTCAATGCTGTCCTAGTGGCTCGCCAAACAGATGCTCCCTTTAAAAAAGAAGAGCTTTATCATTCATTGTGCTCAATTTCCTGAACCAAGATATCAGCCAGAGAGCCCAAATGGAAGTTAGGTTAATTTTCCTAGGATGGGAGCACCCTAGACTGCACCATGTCACAAAGGATCTTTCATCAGACAACCCAGAGCTTTCTTATAAGCAATGCTTAACTAGCCATTTTACAAAAGGCAGTCTCTTCAAAATGAAATGTTCTTCTACAAAGATATTTGCCAAAGGGTAGAAATACAGGTGAAACCATTAAACCCTGCTTCCCTTAAATTCAAATTTTCACCAGGTGCAGAAGTCGACCTCATAGTCTCACTACTTCTGTGCATATTGATCAGAGAAAGAGGAAGAACTGTAAAAAGATGTGTAACTTCAAAGCAGTATCAAAAGGCAACTCCTTGTGCTTCAAAGGATATGTTTTGATTTAATGTTAACATTAGCACATATTTCTCTGAGTCCTTCTTATATAGTCTAAGATCTTGTTACAACAGCAGAATACTGATACTGAATCTTCCTCCATTAATTTTTTAAAAAACTTTTGGACAGGTTTATGTTGTAACTAAAATTTAAGTTTAGTAGCAACATTACTTCTCCTCAGTAGTATTCTATTGTGCTGAATACTATAATATAGTTGCACAGATTTTAAGACTACCATTATGACTACCCAGTAAAAAAAAGTAAGTCTAACATCAAGTTTAATTCAAGCAGAAAATACAACTTGATTCATGAACAGTTTATAACAAAGCTGCTTAACAGATTTCAAAGGATAAACAGGAGCTTTTTTTTTTTTTTTACATTTTACATTAAAATTTTGTAAATCACTTATGAGCTATTTTTATATTATTAGCAGGAAGTAGGCAGGATGCATATACAAGAAGCATATTATTATAGAAGAACAAAAACATTTTATAGAACAGCTGCAACCTTGGCAAAGACCAAGACGTTTGAAATATTTTTTTCCAGATAAGCATTACTTACTAAATCTGTGGAGGAGTTTAGTATTCAGAAAAGCACTCATGAACATAAAAGTTAGGCTGGAGGGGAATGCAATGGGGCCCAGACCCCATTACTGAGAGTGCCAGGGGACAATCAGCTGGCTCCAGGATCCTGTAAGAACTGATAGGAGTTAGATAGCTCTGAGACGAGCAGTTGCCCACCTGGGTGCACAAAGTTCAATGAATGCCTGAAATACAGAAGCTAAGAGACCTCAAGCCATGATTGACAGGACTGATGGGGCAGTGGCTGGTCAGGTAAGGCAAGGAGGGCAGGGGGAGGTATGATTATGGGCTTTATAAAGCCAGGACCCTTGCTTTTTAAGAGCTTTTACATCTTTAAGAGACCAAGCAATTCTCCCCTAATGTAGATGCTTTTTAGACTTAGTATTTTAGTAACATTAATAATTCTTTATTAAGAAATGTGGTCTCCTTTAAAAGACCTGTAAAGCACTTTTAGAGGTGTATGTGTAGGCCAAGTATTAGTCTCATGTTGGGGAGAGAAACTAAGGCACAGATAAGATGAGAGATTCACTCAAACCCATGTCAAAGAGAACAAGTGAGAAAGTTGCCTAAATCCATAATTACCCCTAATTTCCCTGCTACACAAACAGAATGCAAAAATTTAAATAGGAAATATACAGTCTCAAATATTACATGTTGCAGCAAGGATAAGTCCTTCAAATGTACTGCTTGCATCAACACTATACATAGAGCTCTCTTGGAAATGCTTCTCAAATCCGTATTATATCTTATCTTCCCCCCTCCCCTCCCTTCACCCCAACCCCAAGATGCTGTACAAATCTAGCTGCACAATTTTTTTTCTTTCATCATTAATAGACATTCTAGTAGAATCGTTAGAGACAATGTGAGAATGGAATAAATTTTTTTCTAGGTTTACCACAGGTACTGCATACCAAACTAACTTAATAGCTTTCTTTGATAAGATAACTGGCTTTCTAGACAAAGGAAACCAAATTCAAATCGCATCTACTACTTCTAAATTTGATATAATGTCACAATGGAAACTATTAGTTAAGCCTAAGAAAATACATCTTAGTAGAACAGTTGAAAGGTGGAAAAGAAGCTGGCTAAAGGGAAATGACAATGGAAATGTCAGGTTAAAAAGAAGTTACTAGTGGAGGTCTTCAAGGATGTCTTGCGACCAATCTTCTTTGATATTTTTATTAAAACCTTTGGAACAAATTAGGAGAGTATTAATGAAATTTGCAGCTGACACAAAGTTGGGAGATGCTGCCAAATACACAAAAAGATAGTGGTATCACACAGATGGGGGATCTTGAGAATTTAAGTAATTGAAATTCATCTCATTTCTATATTAAAACTGTAAGGCAATACACTTGAGAGACTAACTACAAAATCTTGAGTTATATAAACTGGGAACTCATCAGCTGGAAAAACCAGAAGTGGAGGAGGACCTTTGTGACTTGCTGATCATAGCTGATCACCCATTTCCAAGAAAGCAGCAGGAACTAGAATAGGTGCAGAGAACGAAAATTAGGATGACAGAGTAATAGTGTCTCTTGTATGAGAGACACTTAGAAGAGTTTTTTTATTTCATTACTCTAGTGAAATGAAGGCTGAGAGGGGATAAAACTGCTGTGCATAAATACATCGGGGCAGCCACCAGAGAAGAACAAAGGACACGGTCAGCAGCAGAACAAATGGGTATAGACAGATTTAGGCTGGAAATTACTAGAGTGATCAGGTTTTGAAACAGCCTTCCAAAAAAAAATCTGTGGGGTGCTTTTTATTTTTATTTTAGAGCTCACTGTAAATATTGACCAGTCCTATGTTCCTCTAGCCAGACCATAATCATGCTCCTAGATACACCACTCATTTGTATTAGGTCTTGGAAAACTTCTCTTACACCTTGGCTCTGGAGAGAAAAAAAAAGAGTTGCTAATTACTGTGGCTCACTGCATTATTTCTTAAGCTCTTTGATTGGCTTCACCATTCCTTTGCGTCAGCAGTAGATTTTCTTCTGTATTAACAAACTAAGGAACACAACATCTGTCACTCACGGCCAGGGACAAAATGTTTGTTTTTGAAAAGCTTTAGCAATACCGCCTCCATGGTGATGTAAAACTTTATAAATGAGACACAATTAACATTATTCCCTGAGCAGTTAGTAACAAAGAACAAAATACAATGGTTAAAAAGCGAACTGAAATGCAAGACTACTAATATGGCTGGTTAAGCACTAGAACACGTTATGTAGAGAGGCTGTGGAATCTCCACCTTCATCGATTTTTAAGTGCCTGTTTAGGCCAGTGGTTCTCGATCTTTTTAAGACTCAAGACAGCCCGCAGAAAATGCCAGCTCTTAGTTTTCATTCATGTCTTGACTATGGAAAAGTACTACAGCATTTTTTTCCTGTTGAAAAGATCAAAACAGGCCAAATTTTTCTGACACTATGGATTCCTATTTGAAATTTCTTGGTTTCCCTTGTGAAGAATGCTTAGGTGCGTTTGCACACCTAATCATGCTAATATTGCACAGAACCCTGCAGCACCCTTAAAAGGATTCCACAGCACCACAACACCCTCATTAAGTGTCACTGGGTTAGATAAATAGTCTGGTAGGAACAACTGTCTTGAGCAGAGCATACAACTACATGGCTTCCTGCTTCCTTTCCAGTCTTATTTTCCCTTCATTTTCCCTATTCTAGATAGTAAAATTCAAATAACAGAATCTAGACAATGTTTTGACACACTGGCTATGTACATGAAATAACTATTTTTACTAGAGTCCTATAAATGATTAGGATGATCTGAGTATCCAAAACCCATCTAGGGGCCAGTTAAAATCAGGCCCAGAAAGAAACAAACTTATTCATATATATAATTGGGTGCTGTACTAATGATCTATAGCCAGATGTAGCTTACTGCACATGAGCCTTAGATGAACTAAAAACTGAAAATGCTTTACAGAACCACATCATAGGAGGAACTACAATAAAACTCATTTTGCTAAAGGGATTTTCTGAGGCTAAAAATAATTATTATACCAATGCTCACTTTTGACTTGAAGCTGGCAAGTGCCTTTAACAAGGACCTAGAGCGGGGTCCTTGGCCAGAGTGGCGAAAAAAACACGTCCACCTTCTGAGTGCTGAAAAAAGCACATCCACAAAAACTAAACTGGGGCAGAGTGGGGTACATGGCAGGATGCACTGCATATTTAATACAGTTAATAATCATAAATGTTACTTCTTTTTTCAGTAAAAACCTGGTTTTTAAAAAAAATCTAAACCTGGTGACAATAAATAAAACTTCATATACTGCCTTTGTACTTGTGTATTCTTTTTTGTTAAGCATGTTGTGATGAGAGGGGGAAGAGAGGGAGAGAGGCACAGGAAAAAGCCAGCTGGGTGAGGCACTATGGGCAGGATGGCCTGGCCAGGCCCTTAGGAAGGTGATAGCCAGAGGACAGCGGAGGCTGTTCCAGGGATATGCAGACTCCGGCTGCAGCAGGGGTGCCCAGCAGCATCTGTGATGGGGCCCAGCCTGGCCTGTGCAGCTCCAGAGAGAAGGTGCAGCTGCCCTCCTCATGAGGCGGTGCTGCCTGGCCGGGGCAGGACACAAGGCTCAGGGGGCTCCCAGCTTGGTCTCTGTGCATGCTGGGCACAGCGCAAGCAGGGTAGAGTCCCCTGGGCTGCTGCGGGAGCCCCCCAAGCTCTGGGAACAGCTGCCACAGGCGGTGATCAGAGCCAAGCCATCTGGGAGCCTGCTCTGCACAGCGCCTACCCTGGCCCCACCCCCTGAGGGGAGCTGCAGGTGGGCAGGCTGCCCGCAGCACCTTTCTCCACACTGCCTGGACCCTGCCCTGACCGCCTGACCTCAGCACTGGCACCCTGGTACTGTCCCGCCCAGGTGGAACGGGGCATCCGTCTGCCTGGGCCCAGGACACGCTCACCCGCTGGGAATCTCCAGCACAGTGACCCGGCACAGCACTTGCCTAGGCCCCGGCCCTGCTCCCCCACAGCTCCTTCCAGGGGCCAAGCCAGGTTGGGGGGCAGAGCCCAAGGACACAGGGCAAAGTCAGCAGAACATGGAGAGCGTCCCTGTCTGTGTTCTCCTGACTCCGACCCCGGTGCCTGCTGTGGTGCTGGGACGTGTGGCTGCTTGAGAGAGCCCAGAGCAGCAACTTTAAAAAAAATGTAAACAAATTTCCTCACGCTTCTTGGCATGCCAGGGAAAATGTCTCTGTGCGCCACTCATTGGCATGCATGCCGGGTGTTGCTGATCCCTGACCCAGAGCCACCATATGAACCAAGGATCTCAAAATAAGAATAGTGTTTTAGCTGCTATGATAAATATTCAACATTCTTCACAAGTTGTTCTATGTACCCATATGTAAAACTTGATACATCCACTATATTAAGTCCAACAGCAACAGTTTGGAAGTTCATTTGAGATTCCTGGTAAAAATTAAGATTACATTACTAACAGCTGTGTTTCAGCTGAGCTAGCACTTGTAGCTCTTTTGACAAAAAAACCTGCAAGCACATTTCAAAGAGCCACAAAGGAATGTTTGGTATATCCAAAATACAGTTGTTCCTCATTCTTGGAACATGTGAGTCAGCACATTTTAATGATAGTTCTATAATTGGCTATCACAAACAGCACACAGTATGAAAGACTATAATTTGAAAAGTTTGTCTACATGAGCAGAAAAACAACAATCTTTTGGTTACATTCTGAAAGAACAGGAGTGTAGAACAAATGCGTAAGCTTAAAAAGCACCAGATATTCCTTAGCCTTATACAAAAATGATTTGAGCTAAAACCAAGAAAAATCTACTTGAACTGAAATAAGAATGTCCATAAGGTGCTCACAGCAGTTTAAACTGTTTTAATTCACATCTTATGTTAAGCCAATGAATACTCTGACATAGACAACCCTGAAACTGAGCTGACTGCTGCTCACTAAGCAGCTGCTATGCTTTGAGTGTGTCTGCCATTTCTGCAGCCACACAGGAGAGTCACAGCTCCAGAGTAACTCCTTATCTGCATCTTTTACCACAAGTGCTAAGCAAGTATGGAGGATGTCCTGCATTGCCTGAATGTCACCATAATCCTTGAATGACCAGGTCAACAGTGCACAATAGAGAAGAGCAAGTAAGATCAAACTTCTCATTGAGTGAGAAAATCTTTAATTAGTTGTAGCTTACCTTTCTCTTTGCCCACACCTACACAGAGCTTGAGCAATTAGAATTGGTGTCCTGACATCTCTGCCAGACAGGAAATCTCCTGCATTAGACTGCAGAACTCCACAATTCCTCTTCACTGAGCAAGTGCTGAGTCAGGAAGGAACACATAAACAATAAAGGATATACCATCCCAAACTCACTGCTCAGCGAAACATCTTGCTATGGCTTATTTGGGTTAGCAGTGTAGCACAGATAGACTGCATGGGTGCATCCAGATGTGCATGGATGTTTGGTTCCCTGTGGACAAGTAGCGGCAATGCATCTTGCGCCACTGCTGCTTGTTCCTGGGGAATGCCTGTGCCATGCATGCTTTGGCGTACAGAAAGTTGCCCCGGGAGGGGTAGGGGAGACTGGGGCCAGCACTCTGCTGGCTCCAGAAGCCTTACCTGAGGTCCTTCTCAGACTGCGGCCAAAGAAATTCTGTTGCGCGGAGCCTGGCTCTGGGCGGCCTGCCTCCACTTTTCAGCAGCATGCGTTGGCCAAGCATGCATTGCACTGGTTTATTTTTTCACGGATATCCAGAGGTTAAAAAAAACCTGCAGAAAAAACCCCCAGCGCAGTGCATGCTCAGGCAGTACTCACTTGCAGCATGCAGTATGTGGTGCTGCAAACGTGTTTGCAGCGCCACATACCGCATGACCTTGCTCGTCTGGACACACCCCATGATGACATGACTATTACCACTGCTGCAAAAGGAGGCTGCAGAACAACTTCTGCCATCACTACTACCAAGACCCATCACTACTACCAAGAAAAGCCTGTGTAAGTCCTTAAAGAGAAGTAAAGAAAATTTATATGCAAGATTATTTAACCCTGGGTCCTACATGTATTCTTGATTATGACAAGAAATTTATGTTAGTTCCTTGTTAAAATGTTGGCAGCATGTCACTGGAAAGATTCCTCAGAAGTGCTTGAAAATGGACAAAGTAATAATCTCTCAGCATGAAGTAAACAAAGGGTTTCAAAATGTTCCATATGGATTTTGTTCATACTGTCAGTCATCTCCTCTTCAGAGAAATGATGAAAGACTGATTATAGTAACTCTTTGTTCAGCTACCAGATAGAAAGCTATGCAACTTGTAAGAGCTGAGTGACTGACACACACCTAGAAGTGAAGCCTACTTAAAACTGTTCTTCAGAATCTGCCGTGAAGCAAATTCACCAAGACTTATAAAATTCTTTTTGAATAGTAAGGAAATTCTTAGTCATTCCTCTCTGAAGATAGGTTTATATTGAAAATGCCACATTATTTCAGTCTCCAAGAAAAAAAATCCTCAGTGGGGATTTTAAACCACTCTTGCATGTAATCAAGATGCCAGCCTTGGAGCATTCCCATTCCTTTTATATCAAGGGTTACAGCAGTTTGAGACCCACCAAAGAAACAACTGATGCCTGTCAAGAGACCTTAGCAAGAAGTCAACTACAATAATTAAAACCAAGTCCAAGTCCTTTGTCACAGAGTCAGTGCTCTACAGCAGATGCACCCCACCTGCCAATGGAAAAGAATCAGCTTTCATGAAAGGAATCATACAAGTCACTTCACTGAAGAGCCATACAGACAATTTGTGAAATTTCATAATGATATAGTAGTCTACACTTTTCCTTCCAGGGACAAAGGATGTGACAGCTGGGCCTTGTTAAGGTAATATTTCCTTAACCAGATGGGATTAAACAATGGGATAAATCCAGTTCTCATGACAGAGCACAATCAGATTCCAGCCTGCAGGGACCCGGCCCACGCACTTCAGGAATCAACCATGAATAACAATTCTTTGGGGACTGGTTCTCCAGAGAATATTATGGCCACGATCATTAATACTTTATGACGAGAACTCTTTCAGCATTTAAAAACTGAAACGCTGGCATTTCAAAATTGCTATTTTGATTCCAAAGTCAACTGAACACTTGCAATTTCAGTAGGAGTGCCACATTCTTGCATATAAAATGTTCTTAATTTTATCTAACATAAGCTTATTTTGACTGGCTTTAGGAAAAAAAAATCTTTAATATAAATGCTGTTTATCAACAGCCATTGCACACATCCTTATGTATCTTGTGCATAACCATGTTAATGTATTATACCTGCCAGAAGACACACATGGCCCTTCATATTTTAGTATGTTTGCTACTTCTGTTTTATCATTCAATACCTGATAATTGTTTCTAGCTCTTAACTTTCATGTTAAATTTTTGAAAAGATGCTGGATTAAATTGAATCTCTCAGATTTAGTTTCCCAGAAGAAAACTACATGACATTTTAATATTTATTGTTTGTGTTTTCAAATACAACACTATGTTTAATAAAATCTGGGTGTCCCACTCCACTCTTACCATACAATGAAATTTGTGAGTTGAATTTGTAGCCATTCTGTATGTGAAATTCCTAGCAACTATTAAGTCTGCTTTACACAATCACTGGTTAAGACCTTTAAGCACAACAGTATATTAGCAACAGAGCTGCATTAATTTGGGAAAATACCATACACCAGTTTCATTCTTATGTCAGTTTTTTTGAGTCTTTTGGAGGCTAGTTATACTGAAGAACAAAACACCCTACAAAATGTATAGACTATCATTTCTGTTCAATAATGTATGTATATTAAAATAAAATCAGAATGTATGCACCAGTTACAAAAACACATTATGCAAGTAATCTTTGCACCAATAATTCTAATTAATTTCTCAACTAAAGGACTTAACTTTTAACTATGGAAGTTGTCATCAGAACATTATTCTATTCTATTCATTCTGATAACTATGAATAAGTATCAGACTGATAATTTTGGAAACCAAAGCCCTTCAGCTAAAGACCAGTTACTGCACCAGCACAATTTTTTTTCACATGCTGTTTTTTGTGCTTGTTTTGGAGCAATCACCTCCAAGAGTTTGTTCACTATTCCTGCCTCAAATTATTCAGCATAATGGTAAACAAAACTTAAAATGTGTAAGATGAAATGATGAAGAAATACAGTTTGTGCATAAAACAGAAAGACTGAGTGGCTATGTAGGAAAACTGAAGAAAAGCATCTTTGATTTTGGGTTATGGTATTCAGTAAAGAATTTAGGGCTCAAAAAAATAGCATGCGTAGTTTGGTTGCTTTTAGGCATTAAACCCCCCGACCCTGCTAACTGACATAACTATACCAGCAGAAATCTTAGGATAGACCCAGTGGTAGCTGCAAAAGTTCCCTTGGTGTTTTAGATTACTGTGTCCTGGGAACAACCAGTTTAAGGTTTACAGTTGCGTTCCCCTCCTCACCCCCATCCCTCTTATGTTAGTCCCTTGCTCAGGCCCTTCTGGCTCGGTCATCTTTTTGGTTCATGATTCTTACCATCTACTATAAAATTCAATTTGCTGGTGTGGCTGTTCTAACAAAAACCCTCTTACATGTAAGTAAGAGTAGGATAGAATTAATTATTTCCTGCACTAAGTACAAAAATACACTGCTGAGTCACCAGTTCTCTGTAAAAAGGCTGAAAAAGCTGATCCTGAAATTAAGAGAAATTCCTTTTGGATTATATATGTGGTATTTTGTTGATGATTTTTGGCTTCTATTAGCTAGTTTCTCATAAGGCACTTTTTTTTCCCTTCTGTGTGATCATTCTTTGGTACAAGAGCAGCCATTCTGTGGTGAAGTGACACTTGTCCCAGTTTACTACCAACTCCATAAAATAGTGACAAGCTTGGAACTGTTCCACTCTTTCAGTACTTAAATTGTAATAACTAATTGTCATAATTTCCATTGAGTACTGAGAGAAAAACATTCAGTTTCATAGTTTCTAGGGTCAGAAGGGACCTGAGTAGATCATCTAGTCCAACCCCCTGCCATGGCAGGAAAGAGTACTGGGGTCAAACAACCCCAACAAGGTGTACACCTAACCAACTCTTAAAGACCCCCAGGGCAGGAGCCAGCACCACTTCTCTTGGAAGCTGGTTCCAGATCCTAGCCACCCTGACCATGAAGTAGCGCCTCCTGATATCTAACCTAAATCTACCCTCTGCCAGCTTGTGACCGTTATTCCTGGTCACTCCTGGCAGTGCTTGGGGGAACAGGGACTTCCCCAGTGCCTGCTTATCCCCCCTGATTAGTTCGTAACAGGCCACTAGATCCCCCCTCAGCCTTCTCTTGTGGAGGCTGAACAGGTTCAGGTCCCTGAGCCTCTCCACATAAGGCCTGCCCTGCTGCCCCCTGATCATGCGAGTGACCCTCCTCTGGACCCAGAACTGGACACAGTACTCCAGCTGCAGCCTGACCAGTGCCGCATAGAGGGGGAGGATTACCTCTTTGGACCTGCTTGAGATGCATCTGTGGATGCAGGACAAGGTGTGGTTGGCCTTCCTGACTGCATCCCCACACTGCTGGCCCATGTTCATCTTGGAGTCAATGACGACTCCAAGATCCTTTTCCGCTTCTGTACTGACAAGAAGGGAGTTCCCCAGCCTGTAGGTATGGTGCCGGTTGTTCCTCCCCAGATGCAGCACTTTGCACTTCTCAGTGTTGAAACCCATCCTATTCTTGTCCGCCCACCCTGTAACCTGTCTAGGTCCGATTGTAGCCTATTTCTCCCTTCTAGCGTGCCCACATCCCCCCACATCTTAGTGTCACTGGCAAATCTGAACAGGTGTTTTTTACCTCTTCGTCCAAGTCACTGATGAAGATGTTGAACAGCGCGGGCCCGAGGACCAAGCCCTGCCCAACCCCACTGCCCACGTCCCTCCAGGCCAAAAATGACCCATCCACCACCACTCTCTGGGTGCGGCTCTCCAGCCAGTTGGCGACCCAATTGACTGTGTGGGTGTCGACACCACAGTCCCCCAGTTTCTTAATGAGAACAGGGTGAAAGACAGTGTTGAAGGCCTTTCAAAAGTCCAGGAAGACTATGTCCACTGCTACCCCCACATCTAAGGATTTGGTGATCTGATCATAGAAGGCCACCAGGTTGGTCTAACAGGACCTGCCACTAATGAACCCATGTTGGTTGCCCCTAAGCATGACCTCCCCTCCTGGCCCCTCGTGGATATGTGCCAGAATAATCTGAATAATCAGAATAATTCTAACATCTTCAGGTGAAAAATTAAGTCTGGTATATACATGGGTTTTTGATTGTAGCTGTATTGGTCTAAGGACATAAGCAGGCAAGGTTCTTTGAATAGATGTGGTATCTTTTATTAGACCAACTAAGTAGTTGGAAAAAAGTTCTTTGCAAGCTTTTGGGTACAAATCACCCTTCTTCAGGCATAGGACGTCTCTGCTGTTTTGAGACTCCAAAGACTTATAAAAAGATACCACATCTACCCAAAGAACCTTGTCTGCTATATAGTGAATTCCAGCTGAAATTCCCTGAGGAATTTGCATAGGTCTCTAACTAAATATACTTATTCCTCTAACAAAAACAGAACATGGTTGGGTGGCTCCCCTGAGAGGTCAGAGGCATTAAGAGGCTGTGAGCTGCTGGTGATTGTGTTCAGAAACATAATACTATAAATTATTTTCTGCATGCTTTTACAGCTTTCCAGGTTCTAAATTCCTGATCACTGGTAAAGTATATGCTTTATAGAACAGTAAGTGTTAGAAACTACATCTACACTTTAGCATACATTCCCATCCAAAGAAAACACTAAGGTCATAGAATAATATTTTCAGAAATACCAAAATCCCATTGAAATCCCATTTCCTTTATAGGACAGGGAATGGGATTTAGGAGCCTAAGACACTCTGACACTTACAAAATTTGCTACTCATAAATCACTAGGATCACTCATAAACATCTAAATCATAAATCACTCAAACATCTAGGATCCAAAAATAGTTACCAACACGTATAGCTTTTAAACAAAGGTATAGTGCATGTCTTGCTTTTAAAAAAAATATTCACAAAATTAGCTAGCAAATCTTAATTTTTTCCCCCAGTTTCTAATTCAGAGTCAAGATACACCAATTCCCCGGGAATGGAGTCTTTCTAAGGGGCTTCTGCTAAATTATTACTTAAGTTAAAGAGTGTTTAGCTGAAATGTTCTGGTCTATGTTCCAAATGTGACTTAACCCTATAAATAAACATTTCAAAATAAGGAAGTTTGACTGGTGCTAGAGACAAACTGTTTACTTTAAACCCATAAAGCCATGTTTTAAAATTGCTTTCCTTTACTTCCTGGAAACTAACTGAAGCTCTGTCCCCTGCTGTGAGCATATGAAGAAGAACCTTCTACTCTCTTTATTAGCAGCATGAGGAAATATTGCTTCCCATTATCTTTGTTCTTCTTTGTATCTCATTTTTGGAAAAACAGGTATCTTAAAGATCTCACTATCCCTTAGATTCTTTCCTGACACTTTTAATAGTTTGGGAACTCTTGGGTAAGGAGGAAAGAGAGAAACAGAAGTGTAATTTGTTTCTCCTTCTACCATGCATACGTTTTATGGTCTAAGCATTTGAATAAAGGGGACAGAGAGGCAACTTAGATAGTGAATAGCTCATCTAATCATTGTCAGTAGAGACTATGCTCTTAAAGGAGGATAAGCATGACTCAATTCCCAAGTGACAAGCAGAGACACGATGAATGAGCAGTATCCATAGGGAAGAGATACTACTATCAGGTTTTGTTACTCTCAGGACCAACCTACCAACTATCTTGTACCAACACCAATAAGTTGTTTCTTTCTTTTGGTGTAAGTGTACATTTTTCAAAAATAAACATCCACACACAGTCTTGCACCTCAAAAAACCAAAACGGAGGAAGTAAAAAGAACATACAGTGTTTATACATGTGCTCTGGGGGGCAGGAATGGGGCTTTAATTAAAACAGTTCCAACAGCAACTCTACTTAAAGTGCCCAGAGCATCTCATGTATCAGCTCATGTATTACCACACTCCAGCAGACTTGATTAAATAAGCTTGGTCCGACACACTGTCATTACAGCCTCACTATTTGTGTATAGGTGCCCATAGTGATTTTGCTGCAAACCTGCACAGACTAGGCTCTCAACAACAATGTCAATACTCTAGTGATGTGGCACTGGAATTAAGCAGACACCACTATCATCATTTCCCAGACAGGATGAGAAGCCACTCATCACATATCCATAAAACTTGGATATTTCATGGGGAAAAAACATGGATAATCTACCTACCCCTGCAAAGTAGCTCCTCAATAGCTGGTGGCTCCTTATCTCCCTGTTGAGTTGTGAAAGAAGAGCAACTGATCTTTTATTCTGTAGAATGCTGGTTTCTCTTGGGGGACCAGCGGGTTCTTGTGTATATAGATCAGCATTTCTCAACCTGTGGGCCATGACCCAAAAGTAGGTCACAAGAATATATGAAAGGGTCATGAACAAACTTTAAAAATGGATTCTCCTTTACAGGAGAAAAATGTAGGAAACTGAGGCTTTTCCCTTGCAGGCTGGCAGAGTTCCAGCTTGCAAGGCGCTGCTTTGGGCCCTCTATGGCCGACATCTACCCCCTTCCCCACACCTGGGAGTGAGGGACAGTGGGTTGGGAGTAAGGGGCACTGGGTTGGGACTGGCCAACATTTACAAATGGGTCCTTGTCCAAAAAAGGTCGAGAACCATTGCACTAGATTATTTGTTGTCCTCTGGCTATCTATCTCTGTATAGAGATTCAGCATGCAAATTCTCTCTACTCCCTTCTAACTATGTGTACAAACATATGGAGCCTGAACCATAAACAGAACAAAAGATATTGCAATAGAAGGACTGCAAATTTATAATTTCACACAGTTTATCTCCGGAACTGCAAAATAATATGGCTGCTTCATAATGGGGTACAGAAGGTAGAAGGAGGGGACACCAAAAAACCTGTAATTATCCATAATTTGAATCTTCAAGATTGGGGAGAGGGATCTAACAGTGGGGGTCTACTAGAGACCCCCCAACCAAGGGGAGGAGCTGGACCAGGAATTTTTGGGCCAGCTTGCAGTGGCACTTAAGGCAAAGGATGTAGTTGTCATGGGTGATTTAAATTACCCGGACATTTGCTGGGAGGAACAGTCAGCCAGGTTGGACCGTTCCAGGAGGTTCCTGGCTGAGATACAGGACCTCCACTTAATTCAGGAGGTGCACAGTCCCACCAGAGGAAATGCACTGTTGGACCTGGTCCTGGCCACAGGCGACGACCTGGTAAAGGGCCTCCAGGTCCTTGACTACCTGGGTGATAGTGATCATCGCTTGCTGGAATTCACCATCCAGCACAGGATGTCAAGGGCCTGCAGCAAGGCGGTAGCCCTAGACTTCAAGAGGGCCAATTTCAATGAGTTGAGATTAGTGGGAGAGGCACTGGGGTTCTCGAGAGCAGGGAAGCTCCGTGCCCAAGATGAGTGGTCATTCCTTAAGTAGATGATACTCAGAGCCCAAGGGGTGTCCATCCCAACAAAAAGCAAGGGGCGAAGGACTGCCCGAAAGCCCCCCTGGCTCACCAAGCGAGTATGGGAATGCCTGATTGCCAAGAAGGCGGCATACAACCAGTGGAAGGGGAGTGCTATCTCCAAAGAGGAGTATACCTCCTCTGCTCAGGCCTGTAGGGGGGCTGTCAGGAAAGCTAAGGCAGACATAGAGCTAGGACTTGCGTTCAAAATCAAAGATAATAAAAAGTCCTTTTTCAAATATATAGGGAGGATGAAGAAAGCACCGGGAAATGTGGGGCCCCTGCAAGATCCTCTGGGCAATCTGGTGGTTGTGCCAGAGGAGAAAGAAGACCTCTTTAACCAATTCTTCACCTCCGTTTTCTTGTGCAGGAACCGGGACTTCCCTACTGTGATGCAAGACAGACTTGAGGGGAATGCTTCCAGATCTCAGGTTGGGAAGGACCAGGTTAGAGAGCTTCTGGAGGGGCTGGACGTGTTCAAATCAGCAGGTCCAGATGCTCTCCACCCCAGGGTGTTGAGGGAGCTAGCAGGGGTTATTGCAGGGCCGTTGGCATGGCTTTATGAGCACTCGTGGTGCTCAGGCCAGGTGCCAGATGATTGGAAGATGGCCAACGTGGTCCCCATCTTTAAAAAAGGGAGAAGGGAGGACCCGGGCAACTATAGGCCCATCAGTCTTACCTCAATCCTAGGGAAACTCTTTGAGAAGATCATCATGGAGCACATCTGCAATGGGCCGGCCTCAGGGATGATGCTCAAGGGCAACCAGCACGGTTTCATTAGGGGCAGGTCATGTCAGACCAACCTGATTGCCTTTTACGATCAGGTCACAAAAGCATTGAATGCAGGTGTCACCATGGATGTAGTCTTTCTGGACTTCAGCAAGGCCTTTGACACCGTCGCCCACCCCATCCTCATTAAAAAATTGGGCTACTGTGGCATTGATGCCTACACAGTCAGATGGATTACAGATTGTCTAAAGAGTCGTACTCAGAGGGTGGTGGTGGATGGGTCATATTCGACCTGGGGAGAAGTGGGCAGTGAAGTCCCCCAGGGCTCAGTCCTTGGGCCTGTGCTGTTCAATCTCTTTATCAGCAATTTGGACAACGGGGTGAAAAGCAACCAGTTTAAATTCGCTGATGATACCAAAATTTGGGATGAGATGACCACGCTAGTAGGGAGGGAAAGACTGCAGCAAGACCTGGATAGGTTATGGGGTGGGCTAACAAAAACAGAATATGTTTCAACACTGACAAGTGCAGGGTGCTGCACTTGGGCAGTAGTAACCAGCAGCACACTTATAAGATGGGAAACTCCCTTCTTGAGAGTACGGAGGCAGAAAGAGATCTTGGAGTCATACTGACTCCAAGATGAACATGGGCCAACAATGTGAGGTCACGGTTGGCAGGGCTAACCGGACCTTGTCATGCATCCACAGGTACATCTCAAGCAGGGCCAAGGAGGTGATCCTCCCCCTCTATGCAACACTGGTCAGGCCACAGCTGGAGTACTGTGTCCAGTTCTGTGTGCCCCACTTCAGGAGGGATGTGGACAACATTGAGAGGGTCTGGAGGAGGGCCACCCGCATGATCTGGGGACAACAGGGCAGACCCTACAATGAGAGACTGTGGGACCCGAACCTGTTCAGCCTTCACAAGAGAAGGCTGAGGGGGGACCTGGTGACCATCTATAAACTCACTAGGGGGGACCACAAGGGTTTAGGAGAGACCGTGTTTCCCCTAGCGCCCCCTGGTATAACAAGGAATAACAGCCATAAATTGCTGGAGAGTAGGTTTAGATTAGACATCTGTAAGAACTACTTTACAGTCAGGGCAGCTAGGATCTGGAACCAACTTCCAAGGGAAGTGGTGCTGGCTCCTACCCTGGGGGTCTTTAAGAGGAGGCTTGATGCCTACCTGGCTGGAATCATTTGAGCCCAGTTTTTATTCCTGCCCAAGTGGGGGGGTCGGACTTGAAGTTCTACAAGGTCCCTTCCGACCCAACTTCTATGATTCTTTGATTCATCTATTTCACAAATGAACCACTCAGCAGAATTACTAAGCTATCTAGAAAGCAAGAGTACTACTTCTCCAATCAGTCAACATGCTGTCTGATGGTAGCAATCTATAAAGGAATAGTAGCCTCAAGGATGAAACAATTTCCAAGACAGCCCTTGAATTTAAAAATTAACATGTAGATTGGCTCATGGTTGCCATCAATGCATTTTATCATGCCCCCACAAGTTCTTCATTTGCTAAGGTTACATACCTATCCTCCCTGCATCTCACGCTTCCTGAACTTCAAAGTTAGAACTCTTAAAACTGTATTTTCAAAAAAAAAAAAAAAAAAAAAAAAATCATTAAACCTTTAAGAAAATAAATCATTTTATACCCAGGAGGATATAAAGGTGATATTTTTAGCTCCTGCTGCGAGGGAATCTTAACAGGTGTTGTTGGGGCTTCCACTCTGAATACAAGGCTTGACAAACAGCACTGTCAAGACATGGAAGAGAACCAGTCTGTGGCATTAATTTTCTTCTGGATTTTACTATCAAAATATTTTTTACCCCAGCCTTTGGAACTAGGCAAACTCAGCTGCATGGACACAAAAGTAGTATCACAAACCATATTTGGACAATAGTGTAATAATCCCAGCATAGACAAGAGCAGGGAATAAACACTGGAGCTTTGAAAAATAAGTTGCCAAGGGGGCAGGGAAAAAAGCCATTTCTGGCACACACAAAAATATTGAAATAAAAATTCAGTGGGGTCTCTGAGTAACACAACTGAAAGTGGGGAATGCTACAATGGGTTAAATTAGTTAGATCAGGGGTGGTCAACCAGATAACAAGGTTATGAGCAGCTTCTGTCCATGGCACATAGTAAACTGGCAAGGGGGTAGGCAGCACAGCTGCAGACAGGGCAGGGACCAGAAAGCAGAGCATCAGATCAGGTAGGAAGCATAGGGAAGGAAGCAGAAAGCAGAACAGCAGCTTGGCCAGGGAGCACAGGGCAGGGACAAGAAAGCAGAACAGCAGATTAAGTAGGGGAAAAAGATCAAATTATCATTTTGGGAGGGTGCAAAGCTAATTTGTGGCACACCTGCCTAAAAGGTTGGCTCCTACTGCCTTAGTTTTGAAGTCCCTTCAAAATGTCTGGTGCAGTAACATAATCTACATATGTATTAGCGACCTGCACAGCAGTGAAAGGTTATTAAGGGTATAAGTTTTAAGTAAACTGTAAATAAAGAAGCCCTGACATGCTGCTACCCAATACCTCATTAACATGTTTAAATAAAAAGCTATGATTAGAATAAAAAACCCACTTTAATCTTCATTAACAAACATCCCTGTTCCTACAAAATCTAAAAGCTCATCCCATGGTTTTTACTCTGACAAAAACGAAGAAAGCAAGCAACTCCGTAATTTCTGTCAGGAGAAATCATTAGAAAATATAAGATTCAAGGTAAAATGTTATCCTATGCTTTCCAAATTCATGCAACGTCCAAGAACCATGCCCTTCCTAAATCAAAAATACAACCTTGTTTTGGAGAACCAATTGTTACTTTAAGTACAACCGAGCCAAACTTAAGTTCCTTTCTAAAACACTTACACCACAGCTCATGGAGTTGATCTCCAATGCAGTCATTTCCTTCAGTGTAAACTGAACATCAGCAGGGAACATGGCTCATAACAAAAACAGTAACACATTAAATGGAGGAAGGGTATAATATACTAGCTACTTTGATTCAGCTTTTAAAGCCTGACTAAATAATTGCTATTATGTCCCAAGCATACAAATGCCTTGTAGGGAGGTTATTGGCTAATAGTTTCTAACTATTTTCCTCTGATATAGCTGGGCTAATTTCTCTTGTACTCTGGCCTCTAAACTTTTTTTTTCTTTGACAGAAACAAGGAAGAAGGAGGTTAAATCTAGTTCACAGAAATTAGGTCACTTATTACACAAGTGAATATCTATACGTACAAAAGTTTCTAAAAATGTATTTACAGGGACTCTCTTTCAATTGGTAACAGTAATTTGGAAAAGATTCATTATGAATCCTGCATAGAACTAGAATAAATATAAATGAAGAAGGAAGGAAGTTCTTATTTATGCCCTTAGTCAAACAAAAAACCATTATGTCATCTTAACAGCTGTGCAACAAATTGGCAGGGTTCAGACTGAAGAGTTTTTCTAAGCAACATCCCAAAAGGACAATTATTTTTATTTCCTCAAAAATATCTTCTTTGGCACGAAAACCTTTTTATGGAGTGAGCCAAATGAATACATTTCAGAATATACTCTAAAAGCAAAATACATGGTACCTCATTGAATATTTTTATTGTTGAAATCAGCTCTAAGCTGAATACACTGTACAAGGATAGAATTTATGGGTCATTTGCGACACCAGAAATGGTAATTACTTGGCACATTTTCACATCTTGTTAAGAATAAAGGCTATCAACAGCTAACTAATCTGTAGTAATTTTCTGTAGCTAAAGTAAGAAAAGCAGAGGCTTAACTAGAGGCAAATTAACAAGGGGCAGTTTAAGATCTATCTTAATTCATTGTTACTAACATGTTACAATCTAGAAGATGCATGCTGTATTAGTCTACAGGAATCACAACTCATGATATCTTTTATTAGACCAAGTAGGTATTTACAAAAAAAACGTTTTTGGTTGCAAGCTTTCCGGCACACTTTCCCTTCATTTCCACCTAGGAGAAATTTTACAATTTTTGCATTCTCCTATGCCTGAGGAAGAGTGAGTGCCAGAAAGCTTGCAAATGAAGAAATGTTTTTGCAAGTACCTAGTTGGTTTAATAAAAGATATCACCTCCACCATGAGTTCTGACAATCTAGAAGAGATTTTTTCCCTAAGCTTGCCTCCTCTTCTGTGCAACATTTTAATGCAAATTGCAATCAATTTGCAATTTAATACAAATACATCAATTTGTGTAATGTCCCACAATTTGCAATTTATCATTTCCTTTAGACCCCTCTACTTAACATGTGCCTTAATTGCCAATAGTTCAACATTTCTAAAAATGTCTCAAGAGATAAAACTAAAAAAAATAAAAAATAAAACAATAGTGGCAGATTTTTTTCTAGTTACATTATGTGGAAATTGACCAATAATGCATCGTCATTAAAGAGCTAAATAGTATATTTTGCAAGGAATTTTTTCTGCTCTTCTTCCCTGCCTCATACTGTTCACTACTGCAGAGATGCAACATGCAGGCTACAACCATTTATAGCCCATAAATTAATCAATCCCTAAAGGAGAAAAACCCATAATCCCTGTAATAAAAAACTGCCCAGATGCACATGCCTCTGCCAAATTTTAGAAGTAACACTATTATCAGTGATATTCATCTTTCCAAGGTTAGCATTAGGGTACAACAATTTCAGTATCCTTTTAAAAACACCAATTTGCAATTTATGCAGCAAAACATGTTGCCTACCCAGCATCAGAAGGCAAGTGTCTTCACCACCCTGAAGTCTAGCAGTGGCAGTCAAGCGAGGAATCAAAAAATATAAATTTCATCTCTCAGTGGAACAGAAATGCACTTATGGAGAACAGTGATAAAGAGAAATTCCATCCAAAATTCCATCTAGTTTTACAGTTCTTGAGCTGCCTCCCATTCTGACAAAAAGATTGGGTAGTGTCTTCCAAGCACTAGCACTTACCATCTGTGATTCTTACCTCCCAAAAGAAAAAGACAAAAAGTGCATTTGTATAGGTTTGGGTACACTTTCTTGTTCATTTACATCACGGGGTCTTGCTAACCCAGAAAAGCTTTCTGTTGTACTAATTCATTTGCAAGACCTTATGCAATAGCCAGAAAATAAAACTAGAGATAAAGTCATGAAATAGAATCAAAGTCAGTTCAATGTTCATATCAAAATATGCCTCCTAACTATCCAATTGTATATTAAATGATAGTCTAATTTTCCCAGCACTTCAGGCTCCCTAATAAAATTAACAAACATAGTGAAATTGATATATTTCATTATCGGATCAAATTATATGAAGGTATGAGGTGGATGTTTATCTGTGGTTAAAAAGAATGACAGAATAAACTTAAATACAGCACTTTTCATTTATAGATTTCATCTAAAACTCTGCTTGAAAACATATTGGCACAGACACTGCTGTAATGACTAGTTTTTGCAGGGAATGTCTCAGGGAAGAAGTGACTATTCAGATACCACAGCCTGACAACTAAGCTAAGCATAATGGGGAAGTTATCTTGCCAGTCAGTGGAGGGGGTATGAACTGCTGGTGCTCAGATCTTTTAGAATTAAAAGAAAATTTCATGGAGGTGTTTTTAGCCACTATTTTCTTTCTCTCATGGTTCAAGCTTTTACATCAGGAGAGATAGGAAGCTAAACAAAGCTTTCTGTGAATGGCTGTCTGCCTAAAAACAGGTTTTGAGTGCAGATTAAGTAGTCACAGGGCACCTCTACACAATATGCTGAACGTGCAGTAGCATCATGTGGCAAAAAGTGTGATGTGACGCTACTGCACAGAGATGGCACAAAAAGGAGTTTATCAGTGCTACTAATTCAGGTTACTGCACATTTATTTAGTAGTTGTTTGACTGTGCAGTAGCGTCTCACGTAGACACTGCCACAGACCATTATGAAAAAGAAACACTAAATACTTTTTGAACTGTATATCTAGATTTAAGGGCTCAATGGAAGTCAGGGAGCATTGTCTCAGATGTATAACTATAACCATAAATAAGGTATCCCCTCTATATTTACTTACCTAAACAATAAACTAACTCAAAAGTCAGATAGTGCAATACTGTAACAATTGCACCAAAAGAAAAATTGAAAATTTCCAACAAATATTTAACAAAGCAGAAAAGAAAACTCGGTATCACCACTAAGGGGGGGATTTCTATAATGCAAAATATTTCAAACTGCAAATCCAAAGGAATTCATAATATACTGTAACAGTAATGCCCTGCCTAAGCATCAATTACCAAGTCATCCACAAGTTCACTTTAGAGTGTACAATATAAGAATTAAGTGAAAACGAAATAAATACTGTGTGTGTATTTAAGAGTTCTTGGTTTCTACTAATTATTTGTTAATAAAAATTTTAAAAATTCCTTCCATACGCAAGGCTTTTCCCAATCTCAAAATCAGCAATACTCTTTTTAAATGTTAAAGTGCCAAATTTCAAGCCCCTCATTTCTCCACTGGTGATGTTTCTGCAGACCACCCACTTAAGGATTAAAGGATGCTATCAATTCCCTCTCATTAGTCATTATTCCCTCTCATTAGTCATTACCATGGCTGAAAGGCTTTAGAACTCTCTTTCCTTTCAGAATACAAGCTCAGAAAGCACTCCTTTCTTAAGCTATCTGAAGACCATAGTGGACGTACTGAAGTGCTTGTGCATGAGTAGATGGGCGCCAATATTAATATAAAGTAATGCTTCAGGACCTAAATTGGTATCTTCTCCACAAACAAATCTAAAGTGAGCTCAGTCCTCTTTTCTAACAGGTACCAAAGGCACTCAGTCTTGAACAGAGTGGTTTGAAAAATCATGTCAAAACTAAAATTCAAGCAGCGTTAGGCCGAATACTGTCATGTTCAGCATGGCTAAGTACAGACAGTCAAAAAGCCCAAGGCTGAATCAATTCAGTCTTTTCAGGTTAGTCTAATCTGCAAAGATTAAACACTGAAACAACCAGACATACATTTACCTTTGATTCAGGTAATTCAGTGGCTCAGGTCAGAGGCCTGAGGGGTGGGGGTGCTAGAGCATGGCTCTGGCACTTCTTTTTCCTGCTGCTCTGAGGTCTCTGGGATTTGCAATCCAGCATCACAGAAACAGGATTCTGCAGGGTTGCTCATCGCTTTTTCTTCCTGCTTTCAGGTGTCTTTGAGATTTGTAGTCCACAGTCATAGCCAGCAGTAATTTTCAGTAAGTTTAGCAGGGCATGGCAGCGCTGTACTCAGGGGAAGGGGGGGTTTAACCCCCTTCCCTGGCCCTAGACCCCAGCCAGGGTTTGCAGGGGCAGAGGAAGAGTCCCTGCCAGTGGCAACGCGTAGGCGGTTCACATGCATCCCCTGAAAGCACTGGTGCACCTCCTCACAGCCAGCACTCCTGGGCAGGTGGGGCAGGCGAGAGTGCTGGTGCCTCCCGAGAGCACTTGTCGGGTAGTGGAGGCGCCAGGAGAAGTGGTCCCCCCCCGCGGTGTGTCCTACTCACCCAGAAGTGCCGCTACCGCTTGTGGGTCAGCAGGATTGGCCGTGAGGGGGGAAAACAACACCCCTCTGGTCTGCGGGATTGGCTGCGAGGGGACTGGCTGCTGGGGGGGGCAGAAGTGCCCCACACCCCAATTCAGGAAGCACCAGTCACCCATGGTCCCTGCCTCTCTCTCCTTCCCACCCCCAAAACCCTTCTCTGCTGGAGGAGACAGCACAGCTCAGCCCAGGGCTGGAAAGCATGCTGGGGGACTGTGATTTAACATGAATCAGGAAGGGGTCTGGGACAGAAGTTTCATAAACTGGTTTGACCTAAATCAGTTATGTCTGATACTACATTTAACCAAGTTTGTCTTGAACCAGTTTCAGTCATTTTGAAACTGATTTATGTGCACTGAGCTTCTGTTCTGTTACAGGTTTAAACCAGTTTCTGATCACTTAAACCGGTTTATGTGTAACTTTTGTCCCTAGCCCTTATGTTTCTATGTGAGACTCTAAAATGCAATCTGCCATTTAAGCTTTTAAGAAAATCATAGCTTTCCAAATCAAAGAGATGCAAGTGATATAAAGAGTTTGAATAATTGGGGGAGGGGTATCAAGTCAAAACTGCTGCTGGAGTGAGCCACCAGGGTTGCTGCGACTACCTGAATTCTTACTTTCACCTTTGCACACTTTTCCTATAAACTGATGAAATAGTTAAATGGTCCTTTTTTATCTTGTGTTTTTGTTATTCTTCAGAAATTCTCTACAGTGAAAGAAGAACATGAGTTTTTCAAAGTGTCCCCTTTTCCCCATCTTTCTCATTTGCGTGTCACCAAAAAGCAGACAAAACTGACAATGGATGTAGTTTTGAATAAATTTTTCAGCACAGATCTGGCTATATAAGGAGTAGATATACCATATAAGGAGTAGATACATTCTTTACCCTGTCTATACCTATTTAGGAACCATTAAAGTAGCAGAAGAGACACCACATTACAATTCTCTAGGTAAGAGGGCCTTGTCTACAGTAGGGGTATATGTTGTAGCCATGTTGGTCTAAGGACATAGGCAGACAAGGTTCTTTGGGTACATCTGATAGCTTGTCCACAGTAGCGACTTTTTTACACACACCCACAGGCACTCTCCACGATGCTGTTGGATAACCTCAGGCAAGGCACTTTCTCCTCTATGTCTGTTTCCCCACCAGTAAAATTAGGATAATGATATTTACCTCCTTTTGAAAAATTAGTTGAGATCTACTGATGAAAATGCTCTGTAAGAGCTAGGTATGGTATACCACCAGTGTGAAACCTTGTGTAGGTAAAATTTGGTGGCTAATGTTAAAACCCGATTACAGCTCTTTAATTAATTTACTGACAATACATACTACACGTTTCATTATCACGGTGATAAACACAAAAGCTCTCATAACCTGTGTATTTTTTGGACTAGATCTGGTACGCTGTTTAAATTGTACTTTTTTATTTGATCTCCACATGACCTTTGACAGAATGATGCACCTAATTTCAATTTATTATTTTCCTCTTGGCGCAGCTTATCTTCCCCTCACTGGCTGCCCCATAACTTAATTTCATCTTAAAACAAATAAATGAGGGAAGCCACACAGGGATTTCCCTACACTGAGGGAATCTGTGAAGAGTCAGTTAAGTCTTGTTTAGACAAATGGGAAAAAAGGCTGAAGACTGAGTCAATTATTTAGTTTCCTTTCATTGTCCCATAGTTGTATGAATCCATTACAAAAGCCTGAGTCATTTATTTAGCTGTTGAGTGAACATAAAGCAGTACCTTGAAAACTTGCCAAAACTTAACTAATTTTCATCAATGCGAAGTTCTTAAAATGACCTACTGATCAGACTGGCATCAAGATGTGCATAAAATTATAATCAAAGGACTATCTTAACTTCAGGGTTTGAGACCAAATCCTATACAACCTTTGTTAACTTAAGTGGCAGTTACACAGCCATGTAACTGCACTGTTTGGCACTTCCACTTTTAGATTCTACTTCTATCTGTGATCAAATAAAGTCATCCAGGTATGCATGCATCTGCCAGAAGGAAAGTGGAAGAGGAGCACCCTCCAACTGTTCAGTCCAATAGCACAGTAGACAGGGCAGCTACCCAAAGAACAGGAGACCTAGGTTCTCAGGCCTCCTCTCAGCTTGGAAGAAGTGCACCTCACTTTCCAGCAAAGGGCTCTAATCATGACATGGTGCTCAGCATCCTATCCAGCTTTCCTCTTGAAGCTCTACTGCACAACCAGTGAGGGGAAGATAAGCTGGGACAAAAGGAAGACGACAAAACAGAGGGAAGGTGAATCAGTGAAGGTGGATCCAGGTGGCCCTGGATTCCAGCTCCAGGTGGTTCTTCTGCCATTTGTATATAAAATTATTTGCATAAAATGGATAAACAGCAATGGGATAAGTTCTGTTCCGTTGGGAACAAGGAGTAAGCCAAAACTCACTCCTCCTCTCTTTTAAGGCAGTATTCACTTCACTGACCCACCCTCCCCCTGGCTTGCTCACTTCTCCTAGGCTCCAGCTCCACATATCTTCCCTCATGGGCCATCTTCAAAAGGACAGCTGAAGAGTACTCTGGGCTCTTATCTAGCCGTTAGAGCACTTTGCTGGGAAGCGGAAAATGCAGGTTCCAAACTCTTCTAGGTCAGGGGAGCCTACAATCTGGGTCTCTTACTCCCTGGGCAAGTGCCATAATCCTAAACTAATGTGTCACAAAATGGGCCATTCAAACAGTTGCTAGTCATATTTTTTCTTTTTCTATTATGCTCCAGACCCTACATAGACAGAGTACAATGTTTTGAGTATGCTCAGAAAGGAAGCGCAGGGCACCCACAGCTACACAAATGTAAGCAGAATCCACACTGTGCATAACTTCAAAAAACTGCACTTACATGGCACTTAGCAATGTAAAGTTGAAACAGGATTCAGCCCTTGCTTAGCACAGGGAAGGACAACATAGGTGCTATGGCTTCATATGGTACACTGAATTTATCAAGAATCTTCTCCAAGAGGCCTGTAAAATTCCTTGAAGTCTATAGAACTGACTGACCAAAACCTTAAATTCACTTATGTGACAGACTACCAGCTAGTTCTGGGATCATGATGAAAATTTGTACTACAGGGAGAAAAGGGTGGGAAGGAGAGAAAGCTATTAGAGGGTACCATAAACAAAGTCTGACTGCTTTTGGCTGTCATAGTCCTTTGCATGTGAGGAGGTAAGTGTCAAGCTTTGGAAGAAGACAAAATTATTTTCACTATATCCCCAGAATAATTATAAAATGAGGGTATTCATGTATGTCAAAATCTAATTCAATAGTCTCAGTAAAGAAGTCTCCAAATGATCTCATTATTAAAGCTGGGGATGCCAGGCACCTCTTAAAGAATAACAGCAGGTAAAACAGTGAAGGATTGTTAGCCAAGCAATTAACTTCACATATGTCACAACAAGAGAGCAAAATGTATTTCAGGCAGCACTCCAGTAACAAATAGCCTTACTCCACAGAAGGAACATTCAACCCACACGTTAATGTACAACCAAACCTTTCAAAGTCACTGTGCCTCCTAAGAAACTTAGAAATATCTGCTATCTAAATAAAACTTGCACCTAGTTTCTTAGGCCTTATAAAGAACACTTGCACAGAAACAGGACAGGTCTTAAGAGTTTGTTTATTCCTAGTTCTCAGTTTTCATTTGAAGCCACATGCTCTATTGCTGAGGACAGTATTTTCAAAAGCAATAAATTTGTGAAATCACATACAGGTTTGAAAGTGCAAGAAAAACAGCAAGTTTACTGTTGATCAAAGATCTAGAGTAAATTCTAGTTTCTTTGATCATATTAAAAAGGTAAGGAAACTGAATACACACAGAAATAGATCCTCTACCATAGTGCAATCTCTTTATGCTGCCCCAAAAGAGGGGAATCCATGGGTAGCACAGCACTTTTACAGCCATTTACAACACCAAATTCCCCCAGTAACCAGGTAAGGGTCATGCTGTGATGGTGAGTTGCAGGGAATTCACAATGTTGTGCCTGATCTCCAACTGTCACAATAACTACAGCCAAGGAAGAATTCAGAGCAGCCTTTAACGTGCTTAAAATTATGCCAGCCTAGGATGAGTAACTGGAAAGGCAGTTTGCAGTCCCCTTTTCTCCACTTCCTCCTAAGCCACAAGAGCTAAGCAACAATTATTTTCTAAATAATAAACAAACACTTAAAGTTGTCCATAGCTGCCTGTGGCTCTATGATCCATTATTATAATTTGTTATTTAAGTTTGTTGTGGCTGGAGTTTCAAAAATCAAATTTCCTTTTCATACAGCTATATCATATCCCATTTTGATTTCAGTTAAAATGTTAAAAGTTGAAGTAGTCATAATTTGAGTCAAAGTGAAAAATTACACAAATACTTAGATACCTTTATTCTCTTCTAATAAACCAGCTTAAGATGACGACTGGATAGTTTTGCAGCACACCACAAATTTCATAATGAAAGCCCTCAAACTCCTCCATTTACAATACGACTTTTGCAGTGCTGATTAAACTTTTCCACAGAAGCAGTCAGCTTTCAGCTACCCTCTTTCAAGATACTATGAGCAAAAATTAAAATAGCATCATTGTATTGTTTCTCTCAGCCACTCCATATTGAAAAATCTGTTTACACTCAAGTTTTTAAACATGCCAGGAATGCTAACCAGAATTAGAATGTGACAGTCAAGCTGATTTCTCCTCACCATTATAAATTAGAAGTAATAAACATATTGCAGGCCAAATAACATCCTACTTTATTCAGCAGCCCCATGACTTGGGATTACACCTGCTATTAAATCTGTACACTGCTGCTCTGCAGAGGCATAACAAAGTCAGTTTTGCCCTGCAACTCAAATTTAATGAGTAATTCTTTTGAGTTATATGCAGAAACACAATTAATTTCAGCTCTTAGGTCTGTGGTCCTAGAATAAGTAAGAAATAGTTATATTTGTCACTGAAGGAACCAGATACAACCAGGAACACATGCAAAAATCAGGAGGTATAAAGTCCCTTTCCAAATAAACAAATTTCAGAATTTAAGTGCAATTTAAGCAAAAAGCATTCCAATAGATCAAGATCTGAAGCATGAATACAAAAGAAACAATTTTTAGGAAGAGGACTAAAGGTCTACAAATATAAAAAGCAATACAGTGGTTTATTCACATACAAAAAAGATGGGAAACTGTGGAGTAAAAAAAGAAAAGAAAGAAATATAGTCAAGAGAGAGGCAGCATAATAATGTGGTCCTAAAGATGACCAGAGCAGTATTTAATTAATCCAGCATTTACTGCTTCCTTTGTTGCAACCCCTACTTCCTCCATTAAAGCATCAGCCTGTTTCTCAAGAAACTATAAAAACATTAGCAATATAGCAATATTCAAAGGACATAACTGATTTACATAAAGTAATGATGTAGGCAATATTTTCCTGTACTCATAGGTAATGCTATCCTTGAGAATAAAACTGAAGAAACAAATGTTAGGCAGATTTTTCTCAATAATTTATTTGAAATATACCCAGAATGAGAACAGTAATTTGAAAATACGAAGGTTAAATATAATTTCCAAAACTAGCCTTTATTAAATGCCACATGCAGTTTGTAATATGTCTGACCAAACAGTAGGAAAAGAATTATCATTTAGGAATCCTGCTTAAAGTACCCTTGAAAACTGATTGTTAAAAGGCAGTACTGCATTACTCCACGGAGGACTAAATACACATGGGTATCTCCTTATTTCAGTAACAGAATTTTACTACTTTGCTGCTTCTCATGTTTTAGGAGCAAATAGTACTTTTATAATGTACTAATCTACAAAATGTAAATAGTGGGTATATATAGTGTTTCCCCTCCTAGAGTTAGGACTCATAATAAGATGGCTGCTTATTTTTTTTTTTTTATTTGACAAGCAAAATGTCTGAACTTCAAGTCTCAAGTTAGACATTATTTTGGATTTTTTTTTGTAGACACGAATGGAATATATATATGAACGAAATTAATGCAATATGCTTCAACTAGATAAAAGTGTGTGTTTACTATTCCAAGTTTGAAAAAAAAGGGGGAGGGGAGGCAAAACATGTCACCACCATACTGGGGGAACTGTTTTGAATACTGTTTTGAGCACTGTATCCAAACAGTAAATTCAAAAAAGAGAAGCCAAGGTGTTGATTTAGTTCACATGGTTTATGTAAGGACACTTAAATAATCTAGAGACAAATGACACACTAGATCATAACAAAGAGCCCTACTTTAGAATAGCTGATAATTCTACAATTCTATTAATGACACTGCTTGAACCTTGCTGAAAACTTAAATACCATATTAAGGGAAGAAAGAAACAACACAACCGACCTTAGAAGTGAACAGGCAGCTGTTGAATTTGTCAATAAGATAGGCCTTTTTCAACTCCTATGGCATGCCATAACACAGCAAAAGCATGCTCAATTGTAAAACCAAATATTTAATTCTATACTGGAAGGCAAAAGAATGCAGACAGCATAGGGTCAGCTGCAACTTTTAACATTTTCATAAGAGCACAACTAGTTCTTTATCCTACTCCTCAATTTGGTCCAAGTAACAGACATTAAGATTTAGGCCGCTTTAACAGGAAAGATAAAAAGGAAAATATGAAATATTACATAAACTCATCTAAATAGTAAGCTAAATTATCTTTCTGAAATACCCATATCTGATTTGTGCAAATTTCTTTTAAGATCAAGTTTATAATTTATGATTTCTATTGTTATTCATTTTCATCCCTCTCAGCATTCCTTTAAGATACATTTGCTCCTGCCTAATTCTGAATTGAGGCCTATCATCTCTTAGACAGTTTTTCCTTATACTCTGTTGTTTAAGAGGAAAATGCATACTTAAATTTTAGATTAAATTAGCTTTCAGATTGAAGACTTTTAGAGCTGATACACATTTAAAACTATAAACATGAAACATAGCAAGAGTGCAGGTGGAAGAGTTACATACAGCATGTCTGCTTCTCTGAAGATAGCATTCCCACTTACCTTGAAATCAGAGGGACTCCCACAGTTCTAAGGATTTTCAAGTTAAAGTTCCCCTACACGCTACACTCTCCCCCTCAGCCTGTTCTTAAGGGAAATAGAACAGAACTTAGTCAGGCCATCATATGCTACATCCTCTAAGATACCAACACTACCCTCCATGTTTCAGTGAGTTTCTAGATAAATCCATTTCAACTAATCGTGAAACAAATGACTGGGGGGGGAAAGAGGCCTGTTTGTCTTAGGCTTCTGGTTTCAAAACAGGCCAAAAAAAAAAAAAAGTCTTAACAAAAGGGCAATGTGCTCAGATAGCCATTCAGATGTATTCTTTTTTGAAAATGGCACATATGGTGCAGGGAACTGACATCAAAAGGCAAAAACAGGAAAGTATTTTAACCTTTTTAATTTTCTAAAAGTAAAACTGCTAGTAGCATCTTTGACACACATAAGTAGGGTCTCGTTAGGATGGGAATAAGAGTGTAAAAAACAAAGTAAAATTGGCATGACAACAGATTCATTGCAGCTGGAACTGCAATTTCACATTAGAAAGGAATGTCAGTTGAAACATTATCCACATAATATAAATTGAATCCTAAGCCCAGATGCTCACCTACTCAAAGAGTTATAAAGGCATCAAGATCTTGGGAGTGGACAGAAGGGAAAGTAGTTTAGCCTTCCACCTATGAAATTCATATGAACCAAATACATAAAAGCTCTTTTTGAACCACAGCTCTTTTGGAAAAACCTAATGAAACTGGATTTTGTTAAAAAGTGTCAATTCATTAAAACCAAAGATTACCACAGGAAAAGTAACACTCTGTTGCTAAGGTACCAAAGTCATCTCAGGTGGTAGCCCTTTAATACCATGAAGCCACACATTTTTCAGCTTCCCTTTTTAGGACTATAAAAAAAGGAGTTAGTCAGGGAAAGGGGAAATTACCTTCTGGCCTCTGAAAAGGTCAGAGATTCCCAAGGCAGTGGGTGCCACAGGCAACTTCACAAGCAAAGAGCCAGCAAATTCCAGAGCAGTTGAAAGATAAACTACAAATAATGATGATGAGAGCCAGTGAAGAAGAATCAAGGTGGTATTTAAGTTCTTAAGGATGCTTTGAGCACAACAGATGATGTGCAAGATTGTTGCAGGACTGTGTTTAAGACAAGAAGACAACTAACTGTCATGGTCCAGGCTAGGGAACAGCCAATAGGAACACAGTACTAATTTCAACATAGATAGAAATTTTGGTTGAAGTGAGTTTCATTTTGGGGAACTCAGACTTGGAACTTGGCCTTCCATGTTTCAACTGTGTACTGTAACCACTGGGTTACCAGCTATTCTGGTAGGAATGAGAAATTGATTTCTCCTCATTTCCCCTTCCCTCCCCGCCATACTAAAACCTCAAAAGGTCTCAGGGTTGACCCAATTCAAAAAAGAGAACTGATGCAAAACTGATGCCTTGGAGAGCGGGGGGGAAGGTTAAAACTACCAGGTTTGTCTGTTTGACTTTAGTGTGATTTAATGAGTTGGGGGGAGGGGGGAAGGAGGGAGAGAGAAAAGATGAAAAGTATGTAACTTGTGCTTCCTTGGTCTACATCTAGCTAGCTCATAAGCCAAAATAGCAGACTAACATAAAACTATGAAACTATGCCCAACCTGAGATTCTGCTAAATAAAGGGGGCCACTATAAGGAACTCACTGTTCAAACTATACTATAAAGAGTCATTGAATAAGTGTCTTGTAAATGACTTTCAAAGTTGCTTGGAAAACTTGGAATCTTGTATCTAGATCTCAACCTACTGGGTACCAATCTGTTAGGAAAAGAGCTCCCCGAGCAGAGTGAAATGTTTTGGTTCCAAATTCTGATTCAAAGGTAGTCTCCCAGACAAATACTACTAGTGTTGACCACATGCAATTGACTAAAAAATAAAATAAAATACACAGATTTTACTGGCACACCCAGATAAGGTTGCCACTTATTTCGCTAACAAAGTGACTGGTAGCAAGGTGTACAAAGAGAACGCATCAATAAGTAAGGTAAATTGGGATTTTTTGCTAAACTGATGCCCTTGGTAGCTTTTTTTGCCGGTCATCTGTACTAGCAATTTGTGCTTTGCACACAACACAGTGAAAGAACAACTGATGTACCCAAAGACCATTCATCAATATATATTAAGGATAAGCTCACTCTGACTGATCACAACCTTTTCACCTGCCAAGTATGTCATGACTAATAAGGTTTGTGGAACAAAGCCAAGTCTCTCACTTGCAGATCTTCCAGGGAAAAACTATTGCTGAATCTTGTTGTTTGTTTTAAGTGGATTATAGAAGTCTTATCAGTTTACATAACTTCTGCTGTTTTTTCTGTTTAGTTTTTCTTTCTAGAATAATCAGGCTTTTAAGGATATATGTAGCCATCCTCAAAGTCCGGGCAACTGCTGCTCTTCAAAATAGTTCCCTGGCTTTCTAGTCCCATACAAAGTTAGATGCATCCACACTATCACATTTTTGTAGGATTCAAATTACATTCCCATCATGAACTTCCTGGATGCAGTATAGTCCCACTGAAGGTTGCTTCTCCAGGTATTTCAGGATCCGTTCAGGTGGAGACATGCCTGCTGCTGCTGTTGCTGGAAACCTCTAAACTTGAAATTGCTTTAACAGTTAACTGCTGGCTTAGGCTTATCTGTATCTTTTTTAACAGATTGACTTAACCTCTGTCCTGAATCTTCAAAAGAAGTTGAGCTCTTTTTAACAAACTTGTATTCCACCTATCAGATGGAAATAAATTAGAAATTTGAAGCATTTGATGGAACCCTGGACATGATACCCTAGCACTAGTCTCTGAACATCTTCCACAAGCAGTGCCTTTGATTAGTTGGTCATCAAAGCAGGTAAAAGACCTGTAATTCTCCACTCATAGGTAAACCACAGCTGCTGCCAAAGACTTCATGAACACTCAAACAGACAAAACCAGTCAAGAAAAAACTGACAGCTGATTTAATAGAATTTAGCATTTCCACCAAATGCTGTAAAAATCTCTTGCATGTAGGTAAGTATCAATGCTGAGGAGCAAACCAGGTATCTTCCATGACTACTTCCAAGTTGATCTAAAATTTCTGGCCATCTATTGCAGTGGGAGTCAACCTTTTTTGCAAGGCATGCCACAAAGTAAGCCTGCACTCACCCCAAATGAATAAAGGAAGGGGATCCAAGTGACAATTTGTGGGTACATCTACAAGAGCATATTAATGAAGAACAATAAACTCCAACACTTACCCTTTATTGCTCCTTTATTACTCCTTGGTGCCCAGGAGTTTATTGCTCCTGGGCATCACGTCTTCACGTGTGCCCAGGGCTGTAGCATGTCAAGCCAGATTGGAGCAGCTCCACCTGGCAGGGCATACAGGGGGTCAGACTGCCAGCCAGGGGCTGCTCCTACCCGGTTGAATATGCTGAGGGGCTGGCTGGGGCATTGAGATGCTCCACTGTGGGTCTAGCCAACAGGCAGCCCTCACACTGAAGCACCCTCATACCTCAGCCAGCCAGGTCAGCTTCTACATATATACTGCTGTGGAGTAAAAAACTCTGCAGCAGGATAGTACTTGTATTTACAAGTAGCCTGCTACTGAGTTTATGAGTTTTCTCCATCCTAATAGCCCTGCACGTGTAGATGGTGACATTTGCTGTGGAACTAATTAGCCTAATCTATGGTAAATGTCTTGCATAGACACACCCTTTGTGGGTTTTTTGGTTTCTGTTTTCTCCTTTCTGATACCTGACCCGTCTGTCACTATTCCTTGACCTGATCCATGCTACTTGTGGCACACGTGCCACAGGATGGCTACCCCAATCTATTCCATCTTAAAGGTGGGACAGGCCAGAGATACCTGACCACTACATTTTCTACACAGAAATGTAGCCAGGAACTAGATGTCTACAAATGACCTACAACAATTGCCAGGCTCCCTGAATCACAACTCTTACATGGAATAAGGCATTCAAATAAAATTAAAAGAAACTTCACTGCAATCTTTTTAAGACATCATGACACAGGTATTAAATTTCATTCTTTATGTTAAACTGAAGTCGCTAATCATGACATCCCTTCCCATCCAACCCCGACAAAAAAAGGAAGTGAATGACTGGGAAAGGTATCCAGGTTCCAGCCATATTGGTCTAGAGGCTAAAGGAATCAAAACTTGTGGTAGAGGTAATATATCTTTTATTAGAGCAACTAGATTTTTGCAACAACAAAAAAAATCTTTAATTGCAAGTTTTTGGGCACAAGCACTCTTCTTCAAGCTTAGGAAAAAAGACTGTAAAAGTTCCCCTGGGTAGAAATGAAAGTTCATATTTCATAGGAGAGTTGAAGGTGTGGTAATGAAATCTTCATAATTTTACAAGGAGGAAGCAAGTTTGACCACCTGAAACCTGAGACCCTACTCCTGCCTTTGTTCAGGGTAATTTGCATAACCACAGAGCTGAGACACCTTACCACATAAGTAATGTCTGCCCAGAGAAGCATTCCATCTTTTTACTCCTCAGTGAAATATGAAAGACCATAACCAGAAGGAAATGTGACTGCATCCTGCTTATCACTAAACAACTTTGAGGTAAACAGACTATTCTAACTTTTCTCTGAGCCTAATCTACATATAAAATGAACTGTTCCAAACAGGAGATTTTACCACACCTTCAACTCTCCTATGAAATATGAACTTTCATTTCTACCCAGGAGAACGTTTACAAGTTTTTCTCCTATGCCTGAAGAAGAGTGCTTGTGCCTGAAAGCTTGCAATCAACAAATTTATTTTTTGCAAAAATCCAGTTGGTCTAATAAAAAATATCACCTCTACCAAGTGTGACTGGGAAAGATGGCACTCCTGGAGAGATGACATTAGTGGAATATAGCTTTACTTCTAGAAACTTTTTTCCATTTTATATTTGAATTTTATTTTAAATAGTCACAATCTTCATATAAACTGAAACTTAAAATGAACTCCTGGGGAAAAGATTGGCAAGTAATTTTCTAGTTTCATAATTTCATAGTTCGTAGGGTCGGAAGGGACCTGAGCAGATCATCTAGTCCGACCCCCTGCCATGGCAGGAAAGAATACTGGGGTCAAATGACCCCAGCAAGATGTTCATCTAACCTCCTCTTAAACACCCCCAGGGTAGCAGCCTGCACCACTTCTCTTGGAAGCTGGTTCCAGACCCTAGCCACCCTGACTGTGAAGTAGCACCTCCTGATATCTAACCTAAATCTACCCTCTGCCAGCTTGTGACCGTTATTCCTGGTCACTCCTGGCGGTGCTCAGGGAAACAGTGACTTCCCCAATGCCTGCTGATCCCCCCTGACTAGTTTATAACAGGCCACAAGATCCCCCCTCAGCCTTCTCTTTTGGAGGCTGAACAGGTTCAGGTTCCGCAGCCTGTCCTCACAGGGCCTGCCCTGTTGTGCCCTAATCATACGAGTGGCCCTCCTCTGGACCCTCTCCATGCTGTCCACATCCCTCTTGAAGTGCGGCGCCCAGAATTGGACACAATACTCCAGCTGCGGCCTGAACAGTGCCGCATAGAGGGGGAAGATCACCTCTTCGGACCTGCTCAAGATGCATCTGTGGATGCATGCCAAGGTGCGGTTGGCCTTCCTGACTGCCTCTCCACACTACCGGCCCACGTTCATCTTGGAGTCAATGATGACCCCCAGATCCCTTTCCGCCTCCGTGCTGATAAGAGGGGAGTTCCCCAACCTGTAGGTATGGTGCCGGTTGTTCCTCCCAAGGGGCATCACCTTGCACTTGTCTGTGTTGAAACCCATGCTATTCTCGTCCGCCCACCCTTGTAACCTGTCAAGGTCTGTTTGTAGCCTGTTGCTTCCTTCTAGTGTGCCCACGTCCCCCCACATCTTAGTGTCATCAGCAAATTTGAACAGGGTGCTTTTTACCCCCTCATCCAAATCGCTGATGAAGATGTTGAACAGTGCGGGCCCGAGGACCGAGCCCTGTGGAACCCCACTGCCCACGTCGTTCCAGGTTGAGAAGGACCCATCCACCACCACCCTCTGGGTGCGGCCCTCCAGCCAGTTGACGACCCATTTGACTGTGTGGGTGTCTACACCACAGCCCCCCAGTTTCTTAATGAGAACAGGGTGAGAGACAGTGTCAAAAGCCTTCCGGAAGTCCAGGAAGACTATATCCACTGCTACCCCTGCGTCTAACGATCTGGTGATCTGATCATAAAAGGCCACCAGGTTGGTCTGACAAGACCTGCCACTGATGAACCCATGTTGGTTGCCCCTAAGCATGCAGTCTCCTGCTGGCCCCTCCTGGATGTGTGCCAGCATAATTTTCTCAAACAGCTTGCCTAGGATCGAGGTGAGACTAACCGGTCTATAGTTTCCCGGGTCCTCCTTCCTGCCTTTTTTGAAGATGGGGACCACGCTGGCCCTCTTCCAGTCCTCCGGTACCTCACCAGAGCACCACAAGTGCTCATAAAGTTGTGCCAGGGGACTTGCAATGACCCCGGCCAGTTCCTTTAGAACTCTAGGGTGGAGATCATCTGGGCCGGCTTACTTGAATACGTCCAACCCCTCCAGAAGCTCCCTAACTAAATCCTCGCTAACCCGTGGCCCAGGTGTGCCTCCCCCAGAAACAATACATTTTTGCTGCCTAATTCTGCTGTAATTTTTTTTGCTTTAAATTTGAATTGAAACTTCCCTGGCTAATGATCAAATTCAGACAACAAACCTTTATTGCTAAGAATCTACAGAGGAAAAGAGGACAGAAATAAAACTGTTACTGAGTGAACTGGGCTTCTAATTACAATTAGCAGCATTTCATGACTGAAAAATGAAATTTATATTTGAGCCACTAATGTATTACTTTGTAGTCTTCTGCTTTGCTGACTGAATTATTTCCCTGGGTTAGTTTTATTTGTTTCATTGTGCTAGGGAGTGAAAAACAAACAAACAAACAATGGAGTGCTATCTGCCATGATTTTTGAAGGCTTCTTACACTCTTTATTCCTTCCAACGTAACTTTTCCCAGAAATGAGTTAGACTTACTTATGTGTCTAAACAAGTCATTATGACCATTTCTCCTCCAATGTCAGCAGTCCATCAACCCCACTTGAACAGTTCTGCTATTCTTGATCATTTTCAGTCATATAGATCTAACTATTTAAAACAGTTCAACAGCATGGTGATTCTACGGCCAAAAGAGAAGTTAAAGTTAACTGAAGTCCAGAACTTACTTAAAAAAGCCATATGAGGATGTCATGAACACTATTTTTTCACTGATGTCTGCTTCAGGACAAAAGAAGCACAGAAACCAATGCTTTTCCTGGCTCATCTTACATGCATACACCAGCTTAACAGGAAAATTGAACTGTTTATTAACAAACCCAATTTATCAAGTGACAGATTTTACATTGAAAAATATATCCAATCCCCTAAAATATGAATAAAGATACTTATTTGCTATCAATAGTGCTTGCTTAACCCGTGAGTATCCACAGGCTTGTGTTTTCTTTTTTTTCTTTCAATCTCTGACCATTCCTTTATTTTAGTACGTGTTAACTTGGTGGGGGGGGCAGATTTCTATACAGGTTTTCCCTCACTTTATGCTGTACATGCGTTCCTGGAAAATGGTGCATAACTCGAATTCACATAAAGGGAACCCACTTTACAATGTAACAAATAGGGATACTTTCCAAGACCTCAACTGTACTGACCCCCAGGCCCATTTTTACCACTTTTACAAGACAATTTTGGTACTCACCAACAGCAGACAGTACACATAATCACAGGGTGGTGGTGAATGTTTAGCTGATGTGAAGAGAGGGCAGTGAAGGGTCTTCAGAGTCAGACTCCACATCACTGGAGTTTTGTTTTGGATAAGCTAGCGGGATGCTTAGAAGCCATAATGGGGATGGCAACTACAGAAACACGTGTTGCAGACAATGAGCGAGGAGCACAGATCCACACAGGAGACCATATCTTGGTACGTGTCACTCCCACCACACACCGCACAAAACAGCTGACTGTGGGCTTCCACTATACCGATCGCTAAGAGTGAATTTACCTCACATATAATGCATTTTTGGTATAAAAAGGGTCATCACATAAAAGCGAATTCGCACATACAGAACCCACATAAAGTGAGAGAAACCTATATAATTAACCCCACCTTTTCCCCTCAGAACTCTGCATACTATAAATCTCACTATCTTCTAGTCACACCTGCTTTTAAAACTTGAATTTATTCCAAATTTGCTCTTAATTTTGTTAGATTACAGAATTTGCATTTTCCTTCAAAATTCACAAGAAGTTTCTCAACCTTCTTGGTTTGGTGGCAGGAGAAGGTTTGTTTTAAGTAAATTCCAATAATTTCTACCACTTTTCTAAGTATCTTTTTTTTTCCATTTCCTAAATTTCCTAAACCTTTTTTTTTAAAACCAGCCAGTGATTTATTTTTAATTGGTGTCACTTCTTTCAGGCTTTTGCAATTGGTAATTACTAAAGCTAGTAGAAGTAGCCAATTCATTGACTCTTATAGTCGATACAATATTAAAATAAAGTAAACAGTAACTGTATCATATCTAGTTTTGTTGCAAATAAGACCCTAATTTTACAATGTGCAGTAGTTAAATATAAACAAGATAATTTAGCAGCCAACTAGAAGCATGATATTATTTTGGATTTCAGTCTTTTACGAAGTGCAGATGTAGTTTGTATCTACTGCTATTATAAAAATAATATTCCCAAACGACATGCAAACAGGACTTCTAAAGACTGAAACATAGGAATCCATAGAAGATTTGCTGGAAGTCCAAATATGCTACTTAAATGCTAGCTTAAAGCTTAAAATGCAGTTTGCTTTTCCGTTTTTAAAATAAATCCTTTTTTTAAAAGAATATTTCTAGTTAACCATCATATTTACTCAAATATAAGAGAACACCCCCCAATAACTAGATTCTATATATAGAAATTGTATAAAATTGTTGTAATTTTCCAAGTATACAATCTACTAGAGGTTTGTTTTGAATCTGTCCTCCTCCCACTGTCCTATGACCCCTCCAGCTTCTTCCTGATGCAGCCTCTTTTTCCCCAATTCCCCTTCTCTCAGACCCTGCTCGGGCAGAAGTTACACATAAACCAGTAAAAGTGATCAGAAAATTCAAATCTATAACACACCAAAGTGTGAAATGGCTGAAACTGGTTTAAGATAAACCTGGATGGGTGCAGTATCAGACTTCAGTGATTTAGGTTAAATCAGTTTATTGAGCTTGTCACAGATTCCCTTCAGATTCAAGCTTCCTGGTCCAGCAGACCAGGGAAGTGGGCTCTAGCATCCTCTGGCTTCTGGCTTGGACTACTACAGTCATGTGGCTACATATCCAGAACCAAAAGTGAATGTCTGTTCATTTGCTTATCAGTTCAATCTATGCAACTTAAATTAACCTGCAAAGATTGAATCAATTCAACTTCATGTTTTTTGACTGTCTGTACTTAGCCCCTGACCACATGGCAGTGAGGGGACACTTTCAAAACACTGACTTTGAAATAAAGATGTCTATAGTAATTTGCATAAGTACTACGGGTACTTATAGACTTAGTTCATCCAGAATTCATACATTTTACCTTTTTTGAAGCCGCTGCAAGTTTTAGCACAAGTACTCTAAAAACACACTTTTAAGAAGCACTTTTGTACTTACTTATATATAGTACAAACTATGTACAATATTAGTCCAAAGCTAAAAGACTCATGGATTTACTACATAATTCATTGGGCAGGACCCCAGCAGAATCAACAGCATTTCAAAACAGAGTAGGTCACGATGACTTAAGAGTCAGTATGAAGGGAGACTGAGCACAATGGGCACTACTACACATCTTATTCAAATGAGCTGCCCTAATCTATCCTTGTGGTAGGGTCCCATCATATGTTTGCCCTCTGTGTGCTATGTGTTTTATAGTCACTCAGTATTGTCTGCATTTAATCAACTTCATAGCTGGTTTCCATTACCGAGCATATACTGCCTTTGGCAACAGTTTGTAAGTGAATGTAAGATGAGGAATGTTTTCCCCATGCTGACTGAGGAAAAAAAACCTTGTCTCGTATTTGAGTAAATATGGTATTATATTCTAATGTAGGTAGTTCAGTTTCACTGAACTAAGTCGCACCTCAAAATTTCCATATTGTAGTATGCTGATGTGTCACCTGGGGGATCTGGGGGAACGTCTGTTCACCAGAGCGCCCCAAGGGATGACGAGGTCGAACGGTCACAAACTCCTGCAAGACCATTTCAGGCTGGACATAAGGAAGAATTTCTTTACTGTCCGAGCCCCCAAGGTCTGGAACAGTCTGCCAGCGGAGGTGGTTCAAGCACCTACATTGAACACCTTCAAGAGTAAATTGGATGCTTATCTTGCTGGGATCCTATGACCCCAGCTGACTTCCTGCCCTTTGGGCAGGGGGCTGGACTCGATGATCTCCCGAGGTCCCTTCCAGCTCTAATGTCTATGAATCTATGAAATCTATGAAAATAAAGTGTGATCTAATGGCCCGTATATAACTTAACCAAAGATTTCTTTTTGGTTTCTGTCATATCTACAGTCATGTAGTAGGATTATCTTCCCATCTTAAAAATGGAAACTGCATTCTAATTCACTAATAGTATAGACAACTCTTTCACTTGAAAATATCCAAGTTTCTCAGAAGGCACTACAACCACAGAAAATAACTTAAGTGTTTATGGGCAATAAAATGACATTATACATTTAATTGAATAAACATTATTTAATTAAGTTCTGGGCCAAAAAACAAAACAAAAATTGTTTGAAAAATCTTTATAACATAATAAACATGCAACTCGTAGGTGATAAGCTAAATCAAGCGACTGTCCATAGTATCTACCAGGATGTTGAATCAGCTATATATGATGACAGTTTTGACTACTTTCACTATTTCTTACTGGAAGGACTTTAGAAATCAAACCCCTTACTAATGTATCTGAAAGTGCAGAGTATTAACTTCTTTATTTGCTCAGTAGTGGACTTTAAACTCCAGTAGGCACATTGACCAATCACTCCCAGAAGTAATGGGTGACTAAAATCTTGTATTTACAACCACAAGCTGATCAAAGGCAAAGTAGTGATAAGCTGTTCTCAAGTTCATCTTTAGTTTGCTTCTTGGGGACACTGTTTAAGCTTTGCCTTAACTGTAACTGCAACTAAAAAACAACTGATATACTACCAACAAATCACCAGCATTACATCTGCCTTTTTTAGCTCCAGTTAAGAGAACTGATTGACTTCTTTAAAAACAAGTATAATACACAAACTGAGCTGAGTGGTGCTTTACCAACTTCCGTTTTTAAATAGTATGGAAAGCACTGTAAACTCATTCACTCTTGTTCTGCACCTAACAGGAAGATGTCCTGTGAGTTACTCCAACCTGGTCTTCCTTTTGTTTAACTCCTCTTCCTCCCCACAACATTGCTGGAAGGGAATGGTTGCTTTACATTTCTTTCTGCAGCTGCCCACCTTTCCTTCCGTACCAGGAAGCTTCCTGCAACAGGAAGAGGTTCCCAATTACAAGTATTCTCGCGACTGCTTTTCCATACCAACTTCCATGAACATTTCCCTGCTGACTGCTTAAAGAAAACCTTATATTTTTCAGTTCCACAAAGCTGCAACAAGTCCGCTACAGCAGCAGTGAGGACAAAATTGCTAACAGACTAAGGAGAATGTACAAGTGGAGGTGCATGCAAAATGAACTGTTCCTCTGTTTGGGAACAGTGTTTCTGCTGCTACAGGACAGATTAGTGCCATTCAAAACTTTGTATTCCATCTTTTTTAATTTCTAATGCTCTCAATGAAAGACACACCAATTTCTGCTCCTTCAGTCACCTGCTCTCCAAAGAAACCCTGAATTCAATAGCACCAATTACCGACTTTCTTGCGTGCAGAATAACTAAAAGTACTGGGATCTAGACTTTTGAGAAAAAAAAACCAACCCAGTCCTTTGAAATAGTTAAAATATGGTTCTGGGAATAGGTAAAATTAAAATTCAGGCTATCAAACAAAAGCAGTTAAAATTACCTGTCCATGACATGTGGAAGGTAACTCTCCGCTAATGCACTAGTGAGTTAGGCCAAGGTATTTATTTTCTTCTCCAAGTTATCATTTATCTTCTGGTTTAGGGGATTTTTAAGTTTGGTGTACACTCCTTTAAACTTAATGAGGTTATTTCAGCAAGTGACTTACATCTGGCACATATATTTTGATTATTCATTTCCAAAATCCTTCCTTGTTTGGAAAGAAGAATGATTGCAGATGTTTGGAAAGGCTAAGGATGTCATCTGCATCATAAATAAAAAGAAAAAATACAACTTAAACAGCTAAGTTATGATTAAACAGATGATTCTTTGGTTGCAGTTTTAAGAAACAAGTTTTGTTTAAAAAAAGTAAATAATCTTACTACCAGCTACCAACAATCATAGAAAAACAGGGCTGGAAAGGACCTTAGGAGGTCTTCTAGACCAGTGGTTCTCAACCTTTTTTGTACCAGCACCCATTTGTAAACATTGATGGCCAGTCCGACCCAGTGCTCCTCACTCCCGACCCACTGCCTACGGCTGTGAGAAGCTTTGGGTGCTGATTCAATACGGAGGCAATTCGGCCCAATTTGGTGGCCGAATCTCTGAATCCAAATCGAATCAAGGGACAAATTAAGAGGTCTGAATCAATCTGAAGCTCTCTGAATCGATTTGGAAAAGATTCAGAGAGTTTTGGTGATTCGGGCAGTCCCGACCAGTCAGGCAGCAGGGAGCTGGACCCGGACTCCGAGCTGGTAAGTAGGAGGTGGGGGAGGAAGGAGACTACCATGAGGAGACCCCTGCCAGGCCCCCCCGACCCCTGCCCGCTCCCCCAGTCTCCCCCCCATGGCTGCCCCGCCCACTCTCCCAGCCCCCGGTGCTTTAAAAAAAGCCTCCACTCACTGGCTGCTGCCTGGTGGGGGGGGGGTGATCCCCACTGCCCCATGCTGCATGGGGGACTCTGCAACAAGGCCCCCAAAACCCCCGCTGTCCCAGCCCCACCATGACTGCCCCACCTGCCCCAGCTCTGGCCCCTCAGGAAAAACCCCCCCAGAGTCACTGGCTCCTGCAGCAGCCGTGGGGCTTCTGGGGGCTTGTGCAGCACGGGGCAGTGGGGGGGCAGCGGGGATCACCCCCCAGTGGGAAGCAACTGGTGAGTCCAGGGTTTATTTTGTTTTGTTTCGTTTTTTTGAAAGGCCGGAACTGGAGTAGGCAGGGCAGCCATGCGGGCAGACAGGGGGCTGGCAGAGCAGGCGGGGGCCAGGGAACTCGTGGCAGAGCCTCCCACGTGGCATGGGGCAGCAGGGGGTTGCCCCCCACCAGGCAGGAGCCATTGAGTGGGGGCTTTTTTTTCCCCAAAGAGCCGGGAGCTGGGGTGGACAGGGCAGCCATTGAGAGCAGGTGTGGAACAGGGCCTGTGTGATTCAGAGATTCAGAGATTAGGCAGCAGCCAAATCACCAAATCAGATTTGGCCAAATTGAATTGGGACAGTGATTTGAATCACCAAATTGAATTACTGTCCCCCAAATCGGCCAAATCCAAAGTGAATATTAGCCACTTCAGACAGGCCTACCACTGCCCTCCCCAACCAGGCCCCAGCTCCCCAGTATGTGGGGTAAGGGGTGAGCATGTAGAACAGGGGGGAGGAGGGAATGTGGGACATGGCAGGCCCCAAGCAGCCCCTTGCAGGTTGGAGCTCTGCCAGCCTGCAAGGGAAAAGCCAGTTTCCCACATTTTTCTCCTTTAAAAGAGAATCCATTTTTAAAGTTTGTTCACAGCCCTTTCACATATTCTCATGACCCACAGGTGTTCCAGATCAGTGGCTTTCAACGTCATGTACAGTGCAGACAGAAGTGCGGCTCCCCACTGTAATTAAGAACACTTTGTAGGAAGACTTCTAAGTTACAAGGATCTCCTGGAACAAACAGAAGTTGACTGTTGGTTCCAGGTGGGAGGGGAATCTATCTGCTGCCTGTGAGTCTGTAGCCAGTTTCCCCTAGCAACGGTCCCTGCTAGCCTGCGAAGATTTCAGAAATGGAGGGGGGAAAAGGAGTGGAGGAAACTTGTTCTAGGGGTCCCCCACCCAGCACCGAAGGGTGGGGTGGGTGAACCGGAGCCCCTCCCCACCTCAGGGGGCTCCAATTCACCTGGCCCACCCTCCAGTAGGGACTGAAAAACCCAGACTGAACTCCCTCCATTGCCTTTCCCCCTTGCCATTCTGAAAACAGCACAAGGCTGGCAGACAGTGCAGACAGAAGTTATAGAAGATGCTCTGCTTTGAAATGTCTTCATTTGACCCCTCATGAAATCAGACATTTTTGAAGCAGTCTACAGCCATACACTTGCATTTGGCTATAGCTATAAACTGCTTTCTGTAGCTAGATCAGACAAAAATTGTCACTTCTGTCTGTGCCTCTAGACTCAAAGCACCCCTCAGAAAATACCATTTTTTCTAATTTTTATTATTATTAACAACAATAATAATAATAGAACAATTTGTTGCAAAGAACTCAGACCACAACAGGCCAGAATGTCTTTGACCTTATCGATTTAACTTGTGAATCACATGTAGGTGTTTGCTCACCTAACAATGCAATTCTTGCATATCAACCTCAAAAAGATCTTGCAGCACCCTGGTTGAGATTTGATGATATAGACCAACTTGTTGCTTAACCCGTCTAAACCAACCCAGAATTTTGTCTAACCTGCACTTAGCCTGAAATAACTGAGATTCTACAAGCTCTCTAGATAATCTGTTCCAGTACTTAAATTACCCTTATTATGAAAAATTCTTCCTAATATACAACCTAAACCTTTTGTTGAAATGTATGCCCATCACTACTTGTAGTACTCCCTGAAGACAGAGAATAATTGATTGCTATCCTTTTTATAACCAACCTTTTTAAAATTTGAAGACTTCTCTAAACTAAATCTCAGTTCCTCCAATCTTTCCTCATATGACATGCTTTTCTAGATGTCTGATCATTTTTTGTTGCTTTCCCCTGGCTGCTTTCCAATCTGTCCATCTTTGTTCAAGTGCACTGCCTCAAACTGGAGAAATATTCCAGATGAGGCCTCACCAGTACTGAATGTATTTTAACATATTTCCTTGTAACTTACATAAAATGCTGGTTTAATACAAACCATTATGCTACCAGTTTTGGAGTGCTGTCTGCAACAATGTAACATGGGTTTATTCTGCTTTTGAGGACTTGAAACCCAGGTCCTCCTCTGTAGTACTACAGCCTAGTCAGTCATTCTCCATTTGTATTAGTCTAAAGGACAGAAAGTACCACTACCATAGTCACAAATTAGTTTAATAATACACACTTATTCAACAGGGAAAAAAATCAGACTTAAGAGTTTAAGTCTAGTAACTTAGACAAAATATCAAGTTAAAAGGAAAACTAATGAAAGAAAACATTAAGTAAATTATTTGTAAGCCATAAGGCTCTCAATGACAATAAGAACAAACACTGATTTAACATTTAAAGCACTTGCACACCTGAAAAACAGTAACGTGTGGTTTCAAAAGATGCTTCTGGTCCTTCAGAAAGCCCAGAGTTTAGCACAACCAAATCTGCTCCCTGTATTAGAGACTCAGCCAGCAATACCCAGAAACAATTAAAAGACAATGATTCAGAAACAAAAGTGAACTGATTTCAATGATCCAGACACTGAAAGTGAACCAGAAAACTTAAAAAATGACATAACTATTTTTTCTCATAACCACCTTCATGATATAGAAAGTGGCATTAAAATTAATTTGTGGAATTTTTGTTTAAAAACAAAAAACAAATTTCCACAGAGTTAGAAAGCACCATCAACTCTGGCCTTGCTAGAGTGTTTAATACAAGGGTTGGCAACCTATGACCCACAGACTGGATCTACCCTACAAAGCTGTGACACTGCAGTGATTGCACCAGGGTGGCAAAACAGGAGGGCGGGAGGGTAAAGCCAACAGCTGTCTGAAGCAGCAGCTCACCTATGGACCTAGTTCTGTTTAAAGCAGCCTGCCACTCCTAAAAGGATGCTGACTTCCATTCTAATGGATGTTTTGGATGCACAGTAACTGCTCTCTCTCCTAAACTGGAAGGACATTGAATTTTGTCTTGAAATGACAAGTCACTGAAATGAAATGGGTTCCACAGACAGACTACTGGAGCAAGAGGAGCTAGGAAGCTTCTTCCTGCTCTGAAGTAAATGACTGGAAGGGGCTTCATCTTCTTAGCTTTCATCCATAAAGTTGCTGCAAGTTCTGCTGGTGGCACCTGCCACTGAAGCTTAGAAGATGGTGTCTTGCTATGAAATGAACTGAGGAACCTGGAGAATTGGTGCCATAATCACCAGGAATCTGGGTTTTCCATTCACCATGGAAATACATGGTAAAACCTGGATTTTCTCATTTTAAGGAAAAAAAACCAGAAAACAGTGGGTTTCTCCCACATAGGCTAGTTGAGTACTAGTCTGCAAGAGGCTAGGGGAAGTGGGAGGAGGGCAGTTAGACAGGGGGCACCATATGTACAAAAGCTGCAAGGAAGCTGGAGAGCAGCTCCGGCAGATAAGTTGGGCAGGGGGGAGAAGGAGGGGATTGAGGCCCCCATAGTGAGGGAGGGAGTTGGGCAGGGCTGGGCCTGCTGCCCAGCCTGGGCGGTGCATGGTCCTTGGGGCCCAAGGCCAGAATGCATGGCCACAGGGCCCAGGTGGGGAGCAGGATGGAGCCATGGGTGGCTCATCTGGGGAGGCTGGGGTGGGCTGGCTCTCAGCCGCTGTGTGCATTTCTGGGGGGGAGCATGTACAACCCCCCCCAAGAATTGTGTGCAGGGTAGGGGTGGATTACCTGCTGCAGGCTTGGGGTTCCCTGCCCTGCCGCCCTCCCCTTGTGCCTCTGTGGCCCAGCAAGCAAGACCAGGCGTGGCAGGACAGTGCAGGATGGGGAAGCTCAGTACCTTTACCATGAGCCTTGTGTTGCCATGGCAAGACTCTTGCTGCCTACCCGGCAGCAGTGAAGGTGGCAGCATGGAAATATGCCCCTCGCTGCTGCTGGGTAGGCAGGAGGCACCTCGCCATGGCAGTGGAGGGCTCCCAGCAGCAGCACTGAGTTTTCTCATCCAGCCCTGTTCTGCCCTGCCATATTAGGTCCTGCCTGCTGGGCTGCAAGGCTCCAGGGGGAAGGAGCCCCGAGCCCACAGCAGATAGCTCACATCTGCACCCCTCCCTCCCCATGGGCTCTTCTGTGTGCCTTCATCAAAATCTTGTTGAGATTTAATTATTACTTGATAAAACAGTAGTGATGAAGTAAAGGTTCCATTAAAAAGTATGGAAGAACTCTACTTCAGAAAATCCTTCATAGAAAACATGTGCACATGTGTGTGTGTGCACTCATCATTTTGTCGTGGGGAGCAGACAAATTTCCAAGCATGATGCTTTTCCACTTAGGGTGTAATGTTATGCTTGGAATTTAGGTTTAATAAATTTCTCAATTAAATTGCTGCAGAAATAATTTTCAGGGTTGGGTATATACAGAAAGAACATCTGTATAAAAGTTCAAGATGCCTGAATATTGCTACAACATTCCACTTGCAAAGTTTGATTTATAATCACTGGTTCCAACTCTGTCAACACTGTTAGTTACCTTTTTTAAATACCACCAATTTTTACAAGCAGATGGTAAAAATCTAAAACTTACAGTTTCAAAGCTAGTAAATACATCTTTTTTGGAACACTTCTCAAAGTACTTTTTTAATTTCTATAAAACATGATGTGAAATTCACAGAAACACACAATATTCTCTGGATCAGTGTTTCTCAACCTTAGGCTCAAGGCACCCCTCAGAAAATGCGAGCTCTTGATTTTTACTTATTATTTCTCAGTAGTCAGAAAAATAATCCGTTGAAATGGATTATAAATAGCAGAAAAATAATTCTTCTGTTGCAAAAAAACTCAGCCCACAACAGGTCATATTTTTTACATCATGGACTTCTATTTGAAATCTCTGGGTTTATCTTGAGAATCATGTTTGCATTCCTAAGAGTGAAAACACTAGGCGTCACAAGACAGACTCCTAGAACAGTCTCAAGGTACTTCAGCTTGCTGCAGCCCCCTGGTTGAGAACCACTGTTCTAGCTAATAATTAAGGAATCTACAATAATCCCCTGAGGAATAGTAGTCTCTCACTTCCAAACCACTGGCTTAAATCTGGTTCAGGATGGTAGGGACATCAAACAGCAACAAGGGTTCCAATGACAAAATCCATTATTGGCACCTTTTGGGGCTGGGCTCCGACACTAAAGACCATATGGACTAAACCACTACTTTTACCCTTGTTGCTCCATGTTTCTTCTTTTATATATAAAGGCTAAGGACAAAAGGCAATTAGCTTTAAAAGTTTTGCTTAAATAATCTTTAAACGAAGCAAAAAAGAACCTTCCAGGTATCACTATATTGAACCTTTTAAAGTGAAGACAAAATTATTAAAAAGTTGCCCAGGTCCAAAGCCTCTTCAATAAAATCTCAGTTATTTACATGACATGGTTGCAAAGCTAAAATTCTGAACTATTATATGTAACACATTTGCTTTTCTTAAACTGTTAAGAACTCAATTTCTTCTAAAACAAATCTGGAAACCCTATAACAGATTAGCCCTCAAACCTAAGAAATAACGTAATCAACTACTGAATGCCAGATCTAATATCACAATAAAATATATCAGTGGATATCAGAAAATACATGGCTCTTAGGCTTAAATTAATATACGGCTAAATTTGTGCCTTCCTGTAAGGAAAAGATGAAGGAAGCGTAGGAATGTAGGAAGTCTACTGCACCACCTTATCTTTAGTCTGTTGGAAAGCCACTCTTCTTTTTCTGGATATTGCGAACAGGGTGATGCCAAGGATTTCACAAGTCCTATGGACAAACTAAGTCAATCCACTATGAGCAGAGTTAGAAATAGGGTACAGGTACTCCTCATTTAATGTCATGCCGGTTAACGTTGTTTTGTTATTATGCTGATGAGCTATTAGAGAACATACTTGTTTAAAGTAGTGCAAAATGTTTAGTTATAATGTTCTTTGGCCACTATCTGCTAGTAGGTAACTACTTTGATGTAACTGGATTCACTTAACATTTTGCTTAGTCACATTTTTCAAGAACATAACTACAACATTAGGCTGTACAGCTACAGCAGACCTGCAGTGAAGTAACTGCAGGACCCTCTGTCACAGGACAGTGGAACAAAGGAGAAGCCATTTTTGCTTCGCTGATAATCTAGGGGATCCCACAATTGCTTCTGTGGGAAAACTTGGGGAGGAGGGGGAAGGGGGAAGAATGACAATTAATCTTGCTCCACATACAAACCCCTTTTTCACTCTTTTGCGATGAGTGTCCCCTCCTCCTATGAACATCTTAAGAGAATGAGCTGCCTCAGGCTTTTGAACTCCTTACTCTTTCAAGTTATAAAACAAATTAGAACTATCGAATCTGAATATTGGACACTGCCTTCGTCCTTCTATTTCTCTCTCATCCAAATCAGCCTGTGAAATTACTTTGGTCTAGGGTACTGTAATAAATAGTTAGAAATACTGATACTGTTTAGGTAAAATAATACTTCGCATGTAAGTGTTGCCCCCAATTCAAAGCAGCAAGAGAATTTCAGCAGTTATCAAACTTAACAATTATACTTTTCTAAAAATAAATCAATATTTATAGATAACGCTTGTACAATAAGGAAAAAAATACAGTTAAGAATTCCAGCAGTTGTCTTTTTCAACAGTTTTCAATAAAAACTTTCTTCACATCTCATTTTTGATAACTTTAGTGAGTGTTCTTCTCATTGGATAAATGTATTTTACCATATATTTATCGTTTAAAATTAGTACAAGCTTAAAAAAAGGCTAGACAAAACACTCTCCTTTCTTTTTAGCATTCAAAGGATAACAAACCAATACACCTACATAGTGACTTGCCTCCTTCAGCCTGTTTGTTAAAACTCATCTTTGTTGTGGTTCTAGGTTCCTTAACTAAAAAGCTTTTAACTTCTTTTTTGATAGTTCCCATTTTAAAGATCTATTTCCCATGCTCACATTCTCCCTAGCAATCAAATGAATCACTAAGAGTGACAAGTGGAGTTCCCCTCCAAAGGTAGGAGAGGGAGGCTGTTTTTAGCTAAACAGCATAGTTTCACATTGTGACTAACATGCTTTTAGACATGCCATTCCTGATGGTGAAGTTGCATAAGTTGTAACAAATAGAACAGGACAGTTCTGTCCTTCAACTGAAGCCTGTAAGTCTAACAAGAATCTATGTAGTCATCAATACCTATAAAACGCTATCTAGCAAATGACTAAATTTGTTTAAACTTTTATATATGTCAGTTCTGTTTTGTGTATGTGGCCAGTTGTGAATTATTCAAGAAAAAAGGCAAAATATCAAACAGTGTACGTGCTTTAAACAAGCAGATCTATGTCCAATTTTTCATCAACACCTGCTACCTTACTCTTTACAGTAGCTGGATCTAGGAAAATGATAAACATTCTTTTAATGGTTGAATGTTATCCATTATCCTTTGTAACGAGGAACTACCCTGTTAAACATATATGTTGGCTAATAACAACAATAATTTTTGAGCTAATGTACTTTTTCAACGGAGACAGACTTTAAATAAATTTAACACTTTTAGATTTAACAGTAGAATCTTATTTCCCTTTATAAGCTAAATAACAATTACAAAATGGGCAACAGCTGTGCAATTTTAGTCACCAGTGGCTCCTAACCTCATTGTAGATGTATCTAAAAAGGGGAGAAAAGCTCCATCCATTGAATGAATCCCTGTCCTCTTTGTTAAGGTCTCAGTCCAGTCATAATTGGCACTGTGTTCTGGAATAATAATAATAATAAAAGAGCATCTTTAATTTAATATTAAGTTAGGCAATGGTAGTTCATTACTGTGGTGCAGTAGAACGGCTTTCTTTTTAGGTATTTTGCTGGGGGGGGGAGGGGAGGGGAGGAAGCAGTGTACTCTTCTTCTGAAGAGTAACTATGCCATACAGGAAAGTCCTATAATGTTATCATACAAAATAGATGTCATTTCTGGATATTTCAAGAACTTTTTTTAGGGTCTACAATAACTAAATAATGATAAACAGGTCATAATTGTGACCATTACAAACATTTTGGGAATTCTTTATTCAGTTGTGTAGTGGTTTTGTTTTGTGGGGATTGGATGTTCTTTGTTTTGTATTTTAAAAACATCTTATATATTAACCATATAAAACTGGAAGCACTTTTCTGCAAATGTTACAGCATCCTGTCCCTGTGAATTTTATGAAATAAACTTTACACAAGCATTAGCTTTCATAGCAAAACATATACTCTGCTTTCCAGTTCAAACAAATCTAATGTCGTATACTTAGGTTATAATATACTTTTAACAAATGTAAAATATTTCTGATGCACCTAACAGGCCTCCATATCATAAGTTTCTTGGGGTAGATAGTAACCTTCTACAACTTCAAAAGAATTAAGCTTGATTTTACTTGCCCTATGACCTCCTTGAGAACGAAATGCACAAAGTGAAGCTTGTCTTTATTGGATCGGGTCGGTGTTTGTACAGTTTTTTGTACAATGGGATGCTGAGATTATTTATATTATTTATATTTCAATAGAACCTACTGTAAATGTTTTAGTAAAATCAAAAATATATTCCACTCCAAAGCATCAGACTTTGAAGTCTGGATTTGGCCCCTTCTGTACCAGTAAAAAATTCAGTAAAGTCTATTCCATAACAGAAGCAAGGAAATTCAGAGATTAAAGTTGAATTGCTCTCCAACTTTCTGCAGTGCTCCAAGGTATCTTTTAACAACAAGTAGTCCTTAGTAATTTCTATGATACTTTTAGTTGGGATACAGAGAAGTTGCATCAGTTTTTGTTTCAAGATTTCCTTTAACACTATTTGTCAGCAAAGCCCTCAAAATATAATGCACAAAAAGAAAGAGTTGTGGGTGACGTATTTTATTCCAAATCTTTGTTTTATGTTTAAATAACTAAGATATATTTAAGTTTGCTACTCTTTTGGCATATGTTGCTTATGACCTCTAACTTTAAGCAGGGGACTTTTGTTAAGAAGTTAAGGAATGTGATCCAAGTTAATGCTAAAAAAAAACAATTCACACTAATTAATCTATTAGCATTTGTTTAAACATGGGGGGTGGACAGTTGTGGTTTTAACCCTGTCCCTGTTTTGAAAGAACTTATCTAGTGGCAGCAAGTCACTTTCAACTCTTAACAGTTTTTTTTCCTTAGAAAGTAGGAGGGCAGGGTGGGGTGTGGGGGTTAAACTACCGGTCACAGTATTGAAACAATACAAGACAACCATCCTCTAAAATAATAAGGCTGGTATCAGAGACACTGAGTTTGCAGGAAGCAATAATGAAAATTAGAATTTGTATTATTCAGTGCTAGTCAAGTTTAGAACCAACTCTGGCATTTCAAAAAGGAGAACAAGTAATTCAACAGCTTTACGGCTTAAGAAAAAAGGAGCAAACAAGGGGTGAATCCAACCCCACAAGATGCAATATCATAAGATACATGGTCTCAAACTGTAGATAATATTAAAACTGTTGCCTCCAAATCACTAAAATATGCAGCTTCTTTTCCTTTTCATAATCTAGCACTGGACTTTTTTAAAGGACAGGCTAAGAATTGATGAGCCATATTCCTTTCTTGGACTGGGTTTTGTACCTTAGCAACATGGTTTACTCTATGATGGAATGGTCAATCAGGAAATGTAACTGGTCTACCGATTTATGCTGGCCAATCTACAGGAATGCCGGTACCCAGGCACTACTGCACAATACTGTTCCAAAACCAACCTATTATAGGGAACCCACTATCTAGAAACAAATAATAAGTGGGTGTGGTATATGTTTCTTCAGTCCTTCCTAAGTCCATATTATGAAACCACTGCAGTACTGTTAATTCATGTATCAGTATTCCAGTGCCACCCATTGATATGAAAGCCATGTGCTAACTGAGGCATGGAAAAACAATTAGCTCTACTTTCTTCCCTCAGCCCCACCCACACAAACAGATGAGCATATAAAATAGTGATATTCTTCTTTTGGTTTTTTTCTTTTTAATTACTCATTTATAGTCTTTCAGAAAGCTGAAGTTTTAAGTAGTATGTCCATCATGTCTGTACTTTTTAAGAGGATTTGGCAGGTGATTTTTGCTGTTCCGTTGTCTATACTTTAAATGTCCTTTTTAGCAAAAGAGAAGCTAACTGTGTACCACGTAAAACTGAACTGTGTTTGTGCACATCTGCGTGTTGCACATCTTTTGTGATGCTCTCTTCCCATTTTTTCAGCTTTAATATCTGAACCAGTACCTGCAACTGTAGCAGGTAGATACATAACTTCCCTTTGAAGCATCTTCTTCTCTCCAAGCTCTAAGAAAGGAGACTTGATATGACTGTTTTAAGTTAGGCTATGTCCTACCATCCCAGAAAACAGTACTTCCAATCCCCATTTCTTCCACACTAGAGCCCTTAATGTAAAATGTCAGGTTTAGAAGACACTGAATGCACATGCATGCGCACCCCTTGTTGAAATAATCAGAGAGTAGGTGCTGATTGTGTGTGTGCGTGTGCGCATATTTCATTCTTTTTTTCCTCACTGTCTATTAGTTTTTGTGTGGAGATGCAACAAAATACAAAAATTCTGCTAAAATGTTGGAACCGACCAGCTTCCACCTGATAAAACAAAAACCCAGCACAAATTGCTTTTCAACATGAGCAGAGAACTCGCTGGCAAGTGAAGGGAAAGAAAATTCTTGAGAAAGAGATGAAAAAAAACATGAAAGTGGATTGAAGAGTCATGGGCAGTCCTGTTCTGCAATTCAAGAAATGTTCCTGTACATAAACATGCCTTCTCCTCCCACCATGGAATTTTTTCCCCCTCTATGCAAAAAAGAAAAGAAAAAGAAAGGAAAAAAAGGGAGAGAGAAAGAGAGAGAGAGAAGAGAAAACCACTCTCATCTTCCTGAAAACCAATGCAGACATCAGCGCTGCCTGGGAGGGTCTTCAGGAATCATCCTGCCCCTCAGCGACATGGATGGTGAAATAGCTGCACCAGCCTTTTTTGGGGAAGCGGAGGGCTGATTTCAGGACCGCTGGCAGGACTGCGCCTCACTGCCCCCGGGCAGGAGCGGGAGCAGGAGGAAAAGGGCCTGGGTGCGGGCGGGCTCCCTCCAGCTCTCCCCCGCCGCCGGGGGCCAGGACCAGGAGCCTCCAGCCCCACAGGGCGGTGACCCGCCCGGCTGACACGGTGCCGCCCTGCCCCGCCCCGGCCGTTCACCTCAGGCGAACCCCGCCGGGTCCGGCCGGGCGGCAACCCCCCCCCCCGGCCGGAGCACACCAGACCCCTCCTGCCCGTCCAGCGCCCGAGGACGGCCGCAGCCGGGAAAAGCCACGTCCGTCTCCGTGTGGCTTACGCCCGGGCGCGATGCGGCGCCTCCCCCTGCCCTTGTGGCCGCCACGGAGCCCCTGGAGCCGCCGCCCTCCCGCGGGGCCACGTGCGGAGCCGGCCAGGGACAATGCGGCGGCGGCGGGCCCCCCCCCGCAGCGCGAGCACTCACCGCGGCGGCGCCTGGCTGCTCTCGCCCTCCTCCTCCTCCTGCTGTTGCTGCTGCTCTGCCGGGCGCAGCGACCCCGCGCGCCGGCTCCGTCCGTGCCCCTTCCCCTGCCGCTTGCCCGCTCCTCCTCCGCGGGAGCCGCCCCCACCCAGCCCCGGCGCGTCCTGGTCCGGCGGCGGCGGCAGCGGCTGCAGAGCGTCGCCTTCGCCTCAGCCCCGCCCAGCCGCGCCGAGCCGCGCCGGGCTCCCCGGCCGCTCACTTCCGGCGCGCAGGCCGCACCTCCTGCCGCAGCCGCGACCGTAGCCCCTATGCGGGCGGACGCGGGCGTCGCCCGCAACCCCTGGCTCCGGCGGCGCTTTTAGCCCGTGCCTGAGGGGTTCTGTAAGCCAGACCCTGCGAGTAGGGCTCCGGCTAAATTTTGGAGGCGGCTTCTGGGTGGAGGAGCGGATTCAAGCTGTGTGGGGGAGTGGTAGGGCTGGAATTTGTAGAGAGCTAGACACATTGGAGGACTGGACCAAGAAAACCTCGTGAAGCTCAGGAGGGACAAGTGCATAGTCCTGCACTGCAGATAGAACAGTCCCAGGCACGGGACCCACTGGCTGGGCAGCAGCTCTGCAGGAAGGGGCCTGAGGGTTACAGTGGACAGTCAGCTAAAAAGGAGCCAACCGCCCGCCCTTGTTGCTAAAAAGGCTGACAGCACTGGGCTGTGCTAGTAGGAGCATTGTCAGAAGATCTAGAGGAGTGATTCTTCCTCTTTATTTGGCACTAGTGAGGCCACATCTGGAGTAGTGTGTCCAGTTTTGGGCCCCCTACTACAAAAAGGAGATGCAGGCAAATTGAAGAGTCCAGTGGAGGGTGACAAAAATGCTTAGAGGGCTGGAGGACATGAGTGATGAGAACAACAGCCTTCAACCAGCCAAAGGATGGTTAAGAAGAGGGTGGAACTAGACTGTTCTCAGTGGTGGCTTCAGGTGGCTGTCATAGAGGACATCCTGGTTTTCTGCTACCCTGTCCTCTACTGGTATGAAACCTGGCACCTTCGTGTCCTCTATTTTTCTCTTCTCTCGAGAAAAATAGAGGACATAAATAGGTGTCCGGTTTTGTATCAATAGAGGACAGAGGACAACTGGACTGTCCTCTGTGATGGCTGCCCCAGTGGTGGCAGATGACAGAACAAGGAGCAACAGTGTCAAGTTGCAGCAAGGGAAGTTTAGGTTGCATGTTAGGAAAAACTGTCTGGCTAGGTGGGTAGCATGCTGTCTAGAGAGGTTGTGGAAATTCCATTTCTGGAGGTTTCTGAAGACTCAGGAAGACAAAGCCTTGGCTGTGATGACATAGCTGGGGAGGGTCCTGTTTTGAGCAAGGGGTTGAACTAGAGCATTTCTCAACCTGTGGATCGCAAGAATATATGGAAAGGTCACAAACAAACTTTAAAAATGAATTCTCCTTTAATGGAGAAAAATGTGGAAAACCCTGGCTTTTCCCTTGCAGACAGGCAGAGTTCCAGCCTGAGAGGAGCTGCTTGCCCCACACACACCTGCTGCCTGCCCCACACACTGGGGCAGGGGGCAAAAAGTCAGGAGTGAGTGGCACTGGGTCAGGACTGACCACCAATGTTTACAAATGGGTACTGATACAAAAAAAGGTTGAGAACCACTGGAAGAGATGACCTCCTGACATCCTCCTTGACCCGAACTTTCTATAATTCTATGATTCATACCATGTAAAGAGAACACGTAGAGAAACTTCTTGCATTGGTCATGTGTATAATTCATGGGTATTTTAAAATGGTTTTTATCCAAATAACCCGATGCTACCTTACTTTTCAGTTACTGTTCCTCATGTAAGCATGCTTTTCTTTTTACTGTTTGTTACTGTTCGCTTAAAAAACAGATTTCAGCTTCAGTTATTCTATTCAGAGCCCTCTATTTAATTAGCAATAGTTTGGGAAAAAAATGTATCTATTGAAGACACAGTTTTCTGTTATGCCAATCTCTAAGACGTCTCCACCAGTGCTTCTCAACCGTTTTAGGCTCAAGGCACCCCTTGAATAATGCCAGCTCTTAGTTTTTATTCCTTTCTTGACTAGAGATAAATCACAGAACAATTCTTCTGTTTAAAGGTGCAGAGAAGGACCAAAACAGGTCAAATGTTTTTGACACTTTGGATTCCTAATTGAAATCTCTGGATTTACTGTGCAAGTCATATAGGTGATAGCAGACTTAACACCGAGCAGCACCCTGCAGCATCCTTAAAAGGATGTAGCAGCACCTCAGCATGCTGTAGCACCTAATTGAGAATCCCTGGTTTAGGCGGAGAACACTAGAGGTTTTTCTGTGGCATCAAGTTCATAGAAATCTGAGCATAGAAATGCAAAGTTCTGTGGCATCAAGTTCATAGAAATTTGTAGATTCCCAAATACAGGTTTCCCTCCCCAACCACAGTTTTGCCAACCACCGTTTTGAGTATCCATGCTGTCCCAGAAGAGAATGGGGGGAAGGACCCCAAATAAAAAAGGAAAGTTACAGGGAACAGAATAAACAGGAGGAAGAGGAAACAAACATAAAAGTTAAAACAAGAAACCACTCACCCACAGCAGGAGCCACAGTGCAGCGGGAGTGGTGGGGGGGAACCCCGTGCGGCTCGTTAGCCGCATCTTTATCCAGCTGAGGCCGGTTGATGATGTCACCAGCAATCACTGGCCAGCGAGAATAAAAATGGCTGACAGTGGAGGAAAAGGAAAAGGGAGAATGGACCCAAGGAGTGTGAGGCCCTGGGGCCCATTCTGGGAATCCCTCAGGGAGGAAGAAGCACCAGATGAGGAGCCAGAGGAGGCTCCTGACTCTGGTCTTGGCAGCGGCAGCAGAGAATGGCTCAACAGTGCTGGAGACGAGCCAGAAGTAGCCCCTGCAATCAGCCAAGGTAGCAGCAACAAGGGAAGCAGAGAAGGGCATGTGAAGACCCACACCATAGCAGATGGGAGTATTGGGAACAGTTGGGAGGAGGAGGAAATTTTCCCACTGGGAGAGTCCTGGCAGAAGCAGCAGGAAGGGCTACAGAGAAGCAGGTTACCTACCCTGAATACAGAAAGTAGCCCACCATACTCAGAGGAACCAAGAGGCACCCGGATTGGGACACTCCAGAAGGAAGGGAAGTGGGGCAGCACTGGGCTCTGGGAAGAAGTGGAAAAAGGGGAAAAGACCCAAGCAGGAGGCCACAGGTACATGGCCCTGAGCAGGGGTCATCCCCAGCTAGACCGTAGGAAGCGAAGCACCTGGTATCCTGATGTAAGGGACCAGAGAAGGGGGCTATCCAGATTCCTAGCGATCCGGTAAACATGTTGTTTTGTGTTTTTCTTTTGTGTTTCCCCGTGTGAAGGGGTTGAGAAGATAGGAGGGGCTGATGAAAATAGAATAATTGGTTCAGAGCCTGTAGGACATCACATTGTGATTCAAGCCATAGGAAAGGAGTCTACTCTAGGACAAGAACAGGTTTCATGGTCAGGACCTCCAAACACAGACAACCTGGGATGAGGTAAGTGAATCGGCCCCAAGAGCTGATACTCAGGATGAGAAAGGACTCGAGAGGCCCCACAGCCATCTGAGAAGGGGAGTGTGGCCAAGAAGACTGAGCAATCCATCAAGATGGCATAAGATCGGGGTGTAGAGGTGGCGGAACCCTGCAAGTGACCTTTGGGCAGAACGCATGCCACAGAAGGACCCCCGGGTAGTCAGCCCTCCACTGGGAAACACTCAAAGTCGTGGCAGGCGAGATAGGGGAAGACTACTTGAGGACTGAACACCTAGTCGGGAATTTACAGGAGTCTGCAAGGAGACCATCCATTGCTTGAACCGAGGCGACACACGACCAGGTGTTCAAGACCCGGTGGTCAAACGCTTAATATTTTATATACCATTTTGGCTACCACAGTATACAGTTTTGAGTAACCATGGTTTTCCGTGGCAGCGCATCAGCCCACCACCTGCCATTTTTCCCATAAGCCTTTTGTCTTGCCAACCACGGTTTTGCTAACCACAGGAACTTTCAGAAACCTAATCCCAGCACTTGGTGAGGGAAACCTGTATGCGATTTGGCGAAGTTTCTTTTTTTCCTGAACTCAGACGGTCTGTAATTACAGCACTTCAGCAGCAGTGGCCAGTCACTACTTAACTGCTTGTCTGGATTTATACTGTGTCAATAATTTCTGTTTGTCATTAGATTGTAAGCTTCTTGGGACAGGAACCTCTGTTTGGAAAACATCTGGCACATACTGTATGGTTGCTGATGCATAAATGTATCAGATGGGCCTCTGAGGAAGATGCCCATCTAGCAGAGTTCCAGTGCTTTGGTGGAGACAAGACTGTTTATGCTGAGCTCTGAGCTCAGTTGGGAAGGCAATTTTTCCCCTTGAATGGCTCAAATATGCAATTTTAAACAGCAAAGGAAGGACATTGAAAATAGACCAACAAGATTCAGCGCTGAACATTTTATCTTTCTAATTTTCTCCACTTTTTGCCACCAGGTAAATAAGAAAAAATATGAAAAATAAAGCTAGAAGTTTTAGTTTTGTGAATACTAACTCATGCATGAAGTTATATTAAGGTCAAAAGCAATGTCACATTACATGTCTGGTACCAACTGTCTGGATCAGGCGAGAGGGCAAGCACCTGCCAATTGATTGTATCCACCCTGTCACTGCCCCTGTAATACTCTGCGTGAGGCTCCCACCCAGGGCAGCCAGTGCTGTGTTCCCACCCGCACTCACCAGACAGCATCACCCCAACCCTGGCCAGTGTGCACATTTTCCTAGTGGGGCTGGTACCACAGCCACCCAAATATTGCCTGGCTCCTCTTGCCTACACTTAAAGCATTTTAAATCTAAACCTGGTTCCTAGCATTTTAATTTCATGAAAAAGGTGTGAGAAAACACTTTCAAATTATCCTAGGCATACTCCAAATGACATAAAATCCTATGAATTTCTATATATTAAAATACTAGCAAAGTGCCCATCAAGAATGACGGGCGGGCAATGGGGACAGAGTGCCACAACCCACTGCCCACACTGCCGCTGCTCCACATCCGGCCGCGCACAGCCCTCACCCTCTACTCTGTGTCTCTGTGTCTGGCCCCGTGTGCCCCACACACACCTCAGACACACACCCACCCAACCACACATCACACACCGAGCCACATGCCACCCCCCCCACTCGCTCCATATACCCAGCCACCTGCCACCCACCCATCCACTATACACATCCATATGCCACAACCACCCAGCCACAAGACATAGCCCACCCACCCACCTGCCACACACCCCCACCCACCCATGCACTCCACCCCACCCCTGTGTGCCCTGTCGCCTGCAGCCGGTGGGTGCTTCTGGTGTGGGGGTGGTGGTGTGACGTGGCTGCAGGGTGCCATGCAGGGAGCGTACACAGGGAACATGCACAGCTGACATGCCTTGCCCCACAGCTGCCTGCAAGTCAGCAGGCACTGCCCACACCCCCATGCCTGCTGCCCTTGCCATGCATCATGACCTCCCATGTGGAGCTTATTTCCTGTGCCAACTTCCCATGCGGTACCCTGTGGCAGTGTGCCTGGGCAGGTGGTCCCCATGTGGGGTGGGGAGGGGCATGGATGCAGGGTGCCGTGCAGGGAGCTGCCTCCGCCATGCTGTGCACTCCCCTCATGGCACCCTATGGCAGTGCACCATGCACCCCCTACACACCGGGAGCACCTGCTGGCTGCAGGTAGTAGGGCGCACAGGGTGGGGAGCACACACAGCCATAGGGTGCTGCATGAGGAAGGGGCATGTGGTGTGTGGGCAGCACCAGCCACCTGTAGCACATGGGGCAGGCCATGCCCCCCATGTCCACTCCCTGCACGGCACCCTGCGGACACGTGACACACAACCCACTCTCCCCACCTGGGGAGTGCCCACCAGCTGTGGGCCGCAGAGGGGGTTAGCCACAGGCAGCCCTGAGGGGAGGAGGCAGGGGGACGTGGGCAGTGCCTGCCAGCTGCAGCATGTGGCCACAGGGTGGGGCACACCCCTCATGCCTGCTCCCCATGTGGCACCCTGCAGCCATGCACCACACCCCTCCCATGTTTTGGTGCTCCTGGCATAGGGGGGAGGGCGTGGCATGTGGTTGCAGGGTGCTGTTCGAGGAGTGTGCATGAGGGACATGCTCCACCCTGCTGCTGCGTGATGCATTCGGCAGGCACTGCCCGCGCCCCCCTGCCCACTCCCCTTGCAACACCCTGCGGTGATGTGCCATGCTCCTGCCTCATGGCCGCATGCCACGCCCTTCCCCCCATGGTCACAAACCATGTCCGCCATGGTGACAAGCCATGCCCCCACTTGAGTGGTCCCTGTGCCCCGCAGCGAGGAGCACACCCTGGCCCCACCCACCTCAACCCCCACCTCCGCCTGTCTGTCTGTCTGTCCTAAGGCTCCCGGCCACACATGCGCAGCTGGCCCAGGGCGTTACAGACAGGCAAACTGAAGTGATAAGCCTATTATTATATTACAATCTTGCCACAAACCTGGAACAAAGTCATAGGTTCAGAAATGTAAAACTGAACAACTGCAGCACTCAGTCCATGTACAAAATATCAGTCTGTAATAAATTAACAAAAATAAAAAGTATTTCCTCATCAATAAAGTATAGCATTCTTCTATACTTGCAAATAAAATATGCACAGAATTTGCATCTAGCCATCCATACCATCCATAATACCACACAGCTAATGAATCCTGTTTCACAGTTTGTGGGAATGCTCCATTTTTTCTAAGCATCTGGGTTCAAAATTGTTTTGTGGAAGTGGCAGGTACCTTTTTTTACTCCGCTGTGCATTTGTTGCATATCAACAATGAAAATGCCCTTGCTGTATGTAAAACTGATGTTATTGTAGGTCAGATTGTACCTCCAGATATTCTATTAAGCCAGCCATGCTTTGTAAATGATTTACAACAACCCTGAATGCATCAAAATAACAACAACAACAAAAGAAGTAATAAAAATCCATCAAGTTAGTACAATGAGTGGGTTGTTGCTATAAGCTGCAACCAGTCCAAACCCTTCATAGGTTCATTCTCCAGCTCCAATTCCAACTGCAACTGCCTCCCAACTGGTACTGGAACACAGCCCAGCACTTTTCCAAACCATAAGCATTCAGTAACCACATAGTGGTAAGAGTTTTTAAAGCTCTATCCAACACGGCTTGAATTTACAGTGAAAAAAAATGTTTGTGGATAACTAATGGGACCTCTGTTTTTAACACCTGAAAATGTTATCCCAAAGGCTGTATGGTTTTCCCCAGTGTAAGGAGACAACACATTTAGCTTAATAAAACAGGGAACATTTATCTAATTTTAAATTTTCATGATACCTGGAATATTGATCTGATCAAGATTATGTTGGCTGTATACTAATACTGCAGAACCAACATCCAGTTCTATAAAAGTGATTAAGATAAAACAGTCCTAGAATCAGGCAAGGCGTACACTGTTGTAGTAGATTTATGTTGAAATGTTCAAAGTTGTGCAAGGGAGTTAGCCTCATATCATCCAATGAAATGAACAGTTATGTTCCTTGCATGGCTTGAAAAATTCAGTTTAAATGTTCAAACCCCTTCCAAATGGAAAAAAATATAAAATAGATCACTGTATTTAACCAGGTGAATAATTCTAGAGCTATTGAACCTGCCTTGTAGATTCTTAAATGTTTTCTATCAATCTTAAATTTTGAGTATTGCTAAGCAGCAGTTATGACTAGAATTAACATTGTCTTCTTTAAAGGTTCCCCTTGATGTTTTTAAGTTGCTCTCAGTAAGAAAAAAATAATTAATAATGTATGCAAACATAGACATACATTGACAGAGGGATTTTTTTTGCAAAGGAAGCGTGAAGCACATCAGCCACATTTTGGAAAAGTGAGGGTTAAAAAAAATCTCACATCATGATCACTACTTTTCTTGATTGGCTTCATCATAGCTGCTTAAAATACATTGGTTTAGATACTCCAAATTTGAATTGGCCTCCTGGGGAACATCATGGCTATGAGGTCTCTTCTGCCCATCTTACGAAGTTCATGACCTTTAACCGTAGCACTTGCTGCTTCATTTAGCTGTGATGTCACTTCCAAATAAGGACTGTTTTGAAGTAGCACATACTACATTGTTAGCATAATAATATTATTAACCTTTTTCATTGTGGATATCTAGTACTATAAACAGTTTAGTTAATTCAGCCTAGGTTTAAAAATACATTTTTCTCAACTTTTTATCTACTCCCCTAAGGAAATGAACCATGTTGCCATGATACTGGCCTTGAAACAGCAGCTCTAATGAAAGCAAAGAACAAAAACCTGTTTTTTTCTGCAACAGCACAGGACTATTATGGTGTCCTGTGTCATCAAGTCAAGTCCCCTGCTATCAGTGGCAGTGATAGCACATAATCCTTATAATTCTACTCCTACTGGAAAAGATAGTTGCTATGTAAAATGTGGAAACAATATCAAAGACAGGAGGCATCAGACAATTAATGAAATAAAACCAGTATCTTTTATCTCATTATACCAGTGTAAAACAGGAATAAACTCCCCTTATTTTAACTGAATTCTGATTTTTCTTGGAGTAAAGAAGTCAGAATACAAAGTAACATTTTCAAAGAGATTTTGGCTCTGAAGTCACTAGGCACTTTTGAGCATTTTACCCAGGGGAAATAAGTTGGAACAAGATTTTCTATAACTTTGGATTAATCAAACATCTTGTATTTGGGAACATTTTGCTAGCTGTGGTTGGGCACAGAAGGCCCCAAATGCAGTGGATCTATAATGGTTCTAATATTTAGATAGTCCGGATCACATAAAAGCCATGCATTAGGACTACAGCCATTAAAGCTGAGTTCCTTTGTAGCTCAGTCCATGCCCAGGCTGCGGAGAACAGTGGGGGCATGTCCAGATGAGCGCGCATGTGCCTCTTGCCTCGTCTCAAACTCCTTTAAGGTGGGGCAAGAGGCACGTGCGAGAATGAAAAAATGTTCCCCGCACTGCAAGTTTGCAGTGTGAGGAGAAAATTGGACCTCTGGATATCCAGGAGTTTGGTGTCAGCCAGAGTGTCTCTTTCATTCTCCTGCTGCCTCGGCCTCCAGCTCTGTCCAAGGTAAGTGTGTGTATGGGGGGGTTCATGGTTGTGGGTGGGTGAGGGGTGGCAGGGGTATGTGGAGAGATTTGGGGAGTGGCAGGGGGGATGTCCCTGGGGCTGTAGGGGTAGGAGCCAGCCCAGCCCTGTGTGGACCCGGTGCGGCTGGGTGGGAATGGCCCTGCCAGGCAGCAGAGAGGCCCCAGGGCTGGCAGGACCCGGCTGGGCCCAGCGTGTAGTACGTGTGTGCCGCACCAGGTCCTACTGCCATGGCTCAGAGCACCCTACACCTGCTGCTGCTTCTGAAGATAAGTTATGGGCCCTAGGTGGGGGGACTGTGGCCCTCCAGTGGGAGCTGGGACCCTGGACAGGGGGCCTGGGGCCCTGTGGGGGATAGGGACTGTGACCCTCCAGGGGGGGAGCTGGGGTCCTGTGGGGGGGGCATTCCATGTGCTGTGGGGGGGCTGCATCCTGCGGTGGCCAGGGGACCTACCCCTCATGAGCAGGCCCCCCACAAGGTCCCCCACACCCACAGTCCCCCCAGCAATCGCCCCACACCTACCCACACACCAACCCACATCCCTGTACACACACTCGCCCACCTGCCTTCCCCCACACTTCTTCCCTCCCCTTCTATTTGAGCTGCTGCAAGTGCACCTGCTTGCATGTGTGGACACGCCCTGGTTGTTTATAGCTTGGCAGCATATCCTAGCAGAGTTAATGGATCTGCAAACAGCACAATTTACCTACATTAAACTTCATGAGAGTCATGATGCTTGGGTGAGAAAAAACTGCCTGTGAACTACAGTAAAATATTGGCTGAATAAATAACTTTTTCTTAGGGGAAGGATTCTCTATTCTCTTCCTGTATGTTGGTTTCCCATACAAAATATGTTTATTCAGGACTTGTACAAGGGACAAAGCTTTTACCTACAGTGGTAAAGAACTGCTCAGATGCAACCTGCTTGGATACTTATAATGTTGCAAGCTCAAAAAACGATTTCAGGAAAATTGATACTAATCCAGTGATGTCTATAAAAGTCTTGTTCACATTTCCCTTTTCGTATGCTTTATGGAAAACTGCAACAGTCACTGTTCCAGAAAAACGAAACAAAACCCCCAACAAAACCCCACCCCAAAATCCCAACTCAGAGTGAATAGTGGGGAAAAAAAACACTCCCATTTACTAGTGAATCATATTAGCTGTTATTTGTAGAGTTAGTCATTAAAGGCTTAATTCAAAACTCACTGAAGTCAATGGAAAGACTGCCATGGACTTCAGCCTGGATTGGATCAAGCCCTAAATAATCAAACAACCTATGAACAGCAATTGGCATATCTGCCAACTATATATACCACATTCCACTTATATTCAGATTTTGAAAAGGGGGATGCAGGAGCAGCAACTGATACTGCCAGAGTGGCTGCACACCCCAACCTCCAGCCTACCCACTCTATCAGGGCAGGCAGACCATGCCATGGAAACATAAAATCCCCAAATAAAGTAAGACACTTCCCCCTTCCCCCAACTCTTGGCACCCTCTTTCTTTCCCTCGGTACTTAGCAGCACCCACCCTTCCCTCCTATTCCCTTGCTTGCTCTCCTGCCTCTGGCCTGTTGCTGTCACTGTCCCAGCCGCTCCTACCCCGCTCTAGCCAGGGCCATAGCAGGGGACAACAGTAATGGTGGGTAGATAGATTCCCTCTCCCCTCCATGTAGATTACACCTCCCTGTTCCTGAATTGGTGGAGAATATCTTGCGGGACTGGACAGAGCAGATCAGGGGAACCTATCCACCTCTGCTGCTACCCCGCAATGAACCTGGCTCCCCATGCAGTCAATCTCCGCAGCCTCAGCTGGGGTGGGGGAGGAGCAGGTCTGGGGCTCCCCACATCCCTGGGTTAGCAGGGACATCAGTGGCGATGGGCAGGTCTCCCCTTCCTCCAACCAGAGGCATAAGTAGAGAGGGTGAGTAACAGGAATGGAAGGACATCCCACTGAGCATGGTGCAGGGAGGGGAAGGGACAGGTTCTGAGAAACCCATTTTTACTTGCTTCAGGAACTTAAAAAAAGTCCCTGACTGCTGCTTGCATGTTGTGGTCCAGACTCCATAGGTGACCCAGGGATCTGGGGCTGTGAGGAACCAGAGCTGCCAAGCTACACCATAGAAAGGAGTGTGACTATGTCAGGCAAGTACCTGGATAGCTGCAAAAAGTACAAAACACTTCACAACTGTTCATGAATTTATCCCCACAGCACTCCTGTGATGTAGGGAAGTATGACTATCTTCCCAAATCACAGGTGGTGCAGTGAATAATACATCTAAGGTCACGCAAAAAATCTATATCAGAGTCAAGAATTGAATTAACTCTCCTCAGTCTTCCTGAAGTGTCTTAACTGCAAGACCATCCTACTTCCCAGACTCATGTAAAGGCATTATCTTTAAAGAAGCAAAAGATTTGTCATAATTCATAATAGCTGATAATTTCCCTATCAACATCGCATAAACACTACTTCAGAGGAAAGTGAAGCATCCTTATCTTATCATGCATCCAACTGACACTAATACTATCACGTTACAAAAAAAATTCCTTCCAGACTCTTCTTACACTATTGAAAAACGAGGCTTGATTGTCCTCTTCATTGTTTTAATCTAGCTTATATAGCCATAAATGTTATCTTTGCTCATAAAGCTTCCCGTATTCTTTCTTGAATTCTACCAAACTCTTTGCCTGATGACTTCCTGTGCCAGTGGGAATCTACAAGTAGAAAATACACCACATCAAATAGCATTTCATGTTTACTGAGGAAGTTCTTCAGTTATAGAATAAAGAGCAATCCTAATCAGTTTTTACTGCATAACTTGGTATTGTATCTACCTACATTATATCCTCTTTTCCTTTCCATTGCAAACTGTAGTGTTTGAGTCAGATTCTTCAGTTGGAGTTGTGGAAGCATGTCCTGTTATAGGATTGGGTATTCCTTAATATCATGTCTCTCCTTAACATAGTTACCCCTCCCCCATATCGCTAAACTTTTTTGGGTTTTTTCCCAACAGACTTTTTCCATTCCTTCCTTGTGCATAGCTATGTCTTTTGTTTCTTTTTTATGTCCTGTATCGCAATCCATGGCCCTCATGTATATATTTGAATAAGCATATAATGTATGCATGTAATTATGTGGATCAGTAATAACATATAAAGAGCAAGATTTAAAAAAAAGTTAAGTCAATGTTACTATTTGAGAAAATCCCACCCAAGTTTTTAAGAAAAGTGACCCACTTTAGTGGAACTGTGGAATATTTCTACTATTACAGGATGCTGGAATATTTCTAGTTATTCTTACCTCTTTAAAGTAAAGTGTTACTTTAAAAATATACATTGAAAATATTTAATATATTTGGAAAATATTTTTTAAACATACACATTTTATTCTTGGCAAAGTGTGTGGCATGAAAGAGCTTTCTGCTGAGAGAAAAATGAGCAGTGACTTTTCTTGCTGAAGCTACAAGCATTAAGGGTGCATCTACATGTTGCCGTACGGTGACGTTGCTACTGCGCCATGCTTTAGTACCTTTGGAACTACTAAAGCATGGCACAGTATGGGTGGTCACTGAGCTGTGTGTGTGGAGCACAGGTAGATTTCATCGCTATGTCACCATAGTGGTGCACTATACTGGGGGAGTGTGCCGCTACTGCAATGTAGCTGGTGATTGTGTGTAGATCCCTGTGAGCACTGTGTCACGGTAGATTGCTGTACAGTGATGTAGCATGTCACTGCATCACTGCAGGGTGACATGTAGATGCACCCTAAGATCTATGAAGCCCACCAAGATCTATCACTTCTATATGGATTGTTTTTCTTTTTCCTACTTTTGACTTGATATAGTCACAAAGAAGCTTTATATGGCTGAGTCCTGGACTCTACAGATTGCTGTATAAACATGCAACAGGGATTTGTAGCACCTTATCATAAAAGAGATGGTCTATTACTCCTTTATGTGATAATAGATGTAAAAGCAGGTGTAGGAACAATAAATTAGTGTAGAAAATGAATTGGAGGAGGATAATTTTCCCAGTGAAAAAATGCAGCCTTTACTAGGATGAGGTATACATGAAAATGAGACTATCATGACAGTGAGTGAGAGTATATAGGGCAGTGATACTGTCACAGTTAGAAGACATCACTAGAGGCTTTGACTGGTCATTTCAAAAAAAGGATGAAGTTATGGAAATAACAGCCACTTAAATGATCAAGAACAAGAAAGTCCCTTTAAGGCTAACTCATTCTTACTCATTTTATTCGATTTCTACATGAGTTTTATGAGTTTATGAGTCTTAGGAGGAGTGGAGTTAGTCTTAATTATGTCTTGTCTAAGGCACTGATTCTGCAACTGGATCCATGCACGGTGACCCTTCTTTACTGTGATGGGGGTTCTACACAAATTCAGGAGCCAGCCAGCACACATTAAATAGTAAGATTAAATTCTAAATGGTAATGTTTTTTCTAAAGCACTCAATGTAACTGTATCAACCACAGCAAGGCTCTTTTTCCCAGCAGGCTCTCCCCCACACCCTTTGTATATGTGAAATATTTGACATACCCATTATTAATCTTATATTGGGATTTACTGGAATATCTACCCTAGTCATCTTAAGTGCTAGGAAGCACATTTTTAAAAAAGTACAGTTGTTTAATTGGATCAGTCATTCATCAGTTAAAACATGACCCAAAATAGTTTTAGGAAGTTTCAGATGCATTATTTGATCAGTTGGAAACTAACAGATACCCAGTTTTGAACATCGAGTTCTGCCACTCTGTCTTCATTGTAGACCAATGAATTTGCAGTTTATTTTAAGTTTAAGAAAGAAATAAGCCCAGCAAATATGATATAATTGAATTTATAAAGGTGTATTTCATGATTTTTAGAACATCTTCCATTAAAGACTACAAATTTGTTTATAGTATTTCTCAAATAACAATCAAGACATTTATTTTCAAGGTAAAAGGACAAACTCAAAAGTTTTTATCATTAGTGGACCCTCCACAGAGAATTCCCCTTCTAGAGTCACAATATGTGTTTTTAGCTTTTATTTTAACCTCAGCTGTTTAGAAGCATTTATATTAGGAAAAAATTACCCCAAAATATCAGTGTGATAGTCTCTAACATGAGAAAACCGTGGGAGTAAGTAAGTGTCAAGGCATAGTGCCAATGCCTACCCTACATGCAGCAGATCTTTGCATTCCACCCCAACATCTCATATTGCCATAGCTGAAGTGTTTATTGAAGCTAAAATATTAACAAAATTCTTCTTCCTCATGGCATGACTTTATTTGGGAAATTCTTGAGCTTACAGTTGAAGGACAAATATTGATTAAAAAATTATCTTACAAACTTGCTCTAAATAGATGTTTGTGATATTACGTGTCTCCTTCCCTGTTTGACAAGTGGACCAACAGGAGGCAAGAACAAAAAGGGGGATAACAAATCTATCATGCTGGAGACATAGAGAAAGATAAAAGTTGTAGCAGAAAAACTCTATTAAGAACTTCCTCAGCCTCACAGTTGCATCTGTATTTGGTCATTCCCACCACTTCCTGCCCAGCAACCTCAGTGAGTCACTCTGGTCTGTAACTTGGGTATCATTTTTATTCTCTTTTTAGAGCCACACTTCCAGGCTGCACTGAAATCTTCCTTCTTCTTGCAGAACATCTCTAAAATCAGATGTTTGCTCTCTGATTTTACAGCAAAGACTATGTCTTCCTCATGTCCTGCGGACTACGCCTCCCATCAGGTCTTCCTGACACTAGTAATCATCTTAGCTGTACTCAAGAAGCTAACACAGTGGTTCTCAACCTTACTAGACTCAAGGCACCCCTCAGTAGATTCAAGGCATCCCTCAGAAAATGCTGCTACTTTGTTTTCATTCATTTTTTGACTACTGAAAAAATACTAGAGTAATTTTTCTGTTGCAAGGAATACATATAAGCCACAACAGTCCAGAATGTGTTTAACACTATGGATTCCTATTTGAAATCTCTGGATTCAACTTATAACTCATGTTTGCACGCTTAATGGTGTAGCACCATTGTCTGGCACCCTGGGGTGTCCCTGAAAGGACCTCAAGACTCCCTGATTGAAAATCACTTAGCTAAGACCAGCTCCTCCACCTGTCGTTCTGATTGCTACTCACTGTCTTCTTCATTAGTTTCAAGTTCTTATCTTTATGGCCTTCAAAAATTATATGCCTTTACCTACCTGTCTGCTATTATATTAGTTTGCACTCTGGTTTTTGCCAACAATATCTACTTTGTTAGACAACGTCCACTTCTCCCGCAAGCATTTTCTGCTGTCTTCCTTAAGTTCTGAAACAAGTTCCCTGAACTAATCCAAGAAACCAATACTGATGGAAATCTCTTGAAAAGCCACTTCCAGGAGGTCTGTGATAAATCACCAACAGATTGTAGCCAGGGCAGAAACCAATAAGAATACAGATATAAAAATAAATGTATATGTGACCTCATGTGTCTTATCTTTGATCTTTTTTTTCCTTCCTTTCACATTTCCTCCACTGTGTGTTCTCCCATTTCCTTTGTTTTGTTTCAGATTAGATGGTAAATTCTTTAATGCAATGACTTCTTCTTACTCTATATTTGTAGTCAAATCCTAATCAAAACCTTGGGGTACTGTTTTAGGATAAACCCACTGGTCCCAGTGATCTGCCTCACCCTGACTATAATGTGTATTGATTAAATGTTCAAATTGACAATAAGACAATGTAGTAGATCAAAATAAGCATTATCTTTTCCAATAATTTGAGAGTCCTGTAATGCATCTCACTTTGCTCAGTGTTCTACAGACTGCTAGAAATCAGGCCAAGTAGCAGCATGGATGTAGCTCTCATTTGCTTATATTTAGTATGCAGTTTGCAAATTTGCTTGGGAGTTAACTGTGGATATGTGTTTTTTCATATTGCTTTTGTTGGGTAAAGAGGAAAAACACACATATACTATAATTTAAATATTTTGGTTGTGACTAACTTAGAAATAAAACAATAGTTTAAGTTGATGCTCTATCCTTATCTTAGACCATAAAACCAAACTAAACCACACAGGACTTTCCTCAATACAGATATCTGTCTCATTGCAGCCGCTTTCCCAGTGTTCTGAGATCATGCTCTGCTCCTGCAAGAGCTTCCAGAATGCCTTTTGCTAGATACTTGGCACCTCCTATGGCTGAGGACAAGGCAACTTGATGCTTGCTACTTGTTTGCTGCTGAATTGATTCTGCTTCTGGTGCCAATCCATGATCAACCTGTCGCTACTAATTCACGTCGACCTGAGGGACAGAGAAGGAGTACAAGTAGGACTTTTCTTTCTTCTTTGTGATCTCATGTGACCTGAAGGGAAGCAGGAATGTGTGCAGCAGGAGATACCAAGGTCAGGCGCATGCTAGAAAATATTTACTGGTATAGATGTCTAAAGATAAATATCCTGGCAAAATTCTTCTGATGCAGATGCAACCAGTAAAAGATATCACGTCTACCCAAAGAACCTTGTCTGTAAAAGCAAAAATGCACTTTCACAAATATCGTTGTTTCCAGCTTGGCAAACAATACTGGGGAAAGCATTTTTTATCTTAGTATAACTATCTATGCTAGGATTTAGCGAACATAGAAATATTGTCCCACATATCACATTCACAACTCATACTGCTGTACTAGAAATACCTCCATTGCAAAAGGACACAGCTGCATGGGCTGCCTGCATGAGTCATGCTGACACTCTAGACATTCAAAAGGTCCGAGCCTGATTTGATTTAATCTTTGTAGGTCAGTCTAACCTGTGTAGACTGAACCTGCAAGCAAGTGAATAGACATCCACTTTTGATTTCAGAAATGCAGTCACATGACTGTAGTGGCTCAGGCCAGAAGCCAGGTGGATGCTAGAGTGAGCCCTCCCTTCCCTTCCGCAGTGGCCAGAAGGCTGGAGGGAAGCTGAGCTGGGGCGGGGGCAGGGAAGGGTGTGGCCCAGCCCGGGCAGGTCTGAGTATGATTGGGGAGGGGTTTAAAATTCCACCCTGGCCTCCAGGGACCCCAGCTGGGGTGTGCCTAGAGAGGGAGAAGCGCCTGCCAGGCTTTTGGGGCAGGGGGGGAGGGAGCATGGCCAGACCCCAGCCTGGGCCTGGCACCAAAGGACCAAGGTCCCCCTCCCTCTCGCCCCACAGTGGGGGAGGAGGGGGAGAGCCCTGCCTGCCTGTCAGGGGGCACTCAGCCTGTGTGGGTGGGTGGGTGAGAGGTGGAGGTGGCAGCTGAGGCTGGCAGACCCTGGCTGTGGTCCCCCAGTGGGAAAGGGGGGGGAGGGGGGACCACAGCTTCCTCTGCTTCCTCTGTCTTAGGGGTCTATGTCTCCTGGTGACTGGCCATGCCCTTGCCCTTTGCTGCTGGAGTGGCGAGGGGGACAGACCCTAACAGGGGCTGCTATGCCCTGGCCAGACAGACCCCAGCTGGGGTCCCCTGGGCAGAGAGGGGAGGGCAAGGGGGAATAAATCCCCTCCCTGCCCCCTTTACCTTAGGAAGCCATGCGAGTTGGTGTCTGGCCATGCCCCTACCTCTTGCTGCTAGTGCGGCGAGGGGCGGGGAGGACCCTGACAGGTGCCTGCTACACCCGAGCCAGGCAGACCCTGGCTGGTGACCCATGTGGGCTGGAGATGGGAGGGAGAGGGAACTAATCCCCCCCTCCCTTATCCTTTCACCTCAGGCAGCTACCCTGAGCAGTGTCTGGCCATGTCCCCCACCACTTGAGCAGTGATGCAGAGGGGGGTGCGGAAATGCCTGACGGGGGCAGTTCTGCCCTGGCCAGGAAGACCTCAGCTGGGGTTTCCTAGTGGGAGATGGGAGGGAGGGGGGAAATAAACCCCTTCCCTGTCCTCTTCACCTCAGGGGGCCATGCTGAGCCGGTGTTTGGCCATGCACCCATCCCATCCTTGCTCTGATGCACAGCCCGGCCTAGGGCTGCAAAGCATACTGGGATTCTGGCAGACTGTGATTTAACTTAAACCAGGAGGACATCTGGGTCAGAAGTTCCATAAACCACTTTGACCTCAACCAGTTAAGTCTGATCCTACATTCAACCAGGTTTATCTTATTTCGGCCATTTTGAAACTGGTTTATTTGCACTGATCTTTTGTTCTGTTACAGGTTTAAACCCTTTACTGATTACTTAAAATGGTTTATGTGTAACTTGTGTCTCTTGCCATGGAGACTTTAGTACAAAGAAAGCAACATGACAACCAGGCACTCGGGGAGCAATTGGTGGGATTGTCAAAGATGGTCCAGTATTTTATACTGCCCTAGAAGATAAAGGCTAAGGGGGTCTGAAAAGAGGCTCTACATCAGCAAAAAAAAAATTAGAAATAATCTTTGAAGAGGAAAGAGAAGGAGAAGGGACATTTCAGCTCAGATGATGGGAGGGAAGAAAAAAACATCTTGCTTAGTGACATCTAGGATTACTGAATCTAGGTAAGTAAGGAGGTGATTCTTCGGAGACTGTTGGGGCTGCCGAGTGAGGAAAACAGGTTGTTGATCTAAGAGAACATCTATTTGTTGACTTGTGTGGAGGACTGTTGAGAAGGAAAGAAATAAACTTTCTAGGGCATATGTCTGATCATAAATAAACTATAATGTACCCATAAACTTTCCTCTCATTTTGCATGCGGGACTCTGAATGGCAATGCTCTGTATAAAATTCAGACAATACATAAAGGTTAGAAAGGAGGGACAAGTCTCATTTTTAACATTTTATTGATTGGTTCATGGCACGGTTTTATCACCACTGAAATCTAGCTCCTGTAGTTAACTTTCTTGTGTCTAAGAAAAAAAAGACCCTAGTGAAACCGATCATATTTTTCAAAGAGAGCAGTTCTGAAAGACAAATCCCCTTTTGTCTAAGTGGTACCTGTATTTGTTCTGTAAAAATGAGGCCATGCTATCTGTACAGAAAAAAATCCTTTAGAATGTTTATGAAAACATTTATTATGTATGCAAAAAATATTTCAAACCTAAGTATCCTACCTTTCGGTTTCTGAAATACTCTAGGATTGGTCTTATGTGAACACTTATGTGAACACTTACGGTACTGAAAACACCGTATCTTCAGTGGAGGGTTTTTTCTGATAACGATAAAGAAGAATTGTAGTAAGCTATCAAAAGTTTCAGACTTTGGTACCTAAAGTTACAAGGCTCTGTCTAAGCATGTACATAAAGGTGCTTGATTTTCAGAAATGCCTAGCACCTTACAAGAACTCCAGATGCTCTGCTCCCTTATAAATCAGGCCTCTCACCCAATATGACTCACGTTAAGGATCCCATGTTCACAACATTAAACTAGAATTCTAGGGCTACTTTAAGATGTCTAGTCTGATAAGGACTGTCTTTTGTAGTAGAACAAGATAAACTAATATTCAAATGGTTATATGAATGAACTTTTTTTTTGAAATTATGAATAAAATATTAGTCTGCAACTGAAATCACTTTAAGTCTAGCATAACTCCTAAATAGGACTTGCTGCCCTCTTGTACCCTGGAAAGAATCACCTTCTGGAAGTTCAGATGCTCTTGCTGAATTTTTGGCCTAGACAATGGAAGAGGTTTCTTGAGAGAATACAGGATAAATTTAGTTAGTCTATAATGTGCAGATCTATCCTGCCTTCTGCCTGACTTCACTATAGCAAGGCTAATTACCTCTTTCTGCTCAAGGCTGCATAAGGAAGGTACTGAATCAGCATGCATCTCATTCTCAGCCTCATAGGCGATGCTCCTTTCCTAATCAGAGGCTGCATCTACATAAGACACCAACTGCACAGTAGTTTGTTACTACTGTGCAGTAGTGTTGCATGGCAGAAAGTGTGATGTGATGCTCCTGTGCAGTAGTACTGAACTACGGCTCAGTCAGTGTCACGAAAAAGCCATTTGGTGATGCTACTGTGCAGTAACTCCGGTTACTGCGCAGTCATTTAGTACTTATTTAAACAAATACTAAATGACTGTGCAGATGTGGCCAGAGCCTTCTAATTTGGGATTGTGTTGCCCACCCCCACCCTGCAAAAAGGTTGGGACACTTTTTAGCTGCTAAAATTCCCGTTTAATGGACTTCCTGTCTTGAAAGCCCTTACACTAACAGAAACCAAGACTAAACCTGGCCATGTGTTTCTGCTTGTTCCGACGATAATTATACAAAGTGCTACTCTGCCTACCTCAGCCATGACATTTTAGGGTCCATGCTTCTGTCATGGCAAGGAAAATTTTACGTGGGTAACTACTTCAAAAATCAGTGAGAGCATCATGTACTATTCTGGTTACAGCTGCTAGCCTTTACGTGGTTGAGGCAGAATTCTGTTCTTTGATGCCCTGCTGTGACTGTAGTGCAGTATGAGCATGGCTCAGGTACTAGTCACAATCTATCTATCCGTTTTTAATCTATCTGTGATGACGAAGTGTGAATTACAAAACCCATTCAGGAAGCAAAGGAAATACATTGTGGTTAGCCCACATTGAGCTCTGTGCTGGTACAGCAGGACTGCTACTTGTACCTGAGCTGGCTAATTTAAAATTATCTGAAGAATGTCTACACTACACTGCAGTCTTGGTACACTCTGGGACTCAGTGGTACTTTTGCATTTGCTCAGTTATCATTATAGCAAATTATCTGCATATCACTAATTTGTTCAGCATGATAGAAAAAGAAATCCCTTGGATACGACCCAGCTTCTCACTGCTTTCAAGGAATCTGTTCTCTCTCTACTGCTCTGCATTCTTAAACTATATTTCTAACCCTTCTGGCAGACAGAGAATTCATAACAAAAAATACTTCCCACATTTATCTTCCCAACTGAAGAATTCCCAAGTTGTGGCCAGAGCCATCTCTCATGGCTGTATGGTGGAATGTGAATGAAGGAAATAAACTTAATGTACCTTTTCCTTGTGTCAAACACTTTACACTATAAAGATCTGATCTAAATCTGCTGAAATTAAAGGAAAGACTCCCATTGGCTTTAATGGGCTTCGGATTGGACCTTAATAGCCAGTACTAAGCAGCTGGTACAAGGCCATATTCCGACCACTATAGTATTTTGCATTTACAAATATTCACCAATATATGCTCATAATATTCTTGCAAAGTAAATACTATACACAATTTCTAGATCAGGAGACAGACAGATAATTAGGGCTCAGTTTCCAGGTATTGTCAAGCACTCACGATTCCTACTGAAGTCAATCAAAGCTGCAGGTGCTCATTGCTGAAAAAAAAACCACGGCTCAGCTTCTCCTGGTCAAGAGAGAGACTATGTCAGAGCCAGAATTAGAACTCAGAATTTCCTGGCTCTTCAACCAAAAAACTCAATGTGGGATAGTATTTCATTACAGAATTTATTTGTTTACTGACAAAGAAGACAGGAAGTGCTAGCTGTGGCTAGCATTAATCATCACTACCACACAGTTTGCTTCTTAATTGGAAAATAATGTATACTATAGCTTTCTGACATACAGTAAGAAATGATATAGATTTAATTATTTTCTGTGGTAAGGACCAAATCCAAGTAAATTGCACAATGCCTGGCATGTTGTGAAACTCTAGAAAACAGTGGGGTATTAAACAGCTAAAAGTCTCTTGACTGAAACTGCTGTTATGAGTCAGACTTTGCATACATGAAAGGACCAAGAAGCCTGTCTAGTCCACTCTTTCCCACTACACCACAGACAAAAGTGCGGAAAGTGCAGTAGAGAGGGTAGCCAGAAAAGATGGACTCTGCTGGTTGTACCTCAACTCTACGAAATCCTGTTTGCTTCCACATAATGGCAAAATCAGAGCCAGACTGCATAGCTAGACAGAGCATCACGCTCCCCTAAAGAAACTGTAGGAAGCATAAAGCAGCACAAATTCCCCTGCATCCTCTGCAGATCATCAATACCTTGACCATACCTGCATGAAGAACACAGCCCTGAGCTAGTCAGTTTACAGGACATCCTTCCTGACCTCACCAACATAATTTAGTTTCATCAGCATTTTATCTCCTTTTACCTACTTCTAAGCAAGAAGGGAACATACTACTAGATGATTTTAATTGCTTAAGTGAAAATAAGACAGTCTTCAAACACATTCCTCCTCCTCCTCCCTGATGAAATTGCCTTCTTGCATTGCTATTTGTATAAGAGTATACACTGCTGAAGGGCTTGTATTCTTTCCCTGGATCCCACGGACAGGTCACGACTGTCTGTTGATGAAATGCCGGATTGTACGCTCAGTGTCACAACACAGATCTGGTGATCTAGCCAGTTTCATTATATTATTACCCTTTGCAGTAGCAAGATAGCAGACACCATCACTAAGATGATGAAGGTGAAAATTCTTTGTTACCAAAAGAGAACAGAGCAGATCATAAATTTCAGAGCAAATGATTTCCTAGCAAAGAAGAACAAGTATTATTTGTAGAGCATGTATGATGGGAAAAGGTCAGAACTTGACCTGTTATTGTGACATACCAATAGCATTACTGCTGGAGATGTCTAGGATGGCTAGGAAATTAAACATGCCATGTTAATTTACTCCATCATTTGTAATTACTTCACACGTGTCAGAAGATCAGCATTCTATTACTGCCACATAGCTTATTCCTAGGATAGTCCCTATGTAGAAAAATCACAGTTGTGGATACCGGCCCTCAGAAGGTAAAGAAACATAAGTCTGTACTCAGGAACTGATTTTTTCCTTCTTTTTAAGTTTGGCTGTATTTTGAGATACACTGTAGAATGTAAGCTTATATTTTTTTAAAGGGTCTAATCCTCTTGGTAGTTCTGAAAGCTCAGATTCTAAATCAACACAGTACTGTCCGGTGGGCAGTCAGCAAGATGTTGACAATGTAGTACAGTATCAGCTGTAGTGTGAGCTTGTGGAATTTATCTTAGTAGGATACTCAAAGACTTTTTTAATCCTCTGAGTGCTTTATGCTTTGAAGATGGTGTTTCTGAAACCAAACCATCAAGAGGTAATCACTGATGTATTAAGCATTGGTTACCTACAGCACAGTATACACTCAAAATGTTTGTGAAGTATACTAGCAAATCAATGCAGCCCATGTATTTGTATTTGCACTCTGTCCCCCTAAAAGGCCTTGTGTTTCAACAAATTTCAATGCAGTTTAGAGATGTAATACTATTTGTCTTCCCAGATGTCTTCCCAAATACACATGCCCATGCACACATCAACATACACAGATAGCTTTGAAATATCGGCAGGCAAATAACATCCCCTTCTATTTCTTAATAATACCACCAAGGCACTATTTGTCTACTGCAGGGGTTATGCTATCTGAAGCAGCATATAATGTATATGGCTATACTGTTCAACTAGCACTGCTTAAGGCATTAGTTATACATTATATTCAAAGTGTGTACTCTGAGTCTAAAATTGCCACGTCTGGCAACTCTGCTTCGTTTCATCCTCAGCATGACTAATGAAAAAAAGGTGTATCATCTGTACTACAGCAGACATGACAACTTGAAACTGTGCCTTAAGACACAGCTGGCCTTCACTACATTATTTTTTCCTCATGTAGTCTCAGTTCTTTTTCCAGCAGGGTGCATGCATATATGTCCTTTTCTGCAGATATTATTTTCTGCCTTCCTGGTTTTTCTTTGTGTAGTTTACTTTTCCCTCCATCCCTTGTTGTGTTTCTGGAAGGGTGGATGCATTCTCAATACAGGATGAGAAAATGGCTGAATATACAGATCTATGAACGATAGTCACACAGAGTTAATACCTGGGGGCTAATCTTAGAAACCCTTACATCAAATGAGTGTTCCTTAGGCACATCAGTGCTTTCATTTATTTCAATGAATGATATAAGTGCACATGAAACAGGAAGATCAGCTCTGATTTTTAATTATGATAACATAACCAACTTGAGGCTGGTAAAAGATAATGATAAAGAATTTCTAAAAGACAAAAAGCACATTAATTATTTATTTTTAAGGTATGTTAAAAATTACTAGTAGAGCACTCCTGTTTTTCATACTGTTTTTATTAATGCCTGTAAGGTAACATTTTAAAACTAAAATATTACTCTCAGCAGCTTTTGGAAGCTTAGCATATACTATGTGCACTCTGGAGGCAGTGAAAGCCCATGATTAGAGTGGTGAATAGCAGTCAGGACTAAGTCTACTGGGGTCCCTCACAGATTCTCTGTGACCTCAGGCAAGTCATTTTACCTCCATGTGCCTTTGTTTCCTTATCAGTAAAATGGACATTAGACTCTGTATTATCCTCACTGGGGTGTTTACAGACTTAAAGTTTGTAAAGGGCTTGGACATCTTTGTGTGAGAAGCATCATGAAAGTGCAATTTTTTTTTCCATCAGGAGAAGTACTAGGATGCACTTATAAGTTGCTACATTTTATTAGCCTGCAGAAAAAATAAAATTTGTGACCATAGTTTGGTCTTGGCAGAGCCTCATACTAGTTATTTATGGAATAGCAGCTGTTTTTAGGATCATACTTCATAGCCCTTTAGCTCATATGTTGCAATATTGCATCAGGCTTGTTAGTTAAACTCCATGTGTGACTTTAGGGGATAAAATTCTAGGAACACTAGAAAACCTAAACACTAGAACTTAAAAAAGTTCTCTGAAATTTGAGTCATGCAGCAAATCTTACTACAAGCAAAGGGGTAGGAGGTAAGTCTAGGGGTTAATGTACAGAAAAGTGGGAGATACTTTTCACTTTAAGTGAATTTTACCATATCAGCGACTTCTTCCAAATACCATCATTTTGAAATAAGCTTGTACTAGTCCTCTCTTTTAAAAAAAGAAAAAAATGGGACACAGGGGCATGAAAGTGTAAAATTACTTGCTGTAGTTCACACAGGACGAAAGATCCAGGCCTCCTGATTCCCAGCTTCAGCTATAAAAACTGCATTCTTCTCACAAAGGCCCAGATTATGTTCCAGTCTCTGCCTCAGACTTTCTGCGTGAAGTTGGAAAAAACTCTCCAACTTCACACAGAATCTCTCTGTGTTTTAGTTGCATTATTTGCAAGGTGGAGATAATAATATGTCCAAGGCAGAGAGAGGCTTATCTTAGTAATGTGTGGAAAATTCTTTGCATTTTTTATGGAAAACATTACATCTCTGCAGTGTTTTAGTGTTCTGTGGTACACATGCATGATAGCCAGTGCACTAAAATGGCATCATTAAGTTACAAGATGACATTGGATATACCAGTGATGACGCTCAGAAGGCTCTCAAACAGCTTTCCAATCTGAGTAAGGGCTTGAGATTGATTTTGCTCATTAACAACCAGTCACAACAGTATTACAGCTATCTTGCCTATAAAATCATTACACTGATAAATACTGATGGCATGATTCTCAGACAAGGAAGTTACCCAATTGTTAACTTTTTATACAGTAGCATAACAAGCAGAGTTGGCACCTGGATCAAACCCTGCGGGAGGGCAGGGGCAGAGTGGGGACAGCAGGCTTGTCTATGCCAAGAACTTCTAAATCAGCGGTTCCCAAATTCTGACAGATTGTGCACCACCAATTTAAAATGACACAACTTTAAGTACCACCACCAGATTTTTGTCATATGAAGTAATTATAATACATGTGTTAATGCATACCACTGGCAGATTGTCTGTGTACCACTGGTGGTCCCTGTACCACAGATTGGGAACCACTGTTCTAAATAGTCCCTGATTGAGCTTCTGCCTGCCCTGGCTGTTGCTCTTAAAGCAGGAACAGCAGTTGGGGACTACTTTGGAGTGGTAATTCCAGCACCCCTCCTAATTTAGCACCTGGGGCAGGTGTCACTCTCACCCACCCCTAGTTATGCTACAGCTGTTGTCTCTCCAAAGTGGTTGCCCATTTTGGAAAAAGGTACACGAGTAAACATTGACATTACAAGGACAGCAAATGTAGCTCTTTCATTGGATTACCAGAAGACTCTCTGAGATTCTTTGTTTAAATGCCAAAGACTGTGAAACATAGCCACCAAGACAATTCAGTAGAGGTAAAGACACTGATTGAGTTTTTTCACTGCCCTCAGGCAGCTCTCAGTACTTACTGAAACCTGTGGAGTTAGTCATGCATCTTTTCTTACATTTCCTGGAGCAAAAGGCAGGTTAATACAAGATCACTACCACACCTCTTCCTTATTCTGCCTTAATTCCTTAATCTCATGTCCTCCTATTGGTGCACTGCAAATCAGAATGCATCAGGCACAGGTTTGCAGTGTAGAAATCTGACAACTTGACCCAGTTTTACCTAATATTCAGGTTCCAGTGAAAGTGCCTATCAATTTTCTCACCTCCCCTTTCATCTGCAGTCTGGAAATGATATTTGTTTGACATCTGAATTTAAATCAGAATGATCAGGTTATGCAGGGGGTTGTGCTAGATGATCTCCTGAGGTCCCTTCCATCCCCAATTTTCTATGATGCTATGAATCTGTTGCTGGACTAAAGTCTAGCTATTCATTACCTTACTTGCTAATTGGCATCATCTTATCAATGGAGGTGGAGGCATGCAGTTTGTTCAAGTTGTCAGATGTACAACTGAGCTCTTATATGACACTTAGCTTTGGGAGAATTGAGTGAGAACAACAGCAAGACAGCTAAATTACAGAGGGCTCTATTACAGAGGCAGTAATTCTGTGGAAGAGCTTTTACATGAGCTATTAATTTGGTTATCCACATGTGTTTCAGAGTACAGGCTAAATATAGAACACCCAAACCTTCTAAAATGCAAAGCAAATAACTAAACATGAGGCATCAGGGAAGAAAAACAAGAAAAAAATGCAGAAAACAATACTACATGCAATTCATTCTAGCGCAGTTTTTGTAATTTTCTCAGAAGACCACTGTTTATAACAAAATAAGTCATCCCTGGGATTGACTGTAATTTCAATTAAAAATTCTTGAGAGGGGACAGTTGATTTCCATGGCAAACTTCATTTGTTTTTGCTGACATAGACAAATATATGCATCCATAAGCAAAAACAAACACACAAAAAACAGCTGTCACAACAAGCCAGATACTTCCCATAAGAGAGAGAGAGAGTGTCTGATCCTGTCAGGTGCTAGGAATACCCTTTCTGCTACTAGAGTAGAAGACAGTATGTCACAGGATGGAGATTCCCTTGCAAAGAGAATACAGGATGCATTTTGTCACTTTGCCATTCTCTCACCAAGGGCATGAATTGCTACTACTTATGGTTAACAAATGTGTGCAGGGTTTCACAGGCACAGATGGCAGACACCTTTAAATGGAATCAGGCACCTAATTGCCATTCACGTCTGAAAATCTATCACTACAGCCAGTACTGCTCCAGGACGATAGCAAAACCCTCAAGATCCCTATCTGTGTTCCAGCCATTAGAGTGGAACAGAGTCATCTGACTTCACATTAAGTTTTCATTCTTGATAGAGCAATCTAGGGAGTGTTATAGAGCCAGCAGTAGCACTGGCCTGCCAAATACATTGAGTCAGTATCAGTCAGTATATAGTCAGCAAAGATTTTGTGGGTGCCTGTGGAGGCAAGACGTTATCATAGCCAGGTTGATACTGGAGTATGAAGAAAATGACTATACTAGACCCTCTTAAAAAATGGGAAAATGTTTCATAAAAAAGTCCCTGCTTTTCATAGAAAGGTTTCAAATTTTTCAACTGGGTTTAGAAGCAACATAGATTTTGGTACCGTAAGATCATCCTGTGTGGTTAATTCTAGAGGTTCATGTTTGCTAATGTATTTCACATCGTTGTAACATTTTGGAAGCAGAAGTACAGGGTTTGTCTAATCTTTTAAGAGTCTTAATCCAGGCCTATAACTATAGACATTCTGTATCATTTCATGTACCAAGTTGCTTGTTAGTTCTCTTTTCAGAGCCATTTAAGATTTAAAGTCAATGGGAAGTTGGTGCAAGAAGTTTGCCTTTTTGGCCCATGTCCACATGAGCAGCATGGACGTTTGGTTCCCTGGGGACAACTAACAGTGGGACACCTTGCGCTGCTGCCAACTGTCCCCAGGGAATGCCTGTGCCATGTGGCTTCTGGCACATAGCAGGTTACCCCGGGTGGGGTAGTGGAGGCTGGAGCTAGCACTGGACTGGCCCCAGCAGCCTAACCTGGGATCCTTGGGACCTCCTGGGGCTGCAGCAGTGGCAATCCTGCTGCTTGGAGCCTGGCCAGCAGCTGGAGTGTGGCTCTAGCTGGCCAGGCTCCGGTTTTGGGCAGTGTGTGCTGCTCCTTCATGCACCACTCTGCCATTTTTTCGCACAGGTTTTTTTGACCCTTGGATATTTAGGAGTCAAACTCCCCCATCCCATGCTGCTCCCTTGCAGCACAGAGAACACCTGAATATGTGGTACCACAGACATGTCTGCGGTGCTGCATATCACATGGCTGCATTCATCTGGACATGGCCTAGGACCTTTAAATGAAGAGTTTAAGAACATAAGAACTGCCATTTACTGGGCCAGACAATGCTGGGAGTAGGACCTTCACAGCCATGTAGGGTATTTGGCATTCACTTATTAACTTCTTCCAACCTTTGGGCACCCAGTCCCTTATTAAGGCACTTAGAAAAAAACCCTGAACTATACAGGATGTACAGTTCTCCTGAAACTTGCATTTACTTTGGGGATCCATAGTAGAGTCTGTGATTGTATTGCTCCTTGCTTCTATGGCAGCACAGCTCCTAAAGAAGATAGTCTTCTATGGTTTCCCACAGCAGTTTGGGGAATATGTTTTACACAGAGGAACTGGAAATTATATATCACAGAGGAATGCCATAGGCTTAGCATTTTCTTACGTTTGCATTTCCTCTGTTTAGTTCTATGAATTCAGACATTTGACAACACTGGGAAAATCCCTGAAAAAAATATCCTCTTGGGAGTATTTTCACGTTGGTAGAGCAATGGAGTACATTAGCTAACAGATCTTTTCCATCTCTGTTTTTCATGATTCACATACTTTTAAGGGTGCAGGAATCTCTTCAGTGGTTACAGAAATGAAATGTATAAGCTCTGTGAAATCAGAGCCCATATAAGAAACAGTGCTTCTTTTCTCTTAAATACTACAGCTTCTCTTCCATAAAATTCCCATGTAGAGGACTGCAAAGTTGCATTCAGAGCTTCTAATACTTCATTCCCTCCAAAGCAGGGAATAAAATTTTGCCCCAGTTTCTTGCTCACAATGCCAGTCTACAATCCCTTAAACTCTTGGACTTTGGAAAAACACTGGAATCTAGGTCTACATGCCTGGTAGCCCAATACTGCCAAGCTTCTTCCAGAGGCCCATACCTGTCTCTGGGACAGCACGTATTTGGCTGAATTGAATCGGGGACAGTGATCCGAATCAATGAATTGAATCACTGTCCCCAATTCAGGCTGAATCCAAATCCTAATGGAATAGGGCTCTTTTTGCACACCCCTACTGGGAACTGTCTCATTTCTGGGGCAGTTGCTGGTGAGCTCCTTGCTAGGTGGAGATTCCCCAGCTAAGTGGGGAGCAGGGAGCTGAACAGTGCTAGGACTGGGAACAGAGAACTCCCCTGTGGCCCCCTGCTGGTGTGACTGACTCGGAGCAAATTTGTTAATCTAATATCTGTATTTACAGGTACTAGCTAACTGCACAGTAGACTAATTTCCTGTTCAGTAAATGCCTCGAAGGTGTAGATGGTGAGGCTTTACTGAGCAGTAGACTAATCTACCGTGGAGTAAAGTGTCTTGTGTAGATGCACCCCCTGTGTTGTATCTTATGCTATAGAGTGTTACCTGACTAAGGGGAGTAAAATCTGGTCCTAGGTCATTATTGTCATTTGAGCTACAGAAATATAATGGAAACAAGCTCTTGAGGCAAACCCAAACCAGCTCCTTGTCCTTAGTTATTTATCTTGCAGTAGAATGTAGATTCCCCTGACAGGGATCAGGACCTGTTGCACCACACACATATCAACAAGAAAATTTCTAGCCCACAAAGACATTACATATTACATCAAGCCTGACTAGACCAGAACTGTCTCCACATACAATAGATGAAGATAGCTCCACACACAATAGCTGTTAGATACATTATTCCTTGGAGCCTTTTATTTTCCTTTTGAGAAGTATTATCCTTGCTGTTTGGGCTCAGTGCCTCTGTGAATTGTTTTTAGACAGTCAGTGGGTGATTTTCGATGTTCTTTCTGCTTTCAAAGGCAGATCATTGAAAACATTTTCCTTGGATGGCTTTCATCTGTGTGGGCTCATGAGTACCCTCTTGATCTAGCTTCCTGACAGTCTGAAAACTTTTGCCAAGGGAGCTCCCTTTTCTAGTAATAAAAGTGCTGCATGTAGAAGGGGTTTGTCTGCTTAGGAGCATTCTGCGCAGCACTTAGAAGTGGCAAGGAGGAAATACATTCTGGCTACTCTGAAAGCAAGTCATGGTTACTTGAAAAGGCAGCTTGAATACTAGATAGGTTTCAGGCCCTTCCTGTTGCCTACTCATGTACTTAAGTACTCATACAGGAAATTTTCCATCAAGTGAGAACTAAAGAATTTGTTCTTTTTTCATCAGGGGATGAAAAATCCTCCAGGGGCAGAAGACTGCAGGAGCTTATAAAATGCAGCCCTATTGACTCTCTCTTCTCCAGTAGCTACAAAGCTTAAAATTCCATATGTTGCTTTGGGCTTATGAGGGTCTCAATAACAGCATAAAAATACATCCATAATACAACCCATCCAGTAAAAGTCAAGCAAACTGGTATTATATGATTCACAGGTAGGGTTACCCCACATCCCATTTTGGCTTGGACAGTCCTGTTTTAAACCTCTGTCCCAGGTGTCCTATTGGCTTGTCCAAATTAATGCCCTCATCCTGTTTTCAGTGGGATGCCTGAGACAGGTGTTTAAAATGGGACTGTCCCAGTCAAGCAGATTCCCATCCCTGCCCCACCCCCACCCCGTCATTGCCACTGTTCAGCACTCTACTCCCCCGCACTCTCTTGCTTAGCTGAGCCTGGGGCCTGGAGACAGCTGAGCATGCCAGAGTGCTGGGAAATGTGTGTGTGGAAGGCTGTGGGGAGAAGGGAAGAAACAGTGTCATGTTCTGAGACCAGGGATATATGACCACCCTATTCACGGTGACCCACAAATTATAAACCCAACAGCATCAAATTTACAACTTTTACTAGAAACCCCTAGTTATATTTAGCTCAATCAGCATGATTTTATAAGGCAGCACTAACACCAGCTTAAAAAGTATTCAGCATAACAGTATAACACATGTAGTAGATTTGTGTAGTACATTCTGGAGAGGTGGTCAAATCCTGCTTGCTTTTTGTGAGTCCTCACAATTAAACCAATTGGCTTACTCATTTGTGTAATGAAAGTAGGATTTGAACCTTCAAGGAATAAAATGGATTTGCTAAGTAAAGGGGATACATTTTTACTGCATAATATCAAAAAATCCCATTTCTCCTTTCTTTCTGCTATTAGGTTATTGGGTGTAATAACTGGTAATACAACATTCAAACTTAACAAGACTATTCCATGCCTCATTCTCTCTAGCTTTAGCTTTGCTATATTTCCATAAGAGTGCTAGTGTTACTTGATTTGTTTACATATGCTGGACATGATTGTTTCTAGAAGAAAAAAACAGTTTCTTGCTTTCTTGTTTAGAGAAGATGCACAGTTTGGATCAGCGTGGAGTAAATTTTAGCAAGAGTTCAGGATGCAGGCTTCACAGGAGGTTCTGATTTGGCAGTGCTGAAGTCTTGGGATTTCATCTTAGATGTCTGCCCTGTGTGTCAATAATCTCCTGAGAATATCCATTATCACTCAGTTTGGGGTGCACTAGAACTAAAAGATAGATTGCCTGTGGTTAGGCAACCAAACATAAAAGGTTGCTCTGATCCACTTCTACAAAATTAGGAGGTGCTTGAATTCATGGTCCTTGGTTTGGGTAGTTTACCTCTAATATCCTGGTAAACACAAAAAGAACCCTTCTGACAAAACAGCCAGTGGGCTCCTTATCATTTTCTGTATTTCAAATAGATGAAATGAATGAGGAAGCAATGGTGACCTACACTGTGTGAGTCATAGTTGGGTAATTCCCAGATAACTTGAATTAACAAAGTTTTAGCCTAATTGACTTACATCCTGGGCACATCTACATGAGACACTGATTTTACAGTAGCTGAATAATACTGCACAGTAGCACGTCACAGAACCAGCAGTGCTAATATGCTACTGTGCAGTATTATTAGCATACTGTGCAGTAACATCATTTAAAAGGATTTGACAGCACTACTGTCCAGTAACTGCACATTTATTTAGTACTTGATTATACAACAACTAAATAAATACATAGTAACCACTGTGCAGTAGTGCCTTGTGTAGATGTGCTCCCTTTGTGCCTTCCTGAATGTTTGGACAATAGCTGAGGGGTCTTGAGCTCCTTATAAGGTTTTTTTTTCACATAAAACAAATGAAGGCACATTTACTGGTGATTTTTGCATTTATATCCCTTGTACTGGGTCAGTATTCTTCCCATCCAGTCCAGCATTTCTTGCCAGAGCTATGTACTACTTATTGAATACAGGACTCTTTGCTTCCCAGTGGGCATGTCTACATTTGCAAATCCATCTACATATGCGGGGATGCAGAAGCAGATTTGCTACTACTGGTAGCAGTCTGTTCCTGCCCCCTTGGACCCCACAGTGGCCCCCTGTAGTAGCTAGGGGAAACCCTAGGCTCCCTCTGGGTGCTAGCCAGAGGCTGGTAGGAGATAGCTGTCTCCGAGCAGGGACTGGGAGATTGGTTCCTGCCCCTGGGAGCTCCCTGATGCCAAGGAGGGCTCTGCCACAAGAGCCCTGTGCCATGGGAGCAGAGAGCTTCTGGCCCTGGTTCCTCAACTGGGGGCAGGGGGCTTGGAAAAAGCTGTAAGGGAGTGGCAGGTCCCAGCCCCCTGTCCTAATCTGCTGGTAAGGCAGCTAGCAGTGAGCCCCTGGCTGGGCAGGGATTCCCTTCTCAGCTGGGGGCTCACTGCTAGCTGCCTCATTGCAGGATTGGGGCAGAAGGCTGGGACCTGCCCGTGACTTGGGCAGTTCCCAGTCAGCTCTGAGCTGCGAGGGGAAGTCTGCATTTACACCCCAGAGCTGGCTGGGAACTGCCCAAAATGGGACAGTCCCTAACCACCTCCAGGCTGTACATGAAGACTTCCCTGCACAACCCAGGGTTGGCTGAGACTTGTCCTGGATAGGGGCAAGTCCCACCTAGCCCCAGGGTAGGCAAGAACCTGTCCGTGTGCAGGGAGCTCCCAACCCCCACTCTGTGATTGTGATCATGGGGCAGGGACTGGGGAGATTGTTCCTAGCCCCTGCTCCATGATTGCAACTGGGGAGTAGGGGCTGGGAGCTCCCTGCTGCCGGGGCACAGGGACATTGTCCCCACCTAGGCTCCAGTGGCAGAGCCTGCCCTAGCAGCAGGCAGTTCCCAGAGGCAGGAAACAATCTCCCTCCCCAAGCTGCCCAGCTGACTGGGAGCAAGTTTGCTCATGTTCAGTCATCTACATGTGCCATATAGCACAATAATTAATCATGAGTAAATTTGCTACTTGCATTTACAGGCAAATATACTTGCAATTAGAGCTAATTACTGTACAGTAAGCATCTGCATGTGTAGACGGTGATGTTTACTGTGCAATAATCTGGCTCTAATCTCAAGTAAAGCATCTCATATAGATGTGCCCAGTATGCAGCAGTATGCAGTCCAAGAAGCAAAGGGTAACTGACCTATTACATGTATTGGCACTGAGGACACACAGGAAAGTGTTAACTAAAATGAAGGAGAAATCCAAGACTTTTGCTCTTGATGGGTTGAATATTCTGTACTGTGCCACACACATCCCTAGAATTCAAGTTTGTGTTATGTACCGTTTGGGTTGCTATACTTCTGCATACAACTGTTGAGATAGCTGAAGGCTAGGGTCTCCAGTGCAAAAGAAGGTATGTTGCAAGACTATTTATGACCTCTGTCATGTTAATGGTTTCCCTTGAATTACTGCAAAAAACATCTGCCCTGGGATGCCAGTCCGGAGGCAGCAATTTATCACCTCATTGTGCATGGTGGTATGAATGGGCAGTGTTGCTTTTGTTGCAGAATTAAGCTCCTTTTGCAGCCTTCTGTTAATCTGTAAGCACATGACAGGGAAAAGATGTTCAGTAGGCAAGAATTTATACTTCCAAACTCCATTCAAGGTGTTAGCATGTCAGCCTAGGATTTCCCACAAGGAAAGCAAGGAGATGGTGGTATAGGTGGCTTGGTTCTGTACTTCAGACACAAGGAGAATCTGTACATTGAAGGATAGTACATGTTGGGTGAGCCAGGATAGAGATTTTGTTAAATACCAGGAAAACGTTGTTAGTGAAAGGTGCAGAACTTACAGACTACAGTGTTTCACTTCCCAATAGGAATAGTGTGCAAGGTACTGCCTCCTGACATTTCTGGTTTCAGACTCCTACACCTCAGAGTAATGGCTTCTATTTAGCATAGAGCTGTTCAGCGAATATCCCAAGTGTCTCCTCATCAGATATCAAGATTTCATCAGCTACAGTGCCTGGAGGTGCACAGCTATTGGGCACAGTACAGACAAAGCTACCTTCAAGAGAGGCTTCATCTACATTCAAAGTTAGTCACTGATGATATTACCTCAGGACTGCATTAAATGGTTTACTTTTCTTTAACTGTTTGCTTTTTCTTCTTTTCACAAAAAGACTGTGAGCCTTTGCTGCTCTGTGGTAGCACCAGCTACTGTGCATTTATGTAGTACCTTATATTAGAGGTACTAAACTTATTGCGCAGTAGCAAAGGGACATTAACGCACGTGTAGACGCACCCATTATTTTTAAAATTGATGCTTGTAAACTTTCACTTGCATAAGTTTCAGGCAGGGTGACATAGGGAAGTGACCATTATCTCAGCAAGAAAGATATTCACTGAAACACTGCTAGACTAATGGGGAAAAGTGTGAAAAGAGCAAGCTACTCTGTTGACTTGTTCTGCCACTCAGGTCTGAAAGGGATTTCTCAGTGCGATTGTAATATGACCTCCCTTCTCAGTGATGCAGGGTGGTGCTTCTGAGATGAATGTAGCCCTACGTGTTTTGAGAACCAGGTTCTTGTAAGTAGAGGCCCAGGTTCTTTATATGGAACTCTGAATATAGGGGAAGCTAAAAAAAAGTCAGAATATTTCTATTTATAAGTGGTCTCACTGAACAGAAAACAGTTGCTTTGTTTTTCCGCACTGCACTTCAGTGCTCATGAAAGGTGTCAGTGTGATAATACTGAAGATGGAGGTCCTTTGAAATCCGCTGAAAGGATGCAGGATGTTTATTGTTTCTATACATTTCTTAATACTCCAATAGTAGGACAGCATCTGGGAGGCTCAACTCGAAGGTGCCCTCTAGAGGTGATAGGGTAGCTTAGTTGCCATATTCACAAAGCCCTCACTCTTGGCTGAGATTGGCAGAAAAGATGCCAGGTGGAGAGAACTCTGGAAAATGTATTACCAGTTGGCAGCTGAAGAGCACTGCACTGGGAGAACATTAACCAGGAATAAGAAATGCTCTTAGAATTATAGCCTTGTAGAATTATCTCCTAGGACCCCACCATACAAATATTTACAGTATCAGATCGAATTCACTAATAACAAAATCCTATTAAAATTGTAGTTTCTCACCATAGAAATGCTAGTCATGAGATTGTTGGTAACAGTTGTTGCATTCTTCAGAGCAGATCTTATTTTGCATTCTTTGGGCCAGATCCTCAGTTGCCATGAATCAGAATAGCATTAAGCCACAGCTATGTTGTTTATAAGAGCTGAAGAGCTGGCCCCGGATACCTATTTAAAATCCTCTGGAATTTTCTCAACACAAAATACAAAGAAAAAACATTTCTGGGTGCAAAGGGTCAATAGAGTAATGTGATGTGGAACCACATAAGAATCTCTTTGTAAGTATGGCTGTGTTTTATCAATGAGTTTGTCCTCCTCCAAACAGAGGATAAGTGTTTTTCCTGAGTGCTTTGATTAAAATGCTTGTGCCCAGGAACCAAAAATAGAGCAATGGTAAACAATATTTTTCCATTAGGACAATTTAAATCTATAATTGTGATTTAAAACTAAACTCAAATGCATAGACATGTGCAATCCATCCTCTTTGTAGCACACGATTAAGTCATTCTTATTTTCATTCATATTTACCATAGTTTATAGGAACAAAATGTATAACAGAATATTTTTTAATTCATACATCAGTCTTTTTTTCTCACAAGCCAAATTGCTTAAATAACAGTTCTGCATAAAGAGGAAACATTTCTTATATTACTATCCCACTCCTGGACCAGGACAGACCAGGATACGCTCCTGGACCAGGATACGCGTATCCCCAGCTTACAACCTCTGGCTTACGGGGACTTCCCCGAGGGCTGGCAGGGTATGTCAGTCTCCATACTGTTCCAGTCCTTGGACTCTACTCTGCTGCTTACAAAGACACATGCCACAGTCAGTAGCAGTCTTATGCTGTGCAAACACATGTTCACGGGGAACAAGGCCATGGATTCCTGCTCACTAATCACCTGGCTATCAACTGTTTATTGTGTCTTCCTCTTTTCTGAAAATGTTTGTCAAACCACCTTCTTCCTTACATTCAATTCCCTCTCCAAAATTCACTTCTGCACTAAAGGGTGCAACTAGGCTGCTATTAACAGTGTGTGGTTCCATCAAGATGTGCAAGTGCCTTCTGGGTGAACAGTCACATACTGATATTATTACAAAATACATTTTTCATTACCTCCCTTCCCATTTGTTTTGTGAGCGGCCTCTTGACTATATAATTACATTTTAAGTCCTGATGTCATGCAATGAGTTTCATATGGGGGAGAATCCACACTAAGTCCATTGAAGTCATGTCTGAAAGTATTCATCCACCAGGCACAATTCATGGCATGATCAGCCTTTATTTGCACACTCTTTGGGACAGAAACTATGACTGTACTTGGCATGGTCCTGCTCTTCCAACCTGACACTGTGTAGTAGCTTACATGTATTTTGTAGTCATCATAGCTTATCATGTAGTACACATCTACTTACTGGGAGTCACAGAATCAAGTCCTTTGTAAGTTATTTCACATATTACTGAACAGTCAATGAGTAAGATCTAAAGCATTAGCAACTGTACAGATGTCTACTTGATATCATATAATGAAATTTATTCTGTAAAATAATTTTGAAGTTAAATTTTTAATTTTCAGCCATTTCAAGCTTCTTAATAAAGTTTTCCCAGTATCAGAGGTGAATGAATCTTTTCCATTGCCTTCTTGTTCCACACTTTAAAACTTATGCCCAAATAATTAATACATGAAGATGTACATATATTTTCTATATGATTCAGTGAACACAAATATTAACATCTCAGCAAAACAGTGGCTTTATTAGAAGTTTACATAGTTAAAAAGCTTTCTATTGCATCACAAATGGACAATGTCATAATTATTATGCCATAAACATTGATCTGCAGTTTATTTTTGTCTATCTGCTTGTAGCATGCACAGAAATCTTTATATGGAGCTTTTGGTTTGAATACAAATGCTTCAATAGTCAATTTTAAAAACAAAGTTCCAGATAAAAGTCAATGCCATCATTTCTGCAGTCATTGGCCTATCCATCAGTAACAAAGAAGGATGTTTGTGCAGCAATTGCAAACAAGTTTCAGTATAGAGACAAATTTCAGTTTCAAGCTGTCAAGAAATGTTTAAGAAGGGAGGGAGGAAAATGTTTGTAAAATGTTAACTACCTTGGCAGTTTCTTTATGAAACCAGGATGGTAACCTAAATTTGTTCGCACTGCAGATTTGAATTTACCTGTGTGTGTCAGTTAGGATGAAGGCATTTACTAATGATTTATTCCAAGCAAAGGTACAGACTGAGACTTCTTCCTCTCTAACGCTTGCTCATACTTTATAAGCCAGCATAGTTCACATCTGCTTATAGGTAGCATAACAGAAGACCATGTGATGCAGCTGTTGCTATGGTATCTGGTGTTTTTTTAACTGAAGAGCAGAAGCAGCAGCAGTATGAATGCTTTCAACTGACACCTTTTTAAATACTATTTCTAAATGTCTCATTAGTATAAAAGATCTTGAAATAACAGTTGCTGACATGTTAGAAACCAGCTCCTTACCTGAGTGAAAACCCAGGGAATTAACCACAGAAATTGAAGTGCATACATGGCACACTAACTGGCACACTACACTGACCCTTCCCTCTCTGTGTTTCACCCAAGTGAGCTGGCAGGAGACAGAAATGTACTAAAAAAACCATGCTCCCACAATGCTTCACAAGGTTGGATTCTGTTCATCACAATCACCAGCTGTGGGGATGCAAGTATGACTACAGACCATCAGGAGGGCAGTACATAGTGTGAGGTAGGTGTGTAAATCTACCTTGCCAGGAAAAGTTTTTTTCTTCAAATGGGAGTTTTAAAGAAACTGGGCATATCTACATGTTTATCAATGCGCTTTTGCTACTGTGCATTAAGTTTAGTGCCTCTAATACTAAAGCACCTTTAGGGTGCGTGTAGACAAAACAGGGGCTCTAAATTGAAATGGTAGGTTTTAAAAACCACCACTACAATTTAGGGCTGATACAACGCCTGTGTCATGCACACACGCTGCTGACTTACCCGCCTATCCGGTGGGGAGGGGAGGGCGAGATGCCAGCGGGTGAAATGGTCCTCGGGCTGTGGGGGGGAAGGGGCTGGTGCTACTCTCCACAGCAGCAGCAGCCCCCCGCCCCCCACAAGGGGGCACCTGCCTGCAGGCACCCAGCTCAGGCAGTCCTGGGGGGCTCTGCAGCCACGGAGGGAAGCACTGGGCCCCCAAGCAGCTCAGGAAGGCAGGCAGGCTCCGGGCGGAAAAAAAAAATCAGGCTCGCCGCTTTTCTTGGGGGGAGACTGCTTTCCTGGGCTGCCAGGCTGCCTGCAGGGCTTCCTGCAGAACCATGGAGCTGTACAGAGCTCGGTGCTTTGCTCCATGGCTGTAGGGGCAGCAAACTAAAGCTTGTCTTGGTCCCTGCTTCTCCCTCTCCACAATGCTGCGCTGTCTTGCCCTACCTTGCCCCTGCCAGGCTTCTTGGTGTTAGAAATGCACAGCCTGCATTTCTCTCTTGATAGGAAGAAATGCTACTCAAGGTTTCTTACCTCCCCCCAGCTTCTCCCTAGTCTTTCTCATGCTGATTACAGAAGCTGGAATTCAATTATCTGTGTCCTTGAAAGGGGGGGGGATTTGAACTCTTGGCGACCTGTTGTAGTTTCTGGGCATGCTTAATTAGCTGATGCATATTTACCTCTCTGCCCTGCATACTTAAGTAGCTAATTATACTATGCATGCGATGTATGTAGTGATGTAACTACATGTATGCTTGTATGAAACGGAAGTAGCTGTAAGAGTTCCGGTGTCTGCACACGTGCTCAGGAGAGAGAAGATAAATTCCACTTGCAAATACCAATGCGGGGTCAGAGTAATCTGAGTACCTGACTCTGCTCTGACCTTTGTTTGCAAACAAATACAACCTTTTATGCCGGCGGCTGAGTGTGTGTCTGTGATTTTTGTGGGCCTCCAAAGAAACGAACCGCTTTTGTGCAACAATCTGGTGAGCCAGTCGAGAGTTCTTTGGATCACCTCGAGACCCAGTGACAAGATCGTCCCTGCCGCCACAGGGAGTGCGCACCGAGCCGCCTTTTTGGGCTCGCCCAGGGGGCTTGAGACGTGAGTCAGGGTGCCCGGGAGATTAAAGGCTACCTGTGCAAAATTTTTGGTTTCTGAGGACGCCAGACACACATTCCAACATTCTGATCGAGATCTCTGGGATACCTGAGTGAGTATATGAATTCCCTTGCCCAATTTGGTTTCTGGATCCGGGGGCAAAGATTTGTTCGATTTGGTTTTGTACCGGGGGATTTTTGGCCCGGTATTTGGTGTGCGTAAGACGTACTTTTGCGAACGGTCTGTGACTAGGATCTTTTGGTATTTGGTGTGCGTTGGGTGCACTTGTGTGGGCATTAATATGGGTGCGGGTCGCTCCTGTGTAGAAAACTCAGGTACACCTTTAGGATGTATGTTACGGAACTTTAGTAAATTTGCAAAGCAGGCAGATTATGGGGTGAAGATGAGAAAGGGTGATTTAATGAAGTTTTGTCAACTCGAGTGGCCAACATTTGGGGTCCACTGGACCCTGAAAGGATCCTTTGTAGTAAAAGAAGTGATAGCTATCCATGAAATAGTTATGCAAGATGGGTATTGGGACCAATTTCCTTATATAGATTGTTGGTTAGGGGTGATTAAAAATCAGCCACCTTGGATTAAGAAATGCTTAGTAAAGTCTCATGTGATGGTTGTTAAAGGAAAGACTCGAGGAGGACCGCCTGTACGCCCTGAGTCTAATGAGGGGGGGGGATTCTGAATTAGCTGAGTATCGGACCTGCTCTCCAGTCACCCTGTCAGGTAACGAGGATGAATCAGACACCTCCTCAGGATCCAGTCCCTCTGCACCACCGCTCCCTCCCTCAGGGAAACCACCACCAGCGTATCAAAGCATACCTAATGATTCAGAGCGTGTGCTTCAGCCAAGTGCCCCATCTGAATCAGAGAATAAGGGCTATTATTTGTGCAAGACTGTAGAATCACGGCCGGTGCTGAATTGCCCGATGCGAGAGGTTATTGGAGAGGGGGGCAATGCAACTTTTGTCTACACCCCATTTAGTACTTCAGATTTATTTAACTGGAAGAATCAGAGCCCCTCTTTTCGTGAAGACCCTGAAAAGATGAGGGACTTATTTCGATCCATTGGGCAAACCCATCGACCCACTTGGGCTGATGTCCAGATGATGCTCCAAACCCTCCTGACCCCGGAGGAGAGGAGATTAGTGTTGGGGACAGCAGAGTGCATTGCAGCAGCCGGGGTAGAAGCGGAGGGAGCTGCTGATCGTACCTTGCGTGATACCTGCCCTGTTGAGGAACCGAGATGGGATAATCATACCGCAGAAGGAAGAGAGCTGAGTGCACGGTATCTGGGGATTATAGTGGAAGCAATGGGGAAGGCAGTGCCTCGGGTTACTAATCTGTCTAAATTGTATGAAGTGAGATAGGGAAAAGAAGAGGATCCCTCAGCTTTCCTCGGGAGGCTGTATGAGGCGTTCCGCAGGTTTTCGGACCTAGATCCAGAAGCCCCAGATAATCAATGCATGGTAAATCTTATGTTTATTGGTCAATCCGCTGCTGATATTCATAAGAAGCTACAGAAAACTGAAGGAGGTGCTGGGAAACCGATTTCAGAGCTGGTGGAAATTGCATATAAGGTATATGGGAATCGTGAGCAAGTGCAGGAGCGCAAGGAGGATAAAAAGGCTCAGCGACAGATGGCAGCGCTGGCAGCTGCTATAACTGGAGGTAACCCTGGAAAGGCTGGGATACAGAAAGGGAAAGGAGAAAGAGTGGGAGCAGACGTTTGTGCTTACTGCAGGGAGAAAGGACACTGGAAGAGGGAATGCCCAAAGTTAAAGGAGAAGAGAGAGGGTGAACCAAGAGGTCACCTCATGCGGGCAGAGGAAAAGGGTGAGGACACAGAATGAAGGGGACGGGGATCTAAGACCACTACCCTTCGGGTTGGAGCCCGAGAAGATCCCATGGTAACCATTAGGGTTGGTGGCAAAAACTTTGAAGCCTTGGTGGATACTGGGGCTACATTTTCAATGATTCCAGAAAAAGCCTCTGTGCAGGAGCTAGTGAGCAGCATGTTCTTGTGGAAGGGATTGAGGGAATGCAATCCCGACTCCCCGTTTGTAAGCCACTCCTCACCAAAGTGGGGGATCATTTGCTTGAGCACTCCTTTGTATATTCTCCAAGTTGCCCGGTTGCACTACTTGGGCGGGACCTACTCACAAAACTGCAAGCTGAGATATTTTTCAGAGACGACCAGATGGTGGTCCAGTTACCTGTCAAGCAGAGCTCGAACTAACAGATGGCTCTCCTGGAGGACCGATGCCATGTAGTAAGTTCTGAAGATCACATGACTGGAGTAGACCCTTCGGTATGGGCTGATGGAACCCCTGCACGAGCTAAGTCGGTCTCCCCGGTAAGGATCATACTCAAGGATGGGGAGGGGCCTGTTCGGGTAAAGCAGTATCCACTCAGCCGAGCGGCCAGAGTTGGATTCAAGCCATTAATAGAGAAATACAAGAAGTACTGATGGCTAGTGCAAGGGTCCTCACCATATAATACCCCCATTCTTGGAGTGCCGAAGGCAGATGGGGTGTCACACAGACTGGTCCAAGACCTGCGAGCAGTAAATAAGAAGGTCCTTTCAGACCACCCTGTAGTCCCGAACCCACACACGATTTTGACACAAGTACTGGGGGAAGTTGAAATATTTTCAGTGCTAGATTTGAAAGATGCTTTCTTCTCCATTCCCCTTCACCGAGAGAGTCAAAAATTGTTTGCTTTTGAATGGGAGGACCCAGATACTTTCCATAAAGCCCAGCTCATGCGGACAGTTCTCCCACAAGGATTCATAGCAGCCCCCCATATTTTCGGACTTGCCCTTCAGAAGGACTTGGAGGAGTGGAAGGGATCACACCCCGCAGTGACTCTCCTCCAGTATGTGGATGACCTGCTAGTTGCAAGCCCAAATTCGCAACTCTGCGAGGAAGCCACCAGATCACTGCTAAACACCCTAGGGGAAAAAGGATATAAGGTCTCTAGAGAGAAAGCCCAAATATGTCAGCCTCAAGTTACATTTTTGGGATATAAGCTCTCAAAAGGAGTCAGAGCCCTGAGTGCGGATCACATACAGGCAATCCAAGGTCTAACCTCACCTAAGTCACCCAAGGAGTTGCGGGCATTCCTAGGGCTAACTGGGTTCTGTTGACTATGGATACCAGATTATGGTGGAAAGGCTAGACCACTGTATGACTCCCTGACTAAGGAGAGTCTCACTGAATGGAAATGGACTAAAGAAATGCAGCATGCCTTTGATTTGCTTAAGGCAGCATTAACCCAGCCCCCTGCCCTGGCCATCCCAAATAATAAAAAGCCATATCGACTGTATGTTCATGAGAACCGAGGGGTCGCATCAGGGGTGCTGACGCAGCCATCAGGCCCAACTTGGAGACCCGTGGGATATTACTCAAAGGTTCTAGATCCGGTTGCGCTCGGGTGGCCAGCCTGTCTTTGGGCTGTGGCAGCCACAGCAGTGGTTGTCGAAGAAGCCCAGAAGATAGTCATGGGTGCGGACATGGAAGTACACGCCCCACATGGAGTTCCCCAGATTCTAGGGACTGAGGGAGGAAAGTTTCTCAACCCCTCCAGACAATCACGGTATGAAATATTTTTGCTCTCTAATCCAGGACTTACTTTCAAACATACTACAGCCTTGAACCCTGCAACCTTGCTGCCAGAACCAGGGAAACCAACGCATGACTGCCTTGAGGTCCTGAATCAAACCACACAGGTGCGACCTGATCTTGCTAAGGACCCAATTGAAAACCCAGATGCTGAATACTTCGTCGATGGCTCCAGCTCTGTCATCGATGGAAAAAGACAAACAGGATGTGCAGTGGTAACCTTGGATAAGGTAGTATGGAGGGAATCATTGCCGAGCTTATGGTCGGCACAGGCCGCGGAACTCACTGCGCTCACCCGAGCATTACAGTTGGGGACAGGCCGGCGGGTTACTGATTCTCGCTACGCTTTTTGTACGGTTCATGCGCACGTACTATTGTGGAAAGAAAGGGGTTTCATTACGGCTTCTGGGAATAAAATTGCTAATGGCCCTCAGATTATCAAGCTACTAGATGCACTCCACCAGCCTGAAGAGGTAGCAGTAATTCATGTGCGGGCCCATGGGAAGGCTGCTGAGGAAAAGCATAAGCTTGGAAACGCAAGGGCTGATGCGGCAGCAAAAGAAGCCGCATTTATTGGAGGAGAGGCGGAGGAAGTATCCAGGCAGGCCTTGTCCCATGCCGTATGGCCAAACGTCCGGGATTTAGTCCCGCAGTATTCCCCTGAAGAAGATAAATTTGCACAGAAGGCTTGTGCAGAAAAGAACTCCCAGGGGTGGTGGATAGTACCAGGAGGGAAAGTCATGATACCTAGGCCATTGCTTCGGGAGGTGCTGCATCAGCTCCATGCAAGTACCCACATGGGAGGCTTGGCTATGGGTGATCTAGTGATCCGCCAAGCAGTAGCCCCAGGGCTATATGTAGAAGCTCAGCGCATTGCTACCAGGTGCTTCACATGTCAGAAAGTAAACCCTCGAAGGAAACCCCCATGTGCCAATGGGAGGTAGACCCTGGGCAGCGTACCCTGGACAAGCATGGCAGATTGATTTTGCCGAGCTTCCACGGTGCGGACATCATAAGTTTTTACTTGTCATGGTAGACCAGCTTTCCGGTTGGGTGGAGGCATGGCCCACCAGGACTGCCACTGCGGCTGCAGTAGTGAAGTATCTGTTGCAGGAGATCATTCTCCAGTATTCTCTGCCCGAATCCATCGAGTCGGATCAAGGACAACACTTTGTGGGAAAAGTAGTTCAAGAGGTCACACAAGCCCTCAAGATCACTTGGAAACTACACACACCATGGAGACCACAGAGTTCAGGACAAGTGGAACGCATGAGTAGGACCTTAAAGACTCTACTCACCAAGATCTGTATTGAAGCACATCTTAAGTGGCCTCAAGCATTACTGTTAGCTCTTACTTGCATTCAAAACACTCCCCGACGGGGCATTAAATTAACCCCATATGAAATTATGTTTGGCAAGCCCCCTCGAGTCTTACCCCCGGGATGCGAGAAAATGTAACTTTTGAATTAGGTAATAGCAAGCTTCACATGTTCGTTATTGCTTTGCAGTCTGTCTTGTCTTCTCTTCACAGGTATGCAGCCTCCTTTCAGCGTCTGCCTTTAGACGTTCCGGTACATGACTTCTGCCTGGGAGACTGGGTCTTGGTGCAGCTGTGGGAAAAGGAACCTTTGACTGAGAGGTGGAGTAGCACCTTTCCAGGTACTTCTAACAACCCACACCGCTGTAAAGATTGCTGGCCATGACCGTTGGATACACCATACCCGTGTGAAATGACATCCACGAGCGTCAGAGGACACCAACTCCCAGGACGAACTCACTCCGGAAGCTGAGTTGTCCTCGGAACAAGAAGCCAGCAAGTGGAGCTGTGAACTTACTGGTGATCTCCAAGTGCGCCTGAGACGGCTTAATCAAAGTTCAGAAAATTAGATGAGGAAGTAACAAAGAAAAAGTTTAGGCTATATTTGATCTCAAGAGAGGGAGAATATGGTAGGAATCTTAATATGCCTTGTTGTTATCTATGTGGTAAAAGAAGCAGGATTGAATCGCCCTAGCCGCCACCCTATATCCCCGTTCCCCCTATTGCTCCCCCAGAAGCAAATTTGTATGTTGACATGATGGAAAGAATTGCAGGTACCTTCAATCTCACCAACTGCTGGGCCTGTGGGGGACTCCAAGAGGCCGGAGGCCGGTGGCCTTGGAGGGCTTTTCCTTTGGCCCCAAAGTGGCTAGTGAGTAGTAAGGCAGATGTTAAGAGTACTAGTTAAGAATGGGGAGCAGAAAGCATCTTGAGGGGGGAATATTGTTAGAAATGCACAGCCTGCATTTCTCTCTTGATAGGAAGAAATGCTACTCAAGGTTTCTTACCTCCCCCCAGCTTCTCCCTAGTCTTTCTCATGCTGATTGCAGAAGCTGGAATTCAATTATCTGTGTCCTTGAAAGGGGGGGGATTTGAACTCTTGGCGACCTGTTGTAGTTTCTGGGCATGCTTAATTAGCTGATGCATATTTACCTCTCCGCCCTGCATACTTAAGTAGCTAATTATACTATACATGCGATGTATGTAGTGATGTAACTACATGTATGCTTGTATGAAACGGAAGTAGCTGTAAGAGTTCCGATGCCTGCACACGTGCTCAGGAGAGAGAAGATAAATTCCACTTGCAAATACCAATGCGGGGTCAGAGTAATCTGAGTACCTGACTCTGCTCTGACCTTTGTTTGCAAACAAATACAACCTTTTATGCTGGCGGCTGAGTGTGTGTCTGTGATTTTTGCGGGCCTCCAAAGAAACGAACCGCTTTTGTGCAACATTGGGATGGGAGTAGAGGAGGGAGGTGGAGACTGGAGACCCAAAGTGCAGCAAAACCTGGAACAATGACAGTAGCAGCAGCCAGGGGGAGCCTGGGGACCATAAATTAACCATCTGCAGGCTGCATGAAGCCTGCAGACCGCCAGTTACACCACTCTGCCTTAGAACAGTTTTTTTTCCCTCCTCAGTGCTGGTGTTTCCCTGACTTGGCTCAGGCATAAAAACACCGATTATCAGTCTTTCTGTATATTACTGCTACTTCTGACATGGCTGAGATTCATGAAAGTGAAATCTAGGGGCGGGACAGAAGCCTGTCCTGGCTCCTCAGCCCCATAGTGGCAACTCACAGCTAGACCTCCTAGTTAGGCCCCTGCTCACCAGCCCTCTAGTGGCAAATCACAGCTATGCAGGTGGGGACAGTCAGGGAAGGTTTTTGACTTCAGGTGCGACTGCCCCAAACTTAAGCTAGTAATACCATCAGTCAACATTTGAGCAGCTCAAAGTGCAACATGTAACAAGGCCTTAATATAATGGTGGAGACTGGGCTACTATGGCAAACCAGGACCTTATGAGGGGCTGAATCAAACCCCAGTAGAGTTTGACTCAAGCATGGGTGAAAACTTATGGTGGATCTTTTTTATTTTGACCGTTCCCCTTATTCCTACTGCCCAGCCTGAGAAGATCCTCTGAACTCTACTATCCGACCATAAAATGTGCCAGTAGAATGGAAACAGGACTAGATTTGAAGGTGTTGATGAAAGAATGTGATTTGTGCTGAGGAAGAACATAAATGAATCTGTTTTCTCACATCTTTGACATGAAGGCAGCCCTCTCTGCTAAAACTGTAAGAACAATTTTTAAAATGCATTTCCTTTCCTGCTGGCTCCATTTTGAATATTAGAGTTCTCATGAATTAACTGGTGAAATACTTGTTACAGGAAGACTCAGAAGAGGCTATTTATGTTGAATAGGAATTCAAAGTGGTTTGTAAAACTAATCTATAAAAAAAGTATTTCAAGAGTCGTGTGCAGTTTAATAGTTTGCTTACGTGACCTGATGATAAAATATGCATTAGATTAATGTATAATCCAATATTATCAGATTTATTTTTTCCTGACAGAGTATTAATAATTTAAAAACACTTTTATGTACCAGAAACCTCTTCCCACGATTCTATCAATCTTATAATATAAGCACCAGGGCCTGATCCTGCAGTCCATAAAGAAGAAACGTCATCATTTACATGAAAATCCTATTAGACTTGTGATACAGAATTGCACGGTAGGGTTAATACCATGCATAAGATGAAGTTGATTTAATATGTACTTTAAAGAAACCTTACTGAAGGAGTAGGAACAAACTAACCCAATGCTCAGGAAGACTAGCAAGTATGGCACAAGACTGGCATGGCTTAGCAGGAAACTCTTCAATGAGCTAAAACACAAAAAGGAAGCTTACAAGAAGTGGAAACTTGGACAAATTACTAGGGAGGAATATAAGAGTATTGCTCCAGCACACAGGGATGAAATCAGGAAGGCCAAAGTGGAACTGGAGTTCCAGCTAGCAAGGGATGTGAAGGATAACAAGAAGGGTTATTACAAATATATTAGCAACAAGAGGAAGAGCAGGGAAAATATGGGCCCCTTACTAAATGGGGAAGGCAACCTAGTAACAGATGACGTGGAAAAGACTGAAGTACTCAATGCCTTTTTTACTTCAGTCTTCACAGGTAAAGTCAGCTACTAGACTTGGTAGCACAGTTTGGAGAGGAGGTGAGCATCTGGCAGTGGCAAAAGAACAGGTTAGGGACTATATAGAAAAGCTGGATGTGTACAAGTCCATAGGACTAGATGTGATGCACCTAAGGGTGCTGAGGAAATTGGATGATGTGATTGCAGAGCTGCTGGCTATTATCTTGGAAAACTCATGACAATTGGGAGTGGTCCTGGACAATTGGAAAAAGGCAAATATAGTGCCCATCTTTAAGATAGGGAAGGAGGAGTATCTGAGGAACTACAGACTGGTCGGCCTCATCTCAGTCCCTGGAAAAATCATAGAGCAGGTCCTTAAAGAATCCATTTCTAAGCACATGGAGGAAAAGAAGGTGTTTAGGAAGATTCAGCATGGATTCACGAAGGGCAAGTCATGCCTGACCAACCTGATTGCCTTCTATGATGAGATGACTGGCTCTGTGGATATAGGAAGAGCAGTGGATGTGATACACCTTGACTTTAACAAGGCTTTTGATACATTCTCCCGTGACATTCTCATAAGCAAGCTAAGGAAGTATGGGTTAGATGAATGAACTGTAAGGTGGACAGAAAACTGGCTGGGTTGTCAGGCTCAGAGGGTAGTAATCAATGACTTGATATCTAGTTGGCAGCCAGTATCAAGTAGAGTGCCCCAGGGGTTGGTTCTGTGGCTCACTTTGTTCAATATCTTCATCAATGACCTGGAAGATGGTATGGAAGACACCTTCAGCAAGCTTGCAGATGACACCAAGCTGGGTAGGGAAGTAGGTAAGCTGAAGGTTAGGGCTAGGATTCAGAGAACTAGACAAATTGGAGGACTGGACCGTGAGGTTCAATATGGACAAGTGCAAAGTACTGCACTTAGGACAGCAGAGCCCTATTCACTGACAGACTGGGGACTGACTAGCTAAGCAGCAGCTCTGCTGAAAACTGGTGGTAACAGTGGACAATAAGCTGAATAGGAGCCAACAGTGTACTCTTGTAGTGAAAAAAAGAGTATACTGGGCTGGATAGCAGGAGTGTTGCCAGCAGATCAAGGGGAATGACTTCTCTTCTGTTTGGCACTGGTGAGGCCACATCTGGAGTACTGCTTCCACTTTTGACCCTCCGCTACAGAAAGGATGTGGACAAATTGGAGAGAATCCAGTACCAGGCAGTGAAAATCATTAGAAGGCTGGGGCACATGACTTCTGAGGAGAGGCAAAGGGAACTGGTCTTATTTCATCTGGACAAAAGGAGACTGAGGTGGGATTAAATAGTAGTCTGAAGGGTGGTTATGAAGAGGATGGAGCTAGATTGTTCTCAATAGTGGCAGATAATAGAACAAGAAGCAGTGGTCTCAAGTTGCAGCAGGGGAATTTTAGGTTACATACTGGGAAAAACTCTCTCATGAGGAAGGTAGTAAAGCACTGGAACAAGCTACCCAGACAGTCCAAATGCACTCGTGTTTTTCTTGGGTAAAAATATCCTTAAGAAACAGCATTTCCTCTACCCCTCTTTTTGAGATATTGAGCAGATATCTCATCAGCCTCCCCTTCTCCTCCCACATCCTCTGTGTTTGCATATTTTGCTACCTCTATTTCTCTTCCTGTGTCTGTCACTACTTCAGTGCTACCTCTCCTGAAAGTCTCATTAATTTTTTCTTGCTTTCATTTATTGTTGCAACTTTTCCTTCGACTGTCTACCTGATTGATGTCTCTCTTTATTCCTGTATATGCAAAAGGCATTTTTGGTCATCTCACATATAGCGAGAGAGGGGAAAAAAAGTCGTCTTTATCTACAGAGATCTGAATTTCTGGTTATTCCAGAAGGGTGCAGAATAAAATTTATTCAGTACCTTAACTCCAACAACTTCTGTTTGCTTTTCTAGACTATTAGGATGTATGTGAAATTTGCATGGACAAGTTAGAGAAATGCTGCCATTCTGCCTGTTCTATGGCCTTTGATTATGTTATGATTACCTGTTTATTCTAAATTCTCATTCACTGGAGCCACAGAAGTTTACCCTCAATACTAAAGATAATCTGCTTCTCATGAAGGACTCCTTAGACAACTCAACAGGCTAATGTATATTACTCAGATGAAATGAATGCTTTTGTTAAACTTTGTTAAGATGGCCAGAGACCCTTGGGCATGACACAGATGCCTAGGAATTAAAGTTTAACAACATTAGAGTTGCTAAGAATGCAAAAGCCTTTCCCTGGGGACTTCAGAATGCGGAAGGGAAAAATAGTTGTTGCTTGTTCTTAGTATGACAACATACAGCTGTCATGAAAGGACGCAAAGCCTTGCAAAGGGAAGTCAAATTGGACAATAAATCTAGTTTATGAGAATTGTGAGAGGTAGGAGTACATTAAAATGTTATCTGGGAAATGTACAGCAGCCAGAGATTAAATAACCTTTGGTCTAGGAAGACGGGTGGAAAAAGATTGTTTCTATCTATTGCAAAAGAGGAGAGAAACACTGTTGAACTGATACTTTGAGAACTGTTTGTGGTATGAACCAAACTGGAAGCTGGAGTCCAAAACACATAAAAATACACAACCAAATGTGAAGTAGAGTACACCTAAGATATTCATAACATCTTAGGAAAAAAAAAAAGACAATGATTTGTAAAAAGCAGAAACAGCAGACATCTTAGAGAATCAGTTTCTCTCCTTCACTGTCATCTACATAGTCCACAGTATGTTTTGATGGTGAGATACATATTTTCCTTACCCAGTCTGCACCACAGAGAGCGTGTGACATTCATAAATGGGCTCTGAGAATGGTGGCTGGAAGATAAGACTCATGAATCCTTACACTGCCTGTCGCATGCAGATTTTAGAATTGGTTCCTGTGAACAGTTGCTATTCAAGTGGTTACACATTGATTCCAGTTGTCTTTTTCGTTTACAATAGTTAACTGGTAGAAATAGTAATTACAAAGTGTGTTGCTCCAGTTCTGTTTATAAATATCCTACGTGTGCTTAACATCTGGTAACTGAAGGTGGTGATTTTCTTGAAAAGTAAATGGGCAGCTGGTTAATTATATTAGGAACAAATTATTCTTCCACTGCAATGCACTGATTGTCTCTTAAGTTTATAACTGTAGTTGGTTTTCAGCAAGATATTTTCCATAGAAAAATACAAGCGGCAGACATATGACATATTTACACCAATGTAATTTGCCTTTGTGCACATTTAAATATGGAGTTGAGATGTAATATACAATCTGACACTGTTAAATTATTTTACTCTGTGCTATTTAATTCTTCCAATTAGGGCGCCTCTATACGTGACGCCATTACCATGTACTCATGATGAAAGTGTCATTTTGTGTGGCTTAATGACATCACACTGTACATGAGCAAGAGTTTTGTGGTAGTTTTAAATGAGTTTGCATCATTGCAAACTAAATGACATCCCAATGCAATGATGTGTTGCAGCTACTAGTCAGCTCGCCCCCCAGCCATAGGAGAGGATCAGGCTCCTCTCCACCTCTGCTTTCAGCAGGTACCTAACAAAGGCAGAAGCAGCAAGGGGCCGAATCGTTTTTTTTCTTGGCAGAACCTGCTTGCCTTTCCCATGGCTGGGGGGTGAGCTGGCAGTAGGCCAAGCAGCCCCTGAGCTGTGGGAGGGCCCAGTCCTTCCCTCTGCAGCAGTGGTGCCCCCCAGGGCTGCCCAGGTGGGCTGCTAGTGGGCCAGGTGCTGCCCCAGCTTGGAGTTGGGGAAGGGTTTGATTGGGTTGGTTGTTGCCTCTGAGCTGGGGCAGCACCTGGCCCACCAGTAGCCCATCCAAGCAGCCCAAGGGGATGCTGCCTTTGTGGAGGGAAGGACTGGAGCACCCTGCAGCTCAAGGGCCCTTGGCTGTGGGAGAGACAGGCAGGCTATGCCAAAAAAAAAAAAAAAGGATCGGGCCCATTGCCATAAAAGTAACAGAAAATAAAACCTCTAAATTGAAATGGTGGGTTTCAATTAAAAAACCACCATTTCAATTTAGGGGGCACAGACTGCAACCCTAAGGATTAAACCTCCATCATGTGTGCAAGTGCCCTTAAATAGCAACTATCCCACAGGCATTAGAAAAAGTGTTACTACTTGCTCTTTAGAGTAGAACAGAATCTCAGAACTAGTGCTGTTTTTAGCTCATTTCTTCCTTCCTTCATTCCAGAATTACACATACAGACCGGATGCAGACATGCAGGCACATGTAGCTTGTGGTGCTGCAAACTTCCGTGTTGTGCCACAAACTGCATATTTGGCACATTAACATCTGCCTTGTGCTGCAAATTTGCAGTGTAGGGGCAACATTTGCTACTGAGAAATCCCAGTAGTAAAAACAAAATGCAGCAAAAAGAAAAAAAAGTGGCCCAGTGCATGCCATGCGACATGGAGGCTGGGTCCTCCAGGGAGACACTCTGGCTGCCAGCCAGAACATCTTCTCTCCTTTAATTTCGCCCTGGCTTCTCCAGCACTCTGGGAGTCAGGAGCAGCCAAGAAACAGCTGTTTCTCCAAAGTGAGTCATTTTGCCCTGCACCAAACCCCACATGCAGGGCATGCACAAAAACAAAAAGCTGTGGCACAAATTTATACCACTGCTTTTTGCTACAGCAAACACATGCCCCTGCATGTGGGGACATGCCATGTTGTGTTCAAGGCAGAAACAAGTGCTTGGTGAGAAACAGATGATTTGTGGGTTCAAGGAAAAAAATAGATGAAATAAAAGAGACATAAAATAAATCTGTGGAAACAAAAGCATGATGGTAAATGTGGAAAGGAATAGAGGCCTAAATGCAATTTTTGGTAGCCTAGAATTTTTGTATGTTACTAAACCAGGCTGGTAATGTTCAAACATAGACCTACCAATTTAAAGTGCAGGTTGTAGGACTGATTTTAGTGAACAGATGTTTCTGAATGTAAAGTGATACTACTGTCTGGAAGGCTCACGCACTCCCATGGTATCCAGTCAAATTACAGACTCAGGAAGATCCAGATTCCATGTAGTAGAATGAAACCAATGTCTGTAGGGTTCTGCACAGCAGGCGGCATCATTTTACTCTGAAGTTTTTTGTAGAAGATCCGAACACAACATAGAACAAGCAAAAACAACCCCCCCCCAAGACAGTAGGCTTTTAAAATAAATGCACCTGATAACTGCTGTTCTTCTGACTGCCATTGCTATACATATACTCCACCTACCAAACCCAAGCCAAAACCTAATTCAGAAGCAACCAGAAGGTGGCCTAATTAGATCAGTTTTAAACCAAGATAAGGCCACCTGGAGTCATTAGCAGACTACCAATCACACAATTCTCTCATGAACTGTCATTATGGTTGCTGAACAGGAGGAGGTGAAGGGGAGTAGATTTGGAGCCCGAGGTAGAAGGAACTGAAACAGAACAAAACATAATTCTATAATGCATCTCAAAGTGCTTTACAAAGCAGCAAGTTAGAAATCAATACAGAAGTGGTTACTTAGCCAAATGAACCAGTCAGTATGAACTCAGCACTACAAAGTTTTAGACTGCAAGAGCCATTTCATTTTATAAAAGAATAGCTAGCTGTGCTAGCTGGCTTCTTGTGATACTAAACTCCAGTACTGCATGGGATTTAGTTGCAGTGTGGATTTATTGCAGAGGAGCTGTAAGGAAGCTTTTTACACAGTTACTACCTGAAGAGAAACCACTATATAGGAAGGAATACAAGAACGATTCTGTTACTGGTTACACAGCAGCCGGTGTTTTTCCAAAAGCAGCTGATGACTTTCAATGTCCAAACTGAGAAACCTTTCGGAGTTTGATTAGAAGGAATCAAGGTCCTGTTCAAGCACTAGTTCAGCATTTTTTGAAAATAAGGTCCTGTTAACATGTGTCTAAGTTGGGACTGTAAAAGGAAGTCACTTGAAAAATCTTGGCCAGGGGTTTTATTCAGAATGAATTGATACAGAATGTGCTATCAGAGATCTCATCTCTGGAAGGGCATCATTTTAATATCTAAGTTACCCATTTTATCTGTTCACAAGGTTAAACTCAGAACCCCCTCGCAATGAAAATGGAAGGCAGTATCTGGGAAGACGAAAGAGGCATAGCTAGGGTGACCAGATGGGGACAATGTCAAATCCAGGACACTGCTTCCCCTCTCCCCCCACCTCTCATGTCAGGCCCACTGCTGCAGGCAGAGGCAGGGGAGGGGCAGCATGATGCAGGGATAGTATTACTATTCTGGTAGCTAAGGGAGTCAATGGCCTATTAATGACCCATTGCTCTTTACTTCACAGGTGTTAACAATCATCTCTCCTTTTTTAACGGTCATTTCACTAATCAAGCTAACCTATTTTAGGGCAATTTTGCTGTCTGCTAGGGCTTCCTATTTCATGGCTTGTGCCATTCCACTTACCTGCCTGTACCCTGAGCTGGGGTCACTCGTTTTAATTTTTACTGGCCAGCTGGGACTGGTTCCAAAATCTAGGACTGTCCTGCCCAAACCAGGATGTACGGTCACCCTAGCCATAGCTTTGGCAGTGTCAGTGGGGGATGCAGAAGAAGATACGTTTAGGTTCCTCAATTAAGTACTTTCTGATAAAGCCATATCTCTATAGATAGATTATACAATGAGATAAGGTTCCACATAGCATATATTTGGTTTAACCTATTAATTCCTCGTAGGGTTGCAGAAATACTTGGAAGTTGAACAGAGCAGTGTGATCCTGAGATGCCTGCAGCAAGATTCCAGTACATTTGGGAAAATAATTTAATTCCATTTGTTTGCAATCTGGGAACAGCTATTTTTAATGCCACGAATTTATGTGATGCTTGGGAAAGGGTTTAATGAAAAGATTACTTCTCTTCCATGGAATATTATTTGTCATAGATTGAATAATGGCCAAATCTGGTCATCTGACTTCAGTGGACCACTTTGGTGAAGCAGTGTGTAAGGTAAGTAGACTTTAGTTTTGAGTAACACTAAGCATTTTTGTTTTGATCAGGTCATCATCACACAATAAAATATAAAGTGTGTGCGCGTGCATGTGTACATGTGTGCGTTTTCAGAAAACATTCCAATGAATTCTTTCTATTGCATTTTATTTTAATCCTCTATTTCTTTTAGGATTTCCACTGTATAACAATATGTGGCTCTTGAAACAAACAAGAGACAGTTGCCTGAAAGCCAGAGTATTAATTTAAGACATTACAAAGCACAAAAGGGTTGCCATGACAACAGAAATTCTGAACTGAAGCAATCCGCTCCCTAAAATATTTAATCAACACTTACACTACAGGACAAACATTGAATAGAATATTTACCATGATGTTTCTTGCTAGAATTTATCATGTCAAAATTGAAAAACCATCTCAGAAAACAAAAACAAGCAAACGCTGGATAGAAATGAGAAATGGATGGCATGACCACATTTGTTTCTGCAGCAAGGAGTCATAAACCAGTCTCATAAGGAGGAACAAATAAGTACATCTATGACTTTCAGACTGAAATGGTACCATTCATCTCTTAGAATAAAGAGGACAGGTTCCAGTGGGATCCAACCAGCTATCAAAATTAAACTGCTTTTTCACTCTCTTCTCAAGTTCCTTTGGGGCTCCAGATGAATGTTGCTGAATCTATGCAGTATGTCAGTCACATGCACTAACATGTGCCTTCTGAGATCACACTAAGTTGGAATTTCAAATAGGCAGAAACTGAATTTCCATCTGACTTTGTGACATTATTATTACAACTTGGATCTAGAGCAATGTAGCAGAAAGCAGGAAAAATCATTCATATGCTTCCATTTTAGTTAAATTGTTTTGACTGGGAATTTATACCCAGTAATAAAAGGTACCTGTTCTATGGATGAAAAGAATAGTTTTCACACAGCACCTAGGCAGAAATGGTTCCAGATACAGAATTTCCATGAAGTAACACAAATTGTTTCAGAAGGTTTGTGCCAGTATGGGTTGTTTCAGGCTGGGCCCAGCACCTGAGGATCAGAAGCAGGATGAGAACTTTAATCCAGGCGCTAGTGCTCCATTCCTTATTTCTCTAGATCTTCTTCCCATTCACTCCTGTGCCTTTGTGCTCCATCTGTCTGCCTCTTTGCTTTTTGCCCTCTCTCTTTCATATCCCTTTGCCTCTTTTCATTTTGTATTCAGAAGAGGACGGCATACTAAGAGGGCAGAGGAGAGGGAACAAAGGGCAGATCTGAAGGAGAAATACAACATGGAAAAAAATAGCGTAGATTTCTTCAGCAGAACTCCCTCTGACTTTCAGTAGGATTTTTGCTTAAGTAAGGAAGCATGGAGGAGGGCAGGAAATGGCTCATGCAGATTGGTCAAAGTTTTTTTACTTTAACTCAAATCTAGTTGTTATGTATATCTTGGGACTGCTCATGGTAATGACAAAAATGAACTAGGTGTAGGAAGGACACACTCTTTTCACAACATCAGTGCTTTCTCATACCTCCTCTGAGTATTACTCACCTGCTATCAGTTAAATGCCACATGTTTTACCCTTAAGAGAGTACCAATTTAGACTGAAAAGGTTATATGTATAATTATTTATGATAGGCCATGTACTACAGATTTATCCATTTGATCTTGTAGTAAACCCCTAAGTTATTAATGCAGCTTCCTAAGATTACTGATAAAGGAATTGGGTGATCTCTGCAACCACTGAATGAGCAGAGTCCTGCAGTTCTGTATACAGCATATACACTCCAAATGCCTTGAAATCTCATTGGAAATCTAAGCTAACTGCAAATTAAGAAAGAAAAAGAAGAGATATACCATAAATAAAGGCTTCCTTGTCCAACTTCTGGCCTGTACCTCATTGAAACAAGTAACAGTTGACACTACTCACTCAGAGTGGGAATGATGGGCTTTTCACTTCTTTCCCTTTAATGCACCTAACCCCCTGCCCTGCAGTTCTACAATGAGTCTGCTTGGGCTATACTGTGTCTTGGCTGAAGAGAACACTTACTCCTCCAGGTTGTTGTGACCCATTATTTTCCTCTCCTGCTGCTCTGATAATGTTGCTCCTCTTTTTGAGCCCCTTCTCTGGCTTCCTCTCACCATCACATCCAGCTTCTTGTCCTCACGCTCAGAGCTCTGCTTATTTCCAATTCTGCCCACTCACCTTCCTTTCTCTTGCACTGCTGAGGCTCCTTGAGGTCTCCCCTCCCACTCTTTCATTTCTTTTAAAACTCACCTCTGCACTTTTTCAAAAGTCGTCCCCTGCACTAGGAGCTCTCTCCCCTGTCTTCACAGACCAATTTTCTTCCTTGTTTTCAAACATATTCCTTCTGCAAACAACTCTTTCACAAAGCCTTACAGCACTGCTCTTCCCAAGGTTACCATTGACATTAAACAGCCCAATACTGATTCAGTTTTCTCATGGGGGGCTATTTAGATTGGAAAAAATAGTGGCACCTCAGACAGCGCAGGTACCTTTGGTAAACTGGTGACAATTGTATATACACAGATTATAGATTAGGGCCCACGTTCTGGTGGAGCTCACTGAAATTTGTGGGGGTGGGGAAAGGAGAGGGAGGCAAAAGGACATTACATATGATCTACATATCACCCCCCATGTCTGATTCTGAGGGTGACCAGAAACTGTCCCAGCTATATGTTGAAGCAGCTTAGCATTCAGTAGATATTGCTGCCTGCCAGGAACCAAGGGCCACTGCAGCATCCCACAGTTTCTTGTAAGAGTTTAGTTTATTCAGAGAGCCTTCATAACAACATCTGCCTCTTCTTACTGAACCAAATACCAGAATTAAAGTGGCTCACTGATTTAGAATTAATGAATAGTTAAGAAACTCATGCCTAGGTAAGTCAAGGAAGATCTGTTCCTTATTTTCATGAACCCTAAAGAAATGATTAAGAAAAACTTAGACAAACTCTGAATATTTGTTTGTTTTGAATTAAGCCAAGGACTGATTCTTTCCCTGAAATGCTGACATTTTCCCAAATGCTTGTTTAAATCAAATGCAGATATACTCAATCCATTTTCTAGAACTGACTACACAGAGGCAAAGGCATGAACGCTGCAGTGAATTACATACCCTTGTCTAAACAGGTGCCACGTTCTGGTTTACTAGTTGGGAGTATCTCCCAGTAGACTAGATGATATTTTAACTCCACTTCATTAAGTGAGGAGCCAAATAGATTTTTCATTATTAGGATGACATTTACAAGTCTTGCTCCTGCTAGGTTACATCTGTGCCATTCCACCCAGCCAATATTAAAAATGAGATGACACTATTTCTGTAGTCCAAAAACAAATACTCATGAAGTAAGCTTCAGAACACCAGTAACAAGGTAACTAATATCCCCATTTAATAGATGGAGCACTGAAACATAAAGAGGTCATATGATTAGTTCAAGGGATACAGGAAGTCTGTGGCAGAGCTGGAAATAGAATACAGACCTCTTGACTCCTTGTCTTATGCTTTTAAGAAGATGAAAGCCTCAGAACTGTGCGTAGTTAAAGATCTAAGCAGCAACTGAGCTGGTTATAAGCATGAAGCTAAAATAGCATAGTCCTTTATATGACAAGTGGCATTGTATGTTAAGTGTAACATGCTTCTTAGCAACTTAATTGTTCTTCTTGGAATGCTGGTGTGGGACTCCCTGAATGTATTTTATTTTAGGCTTGATAGTGTGAATCTATCTGAAGAAACAAAGTTAGTGGAGGATGCCATTCATGCATGTTTGTTGACCTGTACTCTCCTTACTTCAATCAATTAGAAGTTTGGAAGAGAAACAATAAATATGTATGAGGGTTTCACTGGATGATAAACAAGAGGTTCCAAGAAGAAAGCCTAAATGGAGCATGACCATATTTATTTACATCAAAACTTTTGCAGGGCTTAATAAAAATGTGTCAAATTATTTCAGAGAGAAATATCAGAGCTGTTTTATTTTTGTGGTTGAAGATATCTATGATAACAAAGACTACCTTTTCTAGGAGATAATTATTTAATACTATGTGGCAACAGTCATTCTTAAGGTGTGTGTTCCTAAGCTGAAAAGAAAAAATATATATATACTGTTTTCAATGGTAAATTCTTTAAAAAGTAAAACTTGACTTCTAGGTTTGAGTCTCATCTCCTTTCCTAGCAAAGGAACAAAAAAGATTCTCTTCATATTTTTCGTATTAAATTTACTGGATTGTGTGACTCTGGGTATTTACTAATGCCATAAAGTAAGATACTTTATAGAGGCTGTTTTGTATTCTAAAAGGCAGCAGTGAGCTGCCCATGAATTCCTGTATGCAGATGACTCTCTGGTATTTTAAGTCTGGTCCAATAGCACTACTGTCTTAGGATCAAGGATGGACAGAAAACATATACCTCTAGTTAGCTGTCAATTTAGGGATCCCTGAAAAGGTATAAACTATGCATCTTTTTGCTTTTCTTACTCTGGTTACATTCTACTGTTGGTGTTCATAATCTGTGGGCATACCTACATGAGATGAATTGTTATGCATTAGTGTAGTTTACTGCACAGTAAGTGTACACATTTATACATGCATGTGCTTACTGTGCAGTAAAAACCCTTAATTCCAATTAAGTTTGCTACCTGCAAATTTCCTGCCTGCTTTGTCCAGGGCTGCAGGGAGCTGCAGGGTGGTGCAGGCTGCTCCAGCCTTGGGTCAGCTGTCATCTCCCAGGGCTATCTACAAGACCACTCCTTCTCTGGGGCTTCCTTGCCACCCCCTCTCTGGGTCACCCTCTATTGGGGTCTCACAGCCCCTGGGCTCAGGTGCCTCTCTCCAGTTGTGGCTGGCTTACTTCCTGTCCATATTGCTGGTTACCTATCCAGTTATGGGGGCTGGGGTTATAAGGTACCCCATACTTGCCCTTCACTGGGAAGGCAACTGGCATGGCGTTTCCTGGGAACCACCCCACCATGAGCGGACCCACCATACCATCCTTCTCCCAGCAGGGTGTAGTTTTATGTCATGCCCCAGGACCAGGAACATCCTACCTCCCCTGTAGTTCCTCCCTGTACCTTCAGGATGTCACAAGCAGCAGCTCCAGCCCAGTGGTGTTCTTCCAGCTGCTTGTAGCACACTGCTGGGTCAGCCCCAAGGGCCTGGGTTAATATGGAGGCTACTCAGCCCCCTCCTCCAATCCCAGTCATGTGACCACCTCATCAGGGCTGACCCACACCTGTTGGCTGCCCTGCTGCCTGATCTGGCCCTTAAAGTGCTAGGCACCAAAGATGCCCTGCCACACTGCCACACAACTGACTGTTCTATGCCATGCTCCTGTGCTGAGCCTTGAAGGCAGCTGTTAAGGCCTGGCAGCTCAGGAACAGCCATGCGAGGGCCCAGAGAGCTGGTGTAGGACCCACCATGGCCTCCTCCATATTTGTGGCCATGCTCACACTTGTGCCTTCCAACTGGACCAAAGTGGATGCTAGCAACCTCGTGACACTGTGGAGTGAGGCAGAAGTGCAGTGCCACTTTGAGCAGGGTGGCTGCTCCAACATGCACATATATGAGGCATTGTCAGGCTGGATGTGGGACTGCAGGCACAACCATCAGTGCAACAGTGCTGCATAAAGGTCAAGGCCTTGCAGCACAGTGGGTTGCTATGACTGACCACAATCGTTGGTCCAGGCATGCCCCACAATCCATGTCCTTTATTTGGGAGCTGATGGCCATTCTTGTGCCATAGGACCCAGGATACAGCCATGCTGTATACAGCACGGGCAGTCTGGCCAAGCCCCCACCCTGGCCTGGCACCCCTGGTGACACATCACTGGGGGGGCCCTTGAGCATGCAGCAGTCTGTTCTGCCCAGGTCCCTGGGTACAGTTTCCATCAGCAGCTTGGGGAGCCCTGGCCAGTGCCTGCCTTGATAGCTCCACAGCCCCAGGCCCAGGCCCAGGCCCAGGCCCATCCACAAGGCACAGCTGGTCATGACACCACTGGCTGCCAACAGTGCCAGTTGCTCCTCAGGGGGACCCCCAGCTGGGTGCCTGCACACCATGCCCCATGGTCTGAGGCCACCAGCCACAGCCACATGCCATCATGGACAGGCAGGACCATGCCATGCTACCAGCTATGCCAGCCCCAGCCATGTGGTAAGCCCTGCACTGGGGGGGTGCACCTGCCTCAGCTCCCACCCCCCCACCCCTGCCCCTAGAATCATAGGGCTGGAAGGGACCCCAAAGGATCATTGAGTCCAGCCCCCTGGATGAGCAGGAAAGACATGGGGTCAGACGCCCTCAGCCAGGTGCCTGTTCAGTCTTCTCTTGAAGACCTCTAGGGTAGATGATTGCACCACCTCTGGGGGGAGTTTGTTCTATAGTCTGGATACCCTGCTCATAAAAATGTTTTTGCTAGTGTTCAGCCTGAAACTATCTTCCACGAGTTTGTGGCTGTTGTTTCTAGCTTCCCCCCAGGGCGCCCTGGTGAACAGTTGTTCACCAAGCCTCTGATGTATGCCTCTGATATAGCAATAAGCCACAATCAGAATGGGCACACTTACCAGCCTCTGGTGCATCGGACACCTGTTCGACATCAGTAAGGCCACCACTGGGGAGGCCATCCTGGAGATGTGCAGCACCCTCCAGGACATGCCGGGGCCCACCGTGCTCTGCGTGCATGACCCCCTGATCATGATGACTAAGTTCCATGCCCTGGGATTCTCCCGAGGGACTGACATCCCTATCACCTGCACGCCTCAGCTGGGCACCATCATCGTCCTGCCCCTGCTTATTGGGGACCCTGCCTACTAGGGGTGTGCAGAGCAGGTAATATTTGATTCGCCAGCCGTGTTGAATATTAAACCAGGTCCTGCTCTGATTTGCCATTCGCTTTGAGTCGAAGTGGACCCGCTTTGACTCGAGGTCCAAGCTCAGTCAAATATTCAAGCTGCTTCGACTTCCCCATAGGCTATAATGGGGAAGGTCGAAGCAGGCTATAACTTTGGCATTTCTTGTCTGATCTTGATGAAACTTGCAGGAATGGTAGCTCATGAGGAGCCCACAAAGCCTGCCAACTTTCAACAAGATAGGTTTGGGGGTTCGGAGAAACAGCACCCCAAATTCTTGAGAGAAAACCTCCTGTGACTTGTCTGTGGAAAGCCACAGGGAGCTCAAAACAGCAGGCTTGCTAGCCCCTAAGGAGCCCACAAAGCATGCCAACTTTCACAGTGATAGGTGCAGGGGCCTGGGGGAAACTGCATCTTAGGCTGCTGACAGACAAAACTTGTGATACAGACGGAGTGAGGAGGGTGGCACTCACTCCATCTGCACCTGGAGCTTGGGAAGCCCCAGCAGCGGGAGGTTCACCTTGAGGAACACCAGCTGCTCCACCAAACCGGGATCCAAGCAGGTGTGTTGGGGTGTCACAACATCCGTAGCCATGCTGAACACCCTCTCGCTTGGCACACTGGTCGGTGGACAGAACAGGTATTCCCAGGCAACTGTGGCCAGATCCGGCCACATCAGGCTGCAGGTTGCCCAGTAGGCCAAGGGGTCACAGTCCAGGGGCTCCACAGGCTCGGCAAGATAGGCAGACATCATGGTGTGAGGGCTGTCTGCCTGATCCTGGGGTCTGGTGGGTCTGGATCCCCTAATGTTTGCCATGGCCTTAGCCCATATTGGCAGTGCCTGTGGTGGAGGAGAAGACTGGCTCGTGGATGGCAGGCTGGGTTCAGGCAGTGGATCTCCCGTCCCACTTCCCCCTACCTTTGCCATTCTGCCTCTGTCACTTTCTTAATAAGTACCTCCCTCCAGTGACTCAATGTCTCGCTGCCACATATGGTGCCCTTCACCCTTGGGTCACAGATGGCAGCCAGTAGATGCACTGTGTTGGACCCCAAGAGGTCACGCCTTTTCCTAAGACCCTCCTTCAGCTGTCTCACCAGTGCCTGCACATCTGGTAAAAGCGGCCTGCCCCAGCCAGGAACATTGGCCCCCAGGAAGCTCTCCATTTGGCTGCGGAGCTCCTTGACTATGGGGACCACCTGGCTGAGGAAGGCATCAGCAGCACTGAGGGTCTCAGTGTCCTTGAGGAAGGGCTTGAGGACCAGCAAGATCTGGGAGATGGCATCCCACTCAGCTTTGGTCAGGGGGCTGCTGATCCCAATCTCCCCAAGCAAAGCCAGGTCATGGATGGCCTTCTGTTGCTCCACCAGCCTCTCGAGCATCAGGTATGTGGAGTTCCACGAAGTCTCCACATCCTGGATGATTCTGTGCTGCTTGTTTGTCCCGCAGCATCTTGTCCCCCTTGATGCTCTGGTGAAAGTAGCCTGCCACATTCCTGCATCTGGAAACAAGCCTGCTGGCGTTGCTGGCACCATCACTGGCAGCTCTGTCCCCCTCCAAGTCATCCCTCACAATCAGATGTAAAATGTGTGCCACACAGTGAATACCAGCAAAGTTGGCATCACAGACTGCCTTCACCATATTGGCCCCATTGTCACTCAGTGACCATGAAGCTGCAGGTGAGCTCAGCCTGCCCAACGCCCAGCCACCCCTGCACCATACGGTTCATGGCCCCCCTTATCTCTGCTGCTGTGTGGGACTCATCCATCACCTTGGCATGAAGGAAAGCCCACTGACAGCCTGACTGGCCACACCAGTGCCCTGTGAGGGAGAGGTACGCATGATCTCCACCCCGGCTACTCCAGATGTCCGAGGTGAAGTGTATAGTCACCTGCGGACCTGCCTTGTGCAGCTCCTCCCTTAAGTGCTCCCTGCATGCTTCATATAGGAAGGGCACCACCGTCCTGCTGAAGGTGGTGCATGTGGGCACCTGGTAGGATGGAGCCAGCAGTGCCAGGAGCCGCCTGAACCCTGGCCGCTCAACAAAGGTGAAGGGCTGGCCATTCAGAGCAAGCATCTCCCCAAAGGTATGGGTGACCTTGCTTGCATTTGCAACTGGTCCCTTTTGCTCCAATATTCCAGGGTGCCCTGCTTCTGCTATGGGGGGGACGGGGGCTGTGGAGTGAGCAGGGTCCATTCCTGTGGCAAAGGGGTAGTACCTGCGGAGATGATTCAGCACCCCCAAGGTGGTCATGTGCTTTGTTCCCTTGCCCAGGCTGATTTTGGCTCAGGAGTGCATGCAGATAGGAAACGCGGGATCATCTGCCAGCTCGTAATGATCCCAGACCATGATAGTACTAGGCTTTTCCCTCTGGTGTGCAGGTGCATCTATGGATGCTGCTGAACTCTCCCCCTCTTCAGCAGTCAGAGGCACAGCAAGAGAAAGAGCTGAGCCGCTTGCCTTCACCTGTACAGAGGCACATTCTGCAGTGCCTTCTGGGAAAGACCTCGTGGCTTGAAAGGAAAAAACCTGAGGGGTGTTGAGCACAAACTCGACTGATTCCCCCTCCTTCCTTAGAACTTCCCTTGCCAGGGCACTGAGATCCAGATCCAGCGCCAACTCTTCTTCTGGTGCTGGAAGGCTCAGCATAGGCAGTGACACAGGGGTGGAGCGCGCTGCTGTGCTGGTTGCAGTTATCGTGGGAGAGGTTGTGGCTGCTGTGTCTGGACATGAGAGAGTCTCAGGCACAGGCAGTGACTGGTTGCACTGCTGCTCCCCTCTCTTTACTGCTTGTAGTAGCCTTATCCCTTGCAGTGAGAAGAAAGAGGCAGCATCTGAGTTTGGTGGGGGGAGAAACTGCAGCTGTCCCGCTTGCAACCCCCCTTGCTCTCCTTTGTGCAGGCTGGCCAGTGTGGCCACCTGCCTTTCCACCCCACTTCATAATGTGTTCCTTTGTATGTAAACTGGAACAACTAAACGTGTTGTGCGCTGCAGATTAGATTTCTGGATGTTATGTAAATATATTTGTGTGTGTAGATAATATATTGAGAAGTGTTGGTGTGGTGGAAAGAATGAATGATGTATAAAAAAAAAATATATATATATAAACTAAATTCCTATATATAGAATAGATCCTAGGCTACTACTAACCCTATCCAATATAAACGTAAACTAATATGAAAAGTAGTTATAAAATAAAAGCACCAAGTTCTCAGAAATCCCTGTTGCTAGCATTGCAAGCAGGGAATCTGTTGAAGATCAGGGCTTCCAGCTGTTGTGGTCTGACCCAGAGATACTGGAGAACACCAGCAGCTCAGAAACTGACCCCAAGGCAGAAAGCAGGGGAGCTGAAATAGCCTTTTCTGCATTTTCTCTGGCCCTCCCCCAGAGCACTGGGATTGGAAGGGACCTTAGAGAATGCTGACAGGTCACTGGCCAGCCACACATGTCAATCATGAAAGCACTCCTTCCCCCTCTCCCCCTCCCTCCCCTTACTTTCCTTTTTCTTCCCCCCACAGGGAATCCAGTATAGGCAAGTCGACCCTTGTTGAATATTCAATCCGCACTGTTAATATTTGACTCATGCTGTTAATATTCAACTTCCAGTATTTGATTCAACAGCTATTTGAAGAGCTGCTATTCGACTTGACTTTCACTTTTCAAGGTCGAATATGTTGAATATTTGTCGAACTGAATATTAAGTTGAAGCTTTGCACAGCCCTACTGCCTACCCACTCCAGCCCTGGCTGATACAGCCCTACACCAGCCACCTGAACTCCCACCAGGCCCACTTTAACCACTGCCTGGGCTGGACCCATGCCCTGATGGAGTGCACCTTGGGTAGCCTCAAGGGCTGCTGGCACACCCTCACTGCCCAGCTCAAGTTCACTGAAGAGAACCTCTTCAGGTCATCATCACAGCCTGTGTGCTGTGTAACATTTGTGAAGCCTAGGGGGAGCTTTTCTATGAGGCCTGGGTAGAGGAGTCATGGTGCAGGACCACCCCCTGTGGTGGCAGTGGCAGCAGCTGTCTCCTCTTCCAGAGGGGGCAGGGGCACCAGGTGCAGAAGGCACTGGCTAACCACATCCTTCAGCCACTCCCTGCTCTAGCTCCCCTGCACCGCCATCCATGGACCCCCCTCCACCTGCCCACCTCCAGCACCATGCTCACTGCAGACGTGTCAGAAGAACAAATCTTTATTCCCCTTACATCACACAGACCTCCCCCTCATAGATTCATAGTTTGTAAGGCCGGAAGGGACCTTGAAAGATCATTGGGTCCAGCCCTGTGCACCAAACAGGAAATATAACTTGGGGTCAGGTGACCCCAGCACGGTGACTGTCTAGTCTCCACTTGAAGATTTCCAGGGTAGGTGATTGCACCACTTCTGAAGGGAGTTTATTCCACAGTCTGGACTGTGGACACCCTAACTGTGAAGTTTTTCCTAACGTGGAACCTGAATCAATCTTCCAGGAGTTTGTGGGCATTACTCTTAGTTTTCCCCTCAGATGTCCTGATGAACAGTTGCTCATTGAGTCCTTGATGTATTCCCCTAGTGCAGCGGTAAGCTTCTACCAGGTCTTCTCTCAGCCTTCTTTTCTTCAGGCTGAAGAGTCCAAGATCCTTCAGCCTTTCCTTGTATGGGTTGCCTTTTAAGACTCTGATCATACAGGTGGCTCTTCTTTGGAGTCTCTCAAGCTTGTCCACGTCTTTGTTAAAATGCAGTGCCCAAAACTGGAGGCAGCACTCCAGCTGCGGTCTCACCAGTGCTGAGTAGAGTGGTTTGCTGGAGATGCATTGATTGATACATACCAGAGTATTATTTGCCCAACTGGCTACAGCATTGCACTAGCTCATATTCATACTGTAGTGTATTATTACACCCATGTCCCTTTCATTCGTGGCGCTAGTCAGATTGGTGCCACCAAGCCTGTACGTGTGTTGGGGTTGCTTGTCCCTAGGTAGAGCACTTTACATTTTTCAATGTTGAACTTCATCAGATTCCGATCTGTCCAACTTGCTAGCCTGTCTAGGTCCTCCTGTATCTGTAGCCTATATTCAAGCATGACCACACTTCCCCATAACTTGGTGTCATCCATGAACTCGGCCAGTGAGGTCTTCACCCCCACATCCAAATCGTTAATAAAGATGTCTAAAAGTACTGAACCAAACACCGACCCTCATGGGATACTGCTGCCCACTTCTCACCAGGATGACACAGATCTGTTCACTATGACTCTCTGGGACCTATCCTGCAGCCAGTTTCTCACCCACCTGTCTTGGAGTTAAGCCCACAATCCTCCAATTTTCTCATGAGGACATCATAGGATGCTAGATCAAAGGCCTTTTGGAAGTCAAGTTTTACAATGTCAACCTGCTCTCTTCTGTCCAGGTGGAGAGTTACCTGGTCATAGAAGGAGATGAGGTTGGTAAGGCAAGACTTGCCTGCGATGAAGGCATGCTGGCTGTCATTCAGAATCTTACCTTCTGCAAGCTTATTGCAGATAGACTCCTTGATGAACATTTCTAGGATTTTCCCTAAGTTGGAAGTTAGGCTGATTGGCTTATAGCTACCCTCCCTCCCCAAGAAACAGAGCCCCTTCTTCCCTTCCACACAACAAACAGAGCCCCTCCACCACCCACTCCACCCACCAACAATAAAAAACCCTCTTCCCTATGCAAACTATGTACAAAGTGCTTTTTGTGGTATCCCAGAGTGGCGGGGGGAGGGGCAGGGGCATGGGGTGGGAGCACCTAGGGAACAGAACCCAGGGACAGGCACCCAGCACCCCAGACTCTGGCCCTTCTCCCATGGGTGTGGAAGCCATGGTGAGTGCAGCAAGGCTCACCCATGGACAACAGCAGCTGCAGGTCCAATGGCACAGGTAGCTCCCCCTCTTCTAGGCACTGTCCCAGGCCAGCAGGACTGGAGTGTGGTCCTGGCTTCACTGTAGGCAGATGCCTATACGGAGCTGAGGCAAGCAGCAGGCCTGGGCCCAGATGGGGGTGCTGGGTGATGGCAGACCCAGGGCAGGGGCTGGGCCAGGTGCTCCTGGAAGCTGGAGGTGCTGCAGTACCTCCTCCCAGGCCAGGAGGGGCCCTGCTGTGGGGTGGTGGGTGGCTGCCAGGGGGCAAATGGGACTAGGGTTGAGGGCCAGGCAAGAGGGAGCATAAAGGCAACCACCAGGGCCTGAACAGTGTTCTGCACCTGGCAGTCATCGTCAGTGGCCTGCACTGTCTGGCCTAGAACGGTGTTCTGCTCCCTGGGCAAGACCAGATACTCGCAGACCAGGGCCAGGAGCTCTGTCCAGAACTCCCCGCTTGCCTGGTCCCACACCCCCTTGTGCCAGTCCTATGCATCCTCATGGGTGACACCCTCCACCTGCCAGGCGCATGAGTCCTCCACATGCTCTTCTGACAGTGCTGTCAACTCCTCTTGGCATGCTGCTCCTGGTGCAAATTTGGTGCAAAATCTGCTCTCTAATCCCCACATGTATAGATGCTTACCTGAAAGCACTTACTCCAGAGTAGTTTACACCAGGGTAAATTTAGTCTTGATCAAATGCATGTTTAGACATACCCTGTGTGTGTTCAGACATATATACTTGCTAGTGTGGACTTATCCTGGGGACTGATTTATATTTTTATTTTTTAATATTTATATTTACTAGATGTATACGCACAATATTAAATCAGATGAGAAAGGAATTCTGGATTAAGCAGAAAACAGATTTAAGAGTACTGCTGCTGTCCAGAGAAGAGCAGAGACCATCTAGTAAGTATCTCCCTGGCTCATTTAGCTGAGAGAAGCATACTCCTCATTGAAATAAGTGCTACATATGCTGTCTGCCTGATACTTAAGGGAGAGATACCTGCAGTTCCCCTGTCCTGGGGCCCTTGAGTACCTTTTCTAGATGTCAGCTTGCACTTTCCACACAGACAGCATATATACCAGTGGTCACAGAGGGACTGAGAAATGATTGGGTAGGAACAGACAGGATCATGGAACCTCTACTTCCCATTTAGTTATCTAACTAAGCAAAATGACCACCTCTATTATGTAGCAATTATACTGTTAAATATTAAGCTTAAATTGATTCTTTGGAATTTTCCATTTAGAAAGAGACCCAACATTTAAGGGGCTGTTGGAATAGTTTAGATACATTCTTTTAAAAAAGAATTAATAAGCATTTGATAGACAAGAAGATGAAAATAGTTTACATAAAAGGATAAAACCCAGGCAGCTGTGTTTTAATGGCAGCCACAGAATATAAGGTCACTTTTTCTGGTGTAATAGGGAGCTAACATTGAAAAAATAAAAGTGCGTATGACTTGGTAGGGAATTTTTAGAGACAGAAAATTAAGTGATTTGGAACATGAAATCTGTATAACCACTTTGTCTCACTACTGCTACCCTGTTCCTCCCCCCCTCTTCTCTTCTCTCTTGTTGTTTATTGCATGTGTTGCATCAAATGCAAATTTGCACTTTGGACCAATTGGGGTGAGATATAGCCATCTGCTATATTTGTATGGCACCTTGTATAACAGGGGCTGAATCCTAGTTGTATGACACTGCATAAATAATAAAAGTTCAGTGGACTGTAATAGAAATCACAGCTCCAAAATAATTTGCACTTTTACATGATAACTGTCTTACTGAAAATGTCTACTATTTATAAACTAACCCAACCCAACCTATGAAAATACTCCAGGACAAAATGTCCCAAGACCTGTCTAAATAGGATCATATTGGCATCACATTACAAGATAAATATTTCACTCTCCATAGACAGGCATCTATGAAACTTTCCCTAATGTGTTGGGACCATTGGAAAAAACAACCATCCATCTGTTACTTCTAGCATGTCCTCATCTTCTCTTTGGTTTTCTTGTTACAGAAAATATTTTTGGGAAATTCTTTGGGCAAGGCTTGTGGCTCAGCCTGTTTGGAAAGTGACATCATGTGTCTTGCAAAGAGTGAATGAAAGGGCCTTGTAATCCCAAAAAGACACAAGCGGAGCAATTCTTATGAAAATGTTAAAACAGCACTGACTTTCTGGATTTACATTTAAAGAACATCACAACACCAAATGGTAAAAATGAGGCAGCATGTTGGATTTTTCATTTCAAGAGATGTTGACTTATATATCTCTGTAAAGTCTGAATGCTCAGCTCATAAAGGAGGAGTCAGTGGACCGTTTATATAGTTACTATATAAACATAGAGATGGCTGTTCTAAAGTGTTGTTCCAGTTCGTAGCTTGGCAAAAGCATAAACTACAATTTTGCCCAGTGACAAACTCCAACTCCCTAAGAAATCTCCCTCAGTCTTCTGCAGGTGGTTTCTTTTCTTTAAGATGCCTGATAAATAAAATGGAGAAAAGAATAATAAAAGAAATCCCCTTCTGTCTTTTCTACATAGTTTAGCATCCTACAGCTTCTGCAGTCACAATCTGTGATCCCACCATAAGTCTGAGGTTGCATATTTTTCTGACTAATGAACTGAGCTGAGTAACATACGAGGCATGCAAATGTGAGTTTTGAAGTTTTGGGGCATGACGAGTACAGGGCTAAGTGTGCCAGGGAGGTACCATCTCTAAATAACAGAGCTGGGTTACAAGAAGCAGTTCAACCACATTAGTATGGAGCGCTGCACACATGAATTTATTGTGCTTATTAGAAGCATATCAGCAAGTTGAGATATCACTACACTGCACTGAGGTACAAAGTGCAGAAACACCCATTACTACATACCTGGTTATATGGTTGGGTTCCACAGGATCTGGTGGAGGCCACCAGTTGAATTAGGTTCAAAAAGGGATTACATGAATTTATAGCCCCCAGGGGCGATTAAACACAATGGCAGGAAGGTAACCTCCAGCTCAAGACATCCCTGAGCCTATAACTGCTAGCTGTAGTGTAACCGGAGCAGGGAGATTGGGGCAGCAGCTCTGGTTGCTGTCTTTGTTTGGGATCACAAAAGCAGTTGTTGCCACAGTAGCAGCTGATCGTGCCACCCCAATTAACATGAGAGGAGCTGGAGTTGCCCCAGGTGTTGTGTGGCTGCCCTGGGCACGGAGCTGTGATGCTACAACTCTGACTGCTAGCTACTGTCAGGAGGGCATGCAGGGAATTTCCCCATGGCAGTGGGGAAATGTGTCTGTGCATGCCCTGTTTCTTATATCCATCTAAAGCAACCGCTACCTGTCACTTTCAGAGATAGGATACTGGGCTAGCTGGGCCTGTGGTCTGACCTTGTAAGTGAAATCTTGTGTTCTTATCTATGGGATGGCCACAACATGGGCCCAACTATACATGGCAAAACTGGTGGTCACCCTGCAAAAGTTACAGGGATAATTAATGCCCTGTGAAGGCAGAACATAGCCTTACAAATGCAGGCATCATAGATAGATCAAGAGTCTCTCTTGCAACTTCTTAAGTTCAAGGGCAGCTATTGCACGTTCTAGAGAGGGGTTTCGTATCTTAGAGGTGCTAAGATCTTTTAACATTTATGTTTGCACCTTGAAGTGGGGGGAGAAGGGGTGAGGGAGAAGTCAGATCAACCCCTGAATGTAGTCTAACCTCTGCATCACTTATTTCAGTAAAATCCATTGTGGGCTCTTCAGGAACCAGAGGAAACATAATAACATGATTGGCTTTTCAAATGTTGATCCTTTTCCCAAACTCAATATATTAGGTTCAAGGATCATAGATCAATTCTCTCTATTTTGCAGTCTTCAGCCTGCTATGTTCATTATAACTCTGCAGATATATAAGCACTTACACTAAGATCCATTTCAGTATATTGCTAACATGAATTAATGCATTTACTGAGATCTCACAGCAAATTACAGTGGGTGATGTGCAGGGATGAGGGAATCAGTCTGGATAAAATTAATACAGAGCTCACCCAGTCCTTAAAATTTATAATAACCCTGAAGAAAATCTTTGCTCTACATTAAAATATTCTATTAAAGTTTTTCCAGCTATTCAATAATGACACAAATTTAACAACACAATATTATTAGGAATAACTGCCACAAAACTGGACTAGGACCTAACAAACCCAAACAGACAACACCACCACCAACAAAATAATAAAAAAGAAAACATGGTTGAAGAATTATGGCAGCTCAAAACATTAACGAACAGACTTTTCTCTGGGCTCAGACTAGTCATTGATATGTAGGGGTCTACTGAACTTGAGATGGCTGTATGCTGATTTTGTGGGCAGACCATAGGGCCAACGGCCATTTTTATGGGCTGAGCATGGTGGGCCCCCCCATGCCTCTGATTGGCCAAGGGACTTCAGTGGTCCCACTCCTCACTGCTGTTTGGCTGCGAGTGCTCTCTGTTATATGGCTCCACCCTCACCCCTGACTGGCTGTGAGGGCTGTCTGTCATTTGGACCCTCCCTTTGCCAATTGGTGGAGAGGGGTGGGGCCATATGATAGACATCCCTCACAGCCAATCAGTGGCGAGGGGCAGCAGCCATCTTGCCATGCTGGCTGTCCTCCCCCTTTCCGCCCATGTGGCTGGGCCACAGTGGCCATGAAGACTGCTGGCTTGCCAGGGGGAGGGAGATTTTTATTTTTGCTAAGGTTTTTTTTTTTTAGGGAGTCCACCAAAAGTGTGGTGCCTGCTCAAAATTGCGGTTTCTACAAATATCATGAAATCACAGTTTCAGTAGGTCCCTAATGATGTGCTGAGCACTGTGGAAGACTCTATTGTTGTCTTGGTTAGCATTTGCACAATGGAGACTGTTGATTTCTGAAAGTGACACATCAGTATGTTCAGAGATAGCATATAGCAGCACATAAAGGTCATCTGATTCAAAACAGGAGAAGTCCCCTCTTTCCCCCCCATTGTGTTAATGGAACTGGACTAAATCATGAGCAGAAGAAAGACAACCCAGGACTCAAGTAATGAGTTAGTCACAAATTCCTCCCCACTTTTTGTATTACACTCCAATATTCTAGTAAAAATAGCATCAAGCACTAGGAGAAGTCACGTGAGGTTTTTCTTCTTCATCCCTAGTAAGACAGTCCCATTCTTTGAAAGAGATTTGGTTGATTAACCTGATCAGTGCTGGAGGACCAACTTGAAAGTCCATGTATTATACTTGCTTGGTCATTCATATTACAGATATAGAGCATTTCTTACAGCATTAGTCACCCTGAAAAAATTCTTATTGCACTTCGCCATTGGCTCCATGGGATAATTGTTTCTAAAAATAGCAGAACAGCTAAGCAAAATCTACTAGCTACTGCTCTTCTGGTGTTCCTTATTACTTCTATGACAACTGCATCTATATGTCCCAACTAACAAGTCTCCCTCATGTTAGGCACTATACTGATACACAGAAAGAGACAGTCCCTGCCATGAAGAATTTAATATTTGTATAAATGGGGCATCACTGGGAGTTAGGCACCTCAGCTGAAGTTACCTTTGAAAATCTGGGCCTACATTACTTGCTTGAGGTCTCACACAAAGCTGTTGAGCCAGGAACCAGTTCATTGCCTTCAGTACAAACCCAGTCTTCTTCTCCAATCTTCTAATTCCTATTCACTTACCACAAAGTGAAAGAGCAGTGTTTTCCTAAGTTGCCATGGTTTGCAGTGAGTTACTACCACACCCTAAATTAAATGGCAATGGGTAAACCTCACAAAGCTTGGCCATTTGTATAAACAGCTGTGGCTAGACACATGGATGTAGTTCTTGTTCCAGCAGTTCTTCCAAGTTACCGGACTCCTCGTTGCAAAAGAAACCACAAAAACAGATGGAAAGAAACCTGTCCTCTAGTCACCATTTATTACATCCTGGGGAGAAAGGAAAGAGGCACAGGGAAATATGCAGGGGGAGAGGAGGATTGGATGTCTGGGCAACATGTGTAGAGGAAAAGGGAACCAAGTGGTAGGGAAACTTACTCAAGGGGACAGGAAACAGAGAAACATGTGCAAGGGATAGAGATGAACAGAAGGATACAGGCAGAAGTGCAGCTCCCAGCTATAACACAGAATGATTTTTGAAAAGAGTTATGTTACCCCAGACCAAACAGGAGCTCACTGTTGATTCCAGAGGGAAGGGGAATCTAGTTGCCAGCCAGGAGCCTGCAGCCAGGTTACCACAGCAATGGCCAGGGCTCTTGGCCAGTGCTCCCTGTTTTCAGAATGGAAGGGGGAGGAATAGTGGAGAGAACTCATTTTGGGGGTTCCCCAACTGGTGATGAAGGGTGGGGTGGGTGAATTGGAGCACCCCACCTCAAGGGGGCTCCTATTCACCCACCCCACCCTCTGGGGGGGGGGCTGAAACCCCCCCAGACTGAAATCTCTCCCCTTCTTTCCCCCCTCCCATTCTGAAAACAGTAACAGATGGGGAGCTCTGCAGACACAAGTTACAAAAGATGCTACATTTTGAATACCTCATGCATTGTGGGGTCAGATTTTCACCTGATAAGCCATTTTTTAAGCCATTTTTGCCCAAATTGGGCAAAAATTGTCACTTCTGTCCATACCCAAAAAGATTGGAAGAAGGGGCGTCTTGCAGAACTATTTAAATAATCAATATTTGTGCTCATAGTGTTTCCCAAGGGTTTCCATTCTTTCTTTTCCTGAAAGTCCCCTTCATGTATCATTTGAGAAGTTAGTGCCATATTGTTAAGATGATTTGGTGGCACATCATTTTTCTGACTAAGCACTGCCTATATTAGGACTTAAATTGCTTAAGTGACTGCCTGCCTCTTTAGTTAATAAGCACTGTTTAAAAAGGGCACCTGTTTTTCTCTATTATGGCAAGGCCAAAGGATAAACTCTTACCTGGGGTTACTCCACTGAATTCCATGGATTTATACTGTGTTGTCCTAATGACTTTTATCTGCATATTCTCATTTTTAGGCCACAAGCAGAAGTGCCCAAACACCCCAAGAACAGCTTTTCTGCTGGCTTTTATGGCAAGAAGTGCAAGATATCTCAGAATAAAATCTGTTCCCATAAAACAGATTTCTTGATAAAATATGCCTTGGGTACATATGCATAAGTAACATTCAGGTATCCAGGTTGTACCTGTATTGGTCTAGAGGAAAAAGAAATCAGGGCTCATGGTAGAGGTGACATCTTTTATTCAACCAACAAGATTTTTGCAAAAAAAAGTCTTTAACTGCAAGCTTTCAGGTATAAACACCCTTCATCAGGCATTGGGGAAAAGATTGTAAAAGTTCTCCTGGTTAGAAATGAAAGCTCATATTTCATAGGATTTCACAGATGAGTCAATAGATGGAAAACTCCTCTGGGCAGGCAGTTCTTAGATGTTAAGGAGTCTCTCAGCTCTCTTGTGAGGCTCTGTTATGATACAAATTATCTTGAACCAAGGCAGGAGCAGTATCTCAGGTTTTAGATGGTCACAGTTGCTTCCTACTAGGGAAATTATGAAGATTTCATTTTAAAAAATTGGCTAAAATTTGATATCTTCCACGTGTCAGGTATCCAGGTTGTAGCCATATTGGTCTAGAGGAAAGAGCAATCAGGGCTCATAGTAGAGGTGATATCTTTTATTAGACCAACAAGATTTTGCAACTATGACCACCTGAAACCTGAGATACTGCTCCTGCCTTGTTTCAAGATAATTTTTATCATAACAGAGCCTCACAAGAGAGCTGAGAGACTCCTTAACATCTAAGAACTGCCTGCCCAGAGGCGTTTTCCATTTATCTACTCCTCTGTAAAATCCTATGAAATGTGAATTTTAATTTCTACCTAGAAGAACTTTTACAATCTTTTCTCCAATGTCTGATGAAGGGTGTTTGTGCCTGAAAGCTTGCAATTAAATAATTTTTTTCGCAAAAATGTTGTTGGTTTAATAAAAGATATCACCTCTACCATGAGCCCTGATTGCAAGCAACACTCATTTATTTAGCTAACTCTTTTAATGGTCTCCCAATACCACTAAGTTTATGATAAAAATGTATCTCACTGAACACTATGTTAACTCATGAGAACTCGAGTGCATCACTTTGTCGTAGGACTCTGCATTATTTCAGAGGAAAGCAGTTATTAACTACTTTGCCAATGAATCAGCACACTGTAGCAGCATTTCCCCTTCCTTACTCAGTGTTTGATGATGAACGACCCAGACATCAGACATTTAACATTTTAATAGATTGTATCAAAATGAGCAAAGCATCAGTGTCAGATTTAAGATCTTAGATAACTTATTTCTGAATAAAACTGCCAAGATGTCTAGTACAGTGACCAATAAAAAAACTCACTCTTGAATCCAAAGAGCATAGAAGAGTCTTGATCAAAATATTCCTGGTACAATGGATCAAAGGCAGGCAATACATTACTGCAATCTGATATGATGAAAATTAACATTCTCAATATGACTAGCTGATGAAAAATCTGGAGTTATGTAGGGCAGTAATTCTTAATAGTTTTAGCCTCAAGGCACCCCTTGTTTGGCTTGAGTCACCCCTCATTCAGCTTGGAAAATGCCAGCTGTTACGTTTCACTTGTTTTTGACTATAGAAAAACAAGAGAGCAATTTTTCTGTTGCAAAGAACTCAGAAATCCTACAACAACTCAGAATGCTTTTAACACTATGAATTCCTTTTTGAAATCTCTGGCCGTGTCCAGACCTGCATGGACGTTTGGTTCCCTGGGGATAAGTAGCGGTGGCACATTGGGCTGGCTCCAGCAGCCTTATCTGGGGTCCTGGGGGCCTCCTGGGGCTGAAGCAATGGTGATTCTGTTGTGTGGGGCCTGGCCAGCAGCGGAGTGTGGCCCCAGCTGGCCTGCTCTGGTTTCAGGCGGCACACACTGCTGCTGCGTGCACGGCTCCACTTTTTTTTTCCATGGGTTTTTTTCAACCCCCTCTCCCCCACCACGCCACTCCCTTGCAGTGCAGAGAACAACAGAACATGAGGTATGTGGCGCTGCAGACATGTCTCACAGCTGGACAGATGCACAGCTTGTCTGGTTGTGCCCTCTGAGTTCATCTTGTGAATCATGTTTGCACATCCAGTGGTGCTCATCCAGTGGTGCTAACATTGCATGGCACATTGCAGCACTCCTGAAAAGACCTCCAGGGATCCCAGAGTGCCATGGCGATCTGGCTGAGAATCACTGATCTAGGCCCTTTTAAAGGAAAATTCATAGTGGGCAGGACACTGTGTGTATAACTTTTTAGCTACCCTGGTTAAAGTTAATTTTGCTCTCTCTTACCTCACTTCCACATAACCAACCATGCCAATTAAGCAGCAACTGCTGATTAGTAATCAATTCTAGAAAGGCTGCCCCTCCAATTCTGCTACCCTGGCAAATGCCAGTTGATTTATAGGATAGACTGGCTTTGACATCAGTGAAGCAAATGCACTTCCTCCATGAAAGAATCACAGTTATTGGATCTGCTCATCACTATGTTTTAACAGTGAATTAACCTAGGATCTGTGATTTGTGAATCAACCTATACACTGTTTTATATAGAAAATTATTAGAACACAAGAAGAAAACTCCAAATGTAAGGCAAAAAATAATATACAAAAAACTAGCACTCTTGGTTCTAAAACGATACCTTTTATTAAACCAACTGGGAAATCACAAGAAAATTGTCTTTTTCTGCAGGCTTTTGGGACCAAAGTCCCTTCATCAGGCTGTGGGATAGTAAAATCATCAGTTGGTCTAATAAAAGGTATCATTTTGGAACCAAGAGTTCTAGTTCTTTGTATGTCTTCTTGTCTCAGACCAACACAGCTACCAAGTACCCTTCCTGAGGCAAAGAATATGCCACAGTAACAACAGCAGAAAACCTCTGGATAAAATAATAATCTCTACTAAGTCTGTGGTTGTATACTGTCTGGTATCTATTTAGTGAGTTAAACTTGCAGTTTGATAATCTGCTGAGATAAGCAAGGGAGAACAGATAGAAGCGTGGATTACTGGTTATTATGACAAAAAGAAGTAAGACTTCTCTTGCAGTTTACATTTCAGAAGATATCCAGATCATGAGGTTGTAGATGTCTATCATGTCTATCATTCACTAGAATTTGAAAACAACTCTATGGGGTTATTAGAAATTGTATGTGGTCATTGCACTGAAAAATAAATATTTGGTCATTACTATAGCTGCCTATGTATGACTGATGCTTATCTTAGCATCCTATACATTGTGCTCGGGGTGATGGTGGGGAGTGTTTTAATTAGAGTGGTTTCTGGACAGCCGCTGTAATTAAAATGGCTTACTGTCATGTGTATTAAGTCCTGCAGCATTTCAAAATGGCTGCAAGATGCTTTAACTAAAGCTCATTTGATGAGGTTTAGTTAAAGCAACCCCATGGCCAGTTTGAAATGTGTGAGAGCTGTGTGACAGTGAAGCAAGTGTTCTGGAGTGTTTTAATTAGAATGCAAAAAAACCACATCTGTAGGCACCCCACAATTGGAAACGGTTAACTCTGGAGTTTTCCGTTTCATCTAACCTGGACGTAAAATGAATTCAGTTATTTCTACTACAGTAAAAATGGGAGAAGGAAATAAATCTCTCTCACTCTGAGCAGAGATTGAAATAAAGAAGGAAATAGGAAATCAGCTAACCTTTTTTTGCCTAAATGTGATAGTACTCAGTTACAGGGATGCTGAGGACTTAACTTAAAATAAAGTCCATTCAAGATGCAAGCATTTAAAACCTCTATCAGTTTCTTTACTCAAGATGTTAACTACAAATCCAGAATTAAAGGAACTATTATTGCTCATGGGGGATGTCCATGTACCTATGTAGGCACACTAATGTAACTGTACAGAAATAAGAGTTTGGGGCCTGTAGCCTCCTGTGCTTACCTTAAGTGCTAGAGATACACTTCTGCCAGTCAGTGTAACTTTGAGGGGATATGCCGTTTTTGCTTTCTTATCTCTGTGTAATATCTGAAGCAAGGCATGCAGACTGACATGCTAAAGTTTTCTCACTTTAGTGTAAGTAATAGCTAAAACTTTTCCATCTCTAATCCCCATGTGGGGAAAACACGATCTAAAATAATTAGGACCATGAAATAATATTAGCCTCAAATACAGCGGGTTACATTAGGAATCATGCAAATGTTTCCTTTGTTATTTAGCATTATCCACTGAAACATTTAAGAGCATATGCAAATGTACATAGCCCAGTTACATATCAGGAAATTTTCGTTTATTATGTGGAATACATTTTCTGAAAATTAGCCACCTTGAGCACAGCTAGTGCTTAATGACCAAAAAAGCAATCAAAACTTACATAACAAACTATAGGTAGCCTGGGACATGAGTTTTTCTTTATGCACAAGCTACAGGTGAATCCATTTGGAAAGAATAAGACCTCAATGGTTTCTAAACTGGAATTTAGCCCTTTATGTAAGGTTCTGACTGATTTTGACTAGAGATTGATCAAACTTTTCAGGTGTTTCCTACATTCATGATAGATGAAACATAAAACTGGTAGATATCAAAAGGCAGTCAGTAAATTGTGTCTTAGTTTAACTACAGTGATGCTGATTGAACAAATCAAATACACACCACTAAAATAATATACATCCTTCCACGTCCACCTCCTAAAACGTGCTCAAACCACATATATTCTTTGCATGTCTTAATGCTACAAACCTTGTGTAGAACCTGAGTATTAGTAAACTTTCAAGATTTTAGACCCAAAGCTGAATTCTGCAGTTTTAGATTAACTCTAGTATGGGTGTGTTTATTATATTGTTTCCTTTTCCCCTCTGAGATTGGAACCTTAATTAGGTAGATAACATAAAAAAGATGACATTGTAGTATTTCTGGACAGGATTAGACAATAACAGGGTAGGAAGCTGCAAGAGACAGACTTTTCTTTTCATACGATTTCCTGCATTGGTTTACCAACACAAGAGATTCTAGCAATTTAGACAAATGTGGGGTAAATCCTGGCCCCCTGAACTCAATGGGAAAACTTCTACTAACTTCAGCAGGGCCAGTATTTCACTCCTGTCCTTACAGGACAGGAACTGAACTGTTGAAACTGAATCCAAATTCTGATGCTTTTAAAATTTGCCATTTTATACATGGCCTTTTGTATGTGCATATCTCTTCAGACTAACTGAAATGGTTTTGTACAAAGAAAATTACAGGGGAATGTTGGTGGTAGGAAAAGACTCTGGATGGTTGATCCCCTGAATATATACATGAGAAAGGATGGTCCATCACAACAAAGTCCTTTTCCTCCATTGATGTGGATCAGCAGCCAAGAAGAAAGCTCCCATGGGGCTTGAAGAGTAATATATCAAAGGAATGAAAGCTTGTCTAGTATCCTGGATCTAAGTCTTAGTAAGAAGGAAATGAATACCTATATTCACTGATAAAACAGAATAATAGAAAAGAAGGATGGAAAGGACTTTGAAAGTCATTTAGGCCACCCCCTTACTTCAGGTACACCCAAACCATTCTTGATAAATATTTGCTTAACCTGCCTTTAAAGATATCATTGATGGACAGCCCATCTTCTCCCTTTGGAATCTAATTCAGTATTTACTTACTTTTACAGTTAGAAAGTTTTTTCTTTAACCTCCATTGTTGAAATTTAAGCACTTACTTCTTATCCTATATGCAGTGGACATAGAGAAATGTGGATAGGATAAGAAATAATAAGTGAGAAGAAGGTAAATTGCAAAAAAAGGAAATTCAAAGTAGACATTAGAACAAAAACGTTTGGATGGGTCCCTTCTACATTTAGGACAGCAAGGGGTATATCTGACAGATATTTGGGATTGGGTTTATCACAACTCAAATAAACCTGATCTTCAGTGCCTGAAGTCTACATTGTTTGCACAATGAAGTCTACTCCAAATTACTAAGCCAAGCAACGTTTAATTGTTATAAAGATGGTTCCAAGCCAAATACTTGGATAAAAACTCACTGCACCTGTGTAGTCAACCAGACTCTAGAGTGTGAAATTTCTAATTCATTTTATGTACTTCAAGTTTGTACTATTGTTATTTTTAATATTTTTTTCTAGACTTTTCTTACTTTCTGATTATAATTCTTCAAAGAGCCCTACTCATGCTGATATCTTAGTTCTTGTACACAAATTATTCCTCTTTACACTTGCTGGTCTTGCCATGCCTTCCTGTATTCCCTTCTATCAATCTGTTAGTGGCTTCTATTCTTCCAGTGTTGATGTTGGAGTCTTTCAACTGATATCAGTTTGGATCAAATTATATTTATGTTTTAAAACCATGGAAACATAAGAAAACTAGCATTTAATCTACTTGTAGGGCCAAGGACAGAATTTAAAGTAAAAAGAAAGAAAAGAGATGAGAATTATAAACTTTTTACACAACAAAAACAGCTGGAAATATTGGAAAAGAAAGATTGTAATTTTCACTCAACACAGGTCAAAGCTAAATGGTCATTCTTCATTCCTTTAGTTACTACTACGGAGGCACGTCTATACATTGCCCTACAGCAATGAAGTGGCATGCTACATCATCACATGGTTTGCTCCAGTGATATAGTGATCACGCAAGTTTACATATGATCACCAGCTACATCGTAATAGCAGCACATTCCGCTGGTATAGTTCACTGCTATGGCGATGTAGTAATGAAATCTAACTGTGTGCTGCATACACAGTACAGTAACCACCCATACTGACTGTATGGCAATGTGTAGCCGCTCTTGAGGTTTCAGTTTTTTTCAGATAGCTCTCCCGCAGAGAACCAAAGATATAGCTCTTGGTCCAGAGTTGCTTCCCTTATGCAGAATGAGAGATGTCTTAACTGGGGGAATTCATTTTCTGCATGTACCTCTGTTTTCCTGAGCCAGTTTAGTTATTCACTGTGAATAAATGATCAAACTAATTTAATATTTTTTAAACACTCAATGAACACATTCTGATGTCTAAAAATGCAGAATTATTGTAAACATTGACTGGAGAGCATATGTATTTCAACTAGTCAGTTTCTGAATATACACTATTGGTTTTAACGTCTCTAAATGGAGATACAATTGTTTCTACCTTCATCTAGAATGGCTGAAACTAAAAATAGGAGAATAATGCACATTGACTACTGAACAGCTAATGTTGTTTCTTCATTATGAATTTCCAAATTAATACTAATCTGTATTAAAATTTACAAATAAATGGACAAGTCAAGTATTTAAATAAACAGTACCTCTGGAATACCAGGAGAGAGATCTAATCATAAATACAGTCACGGATAACCTTCTTTTGTTCAATCAGTTCTGTTGCTTGCCAATCTGTCTTGACTCTGCAGGGTTTCTTAAAAAACAAATTGAATATTGCACATAATGCAAAACCCATAAGGAACCAATCACAAAAATTCCACTAATATTTATGAGGTGAATGCAGCTGAGCACTGGAAACTTACATGGGTTTGCTTGTGTGTAAAAATAGGATCCTTTACCTCTTAATCAAAAAGAATTTTGCAAAGATGGTGGCAGAGGATTAGAATAGATGACTCTTTCTGAGATTTCATCTGGGTGGAAAGAGGATTTAAAGTCTTTCCAGACTTTCCACAAAATCATTTTGTGACAGGAGATTTGGGAGGACATTTCACAACAAAAAAGTATGTGATCTCTGTTTTAAAACTCAAAGAAAAGGAAGTTATCAATAGAGAACAGCAGTCATGAAGCTGAGGAATTATAATTCCAGAATGAATTAAAATTCCAGTGAAATTAAAAACTGGAAAATTTAATCAGAAGGTCCCTTTTTACATGAGTTGTAATGAAGTTTGATCATCAGAAATAACATTGTCTGTTTATATACTCTCAGGCTGTCCTAAAATCAGAAAAAAGCTTAGGTTAATATTGTTTGTGAGGGGTTTGGTAAGATACAGAAATTACATGTTATTTCAGTTTCATGTCAAAAAATGTTCAGGCAGATGAAATTGGTAATACATAATGAAATTTCTTCAAGGTCACAACACTGTTCCCAGTAATACAAGGGGTTATTGTTATATCGTAAAGCAACATTTACCAAACTGAGAGATGAACCCCCTTGAGAGGGTGTGAAAAGTACCTGATGAGCATGGCAGCAGCAGTGGCAGCCCAGCTATCAAAGGTGGGGACATCAGTGGCAATCAGCAGCAAGGGAAACTGGCAGCAGGGGAAATGGCAGTAGCAGGGGGAACCTGGCAGGAATTGGTGGTGAAAAGAAATTGGTGACAATTGATGGTGGGGGAAGTGGTGGTTGTGGGGGCCAGGTTGCAAGCAGTGACCTACCCTCGGACTGAGTTGCCTAATTAGGTCCACTTGTGAATAAATTGCAGCTGAAGTAGAGCGGTGAGAGAATGGTTAACTTTACTATGGTGGGGCATAAACCCTCAAAGTTTGGGAAATGCTGTTATAAAGGAACCAGTAACTATATGGTAAACAAGAAAGGAATTCAGTGGTTACAGTGCAAAGCCATGACCCAGGACACTAAGGGCCAAAATACATACCAAATGGCAGTTTTCCAGCAATATAAGGGGCATTTTGGCACTTATGCGCAGTTTTTGATACTGTTATCCTTGCAATGTGGATGTGTACTTGTCCACAAAGCTATTATGTATGCTGAGGAAGCTAAACACTGGCTAAGCAGGTATGTGGCACTATAGTATGCACTAGGTCCAAATGGATCACATTCTACTTTGCACAACCCATGGTTAGTGGATGTTAGATGGTTAGATGCAGGAGGAGAAGCAGGGTCCTTTGTTTTAGCCTCAGTAGCTGGTGTTGTAGTCAAACAGCGCAGTTAAAGATTGACATGCCACTTTATTCAATTAATGACAGAAAGGGTTTAATAACTATATCACCAACGAGCTATAAAACTAAATGACAGAAAAAGACTCCTTCACAATATTCAGTAAATGAGCGATCACAAAAGTCCTAGTATAAGTTAGCTGCAAGAATGTCTCTCACCAGTGCAGGCAGGAAGTGGTTTCAGTCTTTGCAACCTTCACTGGGCGTGGGTCTGTCGCTGAGAGTGATCAGCTGGGTTCAGGTTACAATGTTGCAGTGATTTCTCTCTCTCCTTATGCTAGGGACACACACTCAAAAAGTCTAAGCCTACATTACATCTTTGTAGGTTAGTCTAACATGGCTAGGTTAAATCAGTTTGTAACCGTACAAACATCTCCTCTGGACTGAAGAAATGCCGGCACATGTCTTCAGTGGCTCAGGCTAGATGCTGGGGGGAACTAGAGCAGCCTTCCCTTCCCTTCCCTTCTACATTCCCGAGCTGAGGGGGAGCATGGCCAGCCCCCAGCAGGATGCTTTATTAGGGAGGGGAGCAGGAGGAAGCCAGGCAGACCCTGTTGGGAGCTGAGGGGCAGAGCCAGCCCTGCTGGGCTGGAGCAGAGGGCAGAGCCCTGCCCAGAGTTGCAAAGCAACTGGGATGCCAGAGGATTCTGATTTAACTTAAACCAGGAAGGGGTATGGGATAGACATTGCATAAACTGGTTTGACCCAAATCAGTTAAGTCTGATATTACATTCAATAAGGTTTATCTCAAACTGGTTTCAACCATTTTCAAACTGGGTTATGCACACTGAGCATCTGTTCTGTTACAGGTTTAAACCAGTTTCTGATCACTTAAACTGGTTTATATGTAATGTCTGGCCCTAGCCCTGGAGTTGACACCTTGCCAGCAACTCTGTTTCATTCGAATACTATCGAATTGTATAGCTTCAAAGCATTCCTCCTTGATAGTTGGTTGATTAAAGTCTGAACAAAGCAGGTAGGGAGGGACCATCATATTACAATTGCTAATTGCTCAGATCCTGTTTTGGGATGTCCAGTTGTGAAACTTGATTTTGCAAGCTTTTGATCAGTCTGGAGGTTCCACATCAGTCACATGGGATGGGTCTTGACTGACTGAATGGGATACCTTGGGACATTGATACTGTTTTGGGTAGTTGTTTTAACAGTGGGGCAGAACCCAAATAGTCTGAACCAGTGATGGTATATGGAGACATTTGCAAAATCCTAAACAGACATTGAATGCCTATTCTGAGAAATATGCCTTAATCAAGGGAATATATGTCAACAAGGAGGATACAATCATGTAGGGATATGTAGTTATTTATGAATGGTTTAGCATAATAAAACATCAGGTACATTTGCAACTAGCACAGGAGATTAAATTAATTGGGATTGCTTCATTTCACATGGTCCCAGTCACAATCTTGCATTTGTGTGCAAGATGCACTTTTACGGTAATTTAGTAATTTAAATTTCATGTGTAGGTCTGGCCAAACCTTCACAGTCACCAGCCGGACCAGCACAACTACAACATCATTCCAAGGCTACCACAATCAGGGATGTCAGTTCATAGCCTTTCTATGAAGGGAAGATTTAGAACCTGGATCTCCTGCTTTCCGTGCAGGTCCCCTAACCCCTCAGCTACTGGGGCTAAAAGCCTGAAGCCCTGTCCTCCTCATTCCCCTCCCCATTCCCTAATTTATGTGCATATATGGTCATGTCATTGCCTGGGCATTACATAGCCTACTGTGCATACTGAGGTAATAGAGGTGCAAACTATGTAAACATGCCAAAAATGTTACTTACACCATTTGAAAACTGCTATTTGGATGCTGAAAATGGTATGAGATTTGACCCTAAGCTTTCTACTTCTAGCAATAACCTGCAGTGTCACCTTAAATATACAGTTTTGTCTAAGTATTTCTAGTATGCCTATAACCATAGCTTCTGGTTATCATTCATTGCATGAGAAGTACTTTGAGTTCATGAAAAGCACTTTTTATATGGCATACATTAAAAAAACCCCAAACAGTAAGCATTCTTACTCTGAACCCATTCAGATTTCCCAATGCAATGTTTATTTTTGTACTTTCCCTTCAGAGGAATATTTTTAAGGGAATGTTTATGGGTCAAGTTAGGCCAGATTCATTTTTCTAAGAAATATCCATTTTACAATGAAGAAGAATTACTTCTCAGAATTTACCTTGGTGTGAGTAGGATTTTGCAGGCCCAAGTAGATACAATCAAATTAGTAACCAGACCTTCACTTAGTACTTTCCTAAAAAAAAAAGATCTCTTACCTCAGGCAGTTTTCACAGGTAGACTTTGGAATTCCAGCCATTGGTTCTCGTGCGGAAATATTTGAAATGGTTCCTAGTTTATTTATAATGTTTTGATATTCTAGCCCAGAAAATCTTTCCATTTTACTATGACTCAGTACTTTTTTTGCAAAAGCAAGACAATGAAACTTCTGTTTCTCATGATATTTTGGCAGAAAACAACTTTATGGCTCAGATTTGTCAATTCAACAGTCTAAGAATAGGGCACTCATTACACAGGAAGTTTTTGAATTTGGACACTAGCTCCATTTTCCCAGGCCTATAGAAGTCACCATTTCAGGAGAAGGAACCATCTGAAATTGCATATTCTACACGTTGGTGTTTGCTAGTATACACCAAAATAACTGTTTCCCATAAGTGTCACTCAGAATAAGGTAATCCCAGAGAATCTGTTCTACTGTATTCAGCTAAGCTGCTTAGCTGCTCCACAGTCATGTTGTTAAAGGAGAAGTACTGTATTTACCCAAATCCAAGACAACATTTTAATGTAACTCCCCAATTAATAGATTCCACACATGAAAAATTACTAATGCATTATAATTTTCCATGTATATAATTGAATTATTGGTGGCGTGTCTTAAATTAGTCTTTCCTATCAACACTGTGGTGGAGAAAACAGCAGCTGGATGGTGGAAGGAAGGGGGGCTAGGGACGTGAAGTATCAGCATGGAAGCAGCAGTGAGGAGGCAGGCAGCTTGACTCCCACCCTTTGACTCCCCTTCTTCTGCCATGCCATTTGGTCCCCTTGGTGCCTGCTCCCCCTGGCCTGCTGCCTGTGCCCTCTGCCACTTGCCTTTCCCTGGTGTCTGTCCTCTGCAGTTTGCCCCCCTCCTCACCCGGTGCCTGTCCCTGAGTGCTTGCCCCCCCCTGCCCCCCACTGGCACCTGCCTCCCTGCCACTTGCCTCACTCTCCCACTGGCTGCCTCATCCAATTTGGGTGCTTACCCAATTTGGTAGCTCTGTGTTGAGCTTTGTCTCAGCACATGAAGCACAGGGTGGCTTCATGTACTGGGGCAAAGCACATGACCTGGACCTAGTCAGGCAGCAGCTCCAGCCTCGCCTTGGCCCTGGCCTTGGATTGAGGCTGAAGCTGGAGCCAGAGCCACACTAACTCCCTTGCACTTCCCCCTATGCTAAATACTGTACAGTCTCCCCAGCCCTCCCCCTCATTAAGTCTTCCTTGTGTCCCTGCCCCCACCCCACAACATGCAGTCTCTGTGATCTTGTGTCTGGAGCAGGAGCCAGACCCAGAGTAGCCACCTGCTCCAGAGGTACTGAAATCTAAGACAAAGTTTCTTTTCCCCATGTTGAATGGGGAAAAAACCCTCTTGGATTGAAGTAAATATAGTAACTGTATTGTACAATATGTTCTAGTTTTAGGGCATGGGCGCAGATAACACTTAGAACAGTTTAAATGTGATTTAAACCTGAAGCAGACAGATATATATTCCTATTAAACTGTTTGAAGTTGCCTGGAATACTTCAGCATTCATTGTGGACACTGAGCATTCAATGACATGTGTCTGGTCAGTCCTCCAGGTATCCCAGTGCATCATTCCTCACCCCACCCTACCCCACTGCTGCAACTGGCCATTCTGATACACAGCCAGAACTCTGCTACCTGGTTTCCCCCCACACCTTTTGCTGGCAGTTTTTATCAATGAGCTCCCTGGCACTGGATGGTCAGTACAAACTGTCTTCCTAAAAATCAGCTGTGTTCTCACTCCCCATCAACAATAATGTGTCTAAGCATTTCTACCTCAACCCCAAAGTCAAACAGGCTCACTGCAGATTTCAGTAAACTCCAGGCAATTGACATTTACTGAAGTTGTGTTCAGGAAAGAAGGGAAGCAGAGAAGTGAAAATGCCTCAGCCACAAGGTTAAGTGCACCCTTGGACTCTTAAAGTATAGGTGCAACTTCCTCACTGCATGGCATGCTGGACTGTGCTAACTTTCTCCTCCTAGAAGTTAGTCTTTAGTCAGTTGTGAACTGGCTCCCAATCAGTCACATTTGGGAATGGTTCAGTTGTTACGTGCCTGTACTCTGTCCCCATAACAAGAGAGGTTAGGAGAGTGAGGAGGCTGAAGCCAGAGGGAAAAAACACTACCTTGCTCAAGGCAGAGTTTGGGTCAGACCAAGGCAACCCAGTGATAAGCAGGGCAGAGTGAAGCACCAAAGTTTGTTCTGGTACTCCCAAACTTATAGTATCATCAAAAAGATGTGGCTGAAAAAGACAGGATGGTAGCCGGAGAGACCAGAGTGGGTTTGTTTAGCTGCCAGGCAGATGCCAGGGCCACCTTTGGAGGTGAGATACTGTTACAGTTACAGTCTAAATATAATGCCTACAAATATATTAATAAGCTCAATAAAACTTGCATAATACTTTTAATTCAGGGGTGGGCAAAATGGTGGATTTGGCCAGCAGCTGGACTCCATTTCCCAACAACCCCTGCCTGTGCCAATCCTGGCTGGTCTCCCTGGAGGACAGCCAGGAGTGGCGAGGCCATGACAATATGGGCCCATGATAGCCCTGTCATGGCTCCACTGCTCCTGGGGTCTCCATGAACACCAGCCAAGAGTGGCATGGGCAGGGCATGTAGCTGGCCAGGGGCTGCTCCAGGGCCATGTCTAGGATCTTGCAGTGGTGACAATGTGGGGCTGGAGCCAAGGCAGGGCCATGATCTTTTCCTTGTATACCCCTGCTTGTGGAGCCTGTACTCATCACAGAGACATGTGACCAGCAGATCTCAGTACTGCCCCAGCTCCAACCCCAGCCCCCACAAGATCCCAGGGTCTCCCTGGCTGTGCCCACCCATCTAATTCCATGCCACAGCCCCATCCCAGCTGCCTGGCTGTGCACATCGCCTGCACGGGTCCTGCCTCCAGCTGTGGGTACAGGGTGGATGGGCCAGTAGGCCTGGACAGTGGGGCTGGGGCTGGTAGCAGCAGCCAGAAGGAGCTGCCACTGCAGAGGCTACTGGAAAATGGACCTGCCATAGGCCCAATTTGGCCTATGAGTCAGACTTTGCCTCACCCTGCTCTAATCCTACTGGGCAAGCACATGCATTTGCAGCAGCTCAAATAGAAGTGGTGAAAATTTGAGCTGGGGCTTTTTGTCTCAGCGCACATGCTCAGACATGCACTTTGTTGTGGAGCAAATTGTGCCACTTGGGGCAAAATAACCCTGCCTGGCCCTCCCAGATCTGAGGCCAGGGGCAGCTAGATCCTGGGGCCAGCATCTGTGCTGTCTCCAGCAGTATAAAAAGCTGCCTTGTCATGGTCCCAGCAGTACAAAAACCTGCCCTGACAAGCAGTTCAGGGCTACTCAGTCTCTGGAGCTTCTGGGGCTCAGCCACTTGGTACCTGGAGACGCTACCCCTTGTGCCAGTTGGACTGCTGCAGCAGCATCCCAAATCCATGTTTAAAAAATCCCCAAATCCATGTTTTTCTACAATTAACACAAAACACCACTCTCCACACACACACACACACACACACACACACACACACATCTAGCTAGAGAGAGAGAGAGAGAGAGAGCACAATCAGTTGGGCAGTGCTTTATTGGTATATTTACAATGTTAAAGCAATGTGGAAGTCTAACAGTGTCTCTATCATCATGATAAAATAAATTCTAAATACTTATATGTGTTGATGTGTACTTTTGGTTTTCTTTGCACATGATGGGGGGATGTGGTGTTTGCAGGAAGGGGGTGGGAAGGGTTGTGGGGGAAGGTGGGTGGGTGTGTGGGTGTGTGTGGAAGGATGTGGGTTGGTGTTTGGGTAGGTATGGGGCAATTGCTGGGGGGACTGTGGGTGTCGGGACCATGTGGGGGGGGCTGCTCAGGAGGAGTGGGTCTCTTGGCCCCCAACAGGGTGCAGTCCCCCCCCCAGCACATGGAATGCCCCCCCCACAGGGCCCCAGGTCCCTCCTGGAGGGCCCCAGCCCTGCTGCCCAGGGTCCCAGGCACCCTGGAGGGCTCCAGCTCCCCCGCCCAGAGCCTATAACTTACCTTTAGCCGCAGCAGCAGGAGTGGGGCACTCTGAGCTATGGTGGCAAGACCCAGCATGGCACGCAGGGATTGTGTACTGGGCTCAGCCGGGTCCTGGGGGCTTTCTGCTGCCAGGCTGGGCTCTTGGTGGGAGGACCTGCTGCCCTCGGAGTCCCTCTGCTGCCTGGCCGAGTTGAGCCCTTGGTGGCAGGACCCAGTATGGTGTGCGGTCCCCACGTGCTGGGCCCTGCTGTGCCCTTCCACCCTTGGGGACCCTGGGCTGGGCCCAGGGCAGCAGGACATGGCGTGGTGTGTGGAGACCACGTGTTGCACTCAGATGGGTCCTGCCGGCCCTGGGACTGCTCCTGCTGCCCAGCCGGGTGGCAGGAGCAGTCCCAGGGCCAGTAGGACCCAGCAGGCACGCTGCACAGTCCCTGCATGCTATCCCAGGTCCTGCCACCCAGCCCAGCCGGTCAGCATAAGGGCCCCAAGAGTGGCGGGGCCCAGCTGGGCCTGGCACGCGAGAACTGCATGCCATGCCTGGTCCTGCTGCCCTGGGCCTGCTTAGGCAGCACAGGGGCCCTGAGGGTGGCAGGACCTGGCTGGGCAGGGATTTTGTAAAATGAGGTGTTGTTTCAGGCTTTCATTCAGGAATAAGTATGTCTACTTGATCAGTGAACAACATATAACTAAGCAGCATAAGTCAAATAAGGTACATACAAACATCTCAGATACTTTTAATCTACATCATGCTACTTGACGGGAGTGATAATACCGTAAGGAAATTCTAAATATATTTTGTAACTATAATATAATTCTAAATATATGTTGTGAGTGTTAGTTCAGTCATTGAAAAGTTAACTAGTAGCTCATGCAAATACATCGTCCAAGTTAAACCCTCACTAATTCAAGAAGGGACTCTCCTGTTAATTTAATGTTGTCTTCTAAACTGATTAGGTTGCTAATTTGATCTATTAATTTCTGGAATTTGTTTTCTGGGTTACACTGGAGTTGAACTCTTGTTTATAAACATCTGAGTGGGTACTTCCTAATTCTTTACATAACAGGCAAACTGGAGATATCAGGATTTTTTTGGGATTATTTTAAGAGTACATGGCTGAGGACACAGTGACTCACATATGCATGAAAGAATCAGTAAGTCTCAGCCACAGCATTTATTGTTATAGAAGAGAACTAGTTTTTCTGATCATGATTGTGAGCAGAGTTTGGCTCACGAGTTTGGCTGACAGGACACAGGAAGACGAATCAGATAGAAATCTGAGTAGAAAATGGATTAAGGAGAAAAGTGACACTCATTTTGTGGGAATTAATTTTACTACAGAATATTACAGGCTATGCCTTAGCAGGGGAAACACTTTGAATCCTTGGGAAATCCAAATGATAAATCAAAAGATGTCTCATTTTGGGGATCATTTCTATGTATTTTTAGAGGCTTGTTTGTAATTTCTCCTAAGGTACGAAGGCTACTCACTCTGATCACTTGCCTAAGAAAACCCTTAATGGTTAACTTTGCCACAAAGAGGGACCCTATATTTGAAGTGACAAATTGAAGTGTCTTATGTGTTTGGAATTAAACTGTTTGAAATTATTAATGGCAGAGTGTCAGTGTTGTCACATTTTGGAGGAGACAAGGAGCCATGTGGGTGTCCTTGGGGAAACATCAGCGATTTAAAAAAAAAGCTATGTAGTCTGGGCATGCAGATATCATACAAGCTTTCTGAGGCATACAGCCCTTGCTCTGGGCACTGATAAAGGATCAAGGAGAAGCCATTAGAAAGAGGGAAACACATCTCTGAAGAACCTGAGGCCTTGGAAAAGGCAATGCCAGAACTGCTGTTTAGTGCAGAGGAAAATTATGACAGTTGGCTAATGGGACTATGTGCTAGAGCTGCACTTCCTCAGATTTCATACTGCCTATCTCAAGAATAATTTGGTAAATGCCTGGGAGCCAGTCCTGTAGCCAGGCTGGTTCTGCCCTTGGGAATTTAGAGTGAAGGGTAGAGAAACCTGCTAACATCCTCATTTCACCTGCCATCTGTTCCCTCTCTGTCCTTGCACTAAGGACCAGGAAGAGTTGCAATCCCTGTGATCAGTACTTAGGGACTATGCTGTATTCTCCCCCCAGCACTGGAGTCCTTGGGACACAGAAAAATGGTGAGGTGGATATGGAGCCAGGGCTGAAAATTCTGGATTACTGAAAACTAAGATAAAAGCAGACTGCTGGGTTAAAGTATATAATCTGATACAGATCATATCTAAGGGCTGAGGCTTATCACTGTTTGGCCATGATAGATTAATTCACTTATGTATACATCAATCCCAATGATTGAAGGTATCCAATATCCAAAGCCCTCATTAGTACAACATGCTGAAGTGCTTGTGCCTGAATGGGTCTGCAGGTTGAACTACTTGAGCCAATAAGTGAGATGATACAATCTCAAGGGACCAGACTAATCTCAGATAAAATAAAGTACATTAGGAAAAAAAATCTTGATATTTGTAATGGTGTTGGCAATTTGTGATCCCAAATACAAACCCTGTTAGCATGTAACACTTCACCAACAAGTGCAGATGCAACAGCATAATCAAAAATGGTTTTCAAGTTTTACCTAGAAAGTGGAAAATCTGGGTTCAGACTAAAAAAAGGCTGATTTTGGCATCAGGAAACTGTAAGTCAAAGTATGGGAGGGAGATTTACCCTGATTATAGACTACAAAACTTGTTAAAACTCTTGGACTGAATTGGGTCAGTCCAGAGTGAACTGGCTGACATAACTAATAGATTACAGAAATGAGTTTTGATATGGAATGTCTTATTCCAAAGCACTCAAATGCTAAGCAGAAAACAAACAAGAGCTGTTGAGCTTTTCCCTTGTTGCTGTCGGAATTGCAAAATACACTGCAACCCAGTTTTAAAGAAAATCCTTATTGGTAATACCTTTCATTTTCTGTGAAATAACTTAGAGCAGATTGTATATTGCCAGATGACCATATGGTGATACCAAAATCCTTGGCATGTCCGATTACTGGCAGAATTACATAACAGCAGCACTGAAAAAAGTTAAAATGAAAACTGTTGTCAGAAGCTACTTTGGGGAAAAATGAACAGAGGGTACACAGTCAGCTAGCAGTACAGTTGCAAATGCCCCTAAATGCCTGTCATTCTATCATGCCATCCTGGGAAGCCAGACTTCATATCAAATTGGCAAAGAAAAAAAGAGCAAGTATTCATCACAACAGCTGTAGATAATAACTCTAAATAGTATGACCTCTAGCAAAAGCACTGACTAAGAAATTTGTTTGCTGCATTTTAACTCTAATTAAATGACACATTAGAAAACAGTCACCGTGAAAAAGTTCATACTTAGGGAATTTCAGAAGTGCTGTTTTACAGGATGTTATACTAGGTCAACTCCTAGAGAAGAAATGACACTAGATCACTTGTTGCCAATGGTATCAACATATAGAGAAAGCCAGAAACACCCCCAAGAGAAACAGTTGTTTACTGAGAAGTAAAAGGAAAGAGGCAAACCTCCTTAAACACAGAACTGAAAGAAGTAGTAGACCTGGATGCTCTGAGGAAGGAAATGGTTTGCTGTTTTTTTACCTCTGGGTTCAGGGAAACAAAGACTTTGTATATGTTTTTTGTACATAAACAGGATTGCATCAGAAACTCCACAGTACTAAAGAACCAATCCTGCAAGGCCCCAAATTTGACTAACTCCTTGGGCTAAAGAGAGAAGGGAAAATCGTAAGCTGGTATTCCCGTTGAAGAAGGGTGGTAAAAATAATGGTGCTGCTGGAAGATATCAAAGAAGTCAAAAAGGAATTAAGACAAGACTTAAAACAAGAGCTTTACAAAGGAATTACAGCACCATCTGGAGGTTCCCTAGGAAAGAATAAGATGTCATCATTAGAAAGAAAATCCTTGCTAAGGCAGCAGCTTTAAAGTGTCTTGCTGGATTTGGAATCTCAGAAACAAAATCTTCAGCCTGGGCCTTCGCAAAACGGATTACTGACAACCTGATTATAAAGATTTTTCAGGAAATAGGGACATGCCATTTAATCCCTTGAGGATAATTTTTTCCAGTTCCCATTTATTGCTCCTAATTCCTTATAGCTACTACTACTAGGAGACTCTTTTAGAACCTCACTGCTCTGATGGTTAGAAACCATCTTTTAATTTTTAGCCTAAATATATTCATGGCCAGTTTAACCCACATTTGCACTTTTGCCAACATTATCCTTTAGCTTAACGAGCTCTTTTCTGTGCTTGATGCTTATTCTCCACTCCTTGTGGTATTTATAGAGACCAATCCTGTCCTTTCTTAGCTTTCATTTTTCCAGGCTAAATGAACCAAACTCATCTAACTTCCTTTGTAACGCAGGCTGTATATTTTTTTGACTGCCCAGTATTCCTTTTTTTTGCATGTCTTGTAGTTTGAACTCAGCTTTCTTGAACCTGAATGATCAGAACTGTACACAGTGGGTACATCTATGTGAGACATGTTCATGTGCATTGGCCTAATTTAATGTGCATTATGGGCACATGCCTACAGGTGCACACCCTTAATGAGCATTAAACATGGTGAAATTAAGCTAATCCTGCCTAAATTTGATACCTGCAAATTTAGGCACAATTAGTTAAAGTGCATTAATGCATGTGTAGACATAACCTGGCGCTAACTTTAGGGCCAGTTCTGCCCAGCCGCTAAGGGCACATGGCAAGGCTGCAGTGACTTGGCACTAACTTCAGTACCAAGTGCATTAACTTTAGTGCCAAGTCCCTGCACATGTAGACACCTGCCAAAATTTGCTTAATGCACATTAAATTTAGTGATACTTAAATGCATGTATAGATGCACCCAGTATAGTTCAGATGAAATCTCATTAGTGCCTTACACAATGACATAAATACTTCCCACTCTCTACTGGTTTTTCAGTGTTCTTCACTTATATGCATACCAAATAAGTGCATACTTTACTTAACGACCAGTCCCAATCTGACTATTACTCTGTAACAAGCTCTGTTGTCTACATATTGGCTCATAAACACACAAACCATTTAAGTGCACAGCATCTTTCAGTCCCAGTCTCTATTTTGTAACTAATTGTGTTCTGTTCAACTATGCCAGAAACATTAAGGGGAAGCAATTGGCAGACAGGTGCTCTTAGAAAGCTTGAAAATGACAGAAATCAATCAGCTTCACAGCTGCCATCTCCCCATATCTTCAAGGCGTCTTACAGCAGTACAAACAGTGAGTACTAGAAGTCTTGACAATGAGGAGAGCTAGTTAGGCTCTGAGGCTGCTAATTTCACAGCACCAACAGTACCAGGTACTTACTAAACATTTATTGTTTCCATTATGTTCAGATAAGTGCAAACTCAGGGTAAGCTAATCACATTTTTCTTAATGAGACTATGTACTTAAATGATGTACACTGTAATTCTCCTGATACTTCCTAGCACTACATTTGTTTTTCTTTATAGCTGTATCACTTTGGTGGCTCCTAGTCATCCTGTGTCTAGTCACCCAGGTCTTTCTCTTTCTCAGTTGTTTATCCTTGAAGTGCTGACAGCACATAACAGAAATTCTTGCTATTAGTCTTAAGTGCATGACCTTGCACTTTGCACTATTGAATTGCAACCCATTTCTATTATTTCAGTCCTTGAGGGTATCCAATTCTTCCTATATAAAATTCTGATCCTCCTCCATATTGGCTATACCTCCCAAATTTGTGTCACTGCAAATTTCATCAGTGTACTACTCCTACTGTTTTTGCCACTGTTATTAATGAAAACATTAAACAAGATTCATCCTAAGACCTGTCTTTGAGGTTCTCTACTAGTAAACTTCCTCCAGCTCTGCACTTCTTTTCAGCACAACCTGTTATTTCTCCCCTTAGCCAGTTCCTTATTTGCTTAAGAGTTTTTGTACGAATCCCCATCTTTTCCAGCTTCACTGACAATTTCCCTCATGACATCTTATCAGATCATTACTGAAGTTCAGACAGATTAGATATACTATATTTCATGAGTCTAGAGAAACAGTTTTCTTATTGTAGACATCTGTGCATCTCTTTAGTTGGACGTCTACTTCTCCCAGCATGTCTTCCTACACCCTCACTCTGTGAGCGGACAGTTTGATTTGAATGCCAAAATGTTACGGTGACATATGCTTTCATCTGCCATGTCTTGATGTCAACTATTTGGTTTTTTTGAGAGGGAGGAAGGTCTTATATTCATCACTTGGCACGATCAAGTGGCTCACTTGGGACTCCACCTCCCCTACAACCTGTCCTAGTGCCAACTGGCTGTTAATGTCATGATGAGGTAGGTAGGACCTGTGGTGTGTCCAAGGGATCTTTACCAAGGTTCAGCCAAATGAGTTCAAAACTAAAGGCTTGATATTGAAAAGAAAGTCCCAAGGCTACAGGTTACTTTTAAGCATCCAACATTCTGTCTTCAGACTCAGGAAAAGAAAAAAAAAGAAAAGAAAAATACAAGGGCAGGGATGAGATTCATACCTCAGCTTCCCTGTTCCCTCACAGCTATACATAGTCTGTCTGTCTCTCTCTCCACAGGTCTGTGGTTGCTTGGAATAACCCAACGCTCTGGACTATCCAGCTGCTGTTTCTCTGGTAAGTAGCCAGGCTCCTTCAAGTCTCTAGGTGTGGGAAGCAATTCTAGCTCCCACCACTCACCCTTCTGAGGGCAGTTGTGCCAGGACTCCTGTTCCCTCCGCTCCTGGCTTCCACTTCTGGTCCTTTCTTCTTCCACTACCTGAGCTTTTTTTTATACAAGCATATGTGTACCTTCCAGTCAATTGGAGCTGGCAGGCACTAACAAAATGTGCTGTGAGTGGGGCAGGGCATTTTTGCTGCAGCACTAGTGTTGGATGCACTGGCTCGTCCTGTTGCCAGGGACTCCCTGGCACTTCTGGCTTCTTGTTCCTTGCAGCAGCCAATCTGTCGCTGCCACACTTATCAAAGAACTCTATCAGGTAAGTTTGGCACAACCTACCTTTGTTAAAGCCATGCTTCATTATCCTATTGTCTATTTAGCTCCATGTCTTTTATTAGTTTTCTTTCTTGTAATTTGGTTTAAAGCCTTGTATGTTATTGAGGACTGACTGGAAGGCTTATCCTACCCACAATTTCATAGATTAATTAAAAATTCTTTTTACAATACTTACAATTTTTTTTTAGTGCCAGTTCTTTAGCATTATAGGAGGTAGACAAGCTGTTCCCCTAACCTCAATGACTTTTAGTTTTGCTTCTACCTGGTAATTTCCATTTCCAGAAAAGATGAAGGAGGCCTTGGCCAAACAGGAATTTGCTGACTGAAATGGGATGCATCAAGGACAAGAAGAAATTAAAACCTCCTTGAGAAAGAATTCAAGTGTTAAAGATCATGGTGAAAGTCAGCTGCCTGGATTAGTAATCAGGCCAGCCAGAGAATTTGGGGAAAGCAGGACATTCCACAATTTTATAATCCATCTGTAAACCAAGGAGGTCCAAAAGACAGAAATTGATTGTCCAAGCTCAGGCACATGGTCTTTGAGAGCCAAACTCCCTGGAAAGCTTATTTGGAAGATAGGTTGTTGAATGTGGAAATGAATCTATGAAATCCCCAGGAATAGTGGATACTGGATCACACATAATAATACATCAGGCAAGCTAATTATACTATTCCCAGCAAGGGAAAGATTGAGAGGTTTGAGTCCCAGTTTGAGACCAGGAGTCTCTAGAGGAATTTTGTTTCTAAAATTCTTGTGGATCTGAATCAGATTCCCATTCCTATTGCTACTATTCATATATTTACAGCAAATAGTAAATATATGAATAACAGTTTGAAAATGTGACTCAGTGGGTCTAGGAAGGGCTTATACAGGGAACACCCCCACCCCTGTAAGGTCAACAAGGGCGAAGATGAACTACTAGAGTTCCTATCGCATTGTTCAAAACCTGAAGTAACTTACTTTGGTCATGAGAAACTTCCACCAATAGAAAGAAAACTGAGGCTGTGCAGAAACAGACATCTGTTCAGACACCCACAATGGTGTACAGGTTTGTATGACTCCGCTTCTATGACAGGAGGCTTTTTGAGGGTTTGGCATTATTATGAAAGCATTGCAAAATGTGGAAGAGAAAGGTAAGAAATGACCAAGTGCGAAAATTTAATGGAGACAGAATCTTTATAGTTTCTCAAAGAAAAGTTAGTGTAACTGGAAGCTGATGCTAGAAGAGATGTGACAGTGATAAGGAGGAATCTTGGTTTTCTCTGTTATAAACTCCCAAATTCTCTGATTAAAAACTTAAAATCCATATTTTTCTGCAATTAAAATGTATATGTATCAGTTGAACACAATGTTTTATTAACATATTTACAACTAGCAAATTGTCTGTCAGGAATGACCGGGGTGGGGGGAAGAGTATGGGGACTGAGCCTCATGCCCCGCCATCTGGGGCCACTCCCCCTTTACCTCCTGCTGCTTGGGGTCTGGGCCTGCTCCCCCCTCCTCACCTAAGCAGCGGGGGAAGTGGAAGAGTGGGCCTGAGCCCGAGGGGGAGGTGGAGGCCTGAGCCCGAGCTGGGGGAGAAGCTAGTCTGCCGTGGCAGTTGGGGGTGGAGCAGCAGACCTGGCCTGATGCAGCAGTGGCTGGGGCTCCCCTCGGGCCCAGGCCCACTCCTCCCCCAGCCTCCCTCTTCCCCACATTGGCTCTGAGACCACTCCTCCCATTCCCCTGCTACCACCAGGTAGGCCTGGGCCCACTGCTCCCCTCGCCACGGCGGGTGGGCTTCTCCCCCAGCTCAGGCTTGGTCCTCCTCCCCCTCCATGTGGGGCCCAGGCCCACTCATCCCCTCCTCCCACAACCACCATGGCACACCCACTATTCCTCCAACCTGTGTTGGACCACTCCACCCCTGCCCTACCACCCCTGCACTGTCCCACATCGGGCCCTGTAGGTGGCGACGATGGAAGAGGCAGGCTGAGGCCAGAGCTGAGGCCTCCCCCCCCCCCCGCGGCATCCCAACCCTGCTCTCTGCCCCACATTGCTCCCGCCTGCAGGGAGCAGGATGGTGGGGTCCAGGCCAGTTGTGCTGGCCTCACGCCACCTCTGTCCCCTGTGTCCCCACCATCATGGCAGCACTTCACCAGCCACCAGGTCCTGTTGGAACATTTGTTTGCACTCTGCTTGGCTGTTTGTCAGCCAATCAGAGCACAAATAAATCATTAGGGACAGACAGACAGACTTAGGCTTTTATAATATTAGAATTTTAAAGTAGTTTGGAGGCCTACCAGTGCCTCAGTCATTACAATAAAATACATTCTACATCCCTATATATTTTGGCATTTGATTTTGTTTTTTTTTATCATGGAAAATCGAGCTCTCACTGCCTCCTTTGCTCACCAGGATAAGGGTTCAGTTTAGGGCTGTCCCCTCCTCCCGCCCCCTGGCTGCTTTGTGGCACTGAGCAGCCCTCACATGCTTGTGCCTTGCCGCTGTCCATGCTGTTGCCCCCGACTCCCAAGTCATAGCCCCTCTAACCCTGCCAGTGCCCTTCACTCCTGGACCATTCTCCTGGCCAGGAGTGAAGGGCACTTCTGGCCCATTCTGGTGCACCTCACTCTGACCCGTAGCTCCCTGCCCCCCCAACCCTGCTGGTGCCCCTCCCTCCCAACTTGCAGGCCTCTGCCTTTCTGCCAATGCCCCTCACTCCTGATCCACAGCCCCCTGCACTACTGCTGCCCCTCACTCCCAACCCCCAGCTCTTCACCTCCCTGCCCTTGCCAGTTCCCCTCTCTCCCAACCTGCAGCCCTCCATCCCCATCAGAGCCCCTCACTTCTGACCCACAGCTCCCTGGCTCTGCTGGTGCCCCTAACTCCTAACCTACAGACTTCCCACACTCCCACCCCTACAGCCACCCATCCCCACTGGTGTCCCTCACTCCCAACCTACAGCCCCCTTCCTGCCCTGGCTCTGCTGATTCTCCTCCCATGCAACCTGCAGCCCTCTGCCCCCACCATTGCCCCTCACTCCTGACCTGCAGCCCCCTGGCCCAACCAGTTCCCCTCACTCCCAGCTCCCAACTCCCAACTCGCAGCTCCCTGCCCCCACCAGTTCCCTTCACTCCCAACCTGCAGCCCTCCATCTCCATTGGTGCCCCTCACTCCTAACTTACAGCCCCGCCAAACCCTCACTCCTGCAGGTGCCCATCCCTGCCGGTGTCCCTCACTCCCAACCTACTGTCCCCTACCTGCCCTGCCTCTGGTGGTGCACCTCACTTTGACTTGGAATCCCCTGCACCCCCAGCATCAGAGGGGGCCCCCAGATGCCCTCATGCCCCTCAGTGTGTGTGGCATGGGGGTGTGCAGAGCAGGGGGTGTATGGGCATACATGATGCCATTGGCCATGTGTTAAGTAGGTATGGGGGGGCACATGTCTTCCCAGATTTCTGTGCCAACAGCAGAGTGCAGGCCACAGGGCTGCAGCCTGACTGGACTGGCACAGGGCAGGAGCCACCTCTGTGGCCCAGTTGGTGGGATGGTATGGGAAGGTGGAAGAGGGGCAGAGACTTGGTACTGCTGCTGCTGGAAGCCCCGTGCTAGTCGTGCTGCCATGGCTGCCAAGATTTGGCATCCCCAGCAGCAGGGGTGGGGGTTGTTTTGCATGGGCGGTGGTAGAGTGAGCCCAGCCGCAGCATGGTATAGAGGGAGGAGGAGGGGATGCCTGTGGCACTACCCCACCCTGGTCTAGGGCTCCCACACAGTTCCAGGCATCCCAGACAAACACCCCTGGGCAGTGTCCTCTGGCCACCCCACCCCTGCCCCTGGGAGAACAGGCACTGGCCCCTGGTGCCACCAGCCTGGCCATACAGCTCCCCACCACCCCTGAAGGAGCCCCCTTTCCCTTCCCCCGCTGGAGGGGCAGGTGCCTCTGGGTGGAGCCTGCTGGCAACAATATGGAGCTGGGCTTGCCAGTGGCACCAAGTGCTGCCTCAGATCCTCCAGCCCCACCTCAGCCCCAGCACCCAGACAACTACACCCAGCGGCAGTAGGCACCCGCACCGTGTCATGGGAACATACACATGCCTTCTCTCCCCCACACATGCCCCAAATCCCCTCCCCACACATATCCCCTCCAAACACTCCTGCCACACATGCCCCACAACCCTCCTACCCCCCAAGCCTCCTTGACAGTCCCCAAGCCCTGGCCCTCTGATCCCATAGGTTTACCTGTATCCGGCTGCAATGTCCAACAGAAAGACACTGTGCATGCAGTTAAGTTGGTGTAAATTTTAACTTTTCTTTCAATCCAGGAGATTTCATACAGGGTGTCACCATTTAAAATGTCAAGAGGGTGAAGAGCAGAGAGAAGATGGATGATGTTACTCTGGAAGGTATTAATGGCTGCCATCAAGCAAGTTTTTTAGCCTAAACATGTGGAGAAACTGAATGGCTTTTTAAGTAAAAACACCTGGAAACAACAGGAAGCTATCATCCCAGGAACTGGGCTTAATGGTGAAGTCTGAGCAATGTCTGATGGATTTCGTAGGGACTAGCTGCAAACAGGGGGCCAAGGCTAGGGGACTGTTGGACAAACTGTGTGAGGGAGAGATCATGGATTATAAACTGCAAACAGCAAGACAAATAGCTCTGATCATGGCCTGGAGAAGAAGGAGACAGAAAGGGCTCCTTGGACACATGACTCACAGGAGAGGCAAATTTGGAAATCAAGAACAAACAAATAGCCTGAGCTACTGTATTCAGGAAAACAAGACACTGTGTACAGTCTCTATAAATCAATGGGACTACACCAATAAATGTACCTGACTGATACCCTCTATTTCTCCATCTAACAGAAACAATTTTGCAAGACCCCAAATACTAGATCCCTCATGGGGCTTAATGTCAACAGAGGGGCTCCCATTTCCTCATATAATGTGCAGGTTAACCAAAGACAAGCTTTCCATTTTAACAAAAAGACATGAGGCTCCCTAAACATGAAATGATAAAGTCATCAAAAAAATTTAACTTCCTGTTTGAAATGTTGCCATTATAGTGGTTTCACTTGGGTGTATATCATGTGCTACTGAGGGAGTAATAGGAAGAAAGAGAATGTACAAGTGACTGAGCTGCTTAAACCCACCAGGTTGCCTTGTGGTGCAGTCTATTGTAGGTCGTTCAGGGGGTGGGGTCAAGGTTTCCAGCCCACCATTATCACCATGATACTCTGGATACTCACTGCTCTCAGCATCATTCAAGTCGTTGATGTAACAGGTAAACCATTTTGATCCTCTCCATTACATTTTTTATTATTTTGGGACTATAAGGGCAGCTTTAAATGCAAATGCCCTAAATTATATTGGAATTGGATGCATGGGAACTGATATTTCATGCTGATAAAACGGATACAAATACAACTTTTTAAAATCACGGTGTTCTCCAAATTTGGTCTTCAGAATTTCTTTTTATTTAACCTCAGTTAGGATATGTTTTGAAATGGCATAACATAGCCTAGGGTACATTTGCCTTCTGGCATTTCTTAATTTTGAACATTGGATAGATTTTCTTTATTTTTGGTATCAAAATGGTTTTTATGAAAGTGATTTTCTCCTTGCATATTTTTGCAAGTTCAGGAGTCCAATGTGCATCCCTGATTGTCCTGTGAGTTGACCCCAGTCAGTAGGACTGAAAATGAACAAATATAATAAGCAAAAAACCAGTTGCTTATTGAGAACAAGCTGTTTTTTCCACAATCAACAGGTGGATATTAAAACTCAATCTCCCTCTGAAAACAAAAATGATTATTTGCCTATTTAGAAACCCTGAAGTGTTACTGAAGCTTTTTAGAATTTCAGTTGTTGTGGCTGTGCTTACTCTGTCTTATTATCACCTCTACAATGCAGCTTTAGTAACTTTGTAACTGCCAGATCTTTTCACGGGGTATATCAAATGCTAAGCATGCAAAAGACGATATTTTTTGCTAGGATAATATCAACTCAAAGTATTTCATGTTGTCAGGTCTACTCTATGTGTCATCATTTTGTATATTTACAGCAAAAAAGAAACACAAATCTATTGTCCTGAACTGAACTTGTTCAAGATTTGTAATTCTTAAGAATTCATTTCCTTTTTTCCTCCTTATTCCTCTCCTGTTGCTATAAACTCCTTTTTTGAAACATCATAATTATTTCCCCAGCAGGCAGCTGTGTTAGCAGAGATGATAGTGACTACAGGAAGGGGACAGCAGCATGAGGTGTTGAACAGTTAAAAAAATATCCGTGAGGTGTCAGCAGCTTTTAAGCAAATCTTTTGAATTGTGGCATGCTGTATATAATGAAATATACTATGTTATATTATATAGTATAATAGTACACAAGCACACTGCGGCCATAATTAAGTATTTCACTTGTTATAATAGCTTCTTTGGGACTACACAAATGCTTAAAGAAGCATATATGTTTGAGGCTTATTCAGGTTCTGATTTTTTGCTCGTTTCATCTGCACTTTAGCTCCTAAGATGATAGAGGCTTAATAAGTGCACAATATTAAAGTTGATCCTAAGATGAGAGAGGCTTAATAAGAGGTCAGTATTAAGGGTGATCCAAGTTTTGCAGTCAAACATCCATTAAAATACATGAGAATGCTGTCTGCTTAAAAACTGCAGAATCTGTTCCATTTTCTTACTGAAAAAAACCTACCTCACAGGATGCTTCGCCTAAAATCATAGAAATGTAAGATTGGGGTTGGCATCTCAAGAGATCCTTTACTATATACCCCTCCTCTGAGGCAGGATCAAGTGTACTTAGACCATTTCTGCTGTGTTTTGTCAACTACTGGACCTGAACCATAATCTTTGTATTAGTACCATTGTTTTAAAACATTTTTCTTATTAGTCTTTCCAGCTGGAGAATTATTTTACTAGACTAACAGAGATGCAGGTGGTTATATTTGTCTACACAGAATATATTTTGTAAATACACTATGGATTCCCACTACCATATAATGCACATGGTCTTACCCTTGTACTATAGGAAAATTGCTGGCTTACAGTTTTTCTGGGTTAAAAAGTGTCCTCTAACTGGTATGTTGAATGATCTCTGGTGTTTATACAAGGTAAACTAAATTACCCAAGATTAGGATAACACTAATATGTTTCCTCTTCTCTGAATAGATCAAACTCCCAGACTCAGCAAACTGAAAACTGAGTTTAATGAAAGCAGTAGCATATCTCCTTGCATTGACTACCTTTCTTCATACAGTACTTTAAATAAAGGAAGGGAGATTAGCAAGGATGGATATCTGTAGTGACCAAAGGGCCCCACATCACAGAGCAGCTGGATGAATTAGCCATCCAAGAACCTTGAAAACTCTGAATGTAGCTGAGTATCACAGATCAGTGGCCAGAGGATAGATTTACCTTGTTTTCTTATTAGTTTCTTCTTTAGTTACCTTCAGTTCTTCCCCTTCCCAAGGAGTTCAAAGGCATCTTTTTCCTGTTCTGTTTTTAAAGAATAACAGTTTAACCAATCAAAATCTCATCCCATATTCTTACTACTGGCAAAAGAATTACAGAAGTCAATGCCCCTTTAGAAAAGGAGAATAATACTCTTTTCATCTCTATTTTACCAATCAAAAGTAGACCATTTTTAAACCCCTGCTGATGAGTCATGGAAAGCTCTGGAAAAAAATATTTTTCCATACATTGTTTTCACTATTTCTGTTTCTTGGCAACACATGACTTCTATGGAGCTTCACTTGCAGTAAGCATCTAAGATCAGAATGTCAGTGTTTTACTGACATTATGTCTGCTAAATATATTCTCATAATGAGAAGTTCTACCCCCTCTCGTGATATAGGTTAAACATGAAGATACATGGTAAACAAAGCTCTAAGAGAACTTACATACACTATGTTCATTAATCACTTAGAAAATCTAAGGTCCTGCAGACACTTACGTAGGCACTCAGTTTTGCTATAGAGAATGTCCTGCGGATTTTAATTATTCTGCTCCAGGCGTTACCAATTTCTGAAATTGTAGACAGCAATTTTTCATAACCATTGCTTTCTGGGTTGGTTAATGCCACATACATTTAGGACCCTATATAGTTATTTATGATTATATAGCACAATTGAAAGCAACCTTTGAGAACAGCAATTATAACCTTATTTATGGGGAAAAAACACAAAAATGAAAACACTTACTAAACAGTTCAGCGTTCCATCATTTTTTACAAAGCCCAAATGACATTTATGAGAAAAAAATTCTTAAAGACAAGATAAACCTGAACTTTACTGGCGCAACATTTGATCCCTCCAAGTCTTTTAGAGTGCTAGTTTGAAATCCTATTGGTTTAGCTCCCGTTGAGGATTTATTCAAATCCTATTCAGGTCACAAATAAAATAAGAAATTGATGGCCTAATCTTATTTTCTTGTGGAACTATACACATTTTGGCATGCCTGCCTTTCCTCAATACACTGAAACACAAGACTAGGATAGCAGGACTATAGCAGATCAAGATTCTGGAACCTGGATAGAGCTGTGAGTTAAGTGGGGCACTCACTTGTATTACGGCTCATCTAATGCACTTTGCTTTCATGAGCGATAATTTCTTTCACAATATGGAAAGTCACATCAATCCATTGTTATGGAGATATGTACTTTCATATGTGATCTGAGTTGGTGATTTGATACAGCAGAGCCACTTTTTATAGAAGACCCTGTAAACAGGGCTGAACAAGTCACTTGTGAACTTTCCGTATCTACTGACCTATGAAATGACTTTTGTTCACCCTGTTGTTTCTATATTCCATGTGCTTGAATAAGAAACTACAGAACATGCTCATAACATCTAGTTTGCATTGCAGGGCTAAGAGATTTGGCTGTAGGTCCAAGAAGTGGGAAATGATTTTAAGAAAGATACCTTAGGAAGGAGCATCAATAGATTCTAAACTCATGCTGTTATATACACATTGCTGTGGGTGCAAAAATACTCTGACAGTGCAATTAGGTAGAAAAGTTCAAGCTACTTGGTAATACATACTATGCATCAGAATGAGTCTAGGCTACAGCAGCAAAGTACCGTGGAAAGTTACTAAGGTCATTCAGCCAGTTTAAATGGTACCTTCTGTGGCTTCTCTAAAGAGACATTAGATTGGTTTTCTTTGCCACAGTAATTACCTAAAAAGGTCTGCCCCACAGCATCCTCTTTCTTCTCATACATATTTGTGAGAGAAGCACTTTTCTAGTTTGCTGATGCTTTGGTAAGATTCAGCTCAAGAATACTGTCTCATACTGTAAGCTTACTGGGCTGCAAAATATCTCTTTATTATGTGGAAATAACCCCCATGACCATGAAGCCCCAATTCCAGGTGCTACTGCAGAACAAATAAGAATACAGATATTTTGCTGAAAGTCTTTTTTCTCCAGTTATCCAAAAATGAGGAAAGACTTCATCCCCATAGGATTCCTAGAACCAAGATGTGGCAAATACAGAATTATTTTGTTGTGGGGTTGGAGAGAGAAAAGCAGGGTATTTTGCACACCAACCCTGATCATGGCTGATTTTTTCCAGCTAGCAAAAATATAACCAGCCACTACATTTTTAAAAGTGCTAAATCCTAACTAAACTAAGTGCAAACTCATTTTAAAACCACACTTGATTAAAATTAGCTTTGTCAGAAAAGGCTGATTTGATGAAACTGAAATATTTCGCTGAAATATCCAAGTTTCAATGAAAATTTGTTGAACTGCAGAGTGGGTCCTGACAGACCTCTCTCATTAACAAGCACTGGACTCCAGGATCCGTGTTTGGGGGATGCCCTTTCTGTGGGAGATTTTGAAAATAGACATTTTGATTCCAAACCAGAAAAAGAATTTCAAAATTCTGGAGTTTCTGATGTAATGAAAATTCTGAGTTTTGGCAGCTTTGATGCTAGATATGGTGGAGCAAGAGGCCAGAATCTTCTGTTCCTGTGCTGGTGAGGAGGGCTCTGCAGAGCTAGTAGGGTAGCTCTTGCTGTCCCATACTTTCCCCTTCCACAAACAGCACAAACACCTGGGCGCTGGCAGTCCATTCTCAGAATGGGAGAGTAGTCAGCTTTGGCAGTAGTGAGGTGGCTAGCAATCTATGTTGCCTATGAGGAGGTAGTCATCTTACGTATATTCAGAGTACCAATGGGAGAGTTGCTTCTATTATTCACTCCCTGTATCTGGTGTTGACAGACATACCCACTCCCGTCTTGGACAACTTCTCTCCTCTCAAGGTGCTCCATGTTTCTTCTACCTTCCATTTTTCTCCCCATCTCCAGCTATTCCCTTTATTTTTCTCAACTGATATTTTCCAATGGCTGGTAGGTCAGTATGTGCAATGTTGAAAGCTATTGGTTCCCCTTCTGCGCCTCTAGAAATTCATTGGTGGGTGATGAAGGGAGCTTCACTCACTCTCCTGCCATTCAACTAGGAAGCTGAGGAATGGGAACTGAACAAGGTCTTCCAGACGGTCACATGTTTAGATCTGACTAGAACTGTTGGGAACTTTAAACTTGTGGAAGTCTACCTGTTTTGACAACACTTTGCTGAGAAAACTTCTTATGTCCAGTATAACATTTCAAGTGTGGAGGCTTGGCATGTCATAAGTGAAGAGAACCTACATTAAGCAAATGGTCTAGCCACTCACCTTATATATTGAAGACCCAGGTCCAAGTCCTTCCTCTACTCAAGTTAGAGTAGGGATTAAGTGTACAGGTGACTCTGTAGTTCAGCAGCTCTGAGGCACTGTTGTAAGATGTGAGAGATGCAGATTAAAGACCATGATCTAAAGCAGGCCGAGGGAGAACTTCGTCTCTCATCCCAGGGCAGAGCCCTAGCCCCTGGCATGTGTGAATGTGCTCACTCTCACTTTCCTTTCTTGTGCAAAACAATTTCCAAAAGTCTCAGTTTTGTCTTTATCTGGACAAATCACAATCACATTTCAAATACAGAAAGCTTTTATTTATATATGACGAAACTAAATTCTCATTTTCTGGGAGCTTTTACATACTCCATTACTCTCTTAATGCTCTTGAATTCTTAGATCCCAAAGATAGTGGGGAAGGAATATAGATTTTACAGTAGAAGGCATAACCAGGGGCAGGAAAAGGTGTCCTCATTATCCTTCCCCAGGACTGTGCTGATAGTTCTGCCAGAGTCTGCAAGGATGTTTTAAACATTTTGTCCAAGTGAATATGACCTTCCCTTATCACTCCCCAGTTAGAAGTGACCCTTACATGAGAGTTGTTTGGTCATATACCTGCTAAAACAGATTGTGGCAAGTCTTACACCTGGTAAGTTACTCCTTTCCCAAAATGGTTTAGGAGCTAAATCTTTTTTTTGCTTCTTTCCAGAAAAGCAAAGCAAGGTATCAAGTGGGAAAAACCACTTCCCTTGTAGAAGGACTGCTTCATGCACAGTTCTTTCAGTGTTTTGACTCTTCACACATTGTAGTACAGAGACTGAGATGACAGTAAACATTTCCTGTTTATGCAGGAAACTTTAGGCCAGTCAGATCAAAGGGGATAATGCCTTGCTATAAAATATATTTGCAGACCATTACTGTGACAACTGCTAACATGCCACCAACCTTGTGTCATTATCTGGTCCACATAAAATGCTAAGATTTTCCTGCAGGTGCTAGTGAGAGGGATGTATTTAGGATTAGCAATACCAGGTTCAATCCCATGGGATTGCATAAGTGAAATGTGTTCTACCAGGAAGCAATTTGCCTTTACAAAGGCTGCTTTTGTATTGCAAGGTCTATAATACAAATGTTTTTAAATGTATAAGGTGGATAGAAAACCCGTGGTATATACATATTCCAGGTTGGAACTTTCCTTCATCCAACCATATGAAAAAAAACTGGTGCATCATAACCAGAATGGAAGCTAGGACCTCATGAATTAAATGGTAAGAAAAGCAGGCTGCCATCTGTACTACTGTCCTTGCTCATTCTCTCTCTCTCTCTCACACTGTAGTCCAATGTATATTTAACTATTCCTACGAAGTGGAAAAGCTGTAGCAAGATGATGTCAAGCAAGGCTGACTGTAGACTAGTAGTCAGGGTATTTATTGGTAGAATCATAATCTCAGTTAGTGCAGGAGCACAGATCAGATGCTCTAATTGTTGTGTGATTTTGAAGTCATATACTATATTTTTAAATAAATGTTTCCATTATTCCACCCAGAAAACAAGATTTTAGTGACACAGCGTCCTGTGCTCAGAGTAGATAACAAAACCGCTACTTTGGTCTGCAACTATACTTATAATGGAACTGGGAAGGAATTCAGAGCTTCGTTACATAAAGGAACAGACAGTGCAGTTGAAGTCTGCTTTGTTTCATGGAATATAACCAAAGGTAACAATACCCAGTCAACTAATGGTTTCACCTGCCATGGTTATCAGGATGATCAAAAGAAGCATGTAATCTTCAGCCTTTCAAACATGAATCCCAACCACACTGATATTTACTTCTGCAAAATTGAGGTCATGTATCCACCTCCTTATGTCTGCAGTGACAAGAGCAATGGAACTATCATCCATGTGAGAGGTAAGCCATGAAACCATAATTGTCCAATATTCTTTTCCTTCAGTGCACACCCTAATGCTAGAGCCCACAGTAACATCAGGTACAAAATGGATGTCTCAAAGAAGACAACATTCTTCTACCCCAGATCATATACTGATAATCTAGCTGCTTTTTTGCCTATGTTTTTTTATCTGTTGGTCAGAATAGATGGAAGATGGCTGAGACATGAGTAAATAAATTGAGATTAGGTATTGATTTTATGTACTTGAAGTTTTCTTTATTCTCTTTCTTTAAGACGTGCCCTTCCAACAATCAGAACTTCAGTCTACAAGATACTTTTGGCTTATGGCAGCAGCAATTGGAGTTTTTGCTATCTACAGTATAATAATAACTGTAGCCTGTATTCACTGTTCGGTAAGAGAATATTGTTTTCCCTTGCTTTATGTGCCTACATAGCAGCCTTTTCATGCTGTCTTTGCCATGCTCCTACATAGTCATCTTCCTTTTTTCATTAGTAACTCCAGTTTAGGGACAATGATTTAATGTCTTCTGTCTGCTCAGAAACCAGAACTGCAGGATGCAGGAGAAGGGTGAAGGGGATGCTGTCATGGAGGCAGCAGGTGCCCTCTTCTAGGGAGGTGAAACATTCTAGGGAGTGTGATCTTCCATATTGTGTACCACGTAGCTGTATATTTTTTTTCTGCTTCCAATCTGCCTTTTCCTTGTATCACTGAGTTTAAATATGTATTTTCAACTAATTACAAAGCAACCTGGCTGCATTTCCCCCTTTTCAGATTAAATCCAACATGTGTACTGGGATGCGCTTCCATTGCTTATCAAAGTCACAGTTGCACTAATTGTGACATAAAGTAGAGGTGTTTGTTGCAAGGAGGCTTCCTAATGATGTCCAAACCGGATCAGATATGGCCATAAGAAAATATAAAGTTAGGTTATAGTACCACTTTGCTCTGAATATGTCAGAGGAAAACTGAAACAGGTACAGCCAGTGGCAGCTGTGCCTTAATGCAATACTGTTATTTCAGATCCATAATTTAGAGTTTGAATGATTTTCTATGTGCTGTTTGCTTTTGGTATTGTGGCTCATGTACTGGTTGTCCTAAGAGAACACGCTTTCCAAAGGAGAATGACCATGCTGAACTCTGCTTCTCTGCTACATTTGCCTCATAATAAGTTTTTACCTGGAGCTTCTGTAGCTGTTGGTAATCCTCTAGCTCAGTGGTTTTCAACCTGTAGCCTGAAGACCCCTGAGGCTCTGCACAGTATATCTAAGGGGTCTGCAAAAGATGCCAATGATCAATAAAAATATGCGAATATCCACACTTATAATTCAAAGGGGTATGCACCTCCATTTGAAATTTCCAAGGCATCTGCACCTCCATTTGAAATTTTTAGGGCCCACAAATGAAAAAAGGTTGAAAACTATTGCTCTACATCACTGATTCTCAAGGCACCCCTCCAAAAATGCTAGTTCGTAGTTTTCACTCATTTTTAACTAAAGAAAAATACTAGAGCAATTCTTTTGCAAAGAACTCAGAAAGCCCACAGCAGATCAGAATATTTTTAACACTATGGATTCCTGTTCGAAATCTCTGGATTTATCTTGTTGGGAAATCATTGTTCTAGATCAGTGGTTGGGAACCTATAGCCCGAAGAGCCTTTGGATCTGGCCTGCAGAGCCATGGCTTCAGTAGTATTTGGCAGCAGGGGGGTTTTACTTGCACCATGCCACAGCTATGCAGTGGGGTCTTTGGCAGAGGGGCAGCCCTCCCTACACTGTGTCATAGTCAGGCAGCACAAGCTGTCATCGAGTGGGGGCTCTCCCTTGTGCTGCAATGCAGCCATGAGGCAGGGAGAAGCAATGCAGGCTGCCAGGTCCTAGTGCCCACCTGTCTTAGACCTATGGTAGGTCATTTCAGTTCCCCACTGGAAAACATTGCTGACTCCTGCTCTAGATAACAGGTAGTCTGAGTACTTAGATATTTGCAGTGCTCTTGAATGTTAATAAAGCTGCCTAGAAATGATGGATCTAAACGAGTTTCCTAAAATGATACTTGTCAGCCAGGTCAAGTCTACTTCATCTGAGTTTTTGAACTCAGCCACAGGTTTATTCTGCTTTTGTACTAATTCTGCCTCTGTGGAGAAAAACTTCCTTGCCTCCTTTTTTTCTGTTATAATCACACATTTTTTCATACCTGCAAAATCTGTTTCAGCCATGTAAAAATTGCTAGACAATTTTAAATTTATAGTTACAGGAACATAGGACTGGATGAGACCTCCTGAGCCATTGAGTCCTCATGTGTAAAAATCAGGGAATGCAGTGGGCTATACTGTGGTATAGCTGATATAATATGTAATATAATTTATCGTCACAGAGTTGCATAAATATAATGTCACATTTACTATTTTAAATTCAGAAAATCTTATGGTAACTAACTTGCCCCTCTTGTATGTATAAAATGCCCATGGTTCATCTGTGCAACTCCTCTCCAAGTCAATTAGATTAGTACATAACTAGGCTAGAATTGCAGTCACCGTATCATCAGCTACCATTTTCCGACAAAGGTTATAATACAAAATAATTTGTGCACATACCACTATCAGGAATTTAATGTTTGAAACACCATTTTTTTCTGTTAATTTCTGTGGCACCTCAATAGCTGCAAAATCAAGTAAGTATACAACTGGGGAACTCCATCCCAAAATGGCAGCAAAAATATAACTGCTGTTTGTGTATTGCTATTGTTTCAAGGTACTGATAATTACTGATCAATTTTTTTTAGTTAAGTATTCTAGGTTTAAAAATCTCTTTTATGTATGTATATATAGGCAACTCACAGGTATATGCTGTTTTTGACAAATTGTTCTAGAGACTAGCCTTCAGTGAGATATAGAAAAGCTGAGAAGACTGAGTTGGATGTATGCAACTCCCCCTTTCCACTTAAACTTCCAAAAGTAGGAAGCCCTTCATGGGTCATTAATTAAGAAGGGCTTGACCTGGGTTAGAATAATCTATTAACTAGACTACTAGCAAATGACTCAGGGCAGTGTTGCTCAACCTCCAGCCCCTGGGCCAAATCTGGTCCATGTGGCTGTGCTACCTAGCCAGTGGGGCTCCTCATGGATCCAGAAATTTGGGGGTTGGGGAGCGATTGTGGCATTATTTGCTGCAGCACCCAGAGTTGCCCCAAAACTGCATCTGGTCTGTAGAGTCACTCTCTGGTGAGGTCTGGTGCATGGAGCTGGCCCCCATACTGCATCACATCCACAGACTAATACCAGGTGCTGAACTCATGCTGAATCAGGCCTGTGGATCAACCCCACCTTCAGGTTGGCCCTGCACCACTTATTCAGCCTGTGGGGCAGGAAGGCTGAGGACCATTAATTCAAGAGATCACAGATTTCCCCTGTGACTTTAGACAAATCACTTAATTTGCTCTGTGCTTCTGTTCTGCATCTCTAAAATGGGAATAATACTTTTCAGCCCCACAATAGCGTGATGAGGCAAAAGTCTATTAATAATATGGATAGTTTGGGGGCAAAATAGGTAGATAACTAAGATAAAGTTTAACTCTACTTCCTTTTCCCCTTGAGCAGGTGCTCAAACAGTTTATGAATTGCCTTTTCAGGACAGAGATATGAGGGCAGAACTGCACAGTTACATACAGGCAGAGGCATTTTCTGGTACTCCTATTTTGCTTACATTAACTTGTTAAAAAAATTCTAGTAATAAAGCAGGGGAACCCCATGCTGATTGCATTTGTTTTTGCTTCTGCTTTTTCTGAGTCATCTATCAGCTAAGAATGTGATTGTCAAAGATGCTAAAATGTAGTCCTAGTTTAAGGTAATTCTGAAGTTATGTTCTAGCAGTGACAGTCCAGAAAATATGCACTAAGACCTGAAAAATGTACTGTGGTATCCAAAAGCTTGTCTAAGTCTATCCCAAACATGTAGTTGGTCCAATAATTATCCACAAAAATCTTTGCATTATAGTTTAGGGCATTTACTACTTCAAACTAATATTAGAATTCTTTCAGCAGATAAAATGAAAGACTTGCACTAAATCTGGGTAAATACTACAGATTATTGTATATGAACGTTCATTCTGATTTCTAAACCAACTGATTTAAGTTTAAGCACACGCTAAAATGCTTTCTTGAATACATATGTTTCCCTAATTCAGGACCTGAAGAAATAATTTTGAGTGGGGAATATGTTTGATATTACAGCCAACTGTTAACTGAAAAAGAGGAAAAACTAAATTCATTATGAATGACTTGCTTTGTACTAGAGAAGACCAAGCTTCTTGCACACCACTTGTTTTGGCTTGTTTTGTTTTAATTATGCATCCCATGCATGAAAAACTAACTGCAGAATTATTTTCACACTTCCCCCACCCTTGCAGCTGAAAAACAAGAAGAACCGAATCCTCCAGAGTGACTACATGAATATGACTCCCCGACATCCTCAAGGCCCAAAGAACAAGTGTTACCAGCCCTATGCACCAACTCGAGATTACACTGCATACCGTTCTTGGCAGCCATGACTATCCACTTACCAAACTATACCCCTGGATATGCTTGTATTCCACCACGTGCCCTTGGACATGGAAGGACAGCCTGCCATTCTCTCATTGTGTTTGCTATTAATGATAACAGATACCTACGTCATAGCAAATACTGGCTAGCCTTTAATTGGTGTTCCATAAAAACTGACTGTTTTCTACAATGGTAGAACTGATGAGCTACAACTCATGTTCAAGCCGCATGGTGGCTCAGGGGGAAAGGTAACATTGGACCCAGTAGGTGGTATATTTTTAATCTTTGCAATTTTTTGCTCAATTGCTCAGGAAGCCAGAATTGTTGATCTTTCCTAATTACTTATGCCTTATATTTCTCTTTTAACACTTAGAACTTGAAGAATTAGAATTATCTGAAATGCAAGTTGGTTGCTGTGAAATAAGGCACCAATCAAACTACTAATGCAAAATTGGTTCCCTGTCCCTTCAAACAGTGGAAGCTCATTTTAAAGTTCAGAACATATGCACAAGAGAAGAGGAGAGGCTTCTTGCTCTAGGGAAAAGTCAGCTATGGCAGATCAGTTTATGGCGCAGATCAGCTGTAATGACAGATCAAGATCAGTCAAAACCACTGTACATTAAATGGGTGATTCCTTTTGCTTTTTAAATTCTTGAGCTGGTAACTGTAATGTCTGCAGCAGGTAGATTTGACAAGGGAGATGACACCTGAGGACACAATTCCATGCAGTAAGAAAGTGATTGACCTGAAAGGCAGATCTAGAAGAACCAGGGAGGAAAAAAGATCTGGTGCCATCATGAAAAGCCCCTTTTGAACTATGATGGCCTACAACAAAGAAATGCAAGGACTTGAGTAAAATCTTAGGGAAAACTGGTGAAAAAAATATTTATTAGAAAACACTGAGGCCAGATTTTGAAAAAAAGGCTCTGTATCCAAAATGAATCAAATTTACTGAGGTCTCTTGCAAATCTGTCTGCTTCTGGAGCCCAAATAGGAAATGAGCTTTTTAAAAAATCTGAGCCCTATAATGAACAATAAGATCATTTGAAAACCTTCCCTTATGATCTCCCAATTCTCACTGTGGTCTACAGGAACCTTGAAGGAATATGTTCCAAGTGGGGGATTATGTTCTTATGTAGACAATTCCTTAGGCACATTCATGCAGGAATAAAACAAGCACTAGAATAAACCCTGTTCTGCGATTTCTGTGTGACAGGTTTCCATAAGGAATGCTCACAAAACTCTAATAGGGTTAGTTCAGCAAAAAGTCCTTGTATTCTTGGCAAGAGAGAGTCTTCTATCTGAAGTTGAGCAAAAAATAAGAATTTTCAACCTGTGGGAAATTCTGATAGTTCAGTTTTGTTTTCATCCTATACCAGGACAAAAAGTTGAAATTATGGATTTCTTTGCAGAAAAAATAAGAAAAAAAATAGAATTGAGAATAGAGAAACGATTTGCTTTGACAACTTTAAAATGAAACAGAGTATCATGGCACTTCTCCAAATAGAAAAATTCATTTGAGTTTGTTGAACTGACCCAAAACACTGCATATAAAACCTTGCTGCCATGCATTGCTTTATGACAGTTATAGAGCAGAAGTCTGATGCCATCTTTCTCCCTGGGCAGACTGCAACTCCCATGATGCATCTGCCATCATAGTATTTGTGCAGTCATATGCATCACACTCCTTGGTCAGAAGGGAGACTGTACTACCTTACAGGAGATGTGGTCAGGTTATGGAGAGCAACCTACTAAGAAAAATGGGGGCTTGAACTATAATTTTCATGAGGCAACACAGGACAATAGGCAGTGCAATAGCAAAGGGGGGTGGGGGGCGAGCAGGGCGACCGCTCTGGGCACTGATGTGAAGGGGTGCCAACAGGCACTGCCCAGCTGGGGAAGGGCATGGGATGGAGCTGCAAGTGGCTTGTTTGGGGAGGTGCGGGGATGGGGGGAGGGCAGCTCCCACTGTCGCATGCACTCCTGGGCAAGCATGGGGGGGCCATGTGCCCCCCAGATCTGTGCACAGGGTGAGGGTGGGCTGCCACTGCAGGCTTTGTCCCAGGCACCAAACTTCCTTGCCACGGTACTGACAATAGGGAAATGCTCTTTAATACTGAACTGACCCTTAAGGGTAGGGACAGACATTACATTACATATAAACTGGTTTAAGTGATCAGAAGCTGGTTTAAACCTGTAACAGAACAGACATTCAGTGCATATAAACCAGTTTGAAAATGGCTGAAACTAGTTTGAGATAAACCTAGTTGAACGTCGTATCAGACTTAAATGATTTGGGTCAAACCAGTTTATGTAATGTCTGTCCCAGACCCTTTGCTGGTTTAAGCTAAACCAGACTCCCCCAGCATCCTGGCATACTCTCTGGGCTGGATGGAGCTTTCTCCTTCACAGCAGGGCTGGCCCCTCCCCTCTGCTCCATGGCTGGAGCTCTGACAGAGACTTGCAGGTTCAGCAGGGGCTGCTGGCTTCCCCATGTCCCCCTTGCTGCTTAAACAGAGATCCCTCCCTCTTCTCTCCCACAGCACAGACCTAGCCAGCATGTGGTATGCTAGCTAATACTGTGTAAAGCAAATAGGACAGTGTAGATATAGGGCTTTTTAGAGCTAATCAACAGCTCAGCCGGTAATGTCCCTGCAGTCCTTCCTTTGGAAAAAACTGTTTAAGAAGAGCTTGAACTAATGACCAAGGCCTTGTTTTTCTGATGGGGTGGTAAATGCTGATAACAGAGCTGATAAATGGTCTGTTATCAAGGAAGGGGAAGGACCCCTCCTTAATCACAGTGTCGTGCCAGGGCCTGGCCATGCCCTGCTCAGCTCAGCCCCGTGCTTTAGCATCCTCCAGTTTCCAGCCTGAGCCATTGCAGGCATGTGCCAGCATTTTTTTCAGTTCAGGGGGGATGTCTGTACAGTTACAAAGTGATTTAGCCTAGCCAGGTTAGACTAACCTGCAAAGATTGAATCAATTCAGGCTCAGGCTTTTTGAATATCTGTCCCTAGCCTAAAAGTTTTATTTCAATTCATTTTAACTGAAATATTCAGATTTGGATTGACCCACTCAAAACTAAATATTTTGGTTTTGTTTTTTTGTTTTCCCCAACAGAAATGAAAAACCTAACCAAATTTTAAATTTTCATGCTTATAGGATTGATTTTAATAATTATGAGAGAAAGTTCTTGACCAGGTCTAATTTCACCCTTTCTAATTTAAAATTGTTCAGTGTTAATTGCTTGGATAAGTCACAGGAGCAAGACAGGAATGAGTCTGGGGTGTTGAGAGTTATAGTCCAGTCCCTGTTTTTTTCATTGCTCTAAGGCAGCGGTTCCTAACCTGTGGTATGGGTACCACCAGTGGTACACAGACAACCTATCAGTGGTATGTGCTAACAGATTATAATTACTTTATATGACAAAAATTTCCTTCAGGTTGAACTGAAAAATTTGCTGGTGGTACCTAAGGTTCTGTTGTTTTAAATTGGTGGTGTGCAATCTGTCAGAGTTCAAGAACTGCTGCTCTAAGGAGAAGTAAGCTGCACTGCTTCTTTTGCTGAAAAGCCTACTTTCCCTTTTTGAAGTGGCCTCAGTGTTCTAGCTGGTGCCCTTGAAGGTGGGTAATGCTAAGCTCTGCCTATCCCTTGCCTCGGTCTAACCACATAGATGCAAATCAGGAAGTAGGAGCCCACTGGTTACTCTTTGCACTGAGCAGGACTTAGCCAGGTGAGCAGCTTGGGCAGACGCAAGGTGCTTCTTTACTCCCAGTCTGTGATAATTTCAACAATGTTAACATATCACCACTGATGGCATCATTTTGCTGACCTTATAAGCAGACGTCCTGTAACTTAACAAATGCATCCTCTGGTTAGAATGTACTGTGAAAATAACATCTTATACTTTCCCACCAGTATAAGGTGAGGTGCAAGTGTGTACAGTAAGCAATTAAGACAGAGGGTCAACATTTCTAGTTTACATTGAGTATATATTTTCATACTCTAGAACTAGAGCGTCTTTTTCACTGGGTCCACATACCTAGGAGTTTTAGTGTACTTTTTGTAATAATTCTTTAAAATTGTTAAATAGATATAGTAAATTAATTTTCAGCATTTGTTAGCAACTAGTAACTAATTAATTTGTTATAAAAAGAAAGTATTATGTTTTAAAGTAAACATTGGCATAATTTATTTTCCTCTCCTAAAGCTTCACTGGATTTTTCAGTTGACATACAGACACAGTGTCAGGATAGTATCATGATTTAGAGAGTGTTTTGTAGTTCATGTCTAGGTATTGAGAGAACTGATTGCATCAGTGACATTTAAGCATTGGAACCTAAGTGGCCAGTTTCTGAATAAATGTTAATTCATATGGCTGATCAAAAAAGAGGATATAATTGATGTAAATACATGACAGAAAAAGTGCATGGAGCAGCAGGGGTGGTGGTGGTGGAAAGGGATGGGAAAGAGAAGGCATGAGAGCCCTGGAGCTATGTTAGAAGGACATCAACACACCTACAGTGTACTGTAGGACATGAATTACAGGCTTCTGGGGATACATTTCCTGTGTATAAAATACCAGAAGGTGCCTTTTATCCTTGAGGTCCAATGTATAAAAGCTTAATGGCATATGAGTCCAAATCCAAAAAGGATTTAGGTGCTTACAAGATTGGCTTCAAAACACCTACATTTTTTCTGTCTGGCTCCAAAAGGAATCCAGAGCTATGTGCCTAGTCTCTCTTTATGGAACATGAGGAGAATTAGACAGTTCAACATATGGGTTTTCTGTGTTGTCCTTCTGGACAAGGAGCCACCAACACCTAGCTAATAGGAAACATTAAGCACAGCAGTCTATCTGAACTCTAACCCCTTTGTAGCTTGGGTTCCTGACTCAGGACTGCAAAAGAGGTGCTTTATCCAACTGATCCAAGGCTTGGGTAGGTACTAGGGGTGTGTGAAATGGGCCATATTCAATTTGGATTTGGCCTGAATCAGGGGACAGTGATTTGATTCGTTGATTTGGATCACTGTTCCCTATTTGATTTGGTGAAATCTGAAGATTGGATGCTGATTCGGACATAGACACAGCTTTAAATGTTTTTTCTACATACCTCGAGGTACCAGGCTTGTGAATGGTGTGATACTGGGGCAGATGGAGCATCCCACAAGAGTGTGGGTGTGTGGGGGTGAGGGGGCCCAATGTGCTCAGCAGCAGACCCGGAAGTGGACCAGAAGCACTTTTGACTCTGGGTCTGCTGCTAAGCACATGGGAGGCCCCCCCTGCACCTCCCTGGCTCAGTGATCAGCCACAGGGTGACCCTGGGTGCTCCCCCAGACCCAGGAGACACCAGTTGCTGAGCTAGGAAGGTACAGGGGGGCCTCCCAGCATGCTTCTTGGTGGACCTCTAAGTGGACTGGAAGTGCTTCTGGTCCACTTCTGGGTCTGCTGCCAAGTACACTGGGGACCCCCCATGCTCCTGTGGGATGCTTCATCTGCCTCAGCATCTCAGCATTCATGAGTCACCTGGTACCTTGAGGTATGTAGAAAAAACATTTAACGCTGTGTCTATGGCTGAAGTGTCTTGACTACTGAGGTACAGTGGGTGCATCTACACATGCGCATTACTGCAGAGTTGACTGATTAGCTTTGCAGTAAAGTGTCAATGTCCACACATCCACCCATATTAGGGTGTAGTAAATTAATTCACTCCTTCAGAGAATTGTACTGTCTGGGACAAATACTATCCTATGGTAGAGTAATTTACACTGCCACAATGTACATGTAGACAGTGACTGGGGCTGACTGGGAAACAAGGATGCTACAGTGAGAGGGCTGCCTGCTGGCTTGAATTACTCTGATCCTGGGGACCTGTATAAATGCTGTGCCGGGGGGAGCTGACTCTGGCATGAACTGCACCAGAGTTTATTGTGTTGGGGTAATTGCACATGTAGATGCACCCAGTCTGACTCTTTGCTTGCTCTCCTTCTGGACACATGATGCTTACATTCATTGTTATACAGTGACCTATCTTCAACAAGAGGGGTAGAAAGTGTTCTCACCTACCTTAGGCTGGTGGTTAGGGTAAATCAGAAGATGTGGATTTGAATATTTCAGGAGACTAAGAAACTTGAACCCAGGACTCCTATGTCATCAGCAACTGCTCTAACCAGAAGGCCATTACAAAATACTAGGCCAACCTCTGTTGGTCATGTTTGTTTTTTTGCTGGAGCCCAGCGCTGCAACAATTAACGCTGCCACCACTCTGCTACTGCCAAATTTCCAGCCCCCTGGGGAATTCCAGCATTGACTCATGAAGCCAGGCCAGCATGCCAGTTTGCACCCACAGACTGGCCTGTGGACCCAGCTCTTTGCCTGTCATCTAGCCTGCGGGGCCAGTTAGGCTGAGTACTACTGTGCTAGATTCAAGCTAAAGGCTACTTCCCACCTCTCTATTTCCATAAATGATCTAGCTGTAAACATGTACTGAGTCATTCAGGCTAAGAAGTCAAGACTGGTTAGATTTAATGTTGTTTCTATCATGCCTTTGTGTGCCATTAGCTAAGCCACTGGTATGCCTTAACCCGGGGATGGGCAAACTGGGGAATCTGATTAGTGGCCAGACTCCATTTCCCAGCAGCCCCTACCCTGTGGTCAGTTTCCAGGGAGACCCCAGAAGCGGCAGTGGGGGCCAGGGTTTCCATGGAGACCGACCCCAGCAGTGCTGGCAGAGTGCACTGCTGGGCAGGTTGCTGCTTCAGGGTTGGGGCTGGGACCTTGCACTGGTGACAATGTGGTCTGGAGCCAGGGCAGACCTGCAATCTGCTGTCTGCATGCCTCTGTCTTAACCACATGACTCCAATGGGCTGTTAGGCATGGTTGGATTTTCAGTCTCCCAAAATAACAAGCTACAGCCCCTCTGTATCCTTCCGTTGTTGGTATACTGCATTTACTTATATTTCAGACCTTACCTATTTTCAGTTTTCAAATCAGATTAAGTCTCTGCACATTTGTCTCTGTAGTAGCAAAAATTCTCTGTGAGCACCAAGTTTGTTATTGACAGTGCTGGATAAGAAAATGAACTACTGTGAACCATGCATACAAAATATTGCTTTGGTGCTAAAGAGCAAATCTTTCCACTTTCAGCAAAGTTTTTGCTGTGTGACTGGAAAAAGTTTATTCAAACTGAATCACTGATGGAGGTGTGATTTGTTAGTTAGTCACTCTAACCAGAAACCAGGTTAGAGTTTGCAATGCTAAGGTATTATTCTTCTATCAGTGACCAGAAATGAACTGGAAAGCATTTGAACAGAGCACTGAGCAGTAATTTGGAAGTCATATTTAGAGTCCATGGGCTACTGAGGGCTACTAAGGAAACACCGATAGCTGGTTATCTTGTTGCAAATGGATTGTTCCTTACAATTAGACACTTTTGTCAGAGCATCACATTATAATATGCTATTATTCCAGCCCCACGGGTATGCAGCTATCTGACGTGACTAATTTGGCTGACACAGTATTTTAGGATGCTGCCAATTTCATAAAAACCCATTTTAGGGGGAAAAGAAAAAAAAGCTTAATCGTCTTTACCTCATGGCTGCTCCAGAATCAGGGCACCAGTTCATATACTTTTTTCTTGTTGTTAAAAGAAAACAGACCTTTCTTTTCAGATCTCATAAACCTACATGTAAGTACTGAGTACTGGGGATGAAGAGATCAAATTTTAGCTTATTTGCCCATTTTTATGACCAAAAGACAACAGTTATCACATGCAATTATATTCCCAACCACTCCATTATTATGTTGCTACATTATTCCTTTTCCTCTTGTGGCTTTTTGTTTCTACAATTATTCTGGATCAGGATAATACATATTTAAAAGTTGAGACACTCATAAGCTCTTATTTTTCAATCAGGAATGGCCATGTTAAAACCAGCAACAACAGTGTTGAAGCTTCTGGGCTGGGAGTACTTCATTATGCGTGTATGGCGTGAAGCAGAACAGGACTCTGCAATGGTGCTGTCCTACAAAAACAAGTCAACAAACAAACAAACATCTTGCAACAATTCACTGATGGGTGGAAGTTGATACATTGAGCTCAATTTTGGGGAACGGGCAAGTGGGGGGGACCCAACAGAACTTATGAAATTACATTATAATATGTTAAAGAAAGTTCAGGCTTCGAAGTCAAGAACTCATTCTTAAGAGATGCAGAACTAAAGGTTGCCTTGGCAGGTGTCATTCTGCCCCCGTATGATAGTCTTTAATATAGGATCACATACTGCTTTTTTTCCACAGAATCCCTCCCTCATAAGTTAAAAATGCTAATTACTCAACAGGTTAATCTGCTGAGGTAGTAAAGGCAGGAAATGACTGGGGTATACCGGGGGCCCGCAGCATCTTCAAATGGCAGGGTGGAAGCCTGAGGTGACAATGCAGAGCACACAGTAATCCCCATTCTGGAGGCTATATTGGCCCTTTCATCATGAGGGCAGCAGCAGGAACAAACCCCAGCTGCACACTTAAACCAGCAGCCAAGCTAGCACTCACCAAACCATCCCTTTGTCTTAAGAGCTGGTAGGCAATTGTTGTAACATTTCTTCAGTTCATTGTCTTACAAAAATGGAGGAGAGAGTGTAAACTGTCCAGTTGCCTGGAAAGAAGAAAATGATAGATCTAAGTTTAAGCCAAGAACCTTCCTATAATGCACCATGAAAGGAGATCACTGTCATGAGTTTGATGAACTAATTTTTCTGCTACGCTTGTTGTCCGTGACAACCCTGGGGCCTCTTCAACTCCAGCAACAGCGGTCAGACTCAGAGCTGAATTTTCGCTTGTGAAAGTGATAAGGTATCTTGCTATATTTCAACTGAACTGTTTTTGGTCTTTTTAGCCTTCCTTGGCCATGTATAAATTGGCTTCAGAAAGGAAATTGTTTCAGTATTTGTGTAGTTCATCAACTCCTGTTACACAGAAACACATGCTAAAGGGCTGAAGTCCAGCACAGAATGCTGACTTTGGGAAGATTATCCCAGTTTGCTCTCTTCTTATTAGCAGCGTGCTGAAGTGATGCCAAAAAAGACATTGTGAAGATACTAAATTGAATAGCTAGGGAATTAAAAAAAAAAAAATCCACATACTTTCTAGATGATGCTAATTTTTTTAAATTCCAGCCTTATGTTAGAGCACTCTGCCACAGAGGATAGCAGAGTTCAAAGGGAAGCTTAAAAGGGGTTAATGCAGAAACCACTTCAAAACCACTTCAGTGAAACCTTGTAACAGTCCCTTAGGGGATAGAAATGAACAAACCAGCTGCAGGGTACACAATACAAAGCAGGCCTCTGTCTTCCTCCAGCCCTTGCACTAAAAATAAAAACTTAGACCTCAAAGAGTCTTCTTTACCTCTCTGGGGTTCCTGTACACCAATCAGAAACCATCGTAGATCATGTGAGCGGGCTTTGGTGTGCTGGTGATATACAACTTTCCACAGCACCACTGGGGGGCAGGAATGCAACATGGAAGCCTCTTACATAAAGATGGAAGTCAACCTTTTTTTGGTATTGACCTGTTTCTTTTGCTTTGCTTGTTGTCTTTGACTTTTTGCTCATGGTGTGCTGAGGCCAAAGTACCAAATTTGTTTTTAATGGTTATAATGAACAACTAAGCAAAAATGAAATGTGTCTGAAAGTTTAAACTTTTATGGAAACCAACCTGGAAAGATGAAGGAAGCTGATTAGCTGAAAGCAGATAAGGTAGTATAAAGCTGGTCTCTAGCAGCAGGCAAATCAGTTAGACTGGACTCCGTATCTAGCAATTTTCATCTAGCAAAAAGCATGTCCTTGGAATGGAAAATAATATTTCCTAGGCTTTCTTCATCCAACTAAACTTCCCACATGCAGTTATAAACATAAAAAGCCACATTTTGGGGTGTACATGTGTATCTGTCCATTATCCTTGCTCACTGAACTGGGCTTACAGACCACAATTCCCACGTTATGGTTATAGTATAATTTTTTTTTTTTTTAAACAGGTTATTCTTTCTTAAAACGAATATGTTAATTAATCACTGTCTGTTGTCATTCTGCAGCTTGACTTAAATAGAGGCAAAACGAGCACAGAAGACACAAATACATCTGCAGTACAGTGTTGTATTGCGGTATCTACACACTGTGAGAGAAGCAGACAAAGCAGTCACAAAAATAAATTAAAAAAATCCATGGGTTACATGAATAGCTAAGTCTGTGGGGAAATGTCAGTTAGAAACAAGCAGCTGCAAACAGTTTTGTTTTCCTATTGTTGTGGCTTTGTAAGGCAATGATGACACACAAAGATTAAGTGAAGCAGCTTGAGCTCCAGGGGTTTATCTCCTTCATTATCATCACCAGTAACAAAGGAGATGTGTGGGTGTTACCTGCAAAAAGAGGTCTGCTTCTGAAAGAAAAAAAACCATCTGTGTCAAAGATCAGGTCTTGTTTAATTCATGCATATCCAATCTCCTTGCCTTCACTGATCTACGGGACTGTATTTGGTCTCCTGGATTTCCCTAATTTCACTCTGCTGGGAGAGAGAGACTTGAGTAACACAGAGTGCCTAGGATGACTTCAGATTGTCAAGGTCATTTCTAAATCACTAGAATTAGCTGGCTCTTGTGACATGGAATTTGATTTTCTTCACCCTGTTGTTTCCCTTCCATTCTGCAGCAAGAAAAGTTATCTCCTATGCAACAAATTTTCAGAAAAAATCTGTTCAGACTGTTATTCAGAGACATTAGCACACTGGAAGCAATGGGTCAACACACTACTGCACATGCCATAATGACTCATTGTGAAATTGTTATAGTTCTTGCGTATGAAAGAGTGCATATACATACATACATACCATTTAATTTTGCCTTCTGGATGAGCATGATAAGGAACAGGCTCCTTAAACATTTTAGGAAGTTTTTTTAAAATAAAAAAAGACCTGTTTACAAGGTAAGAAATATATCATTTTTTACTTCTGCAGGTCTATTTATATCTAATCATATATACTAAGAATTATTTTAGGTACTTGGAGATTAATGATGCCAAACTGTTTGCCATCCAAGAATCAAATTTGAGTAGCGTGGATGTATATGAATCTTGAAATTCAAAGGACAGATGTGTCTGGGAGAATTTAAGAACAGCATCTATCTTTTCTAAGTGCTGCTGAGGAGTCACAAGCACACACACATACATACAAAGGCCTCTTTTCTTCATTCACAGCCTTACTATATATGTGTGACCATAACAGGGAGTCAGAGGCTCTTATTACTTTAAGAGGAGTGTCACGGGGCAGGGCCTAGCGGGCGGCCGTGATCCCCCTTGTGCCCCTTACCGTGTCACATGGGCGACCTAGCACCCTCTTGTCTCGCCCGCCACGTCTTTGCTATTATGGTTCTTTTAATGGAGGCTGCCTATGATTCCCTTGTCCACGGTAATATGTTGGCACTATTCCCCGTCCCTTACAGGGTGACTCGGTGCACCCCAGCCTTAAGGGCTATGCCCTCCAAACCTCCCCTTTAGCACGCCCCAAGCCTCGCAGCTGTTCCTGGACGTTATTAAGTCCTCGCCCTTCATTGCTCCTCTCTGGCGCCCTTGGGCTCACCACGCCCTGGTCCCCCCTCTCTGGTACCCCTGGGCCTGTCACCCACCTGGCACCCCTGGGCTCGTCACGCCCCGGCACCCACTCTCTGGCGCTCCTGGGCTTATTGTGCACCTGATGCCCCTTCACTGATGCCCCTGGGCTGGTCGTGCGACCTGCGCCTCTCTACCGGCGCCTTTGGGCTGGTCCCATAACCTACGCCCCTTTACCCCCGGGCCTGTCACACAACCTATGCCCCTTCTGACCCTCTGGGGTCCCTGCCCTCTCAGGGCCTATGTTGCGCCTCTCGCGCTCGTGCCGTGCCTCTTGCGCTCGTTGCCCCTCTGGGGCCTCTGCCACACCTCTTGCGCTCATTGCCCACCCCCCCCCAGGGCCTCTGCCGCGCCTGTCGCGCTTGGGGCTCAGGTGGCTCGCAGCCGTGCTTGGCCCCTTGACCCCTTTCCTGGGTCGTTTGCCCACACTGGACAAAACATCGCCCTCACAGGCCTATATCGCGACTCTCGCGCTCGTGCCGCGCCCCTCGCGCTTCCTTGCCCCTCTGGGCCTATATCACGCCTCTCGCGCTCGTGCCGCGCCTCTCGCGCCGCGCCTCTCGCGCTTCCTTGCCCCTCTGGGCCTATATCGTGCCTCTCGCGCTTCCTTGCCCCTCTGGGCCTATATCGCGCCTCTCGTGCTCGTGCCGCGCCTCTCGCGCTTCTCGCGCCCAGGGCTCAGGTGGCTCATAGCCGTGCCTCGTCCCCTGATCCTACCTCCGGGTCATACGCCCTACCGGGCAACCGCCCTCACAGGCTGGGGTTCCAACCCCACACTCACCGGATGCCTCTCTGGCACTCTAAAACACTGTTCCCACTGTGGCACCGCTCACTGTGCCTGCTGGGCACCAGGAACCCCCAAGCTACTGGGGAGCCCCTGTGAGGCCTCCTCACACCCCTACAGCCTCACCCGGTCCTCTGGTCGGGGTCAACACCCCCAACACGCGCCCCACCGGCGCAAACAGCTGTGCCCGCCAGGCACCACTCGCTGTGCCCTCTGGGCACTAGGAACCCCCAGATTATAGGGGAGCTCCTGTGAGGCCTCCTCGCACCCCTACAGCCTCACCCAGTCCTCCGGTGCAACACTAACCAAACTAAACCATAAGCCTGCTGGCCATAACATAACATAAGCCTCCTGGCTAAAGCATCTATTCTAGGCCCACCTGGCTCTCTCACAAGGCCTTCTAATCAAGGTCCTCTCAACCCTCACCATGGTGCAGCCTCTTGGGTGGTCAGGGTGCACCGCTCGCCTTTGCTGGACACTCCTGCACCTCAGGCTCCCAGACAGGAACTGCTAGCTAGGCTTTGGCCTAGCTGTTTATAAAGGCCTGGCCCTGCCCCTTTTTGGTCATGTGACCAGCCTGGTTGCCCCAGCAACCCACATCTGTGCTGCTTCAGGGAGCTTCAGCAGCCCTATTCCTACTGCTAGTAGCAGGCACCCTGGTGCCCTGCTACAAGGAGATAGCTGAACTGGGGCCAGCTGCATTTTCATAGTTTCATAGTTTCTAGGGTCGGAAGGGACCTGAGCAGATCATCTAGTCCGACCCCCTGCCATGGCAGGAAAGAGTACAGGGGTCAAACAACCCCAACAAGGTGTTCATCTAACCTCCTCTTAAAAACCCCCAGGGTAGGAGCCAGCACCACTTCTCTTGGAAGTTGGTTCCAGATCCTAGCCACCCTGACAGTGAAGTAGCGCCTCCTGATGTCTAGCCTAAATCTACCCTCTGCCAGCTTGAGACCGTTATTTCTAGTCACTCCTGGTGGTGCTCAGGGAAACAGGGACTCCCCCCAGTGCCTGGTGGTCCCCCCTGACTAGTTTGTAACGGCCACTAGATCCCCCCTCAGCCTTCTCTTGTGGAGGCTGAACTGGTTCAGGTCCCTGAGCCTCTCCTCATAGGGCCTGCCCTGCTGCCCCCGATCATGAGAGTGGATGTTGTCCACATCCCTCCTGAAGTGCGGCGCCCAGAACTGGACACAGTACTCCAACTGTGGCCTGACCAGTGTCGCATAGAGGGGGAGGATCACCTCCTTGGACCTGCATGAGATGCATCTGCGGATGCATGACAAGGTGCGGTTGGCCTTCCTGACTGCATCCCCACACTGCCGGCCCATGTTCATCTTGAAGTCAATGATGACTCCAAGATCCTTTTCCACCTCTGTACTGACAAGAAGGGAGTTCCCCAACCTGTAAGTATGGTGCCGGTTGTTCTTTCCCAGGTGCATCACTTTGCACTTGTCGTTGTTGAATCCCATCCTATTCTCATCCGCCCACCCCTGTAACCTGTCTAGGTCCGACTGCAGCCTATTCCTCCCTTCTAGCATGCCCACATCCCCCCACATCTTAGTGTCATCAGCAAATTTGAACAGGGTGCTTTTTACCCCCTCGTTCAAGTCACTGATGAAGATGTTGAACAGTGCGGGCCCGAGGACCGAGCCCTGCCCAACCCCACTGCCCACATCCCTCCAGGTCGAAAATGACCCATCCACCACCACTCTCTGGGTGCGGCCCTCCAGTCAGTTGGCGACCCAATTGACTGTGTGGGTGTCGACACCACAGTCTCCCAGTTTCTTAATGAGAACAGGATGAAAGACAGCGTTGAAAGCCTTTCGAAAGTCCAGGAAGACTATGTCCACTACTATCCCTGCATCTGATGATTTGGTGATCTGATCATAGAAGGCCACCAGGTTGGTCTGACAGGACCTGCCACTAATGAACCCGTGTTGGTTGCCCCTAAGCATAATCTCCCCTGCTGGCCCCTTGTGGATATGTGCCAGAATAATTTTCTCAAAAAGCTTGCCCAGGATCAAGGTAAGACTAACTGGCCTATAGTTTCCCTGGACCTTCTTCCCCTTTTTGAAGATGGGAACCATGTTGGCCCTCTTTCAGTCCTCTGGCACCACACCAGAGCACCAAGAGTGATCGTAAAGCCGTGCCAGGGGTCCTGCAATGACCTCAGCCAATTCCCTTAGTACTCTAGGGTGGAGATCGTCCAGAGGGGCTGACTTGAATACATCCAGTCCTTCCAGAAGTTCCCTAACTAGTTCCTCACTAACCCTTGGTCTAGGTGTGCCTCCCCTGGGGCCTGAGGGTAAGCAGTCAGGAGAAACCCGCAGCAATAGGGAGCCATGCCTTGTGGCTTGGGACTACTTTGTAACCAGGAAGGATTGCAAGACAGGGGAGTCCCAACAGCTAATTAGGTAGAACAGAAACTCCTGGGCCCATTTTCAAAGGCAGGAGTCAGGTGACCAGAAGGGACAAGTCTTGGTGGTATATAAGTCTAGCCTCAGGGCTAAGGCTGGGGCTGGAGCTGGGAGGGGAAGGAGGCATAGGCAACACATGGAGGGAGGGGGCACAGAGGGCATGTACCTCCCGTGCCTGATTTCTGTGCCGATGGCAGGGCATAGGGCTGCAACCCTGGCAGAGCAAGCCTGGCAGAAGCAGTGACATGGAGTTGTGCTCTCCCACTGTCAACACTTTTACATGCCACTTATATAGCTATAAGGCCACTTCCGTATATATTTAAGTGCCATTTTTGGCACTTACCAAGGTTTTGGTTCACATTTCCACTTGTGGTAGAACATAACTGCCTGGGATTGTGCATAACAGTAAGTTCCCAAAAGTGTGGTTGCAGAAAAACCACAATTAGCAACTGTTTGATGCCAGAGGGAGGGGGGTGGCTCCCCTGCTTTTTGGCCCAGTAGTTAGGGTACTTGCCCACACCATGGAATACCCAGATTCTAGGCCAACCACTTAAGCAAGAGTGGGTTAAACCTGGACTTCCCATTCACTAATAAAATAACCACCAGACTGTGGACTAGGCATTACCCAGTGGGCAGATGAGGATCCTGATGGGGTGCAGTGCCAGATTTGAAGTCCTTCTTTTGCTGTGTGTCCTCTTACAGCCTGCTGCTGTTTGTCCCTCCATCCAAAATTCAGCAACATCTTCCCTACAAAGCACTCTATTACCTCCAAAACACAAGTGACTTTTTCACAATCTATATGCTCCCCAACCCCATCCCCTCCTTGGCATTGAATTGCCACCAGGATTTGTACAGAGACTGCTTTTTTTCGCCCCCTTTTAAAGTATTTTTTTTTACAGTCACAAAGATCCCCATCTATCATGGCCCTTGCATAATTAATAAGTTCTCATGGCACCTCTGATGAGGTGAAGGAGGATGCTTACAGGATGAGAAGTGGGAGGATGTTCTAGGCTTATCGTAAAATACACTTGTGTGACATACAGTGAATATAGATGGGGGGAGGGAAGAGAAGGCAAAAAAGTCATTGCTCCTTTGACTTCTCAGAATGATGCCTCATAGAATTAATTTTTGTTCCTGAAGTAACACAATTTTCTCTCTTGTTCATTTGACTGGCAGCACATATTAATTTATTAATGAGACTGCATACTTCTGTTCCAGTGGGAGTGAAGAAGATGGTGAGCATTTAAATAGGCACTGTGTTATACTGTGTTCTGGAAGACAGATGAAATGTTGGGGGTGCAAACTCGAAAGTCTGAGTCAGAATGTATCTGAACCATACAGCCTGGGCCATAATGGAAGGGTCATAATGGGCTAAAAGGGAGCTAGCCTCTCTTCTTTCCACCCTCCACCTTGAAGTAATGGAGGGAGAGTGGGAGACTGGGAAGCCGGGGATCCTAGAGATCCCTATAGAACTATATGTAATTGTACAGGCATTATACGTAATGCTAAGAAACCCAGAAATTCCTCTAAGTACTACTATTTTATAGTGCTACACATGACGCTACATCACCATAGTGACATACTATGGAGATGTAGCATCCAGGGGTGTCTACACATTCCCAGCACTATTTTGCTGTAGCAGCACACACCCCTGTTATAGTGTACCGCTACGGTGAAGTCGCTGTTAAAAATAACTGCAAGCCACGCATATATGGCGCAGGACAGGTGGTTACTTCCAAAAGGAAGTACTAAAGCATGGTGCAGTAACAACATTGCCATAGGGCAAAGTGTAGACACTCCCTAAGTATCTTTTAGTGCAACAGACAGTTTGAGTGGCTGCACACCCACTTTTTGTAGCACTACAAGGGTGTATTTAGTGCAACAAATATAGTGCTTGTCCATGGCCTGAGTCTCTTGCTGGGCTTATATCACTCTGTCCCCTGGGAACTTGGCTTTGAGGCATTTTCAAACCAAAAATGATGACCTGGCTAAGCAAACTGTTGCAGAGCTTTCTTATAAATGCTCATGCTGTATATTAATCACACTTGGAAGATCCATTTGTCACGGTCTAGAACGATACTTCCTTACCTACTGCTGTATACATAGTACAGAATTCTGTATTCTGACCCAGTTAACTAACTGGTTCTATACAACTTGCACCACTTTGTAATACTCATTATGGTTGCTGACAGATGTGAAAAAACCCCCTCAAAAATGTGCTTTACTGGAAGAAGCAGTATACTAGTTTGACCTAGCTTTGCAGGGTCTGTATAGACCGGGTGCTTCAGCAGGGCTTTTTAGTGCTTTTATCTAAAGTTAATTCAATCAACTAATAGATAAAAGTGCCAAAAAAGTCCCACTAAAGAACCTAATCTATACAGACATTGGGCAAGGTGAGTTCAACTAATGCAATGCCTCTTCTGGGCATGTGCTGGGCTTGGCAAGGGAGTGCGCTGAGTTTAAAGTAAAGCTCCATTTTTGGTTTTTTTTCATGTCTGCAAACAGCCTATGTGCCTGATTCAAAGCCCATAAAATGCAGTGTGATGACTGAGTAGAGGCAGCATATTTCAGTGAACAGTGCACTGGACTGAGAATCAGAAAAAAACTTTTATTTCCAGTGCAAAGCATCCTGGAATGCTGGGAGACTGTGACTTAACTTGAATCTGGAGGGGATCTGGAACAGAAGTTCAATATACTTATTTAACCTAAATCACTTAAGTCTTACACTACATTCATCTAGGTTTATCTTGCACTGGTTTCGGTCATTTCAAAAGCAGTTTCTGTGGGCTGAACTTTCATTGTGTTACAGATTTGAACCAATTTATGATCATTTATACTAGTTTATATGTAATTTCTGTCCCTAGCCATTATTATGAATTTATGCAGTTCAATGTAGAGTGGGCTCCTAATTTTGGTCAGCACTTCAAGGCACCATTGTAAAAATATAAATAATAATGATAATTTAATGAGCTTTGAATGAGGCTCTGTATTCCTTTTTATGCTAACTTTAGCTTGATCTCTGTCCTAAGAACTGTGCCAGGAAAATGCACGTCCTAAGCAAACTTGTGTGCCTATTGGATGGGTAATAGAAATACAATAATCCTTGCATGCCTCTCACTTTTTGTTTCTCTATTGATGGGCCTCTTATTGACCTCTTAAAACACATCTGTCCACCCCGGTTCTGTGTTATTGTAGCCTTTTTTTTATCTTTGTTTTATTTTTATTGCTACCTTAAGCACCATCAAAGGAATGACTATAAAGAAATGCCAGAACAGAGTTATGTAACTTCACTTCACACCCCAGAAACCACAGTTATATCCCCTCTCACTCAATTTGAGTGCTGTCGCTACAAAAGTTTTCTGAGCAAATTTGCTGCATCACATTTTGAAGGTGATAGGGTGGAGGTGGCAGGGAGAATATTAGGGGACATTTTAATGGCCCAAATATGCCAATTATACAGAATTCAAAAGTACTTCAAGAAGAGAGGGAACTGCAATTGATCAATCCTAAAATAATACTTTACCAGCAGCTGAATAAAGACAAAACCTGATTCCCATTGTGTAAGGTCATAGCCCAGAATTTTGTTCCCTCCTGCTTGGGCTCACAACTACGAACAACTGCAGGTAGCCCCTAGCCCCTCTGACACTGGCCAGAGAGGAACTGCACACAAGAAGGTGCTCTCTCAGCATGCTGCAAGGACTTCTGAGTTCAGTGTCTCAGTCCATAGCTCTCCCCATAGCAACACTGAATGGGCAGAAAGAGGCACAGTATAGGTCATGCACCTGTGAACTGGAGGTCCATACTGGAGGTCCATATGTATAAAACAATGTAACTACATAATATAGCAAGAGAGACTGATTTTAATTCATGCTTTTGCTCTAAAATATAGCAAACTCCTTATCTATACTTTAAAATATTATAGCATCTATGGGTACGTCCACACATGCAAGCACGTGCACTTGCAGCAGCTCAACTAGAAGTGGTGCAAATTTGAGCCAGGGCTTTTTGCCTCAGTGCATGTGCTTGGACATGCACTTTGTTATGGAGAAAATTGTGCTACTTGGGGCAAAATAACCCTGCCTGGCTTCTCCCGGATCTGCAGCTAGGGGGAGCTACAGCCTGGGGTCAGCACCTGTGCTGTCCCCAGCAATATAAAAAGCTTCCTGTGCTGGCACCATCCATACAAGAAGATGCCCTTGCAAGCAGCTCAGGGCTATTCACTCTCAGGAGCTTTTGGGGCTCAGCCAGTTGGTACCTGGAGACACTACCCCTTATGCCACCTGGACTGCTGCAGCAGCATCCCAAATCCATTTTTAAAAATACCCACAAATCCATGTTCTTCCACAGTTAAAACAGAAAACCACTCTACACACACACACACACCCACACACCCACAAACACACACACACCCCTAGAGACAGAGAGACAGAGATCAGTTGGGTAATTCTTTATTGGTATATTTACAATGTCAAAGCAATTTGGAAGCCTACCGGTGTCTCTACCATCATGAAAAAAATAAATTCTAAATACTTATATGTGTTGATGTGCACTTTTTGTTTTCTTCATACATGATGGGTGTGTGATGGGGGTGGTAGCAGGAAGGGGGTGAGAAGGGGTGTGGGGGAAGGTGGGTGGGTGTGTGTTGTATGTTGGTCTGTGGGTAGGTCTGGGGCAATTGCTGCAGGGACTGTGGGTGTGGGGGACCTTGTGAGCAGGATGCTCAGGAGGGGTGGGTCCCCAGGCCCCCACAGGGTGCAGCCCCCCCCCCACAGCACATGGAATGCCCCCCCCCCACCCAGGGTACCAGCTCTCCCCTGGAGGGTCACAGCCCCTATCCCCCACAGGGCCCCAGCCCCCTGCCCAGGCTCCCAGGCACCCAGGCAGCCCCACCCCAGTCCCAGCTCCACCTTGGAGGGCCACAGCCCCCCCACCCAGGGCCCGTAACTGACCTTTCACAGCAGCGGGGGGGGACCATGCACCAAGCCCAGCCGGGTCCTCCCAGCCCTAGGGCTCCTTCTGCTGCCCAGCTGGGCCAGTCTTGTGGTGGCATGACCCAGCTGATGCATAAAGTGGTTCGTTTCTCTGGAGGCCCGCAAAAAAATCACAGACACACATACATTAAATGGCACAGAGGTGGCATTTGTTTGCAAACAAAGGTCAGAGCAGAGTCAGGTACTCAGATTACTCTGACCCCGCATTGGTATTCGCAAGCGAAATTTATCTTCTCTCTCCTGGGCACGTGTGCAGAAACAGGAACTCTTACAGCTTACTTCCGTTTCATACAAGCATACATGTAAGTTACATCACTACATACATCGCATGTATAGTATAATTAACTACTTAAGTATGCAGGGCAGAGAAGTAAATATGCATCAGCTAATTAAGCATGCTCAGAAACTACAACAGGTCACCAAAAGTTTACTTCCCCCCCACTTTCAAGGACACAGATAATTGAATTTTGGCTCCTGCAATCCGCATGAGAAAGACTTAAGGCAGGTGAGGGGGAGAAACTGCAATTAGCATAAGAAAGGCTGTAGCAAGGCTGGGAAAGAAAAAGTCCTTGGCAGTATTTCTTTCTTACCAGGTGCAAGATGCAAGCTGCGCATTTCTAACAATATTCTATTTCTAACAATATTCCCCCCTCAAGATGCTTTCTGCTCCCCATTTTCATTTAGGCAGATCAAGATAATTACGAGGAATTTTTCTGAGTACCATGACTTCTGCTACAGTCTGCGCTTTGAGGGGAACTGTTGCAACCTGCATTCCTTCAACTGTGGTGGTTATCAATCTCATGAAACAAGGAATAAGGCCGGGAATAAAAATCAATCCAGTCAGAGCACACAGAAATACAAACCCTACCTTTTTCCACCAGGGTTCTCCAAGTAGATTAGACCACCAGTCTTTATCCCATGTGTTTTCCCACATTTGTATTGGTACATGGGCTATTTTCCTGATTTTTTTGGCAATCTCTAAGACTGCTTTTCCGTTATCATCTATTTGGAGGCAACAATTACAAAGGTTGAACTTTCTGCAGACTCTGCCATCCTCTGTGAGTAAATAGTCTAAGGCCATTCGATTTTGGTATATGGCTGCTCTCATCTGAGAACTCTGTCGGGCCAGTAACTCGAGAGCAGTGGCAGTTTGGTTAGTAATTATTTCCAAGACTGCCTGCAACCTGATGATTCTATTTAACATGTATATTGGTGTCCGGTATCCCCAACTCCCATCATTAGCCCATGTAGCTGGTCCATAATACTCAATAATCCTTTGAGGAGGCCACTCATCCTCCTTCCACTTTTGGGAGCCACCCTGTGTCAAACTTACATCAGTACTTCTCTTGGTCCTTTTCCAATCATCATACAAAGAGACTCCCAACTTATTTCCAACCTCAGACGGTAGCAAAAAGAAAGCTGGTACAATCACCCCAATGTAGCAGGTTCCTACCCACCCTTGTGGTAGTATTGTATAGGCCCGTCGTCCGCAAATCCAATAGTATCCTCTTAAGGCCCTATTTTCTCTATTAGTGGCATTTGGAGGGGCCCAACCATAGGGCATCTCGGGAAACCCCAAGCCTCCTTCTGGACCCAAAGGACCAGCAGCTGCGAGGCCTCCTCTCATGGAACATTCCCATAGCCCATCCTGGTTCTTGTTTGTACAATCTGTCCAATCATTACTTTGATTTGTGGCACTCCAATACTTATTAAACCATGCAATTGTTCCATTAGGATGCTGCCACACTAGCTGATTATACCCTGGGCTGTTAGGGTAATAAAGCTGTTCTAATTTTGTAAGGTTCATCCATCTCACTTTTAAAGTCCATATGCAACGGCTATGTCCCAAACTTTTTCCTGTACCATTATTACTGATGCACTACTCTCCCAATGCCACTTGGGAAAGCTCCCAGCTGCGGTTCTCATCCCATTCTTGACTAGTACTCTTAACATCTGCCTTACTACTCACTAGCCACTTTGGGGCCAAAGGAAAAGCCCTCCAAGGCCACTGGCCTCCGGCCTCTTGGAGTCCCCCACAGGCCCAGCAGTTGGTGAGATTGAAGGTACCTGCAATTCTTTCCATAATGTCAACATACAAATTTGTTCCTGGGGGAGTAATTGGGGGAAGTGGGGATATAGGCTGGCGGCTAGGGCTGCTCAGTCCTGCTTCTCTTACTACATAGATAACAACAAGGCATATTAAGACTCACACCATATTTTTCCTTTCTTGAGATCAAATACAGCCTAAACTTTTTCTTTGTCACTTTCTTGTCTAATTTTCTGAACTTTGATTAAGCCGTCTCAGGCGCACTTGGAGATCACCAGTAGGTTCACAGCTCCACTTGCTGGCTTCTTGTTCCGAGGACGACTCAGCTTCCGGAGTGAGTTTGTCCTGGGAGTTGGTGTCCTCTGACACTCGTGGATGTCGTTTCACCCGGGTATGGTGTATCCAACGGTCATGGCCAGCAATCTTTACAGTGGTGTAGGTTGTTAGAAGTACCTGGAAATGGCCACTCCACCTCTCAGTCAAAGGTTCCTTTTTCCACCGCTGCACCAAGACCCAGTCTCCCAGGCAGAAGTCATGTACCGGAACGTCTAAAGGCAGACGCTGAAAGGAGGCTGCATACCTGTGAAGAGAAGACAAGACAGACTGCAAAGCAATAACATACATATGAAGCTTGCTATTACCTAATTCAAAAGTTACATTTTCTCGCATCCCAGGGGGTAAGACTCGAGGGGGTTTGCCAAACATAATTTCATATGGGGTTAATTTAATGCCCCGTCGGGGAGTGTTTCAAATGCAAGTAAGAGCTAGCGGCAATGCTTGAGGCCACTTAAGGCGTGCTTCAATACAGATTTTGGTGAGTAGAGTCTTTAAGGTCCTATTCATGCGTTCCACTTGTCCTGAACTCTGTGGTCTCCATGGTGTGTGTAGTTTCCAAGTGATCTTGAGGGCTTGTGTGACCTCTTGAACTACCTTTCCCACAAAGTGTTGTCCTTGATCCGACTCGATGGATTCGGGCAGAGAATACCGGGGAATGATCTCCTGCAACAGATACTTCACTACTGTAGCCGCAGTGGCAGTCCTGGTGGGCCATGCCTCGACCCAACCAGAGAGCTGCTCTACCATGACAAGTAAAAACCCATGATGTCCGGACCGTGGGAGCTCGGCAAAATCAATCTGCCATGCTTGTCCAGGGTACGCTGCCCAGGGTCTACCTCCCATTGGCACAGGGGGTTTCCTTCGAGGGTTTACTTTCTGGCATGTGATGCACCTGGTAGCAATACGCTGAGCTTCTACATATAGCCCTGGGGCTACTGCTTGGTGGATCACTAGATCACCCATAGCCAAGCCTCCCATATGGGTACTTGCATGGAGCTGTTGCAGCACCTCCTGAAGCAATGGCCTAGGTATCATGACTTTCCCTCCTGGTACTATCCACCACCCCTGGGAGTTCTTTTCTGCACAAGCCTTCTGTGCAAATTTATCTTCTTCAGGGGAATACTGCTGGACTAAATCCTGGACGTATGGCCATATGGCATGGGACATGGCCTGCCTGGATATTTCCTCCGCCTCTCCACCAATAAATGCGGCTTCTTTTGCTGCCGCATCAGCCTTTGCATTTCCAAGTTTATGCTTTTCCTCAGCAGCCTTCCCATGGGCCCGCACATGAATGACTGCTACCTCTTTAGGCTGGTGGAGTGCCTCTAGTAGCTTGATAATCTGAGGGCCGTTAGCAATTTTATTCCCAGAAGCCGTAATGAAACCCCTTTCTTTCCACAATAGTCCGTGTGCATGAACTGTAGAGAAAGCATAGCGAGAATCAGTGTATATATTAACCCGCTGGCCTGTCCCCAGCTGTAATGCTCGGGTGAGCGCAGTGAGTTCCGCGGCCTGTGCCGACCATGAGCTCGGCAATGACTCCCTCCATACTACCTTATCCAAGGTTACCAATGCACATCCTGTTCGTCTTTTTCCATCGATGACAGAGCTGGAGCTGTCTATGAAGTATTCGGCATCTGGGTCTTCAATTGGGTCCTCAGCAAGATCAGGTCGCACCTGTGTGGTTTGATTCAGGACCTCAAGGCAGTCATGCGTTGGTCTCCCTGGTTCCGGCAGCAAGGTTGCAGGGTTCAAGGCTGTAGTATGTTTGAAAGTAAGTCCTGGATTAGAGAGCAAAAATATTTCATACCGTGATTGTCTGGAGGGGTTGAGAAATTTTCCTCCCTCAGTCCCTATCTGGGGAACTCCATGAGGGGTGTGTATTTCCATGTCCACGCCCATGACTATCTTCTGGGCTTCTTCAACAACCACTGCTGTGGCTGCCACAGCCCGAAGACAGGCTGGCCACCCGAGCGCAACTGGATCTAGAACCTTTAAGTAATATCCCACGGGTCTCCAGGTTGGGCCTGACGGCTGTGTCAGCACCCCTGATGCAACCCCTCGATTCTCATGAACATACAGTCGATATGGCTTTTTATTATTTGGGATGGCCAGGGCAGGGGGCTGGGTTAATGCTGCCTTAAACAGATCAAAGGCATGCTGCATTTCTTTAGTCCATTTCCATTCAGTGAGACTCTCCTTAGTCAGGGAGTCATACAGTGGTCTAGCCTTTCCACCATAATCTGGTATCCATAGTCGACAGAACCCAGTTAGCCCTAGGAATGCCTGCAGTTCCTTGGGTGACTTAGGTGAGGCTAGACCTTGGATTGCCTGTATGCAATCTGCACTCAGGGCTCTGACTCCTTTTGAGAGCTGATATCCCAAAAATGTAACTTGAGGCTGACATATTTGGGCTTTTTCTCTAGAGACTTTATATCCTTTTTCCTCTAGAGTGTTTAGCAGTGATCTGGTGGCTTCCTCGCAGAGTTGCAAATTTGGGCTTGCAACTAGCAGGTCATCCACATACTGGAGGAGAGTAACTGCAGGGTGTGATCCCTTCCGCTCCTCCAAGTCCTTCTGAAGGGCAAGTCTGAAAATATGGGGGGTTGCTATGAATCCTTGTGGAAGAACTGTCCACATGAGTTGGGCTTTATGGAAAGTATCTGGGTCCTCCCATTCAAAAGCAAACAATTTTTGACTCTCTCGGTGAAGGGGAATGGAGAAGAAAGCATCTTTCAAATCTAGCACTGAAAATATTTCAGCTTCCCCCGGTACGTGTGTCAAAGTCGTGTGTGGGTTCGGGACTACAGGGTGGTCTGAAAGGACCTTCTTATTTACTGCTCGCAGGTCTTGGACCAGTCTGTATGAGACCCCATCTGCCTTTGGCACTCCAAGAATGGGGGTATTATATGGTGAGGATCCTTCCACTAGCCATCTGTACTTCTTGTATTTCTCTATTAACGGCTTGAGTCCAACTCTGGCCACTCAGCTGAGTGGATACTGCTTTACCCGAACGGGCCCCTCCCCATCCTTGAGTATGATCCTTACCGGGGAGACCGACTTAGCTCGCACTGGGGTTCCATCAGCCCATACCGAAGGGTCTACTCCAGTCATGTGATCTTCAGAACTTACTACAGGGTGTCGGTCCTCTAGGAGAGCCATCTGATAGTTCGAGCTCTGCTTGACAGGTAACTGGACCACCATCTGGTCGTCTCTGAAAAATATCTCAGCTTGCAGTTTTGTGAGTAGGTCCCGCCCAAGTAGTGCAACTGGGCAACTTGGAGAATATACAAAGGAGTGCTCAAGCAAATGGTCCCCCACTTTGGTGAGGAGTGGCTTACAAACGGGGAGTCGGGATTGCGTTCCCTCAATCCCTTCTACAAGAACATGCTGTTCACTAGCTCGTGCACAGGGGTTTTTTTTCTGGAATCATTGAAAATGTAGCCCCAGTATCCACCAAGGCGTCAAAGTTTTTGCCACCAACCCTAATGGTTACCATGGGATCTTCTCGGGCTCCAACCCGAAGGGTGGTGGTCTTAGATCCCCGTCCCCTTCATTCTGTGTCCTCACCCTTTTCCTCTGCCCGCATGAGGTGACCTCTTGGTTCACCCTCTCTATTCTCCTTTAACTTTGGGCATTCCCTCTTCCAGTGTCCTTTCTCCCTGCAGTAAGCACAAACGTCTGCTCCCACTCTTACTCCTTTCCCTTTCTGTATCCCAGCCTTTCCAGGGTTACCTCCAGTTATAGCAGCTGCCAGCGCTGCCATCTGTCGCTGAGCCTTTTTATCCTCGTGCTCCTGCACTTGCTCACGATTCCCATATACCTTATATGCAATTTCCACCAGCTCTGAAATCGGTTTCCCAGCACCTCCCTCAGTTTTCTGTAGCTTCTTACGAATATCAGCAGCAGACTGACCAATAAACATAAGATTTACCATGCGTTGATTATCTGGGGCTTCTGGATCTAGGTCCGAAAACCTGCGGAACACCTCATACAGCCTCCCGAGGAAAGCTGAGGGATCCTCTTCTTTTCCCTGTCTCACTTCATACAATTTAGACAGATTAGTAACCTGAGGCACTGCCTTTCCCATTGCTTCCACTATAGTCCCCAGATACCGTGCACTCAGCTCTCTTCCTTCTGTGGTATGATTATCCCATCTCGGTTCCTCAACAGGGCAGGTATCACGCAAGGTACGCCCAGCAGCTCCCTCCGCTTCTACCCTGGCTGCTGCAATGCTCTCTGCCATCCCCAACGCTAATCTCCTCTCCTCCGGGGTCAGGAGGGTTTGGAGCATCCTCTGGACATCAGCCCAAGTGGGTCGATGGGTTTGTCCAATAGATCGAAACAGGTCCCTCATCTTTTCAGGGTCTTCACAAAAAGATGGGCTCTGTTTCTTCCAGTTAAATAAATCTGAAGTACTAAATGGGGTGTAGACAAAAGTTGCATTGCCCCCCTCTCCGATAACCTCTCGCATCGGGCAATTCAGCACCGGCTGTGATTCTACAGTCTTGCACAAATAATAGCCCTTATTCTCTGATTCAGATGGGGCACTTGGCTGAAGCACACGCTCTGAATCATTAGGTATGCTTTGATACGCCGGTGGTGGTTTCCCTGAGGGAGGGAGCGGTGGTGTAGAGGAACTGGATCCCGAGGAGGTGTCTGATTCATCCTCGCTACCTGACAGAGTGACCGGAGAGCAGGTCCGATACTCAGCCAATTCAGAATCCCACCCCCTCATTAGACTCAGGGAGTACAGGCGGTCCTCCTCGAGTCTTTCCTTTAACAGCCATCACATGAGACTTTACTAAGCATTTCTTAATCCAAGGTGGCTGATTTTGAACCACTTCCAACCAACAATCGATATAAGGAAATTGATTCCAATATCCATTCTGCATAACTATTTCATGGATAGCTATCACTTCTTTTACTACAAAGGATCCTTTTGGGGTCCAGTGGACCCTAAATGTTGGCCACTCGAGTTGACAAAACTTAATTAAATCACCCTTTTTCATCTTCACTCCATAATCTGCCTGCTTTGCAAATTTACTGAAGTTTTGTAATATATAACCTAAAGGCGTACCTGAGTCTTCTACACAGGAGCGACCCGCACCCATATGCCCACAAGAGTGTGCCCAACGCACACCAAATACCAAAAGATCCTAGTTACAGACTGTTCGCATATACCAGGCCGAAAATTCCCCAGTATTAAACCAAATCGAACACGTCTTTTTCCCGGATCCAGACCAAATTGGGCAAGGGAATTCGTATACTCACTCAGGTATCCCAGAGATCTCGATCAGAATGCCAGAATGTGTGTCTGGCATCCTCAGAAACCAAAAATTTTGCACAGGAGCCTTTAATCTCTCGGATACCCCGACTCACATCTCAAACCCCCTGGGCGAGCCCAAAAAGGCGGCTCGGTGCGCACTCCCCGTGGTGGCAGAGACCATCTTGTCACTGGGTTCCAAGGTGATCCAGAAGACGTCCCAGCGGAGTCGCCAATTGATGCATAAAGCAGTTCGTTTCTCTGGAAGCCCGCAAAAAAATCACAGACACACATACATTAAATGGCACAGAAGTGGCATTTGTTTGCAAACAAAGGTCAGAGCAGAGTCAGGTACTCAGATTACTCTGACCCCGCATTGGTATTCGCAAGCGAAATTTATCTTCTCTCTCCTGGGCACGTGTGCAGAAACAGGAACTCTTACAGCTTACTTCCGTTTCATACAAGCATACATGTAAGTTACATCACTACATACATCGCATGTATAGTATAATTAACTACTTAAGTATAATTAACTACTTAAGTATGCAGGGCAGAGAAGTAAATATGCATCAGCTAATTAAGCATGCGCAGAAACTACAACAGGTCACCAAAAGTTTACTCCCCCCCTCCCCCTTCAAGGACACAGATAATTGAATTTTGGCTCCTGCAATCCGCATGAGAAAGACTTAAGGCAGGTGAGGGGGAGAAACTGCAATTAGCATAAGAAAGGCTGTAGCAAGGCTGGGAAAGAAAAAGTCCTTGGCAGTATTTCTTTCTTACCAGGTGCAAGATGCAAGCTGCGCATTTCTAACAATATTCTATTTCTAACAGATCTTTTTTCAGTCCTAAAGTTAGATGAGGATTTTAGAATCACAATAACCCCCACCTGATTTCTTTGACTTTTTTTATATATAAAGGCTGTGTTTTAGAAAAAATTCTTTTCACACAAATTGGTGATTCCCCTGTTTTCTTTAGGGCCAAACCCAGCCATCTCTAATGGAACAATCATGCATTATAAGATCCATTATTTAAATCTCCTTGTCAGCCCTTCTGCAAATAAAACCCCTTCCTCTCCTGTCTCAGTCTTGGAGGCCCACAACCATGAGGTTTTTCACATACATTTTACATAAGAACATAGACATAGCCACACAGATCAATAGCCCATCTGGCATAATATCCTGTTTTCAAGAAAGCTGGATGTTTCACAGGATGGCATAAAACCTCTTTAACATATTTAACTGTGCCGTAATCAGTTCATAAAAACTTTCTTCCTTCTATCAGCCAATGTTCATCTTATGGCCCTAATCAAATGTGGACATTTTAAATATTTCTATTGCTATAGATTCTATTTTTGACCATATAAAACATTACTATGGCTAGTACATTTGCATGGTATGGTAGTACCCTACACACACAGAAAAGTGACAATCCCTGCCCTGAAGAGCTGATGGTGCTAAAAGAATAAATGAAAGAAAAAACAGAGAAGCCATAGGTACAGGAGAGAATAAGCAAAAATCCATGGTAGCTATATTTAACTTTAAAAGGGGAACTACACAAAAATGAGGAAGCTAATTAGAAGGAAATTAAAAGTGCATACAAGAAGGTAAAATGCCTGCAAGCAACTTAGAGATAGTTTAAGAACACCATATTAGAGGATCAAAGTAAATGCATACTACAAATCAAAAGGCAGTCTAAATAAAAAAGCCAACATACTTTAATAGCAGAATAAAGAATCCTATTAGTGGCAAAAAGATGTAATTCAATAAATGGAAACCATGTTCAAATGATGGAAAGAGAGAGAGAAAGGTACATACATTCCGGCAAGTTAGAAGTAAACCATAGTAGTTAGTCCAACAAAAAACTGAAAGAGCATCTTCCTAAATACACAGCAGCTGATAAAGTTTGTTTTTCAAGTACATCACAAGCATGAAACCTGTCAGATGCAAGTGAGATCATTAGATGACTAAAATAGGGGGACTCAGGGGAAATAAGTCTACAGCAAAGAAACTAAATTAATTATTTGCATTGATCTCACACTTTACTACAAAGATGTTAGGGGGAATCTTTTACCAGATCCATTCTTTTTACGGGAGGAAGCTGAAGAACAAACTCAAACTGAGGTGATGAAGCTTTTGGATAACAACAGACTGATAAAATAAATTGTAACAAATCACCAGGATCAGGTGGTATTCACCCAAGAGTTTGGAGCTCAAATGTGAAATTGCAGAACTGTTAGCAACAATATGTAACCTCTTGCTAAATTTGGCTTATGTGTCAGAGAGCTGGAAGGTTGCCAGTATAACACTTGTCTTTCAAAAGAGTGATCAAGACTATTATAGAATAGGGGTGTGCGAAACTGGCATTATATGATTTGGATTAGGCCCGAATCGGGGACAGAGATTCAATTAATTGATTCAGATCACTGTCCTGATTCAATTCAGCCGAATCTGAAGATTTGATGTTGATTCAGTGATTCAGCTATAGACACAGCTTTAAATGTTTTTTCTACATACCTCAAGGTACCAGGCATGGCTCATGAACACTGTGATGGTGGGGCAGATGGAGAGTCCCACAGGAGCATGGGGGGGGGCCCATTTCCCCCTCCTAGCTCCGCGATCAGCCACAGGGGGACCCTGGGTGCTCCCCCATACCCAGGAGGCACCAGTTGCTGAGCCAGGGGGCAGGGTCCCCTGCACACTCCCTGGCGGACCTGGAAGTGGACTCGAAGTGCTTTTGGTCTACTTCCAGGTCTGCTGCCAAGTGCTCTGGGGACCACCCTGCACTCTCGTGGGACACTCCATCTGGCCACCACCTCAGCATTCACAAGTCACCTGGTACCTTGAGGCATGTAGAAAAAACATTTAAAGCTGTGTCTATGGCTGAATCACTGATTCTCTATGAATCTTTCTGAATCAGTTTGGAGTCTTCTGATTCGATTCGGAGAGATTAAAGGGTCTCCTGATTGGATTCAGATTCAGAGATTCAACTGGCAAATTGGGCCATATCTCTGCTGAATTGAATCAGTGACCAAAGCTTCGGACTGCCCTACTATAGACCTGTGAGTCTAACTTCTTTTCTTAGAAAACTGCTAGACTCTATGAACAAAGAATTTGTAGTGATAAATGTGATTTGTTAGGGAAGAGTCAACAGAGCTTTTGTAGAGGGAAATGGTGTCTCACCAATCTGCTGGGAATTTTTAAGGGTGCCAACAAGCACATGGATAAGGGCACTCTAATTGAGTCTGCAGGCTGGATTCAGCCATCTGTGGGCCAGATTGGGTTATGGGACCTGACACCAACCAGTGCCCTGCCCTGTGCACCAGTATTGAATCTTGGGGATCTGGTGCCACTTCCTTCCCCCCCCCCCCCGGAATGGGCCCCAGGAGGCTGGTACTGCCCCCTCCTACTTCCTTCCCGCCCCCCCCCCCACTGAAATTGGTCCCTAGGGCTTAATGCTTGCATGTTGGGATTGGGTGCCAGATCCACGTGCAGGGTCCAGAACTCTCCATGGGTTTAGAGATTTGGCAACAGAGGAGTGGTGCCACTTCTGTCCCACTGCCAAATTTCTGGACCCAAATTTCCAGACCCATAGGGAGCCCCACAGACCAGATGACAGTGCTACAGGTATGTCACATTACTGGCCTATGGAGTATATACAATCTATCCAGATTTTTTAAAAGCTTTTGACAAGGTTACTTCACCAAGCACTCTTAAGAAAACCCTAGGTTGCCAGAGGATCCATGTCGTCTCATGGATCAAAAACTGCTTAAGGGTCATTTTCATGTGGTGGAAGAAGGTAAACAGTGGGTCCCCCAGGGATATGCATGGGAACCTGTGTTATTCAACATATTGATAAGTGATTTGTGTCACAGGACACTCCCATGCCCTGCTCCTAGGGGGTATAAACTTAAGGGGGGAGGTGTGTTGCAGGGCATTGAGTACCCTGCTCCTAGAGAGAAGGACAGGTGCTGGTTGCCAGGGCAACTGCAGTTGGTCAGCTGACCTGAAGGGGGCAGGGCCTGGCTTATATAAACAGCCTACGCTGAGGCTAAGCAGGCAGTTCCCCTCTAGCAGCTGATGAAGAGAGAGAGCTCTGTTGGGAGTAGACATAGCAGAGAAGCCTGATGGCCTGAGTAGCATTCTGTGAGACAGTGCAGGGTGAAGGAAACCCTGGTAGGGAGAGGAATGATGGATAGCCAGTTTGGCGTGGAGTTTATATTGTAAGCTAGGAGCGGGAGTTTTCTGTTTTGTTGTTACACCGGAAGACCGGGTGAGGCTGTAGGGGTTGGAGGAGGCCTCATAGGACCTCCCCGGTAGCGTGGGGGTTCCTGGTGCTAGAGAGGGCACAGCAGTCTGGTGCCAGAGAGGGTGCAGTAGTTAGGGGGTGCACTGACCCCAACCCTGAGAAGGGGGTTCAGTGGATTGAGGGCCAGGTAAGGCCGAGCCTGCCTGACCCCAACTGTAGGAAGCCCCAGTGGGGTGTAGGACCTGGAAAGGGGGTCTGGAGGCCAGGCATGGCTACGGCCACCTGAGTCTCAATTGCGGGAGCCGCGAGGCAAGGCCCCAGCGTGGGCGGCGTGATCGCGGAGACAGGCCCCGTGGGGCACTATTGTGTGGGAAAAGCCTCAGGGAGGGTGATTGTACACAGACCGTGGGGGAAAAGGCCCAGGGTGGGCAGCAACCGCGGGAGAAGATAGGGAGTGCCTGTGAGGGTGCATAGGCAAATAGCCCAGTGAGGGCGTGCATGAATAGAAGCCCCGGAGAGGGTGTGAGTACTGGGAGAAGCCCCGGAGAGGGTGTGAGTACTGGGAGAAGCCCCGGAGAGGGTGGGAGTACAGAGGAGCTCCGGAGAGGGCGCGAGCTCAGAGAGAAGCTTGGAGAGGGTGAGCGTACAGAAGTGAGCCCCGGAGAGGGCGAGCGCCAGGAGAACACTAGCCCAGAGGGTGTCTGCGAGGGCACGGGCTATAGAAACTGACTCGACAACGTCCGGTACATCTGAGAGGTTTGGGGCATGGTATTGGGGGGGCAGGAGCCACGCATAGCCCATAGGGCTGGGTGCACCAAATCACTCTACACAGAACAGGGACCAGGATTAATAAGAGCACTGTGTCCAGGGGGACAAGAAGGCAGCCTCCCTTATAATACAGATACCATCAAAGACGTGGTGGGCAAGAACGAGGGTGGTTGACAGACAACTTGGCATGGTAGGGGGCGCCAGGAGAGATCACGGCCGCTCCTGGGTCCCTGCCCTGTGACAATTTGGAAAGGGGAGGAAATAGCAAGGTGGCAAAGCATGCAGATGATACAAATTATCATAAGTAGTCAGCTCTGAAGCTGGAAGCTAAAGAAATCTCACAAAACTGAGGGAGAGGGCGATAAAATGACAGATGAAATTCAATTCTGATAAGTGCAAAAAGTGGCAAAAAATAACTCTAATTATTAGGGCTGTGCGAAATGCGCCCTATTCGATTTGGCTTCAGTCCGAATTGGGGACAGTGATTCAATCCATTGATTCGGATCACTGTCCCTGATTCAATATGGCCAAATCCAAATCTGAAGATTTGATGTTGATTCGGTGAATCAGTGATTTGGACACAGGCACAGCTTTAAAAGGTTCTCTCTCTCTCTATAGATATAGATATAGATATAGATACACACACACCCCTTGAGGTAGCAGGCATGGCTCATCATCACTGAGGTGCTAGGGTGCATGCAGCATCCCACAGGAGCATGGGGGGCTTTCCAGCATGCTCAGCAACAAACCCAGAAGTGGACTGGAAGTACTTCTGGTCCACTTCTGGGTCTGCCGGGGAACACACTGGGGGGCTCCCCATGCCCCCTGGCTCCCCAACTGGCCATGGGGGGGACCCCAGGCACCCCCTTCAGACCCAGGAGGCACCAGTCACTGAGCCAGGGGGCAGGGTATGGGGGAGCCACCCCCCTTGTGTGCTCCCTGGTGGACCAGGAAGTGGACCGGAAGTGCTTCTGGTCCACTTCTGGGTCTGCTGCCAAGCACAATGGTGAGCCCCCTGTGCTTCTGTGGGATGCTGCATCTGCCCCAGCACTGCAGCGTTCAGAGCCCCTGCTACCCAGAGGTATGTAGAAAAAACATTTAAAGCTGTATCTACATCTGAATGGCCAAATCTGGCCGAATCTCTCCGAATCAAGTCAGAGGGTTCTGAATCAGTTTGGAGAGATTAAAGGGTCCTCTGATTTGATTTGGATTCAGCGATTCGGCCACCAAATCGGGCCAAATGTCTGCCAAACTGAATTGGGGACCAAAGCTTCACACAGCACTACTAATTATATGTGCACATTGATGGGCTCTGAATTAGCCATTATCACTCAGGGAAGAGATTTTGAAGTGACTAGGGATAGCTTTCTTAAAACATCAGGTCAGTGTACAATGGGAATGAAAAGGCAAATAGAACGTTAGGAATCATTGGGAAAGGAATTGAAAACAAAACAGAAAACAGCATTAAACCATTATATAACCAGGGTACACCCACATTTTAAACAATGTGCACAGTTCTGGTCACCCCAATTCAAAAAGGCTACAGTAGAAATCAAAAAGGTACGGAAAAGGGCAGTGAAGATAGAGTTATGGAATGATTTCCATATAATGAGAAGCTAAAAAGACTAGGACACTTCAGCCTGGAAAAGAGACTACTGAGAGAGGAACAGAAGTCTATAAAAGCATAAATGATGTGGAATAAATGAATAGGGAAATACTATTTCCACTGGGTGCATGTACATGTGCGCTTTACTGCAGAGTTGATTAATTAACGCCACAGTAAAGCATCACTATCTACATGTGTACCCATATTAGAGTACAGTAAATTAATTAACTCCTCCGTAGGATAGTACAGTCTGGATCAAGTAGTATCCTACGGCAGAGTAATTTATACCACCCCAATGCATGTGTAGATGGTGATCAAGGTTCCTTCTAAGGTGTGTGCATGTGCAGCCATTCACAATAAAAATCTTGCTGCATTGTTTCCAGTCTGGGGAGGAGGCCAGCAGGAGCTAGTGAGGTATGTTTGAGGGTGCTACTATAAGGCATAATAAATCTGAGGTCAAAACATGGCCCTTGTTTTCAGCCAAACTATAACTTTAAATCCTTAAGGCCAGAAACGCGTTCCTCCACTCAGTTCTGCCACTGTAAACTAGATTAACTCTCAACATCAACAGAATTATTTTGAGTTTACATGAATACAACAAAGAGAAATTTAGACATTGGCTACAGGCTTTCATAGAATCCCCCCCCCCGGTCTATATCTGGCCTTTTATGGAAGAATGGGTCAATTTTCTGGTTAATTGATTAGAAATTCTCTTAATGGATAGGCCAATAATCCAGAAACTGCTGCAATGTATCATTCTTTGCGTATTTTTGGTAGCAAGCTGTCATACAAAGGTGAAGTAGCTAGACCTGTATTTGAAGATTGATCGCTCCCTAGCTGTTGTACGAGTTTTAGCAATACTCTGTGCCTTGGAGAGTGTTAAAGCCAGTTTCAAGGCTTAAAGTACAAACCTCCAGGATTAAGCTGTCGGTAGATAACAGCAAGTGCCAGGAAATGTGGAGCAAACAAATGAAAAAGAATTAGCTCAAACTGAAATAAAGCTGCCTCTCCCTGCTTTCAGCCTGTATGTAGAGGTAAATGGATAACCACTGCTAGACAAATACCTCTGTTGTTAAATGGAAAACCTGACCTGATTCTCCTCCCTTCACATGCCATGCTCAGTTACAAAGAGTTGCCCGAGTGTGACTCAAGGGTAGAATTTGGCTCAGTGTTTTCATCATGCCTTAAACTGCACACAATTGTAGTGTACTATCTGCTTCCAAGCAATGCCAATGGCCTATCTGTTGCCCATAGTGAGTGATTCTTCTTAGTAGAGTGTTCTGATGGAAACAGCAACAAGTCTCCTTTGTTGCAGATTACAGCCGGGGAGTAATGAATCTAATGGTATTATGGACTTATGTTGTTATCCGTTATCTCATAACAGAGGCCATCAGGAGAAGAGGCTGCAGCTTAATTAACTTTGACTTTTTCCTCAGAGAGAAGCCTTGGCAATAGCTCTTCTTAATTCAGTATGCAAGATGTTGTCTCACTGACACTCACTTATTCAGAAGTCTTGTCTTGCAAGTAACTCCTCTTCCTTGGAGCAACCCCTGTGATGAACAAATCTTGTATCTAATCTATTACTCTGTTCACTCTTGCTGTGATCTCAAAAATTTTCTAACAGAGTAAGATGGGCTGTGGTAATGCTGAATTAAAGCAGAATGTGTGGTACCTAGTCTCTACATTTGCAAGTGCTGATATTTAAGAAAGATTTGTCTGACAAACCCCAAGCGACAGTGACCATGGTGATTGAAGAAAGAACAGCATTCCCCTTCAAGTGACTAGTAATTTTATTTGGCTTACACCACTGTGAAAGCAGTGTGTGAATTTAGTAATCGGGCTCAAGGAGCAACATAAATCAGAGAGCTTGACAGATAATTCTTTTCCTTCTAATCCAAACTCTACTAGTGAAGTAAGAAAGCCATTTGGTATATAGCTTTCTTTGATGAATATTGTATATAGAGATGATAACTAGGTGACATTAAACTCTCAAAATGCACTAACCTCTAAACAAAGTAAAGCACCCACTCAGGAACTGCATGGCACTTGAGAACATGTAAAATTGCTAACAAAGAATGGAAAGATATGCAGAACATTTTGTGTCTGCATAATAAACATCTTTCACAAAGGAAATAGAGAAGAAAAAAAAAACCCCAACTTGTTCAAGGCATCAGATACTGGGAAGCAATATCTTGCATAAATACAGACTCCTAATTCCCAACTGTAGCAGCTGAAAGTGATTTAAATGAGGAAATGTTGGTTGTAGTGGTGTTGGTCCAGGACACAGGTGCCCTAAATGAGGAAGTGCCTTAAATAAGTGCCTTAAATGAGGAAGACACTTCTGAGAGACAGTTTACCACCAGAAAACAATACACCATAAGAGGCACTATAGGGCTAAATCTGGGCATAGGGACTAAATAATGAATTTAAGTTTTCAGGATATTGCTGTTTTAAAAAACTATTGCATTTTCCTATATACCATGAGAGAGGCCTAAATGTTGGATCATCTTATCTTTTTCTTCCTGAATAAAGGAGGTCATTTTGTAAAGCATTTGGAGATGCTTTTACTTAAAAGGTCTTTCAGGAGAGCCTGACTGAACTTTTATTTCTGCAACAAGGTAGGAGAAAAAGGATGTACATTTGACAGAAGAAAGTGGGATTTCTCTATTATTTCTAGGCTAAATTGGAAACCCATAGATGTACATTATTGTAGCCCATGGGGAGTTAGCCCACCAATACATGCAGCAATGTGGCAGAAAATTACTATCCGTTCTGTGAGCTGTTTGTATTTACAATGTATCTGCGGGCTACACTGATGAAATTGTCATAACTTGTAAGAAAACAAAACCAGCCTGAGGTGCAAAAATCAGACCCTGTGTGGCATCTATCTGCCAGAAAAACAATTACAAATGGACCTCTGGAACTGTAGTCACTGACATTTTCCTAAGATACTCATTCACCAGGCCGAAAGTGGCCCAGCAATGAACCTTGTACAGCATGTTACATTATGTTCCTTGGTAATAATTTAAATCTGTATTTTTTTTAAAGGAAACAGTAGAGAATGAATCCTAGCCACTAAGGATGGGGGGGATGGGGGATGGGAAGGAAGGGATTGGTAGGCGTTTCTTTTCTTCTGCAGCAATTTGGCTGTTCAGAAGTAATGTGTGCACTTCTCTCTAATCTGGTGCCCAGTGAAGTAACATACTGGCATTTGTTGTGGTAAAAGCAATAAATGGCAAAGAATACTCAATGAAAGATAACATATTAAGGAAACCATAGTGGGGGAAACACATAATCCCTAGACTATCCTATGATAATTCTCTTCTGAATCTGAGCCTCTTGTTTTTATAAACGTTTCACCCCTAAATTGTCAAGAGACACGTAGGATGACATTTTATTCCCCTGTGTGCATTTAAATGGCGGCTTAGATTCCATTGTAGAAGAGATGTTGCTTCTGAATGGGGTGCTAGCACCCTGCCACCCTAATGCATATTGCAGTAGGTAAACCAGTCTCTCCTCAGACTAAGATTTTATACTGGAAATGCCAGCTGATTCATAACCATAGCAGCACTTCTGCTTTGTTATAGTGTGTGTGTATTTATTTAATATGGTTTTTAACTCCACCTATCAACCAGTGCTGTGGACACTTAGACAAAAAATGCAATTATCCTCAAATATCAGAACATTAAAGACCAGCAGGAATCCAGGACATGATCCCCTTAAAACACTAGCCACAAGCAAAACTAAAAAGGAGGTCATTCCCTATTGTGATATAAACCAGCTTAGCTCCAATGATGTTGATGGACCTGTGTCAATGTATTCCACTGACATCTTGATTTACACCACAAGCAACAATGGAATTGTGCTAACTTGCTGTATGGTGCTGGGGAGATTTACAGCAGATGATGATCTGGTCCATAGTTTTTAGAAAGACTTTCTTCCTGGTCCAATATGATGATCTTTCCAGGACCAACTGTGTGCGTGATAAGTCCAAAAATCTCTCCCATTCAATTCAGGAAGAGCCAAGAATAATGTGGCTCTTGCAGCCTGTCCTGGAAGCCACTAGTGCTGGATTTGGGGAAATCAAGGCAAAAACTGAATCTCATAGTTCAGGAAACTGTATCAAGAATGAACTATCATCAGGCTCCTCCCATACGATGAGGTTTTAGCATATCAGATGGTCCACAGCTGTTACACAAAGATAGATGCATGTTTCAAACTGCCAGGACCTCAACCATTTAGGCTAGGGACAGACATTACACATAAACTGGTTTAAGTAATCAGAAACTGGTTTAAACTTGTAAGACAGCAGATGTTCAGTGCACACAAACCAGTCTGAAAATGGCTGAAACTGGTTTGATATAAGCCTGGTTGAATGTAGTATCACACTTAACTGATTTGGGTCAAACCGGTTTATGCAATGTCTGTCCCATACCCCTTGTGGTTTAAGTTAAACCTGACTCCCCCAACATCCTGGCACGCTCTCTGGTTTGGGCAGGAATCTCTGCTCCACAGCAGAGCTGGCCCCTCCCCTTTGATCCCTGGCTGGAGCTTGGCAAAGACTGTAGGCATCTGCTTGGCTTCCCCCTGCTTCTTCACTCCCCTCTTCACTCCCTGCTAAGCAGGTCTGTGCTGTGGCAGATGGGACAAAGGCAGAATCAGCAAGTAGCTGGTAATGTCTCTCTGATGTTTTCTTAATGGTGTGATAAGCACTGAGTTAGGGGTGATAAACATTGTGTTATCAACTCCCTGCTGGGCTGGCCAGAAGTGGTGGGGAGGAACCTCTCCTTAATCACAGCATCCTGCTGGGGCCTGTCTATGCCCCCCTTGGCTCAGCACAATGGAAAGGAAGGGAGGGCTGCTCTAGTGTCCCCTGGCTTCTAGCTGGACCCACTGTGCATTTCTGAGATGTCTGTATAGTTACAAACTGATTCAGCCTAGCCAGGTTAGACTAACCTACAAAGATTGAATCAATTCAGGTCCAGGTGTTTTGAATGTCTATCCCTAGCCTTAGGGTCTGACCCAATGTCTATGGTAGAAAATTAAAGAGATCAGTGGGGTTTAGTTCATAAAAACAGAATGGTTTCTGTACTGGATCAGACCTCAGGTTCATCTAGTCCAATATTCTGTATTTCACAGTGGCCCAGCATGGATGCTAAGGGAAATATTTATTATTTAGGGCCTATCCAGACTGAGCTTTCCCTTCTCTATCTTCCCTTATAGCTTACAGCATTTAGAAGACTAGCAAGTCTTTGTTTGGAGTCTGCAGCTCCACTGCAATGATTGAGCCCTCTGATGGAGCTATCCTGTATGACCTTATCTTATTTTCTTTAGAATTTGTTTACAACATCTGCCTCTACTTTATCTTGTAGCAGCGAGCGCCACAATTTAATTACTTTCTTTATGAAAAAAGAATTTCCTTTTGTTAGTTTTAAACCTTCTTTCTAATGCTTTCCTTGTATGCACAGGCAACACATCAGGGATGGGGGGTGGGTGGGAAGATGGGAGGGGCATATCCCCCCCCAGATTTCTGCACTAACAGCAGGGCATGGATCATGGGACATGGGGCTGCAGCCTGGGTGGAGCCAGGGCCCAGCAGCAGTAGGGGTGGCAGCGGCATGATTTCTGTGCCAATGGTGGGGCTTGAGGCAGCAGCCCAACTGCACCCAATGCCCAGGACCAGTGGGGGCAGTGGAGAAAAGTTGTGCGCCCCCCACTGTCAGCATTTATGTGTCACTTATGCTTGTATGTTCCCATTGTTCTAGCATTACAAGAGATGCTAACTGGTAACTCTACTTTTGCCACTCTGTTCATTATTTTATAGACCTCTAATATTTCTCTTATCAGTTACCTTTTCTCTAACTTCAAGCCATCAATGTTATATTAAAAGAAACTCAAGCATTTAACTGGCATTGCCAGTCATGGAGCACCAATGTAATGTGCTTTCAGCTGGGTGAAACTATTCAGTGCTAGCTACCATACAGAGATGGGACTGAGGTGTTGTCTTAGTAAATCTGTCTCAAGATGATAGCTGTGCTTATTCTCTTGTCTCTTAATTGACAAAATATAAAGGAAATCCTTGCATTTCTCCAGGAACCAAATACTATCCTGGCCATGGGTTTAATAATATGTAGTAGAAATTGAATCTGGGTTCAAAACTGATATCCAGATTTTGAATGTGCCCCAAATGCAGAGATTGTATAGATTCCCAGTTTTGGCTGGGTCCCTACAGCATAAAGAAGGGCCATCAGGAAAATCTGGATGATGATTCCACCTTGTTCAGATCAGGGGTTTTGGTTAGGTGCTAATTTTGGTAAAGCAGAAGTACACAGAGGCAAAAAAAAGATACACTGATATTTTCTACTTTGGTGACCTTTCTAATAAAGAAAAAAAGGTTCAGGCTGTATTATATTGGATTGTGGTGTAGAAACTGCTGTTCTGTTGGTGTCCTTTTGATTAGAAAGTATGAAAAAAATACTCAGAATTGCAAAACAAAGTACATTTTCTGCATATAGCCTGGGAAATGTGAAGTGATTAAGGAGGGATTTCTAGAAATTAGACAGCACACCACAAAACTTGAAAAGACTATATTGCATTGAATTCTTGTCTAATGCACTTATGAAGCATTTTGAGAGAAATTGAAAGCATCATTTTGAAGTGTCTGCTACATGCTCTGGTGGCCGTTTCTTTGACCACTTCAATAATGGTAAGTAACAGAGTACAAGGCAGGTGATTTAAAATGACTGACACTACTTATTCTTAATTCCCCAGTCCAGTTTTTCCACCTTGGAAACTCATATTTTTTTGTATTGTGGCAAGACTCAAATGTAGAGGTTCTTTTTGTACAGGAGCATTAAATAAGGCAAAATTAAACAGGGAAAGCTTCAATGTATTGAAAGAGTTGACCTTTTTCTCCAGAAAGATTTCAGTTTGGTAAACTCAATATAGTTTTATAAACTATGACTATATATGTAGCTCACTGAAGGAAAAGCACTGGACTTGCATGACATTCCTCAATAGGGTACACAGCTGGCATAAAATAATTGCACATACTTTCCACCCTTTGCCCTTTCAAATGTGGTGGTATAAGCAAGGCAGACAAGGTTCTTTGGGTAAATCTGGTATCTTTTTAAACCTGAAAGCTTGCTAAGAAAATTTTTTCCAACTATTTGGTTGGTCTAATAATAGAGATCAGATTTACCCAAAGAACCTGTCTGCCTTTGTCCTTAGACCAACCTGGATACAACCTACACCCCTCTGGTATATACTTGATTCTCCAACACGTCCTTGCATCCTGTTACCGCTGTTCACTAAATCTTGCAACTCCAGATCTTCTCCTGAACACGTTTATGCTCTAGTCCTTCAAGGACCAGGAAACTAGTTTATTCCCTCCTCCTTTAATAACAAGTCACTGGCTATAGTTCTTTACTGTAATTTTAATAGAGACAAAAGATAATCTTAGAATTAAATCCTAGATCAGGGAGATATGAAAGCTATTTTCTTTTTCCAGTTCTGCTACAGACTTCTTGAGTAGCCTTAGGAATATCACTTGATGTCAGTCCCTTAATTGTCTATTGGTAAAAAGGAGACAACATTGGCCATGTCTAGATGTTATTAACTCATTTATATTTGTAAAATGCTACAGAGAACCTTGGCTGGAAGAAGCTACATTATCTTAATGGAAGAAATACTTGCATTGCATGAAATATGTTGTAATTGCATTAAGAATATATATAAGTAAAAGCAGGTGCAGGAATAGGATTCTATATTGTATCTCACTTATGTCTGTGTGTAACATGATCTGTTTTTTCCAGTGTAAATTTCCATTACAATCCCCTGTGAATTAACAAGTTATTGCGTAGCCACCCTGCACCATCTGTTGGTTATAATGGTGCATTACATTTCTGGAAAGTGAGGGGAAACTGTGGGAGAGTGTTAGAGCCTTTGCAATTGCAAGGCAGTGTTATCCAGTGGACAGGGTACACATGAATGGAAGTTAAAGGGCTGAATTCTGTCCCCAGCTCTGCCACTGACCTACTGTTTGACATCAAGTATAACTTGACCTCCCACCCTTTGTCAATTTACATTACAGAGTAAGTTCCCTGCAGCAGGGATTGTGTCTTATTATACGTATGCACAAGGAATATGAAATTCAGGCATTTAGGAGCTATTGTAATAAAACATATCCTCATCTATCCCCCCATACAAGGACTACTGAAGAAGGAAATGGAATGTTCTTAATTTTTTTTAATGAAATAGTCAGTCTTCTTATAATAGCATATAACCAACCAGAGACACTGAGCTTAAAAAACATGTTACCTTCCACTAATCAGCAGTGCCCTTACACAACTGCCCAACAGCCCTTCAGCTAGAAGAGTGACCCTAACCTGGGATGCCTTGAGCTCCTTTCAAGGGTGCTGTGCTGTGCTGCCCAATATTAGCACTGCTAGGTGTGCAAATGCCTACCCACAATTTGCAAAATAAACCCAGAGATTTCAAATAGGAATCCACAGTGTCAGAAATATTCTGCTGTGTTGTGGTCTTTCTGAGTTCTTTGCAAAATAACTATTATTAGTAGTATCTTCATATATCAGATGTTCTATATGGAATAAATTATCCACCTGTTATTTTCCATAGTGAAAAAAATAAGCGAAAGCTAAGAGCTGGCATTTCTGAGGGGTGCCTTGAGTCTAATGAGGGGTACATTGAATCTAAAAAGGTTGAGCTACAGCAAGCAACTTGCTTTGCGAGACCAGCATTGGGTGGCATGACCTGCCAGAGGGAGCCACTCTAGGCTGTCTTAAGAAGCCACTCTAGGCCATCTACAGGCAGCAAATGTGATGACAGTCAACTCATGGAAGCAAGATATCATTATCATCACAAGAGTTAGAGCAGTGGTTCTCTGCTAGGATGCTGTAGCACCTTGAGGTGCCTTGAATTCCTTTCAAGGGTGCCACACAATGTTAGCACTATTAGGTTTGTAAACATGATTCACAAGATTCACAGTGTTGTCAAATAAAAATCTATAGTGTTAAAAAACATTTTGAACTGTTGTGGGCTGTCTGAGTTCTTTAAAACCAAAGAGCTCCTGTATTATTTTTCTGTAGGCAAAAATGGAGTGAAAACTAAGAACTGGCTTTTGTAGTGCCTATGCACATGAGAGCAGAGGCTGTTCTGACATGCTGTAATTATAACATGTTGGAGCAGACTTGATTGAGTCTGCTGGAGTGTGGTACTTACTGTGCTCTAGCAACTTCCTGTGTTTCATGTATCAGTATCCCCACACTTCAAAATGATGGTGGGGGTGCTTTAACTAAAACTCATTGAACGAGCTTTAGTTCAAGCACCCCTGCTGCCAGTTTGAAGTGCAGGGATGCTGATACATGAGACTGTGGAGCTTTAATTAGACTGGCTCTCAGAGCCACTCTAATGAAAGTGCCCCCCCCCCCACTCCCGGAGCACTTGTAAAAGTGCCCTTGGAGTCTATCAAGGGGGGCCTCAAATCTTTCGAGAGATGTCTGGAATCTAAAAAGGTTGAGAACTACTGAGTTAGAGCATAGCCACTGCAGGAAAGTTAGGGGCATACAGATAATTGATTGTACTTTTCTACCGCTGCCTGGATGGTGTTGATAGATTAGTGGAGCCAAAAACTCTCACTGCTGTGGTGATCCCAGAGATGGTGGCCACCAGCTCTTCAAGGATTCTTGGCCTACATCTCTTCTTTTAGGTCATACTTCTATCACGTTTAGAGGAGGTAGGCACAAGTGGTGCTGAATATTCACAAGGGGGATGCTGTACATTTTTTGTGATTAATAGTCTTTTTGCCTGATTCTATGCAAAAGTGAATGAGAGGTGTCTCCAGGATCTGATAAGCACTGTCTGAAGTGGGTAGTTTGCAATCTAAGCATGGGAAAATAAATTTAGGAACAGAGTTCCAAGGTGGATCTTACCCTGAGAACATCCAGGGAAAATACATAGCATCCAATGGAATTTGATATTTTCCAAACATGAACAAATGATTAAGCAGCTTTAAAAGCTAAATACTGAATCTCTGTCATCTTGGTTTGACAGCTACCAAAATCAATAGATAAAAACAAGGAATATTTACAGCCTGATTTCGTACCCCTTCACATCCCTTCCACTCCCCCCTTAAAAGTGTATTCTAAACACTGCACTTTAGAAATCCAACATGGCGAAATCTAGGAACTCCTCAGAGCTAACTAGGGATTTCATTCCTGCTGATTTGTTCCAATAAATTGGCCTAAGATACAAAGTCCTGGGATAGCTCTACTACTAGTAGGTTTCATTTACATTAGTGCGGTTCTCGTGGCTTCAACAGGGTGACTCCTTGGTTCTCCAATGTGGATGGAGATTTGGGCCCAGAGTGGCATGATGAATAAGTTCTTCTTTCAGGGTCAGGAATTGTTTCCCATTTTTGTAATAAGTTTTAGCATTGCTGATAACCTTCTCAGGTCTACCATTGTACATGTGCCTGGTGTTAGTCCTTGAACTGTTTTTCAATGACTCCCAGTAACATGAACTACATATATTTTAGGAAAAGCATGTTCCTTCACAGGTTTAGAACTGGATAATCTTCACAAGGAGCATTAAGTCCTGTACAAATATGTACTAAAACCAATCCCGTACAAGACTGTATACTGCCCTGACATATTGCCTTTAGGAGAAGATACACTCCTTCAGCTCAACTGAACATGGTATAGAGCAGGGGTTTTCAACCCTTTTTAACAAGTGTACCCCTTCTGCCTCAATGTTTCAGCTCATGTACCCCTTTACATTTTTTTTTCTTGTTTTTAAGTGGGGGTGTGTGCAGATTGAGGTCCCCACATTGAAGGAGGGAGTGGGGCTGGGACAGGGGCAGGTGCTGCACAGCTGGGGCAGAGCACGGGACGGAGCTGAGAGAGCAGCTCATCTGGGGGGGTGCAGGGGGTGCAGGGAGTGCACTGCATGCACCCTGGCAGAGGCCTGAGGGGAACATGTCCACCAGATCTGTGCGTGGGGCAGAAGCAGCTGCTGCTGCAGGCTGGACTCTGCACCCCGCTGCCCCAAGAGTTGCGCAACACCATGTGCCCGCTGCTGCTGGGTGGGCAGGGGACAAACACAGACTTACACATACAGATGCAGACACACACACACACATAGATGCAGGGACAGACACAGACCCACATGCAGATGCAGACAGACACACACACACAGACACATACACAGACCTCCCCAGCAGGTAAGTGTGTGTGCGGAAAAGGGGCAAGGCAGCGGAGAGGGAAGGGAATGTGGGGGGCAGATGGAGACCCCCACCATACAGGAGGGAGTGGGGCAGGAGCAGGGGTGAATGGGGCCCAGGCTGGGCTGGGTCCTGGGATAATGGGAGCTCAGTGGTGCATCCAGGGGCTGTCAAGGGAATGGCTGAGGGCAGGGTAGGTGCTGGAGCCCTACTGCCCTGCAGGGAGGCAGGGGTGCAGAGCAGTTGCATTGCCAAAGGTGCTCCATTGGTTATGTGGTCAGCACGCAGTGGTCTGCTGGCCCCAGGGGAGCACACGCGGATGTGGGGGCTTGGCTAGCAGCTGCCCAGGCCCAGATGACTTACCATGATCCCTAGGCACTCGTGCGTGGTTGACCCCTGATCTGAGGCCAGGCAGCATACAGTCCCTGGTACAGAGCATCTTATCTGTGAAATGTTATAAACTTTCATAAAAAGCTTCTGTCTCATGGCTCTACAGGTCCTGCAGCTGTGGAAGCTGGGATGCGGCCTCAGAGACACCACCATCCACAGCCGGGGCACTGCAGATGTGCCAGCTCTGCCAGAGGTGCACAATGGACTGCACCATCCTCCTGCAGCGGCTGGTGGCAGTGTCACAGGAATGTACAGGAGATGCATGAGCTTGGCAGGCAGAGGATGTCACCTGTGAGGATGTGCAGGACTGGTGTGAAGCGGTGCAGGACTGGTGCAAGGAGGAGTGGGACTGGGTGGAATGGGAGTTCTGGGCACAGCTCCTGGCCCTGGAGTGGTAGCAGCTCCAGGTGCTACAGGAGCAGCATTCCATCCCGGGCCAGGCAATGCTGGCCATGGATGATGACTACTGAGTGCTGGACACCATTTTGGCCTTTGTGCTGCCTAGCCCCTAACTCTAACTCTGCATGCCCCCTGGCAGCTGCCCACTGTCCCACAGCAGGCCCCTACCTGGGGCTGGGAGGAGGTTCTGTGGTGCCTCCAGCCACCAGGAATCCCTTGCCTGGCCCCCACCCTGGGTGCCCCATCACCCAGCCCCTCTTGCCTAGGCCCAGGCCCAGGCCCAGGCCCATTGCTTGTTCAGATGCCATGTGGGCATGGAGCTGGAGTTGCCTGCAGCAATGCCAGGACTGCACGCCAGCCCTGCTGGGCCTGGACTCTTCTTGTCAGAGGGAGAGCAGCCTGTGCTGGGGGAGCACTGTTCGCCATCACCCCTGGGCAAGCACCCCACCCACTTCACTTGGTGCAGCATCCACACCTGCAGCCAGAGGCCAGGATGCTGGCCACTTGCCGGCAGGATCTGCCCCCTAGGCACCCACACGTCACAGCCCCCCACCCCAGGATGGCCCACAAAGAGTATATAGTTTTCATGGGGAAGAAGGTTTTTTACTTTTGGTGGGTGGGTTGGGTGGTGGAGGGGCTCTGTTTGTTGAGGAGGGAAGTAGGGAGAGGGGCTCTGTTTGTTGAGGGGCAGGGGAGCTGTGTTTGTTGGGGATGGAGGAGAGTTCTGGTTGGTGTGAGGAAAATAAAAACTTGTTCTTGTGAGTTGTGTGTGCAGTGAACACGGTGTTGGGTGGGGGCAGGTGGGTTTTGGGGTCCATAGACAGCAGTGCTTGTGAGCTAGAGTGGGGAGTGCTGAAGGAGGTGGTTGGCCAGGGCCTCCTGCATCCGGTGCCCCTGTCCCTGCTGGTGGGTGTGCAGCTCTCCTGGGACCTTGCGGGGGGCGGGGGGAGGGCTGCTGCTGCCACCACAGGTGATGCTCCTGCCACCAGGTGTCCTCTGCCCACCATGCCTTCTCTGTCTAGGCCTCACAGAAGAGAGCTCTCACAGATATTATACAGCACAAAGGCTGCAACAATGCCCCAGGGAAGATTATCTTTGGCAAACTTGAGGTGGATGGAGAGGGTGCACCAGTGGCCCTTGAGCCAGTCAAAGGTCTGTTCTATGAGGGCATGGGTCCAGCACAGGGACCAATTAAAGTGAGCCTGGTGGGGGTGCAGGTGGCTGGTATAGGGCTGCATCAGCCAGGGAAGAAGCAGATAGGTGAGGTCCCAGAGGAGGAGGGGCAGGACTACAATGGTGCCCAGCTGCAGGTCTGGCACACCTGGCCCAAAACTCCCACTTTTCACCAGTCCCTGTGGCTGTATTAGGGCTGGTCTCCATGGGGCAGTGTCACAGAGCACACAAGTGCCCTGCTCCTTAGAGCAGGAACAGCTAGGGAGAGAGACCTAGCAGTGAGTGGGGAGCCCAGCTGCTAGTTACCAGGGCAGCCAGGGTCACAGGTGCTGGTTGCTAGGGCAACCTTTGGGGGGTCATCTGACAGGAAGGGGCAGGGCCTGGCACATATAAATCCCAGGAGTGAGGCCAGGAAGGCAGTGATCTGCTGGCAGCCATGGGAGAAGGAGCTCTGCCAGGGCAAGCAAAGTGGAGAAGCCTGACGGCCTGAGCAGCTTCTGCCTGCTGTTACAGGTGGAGAATTCCCTGGTAGGGATGAATGAGACTTTTTGTTATAGCCCAGGGGCTTGAGTTTTTTATTTGTAGTTTCATAAGTCTGGAGGACCAGGTGAAGCCATTAGGGGCTGGAGGAGGCCTCACAGGGGCTCCATAGTAGCGTGGGCACTCTGGTGCCAGAGAGGGCGCAGCATTTTTGGGGTGCACTGGCCTCAGCCCCAGGGCGAAGGGGCTGCGAAGAGCCCCAGGGTGAGGGGGCAGCAGAGTGCCAGAAAAGCACGGGACAAGACAGGGTGGTGGAAGCCCAGGGAAGTCGAGGAAAGGGCCAAATTACAGCAGGGTCCAGGTCAAAACCACATCAGTACCATCTGCAAGGCTTGGACTGTGGTGCAGGGGAAGAAAAGGAACCACAGATAGCGCCCCCTGGCACCAGGGCAAAAACAATGTGCAGCCTCCTGCTAATTACATCTATTAATTAATCAATTAAGACCAAGGCATGGCAAAAGAGTAGGCAGGCAGTTGGCCAATAACAGGAGGGTGGAGTCACTGATAGAAAGACTCTAGTACAGGTACTCCTGTCACAGGCAGGCAGGTGACAGGGATGTGGGTCCTGTCCAGTGCCCTGATACACTGGGGGAATCCCAGGGCATGGAACCCCACCACCACTGCAGGGGGTCATGAATGCAGAGTACAGTGGGCCCCAGCATGTCCTAGAGGGCCCCATACACCTTCAGGATGTTCTCCCTGATGGTGGCCTTGCCTACACCGAACAAATATCTGACATACCAGGGGTTGTGGCCAGCTTCAGCAGGGCAAGGGCCAGCTGGGTGTCCATGGTGAGGGCCAGGCACATGCCAGTGTCCTGCCATTTCAGATGGGGCCAGAGCTGCTGAAGGAGATCCTGGACAGTGGCTCGAGTCAGTTGGAATGCGTCTAGACACTGCTCATTGTCCTAGGTATGCTGGACGATGTGCATCCACCAGTCCTGGCTGGCACAGTGGGCCAGGAGGGTGATGGCGGCACCAGCAGTGGCATCCTGGAGCCCCTTATCAGCATCCCCACTGGTAGAAGCTGTATGGTGGCAGGCAGATGGTATGCTGTGGCCAGGCAGGAGGTCACTACATGTGGGGGAGCTGGGTGGGGCGAGATGTCCGTGGGCCAACCATCAGTCAGCTCAGAGGCCAGTAGGAGCCTGGGGCACTGGTCATCGCTGCTAGGGGCACGGGTTGGAGCAGCCATAGTGCAGGAATGTAGACTGCCCAAGGAGAGAGCTGCCATGTGCTGTCCCTGTGCTTGGCATGATGCTCCTGGGCAAGGAAGAAGCTGGCCAGAGAGCAGCGAACTGGACTGGCTTTTAAAGAGGGTTGCCAGGTGCTGGCAGCTGCAGCCGGAGCCTAAAGGTCTCCCTGGGCATGACAGGGGCCCATTGCAGGGCTGCAGGAAGTTGCTGCAAAGAGCAGCAAATCTGCTTACTAATCCCTACATATGTAGATACTCTGGTATAAGTGCTTTCAGGCAGGTATCTTACATTAGAGTAAATTTAGGCTGGATCAGATGCACATGTAGGCACACCCAGAGAGTCTTCTGTCCAGCACTACCAGGGAACTTGAGTAACTCAAAGCAAGCAAGGGAAATTGACTACTTTGACTGGTTCACCACAGCCAAAAATGGTATGAGAAAATGGCTTAAAGGTACAGCTCCATCACTGGCTCTGACTCACACCAGTTGTTGCTAGCATTAGGTGCTCTGTTAGTTTCCTTATTAAGGCACAGAGTGCTTATATCCAAAACTTCAATTATTTTCATTTGAAACGCTACATAATATTAGCACAACCACCACAAGAACCTTGTGCTGATGGAAGCCTGAAGACCCTATAGTTCAGAGTCTAACTTTCCAAAATGAGGATCTTTCACATTTCAGCAACACACCATGCAAGTGCTTCTGACATGTACTGATACTCTGTAAAGGAATAGGAAGGTGCATCTCACAGTGTGCTCCCCAAGTATCCTGGTCCATCCTGTCCCATGCTGCAACCAAACCCTGGGATCCTCTGGGTGCTTGATATCCACTGTTTCCCCATCAGCTTTGCCACAGATATACAAAGTATTCATGTACTGTTACATGTACTACAGAGCAGTTGCCTTTATAAGTTTGTCTCTAGAAGATGTTCCTGTTCCAAGTTCTGCGTTGTTCATATCCCAAATCTCCAAATTGTGTATTCCTGTAACAGGGAACCCTAGCCCTGTTACTAGAAAGCAGGGTGGCCCCTTTGACAGAGTTTTCAGAGCACAGCCTACCAGCAGAGCAGGGATTCAAGGGTAGCCCTGCAGGCTGGTCAGTTGACTGGGGTTATCATATGACCAGGAGAGAGCTCAGGCTACAGCTATGTAAGCCATGGGCTGAGTTAGCTGGGGGATGGCCAGCCCAGGCTGTGGAAGAGTGTGGGGCTCCTGAATGCCCAGGAGACTGAAAAAAAAAAATCAGTACTGTGAGGTGTGGGGCATGGTGTAGGGATGGTATGGAGCTAAGCTATTTGTCCTAAAGGCAGGTGCTCCTCATCTTGTGGTGAAGAACAGATCTGGGAAGTCCTGGGGCAGCCTCCCTTTTGAGAACCAGAAGGAACATCAAGACGTGGCAGATGAGTGAAGGGGACACTGTTCCTAGAAGTGAATCGGAATAAGGGGGACTCCAGAGAGCCTCCAGTGGTTTTCTATCACCCTGGGGATAGCACCCTTTTACAATTCCCAGTATTTCCTGTGCTTCATACCAAATCAACCTCATCTTTATCATGTGACAGAAAAGAGTGTGTGTGGCCTTTTCCTGTTTTTTAATATTGCAGTAATTGCTGGGGTTTCATGAGATCAAAGCTCAGTAAATCTTCAATGCCTAGCTAGGCTGCTACCTAGAAATACATTTCAGTTTTAAAGATTTATTTAGTTGATTTATCTCTGAAACCATTACCATTTGCTCAGCTCATCCATATCATAGATCAAATGTTAATATTAAAGTTGCATGCACAATAAATTAAATAAACACATACACTATATGCTGGGGAGCCAAACTCTGAAAGATTTTAAATAAAAACAAAATGCAGATATGATTAAAGAAATAACTTAAGAAATCCTCTGATCCTCTTTGATTTTCTTGGGTTTAACATATACACTGGTTTACAGATTATTGCCTGGAAGGTTTTATTCCACATCGTCTCAAAATATTGGCTTTTCACTAAACTTGGGTATCAATGCAAAGCTCAGACATTTTAGAGCCTCTCTTCTTTGTGATTATGCAGTAATAAATACAGTAAAACCAGATGTGTAATCAGATAAAAGTATAATTACTAGATAATGTAAATGTAATGCACTAAGACAATAATTTTGCTTTGCTAAATAACCAATGATGTGATGCAGCTGCTGTCTCTTCATCTGATGGGTATGAATAAAGCCCTGACAACTGAACACTGTCATAACAGCCTGGACACTGAAGGGTACATACTTTATTGCACAGCAGGTACTTAACACTGCACCATTGGCAGCTTCTGGCTGTAAACCTGCAATAAGAGCTCTCAAGGGATAGAGCAGCAGGCGTCCTCTGATGATGTTCAACCATTCAACAGACCCTATCCAAAACCCTTGCCCTGCCACCAGAACAAGGGGTATAATTATGCTGCCTCCATACAACGCTGGTTTCAGAGACAGTTTTTGTCTTTTGTGTCTATTAGCCAAGAATGCAAGTTAGAACTGTCCTCAAGCCACTCTAAGCAATACCTGGGGATGATGTAGACAGCACAAAGGAGACATGATATTTTATATCAGATGTGCCTGACCCTTGGCTTGTGGGTCAGATCTGGTCCTTAGGGCTGTGTTATTTAATGCATGCAGAGCCTCACAGACCATAGCCCTGCATGATAGGTCAGGCACATAGAGTGACATGGTGTAATCCTGGTGTGATGGTGGTACGGTGCCCCCAAAGCCTAATTCCCACATGCGGGACCAGACAGAGGTGGTAAAGGGCCCTTGAAGCCTGATTCTGGTGGGTGGGGGTGACACAGGGGCCCAATCCTCATGTGCAGGATCTGGTCTGAACCACAAGCTTGCCCCGTGCTCTTCATCTATCCTGTATGGCCAGATGGTTGAGTGCCACTGTTCTGGTTCAGTAATTCTCACCCAGGATGCCATGGTAGATAAGGGCAGGCTTCAACTTTCCTTTCCTGACCACTTCTCCACCACCCTGCCTGGTGCCTCTACTAAAAGGTAGAGCCAGCGCTTCCCAAACTTTTCTTTAGCATGATCCCATTTCCTCAGCATGACCTCTCACTCCCAACTTGCAGCCCTCCAGGTACCCCTTACTCCTAATTAACACCCCACTGGCTGTGCTAGTGCCCCTCACTCCCAATTTGCAGCCGCCCACTCTCTCTAGGTACCTCAAGGCCAGGGCTTGCAGCCCCCTAGCCCAGCAGTGCCTGACCCTCATCTACTGCCTGCAGGAAGCAGCAGCTGCTGAAGCTGGAGTGCAGAGCCTGGCTCCCCACCCACCTTCTCATGTCCCCTCCCCTGTGGGTGGCACAGACAGAGTGAAGCCCATGGTGGGGAGGAGAGAGGATGTAAGCTGCCCACTGTGAGCTTGGAGCTCCCTGCCTTGCTACCCTTCTTCTGGACCTCTGCAGCCCAGTGGGCAGGACCTGGTGCAGGACAGAATATCCTGCTGATGCTGCAACTGCGTTTGGGGTCATGAACCACAGTTTGGGAACCACTGGGGAGCACTGTAACTGCTGGGCCAATTACCTGGCTTACTCATCTCCCCTTGTAGCCAAGCCCAAGTCTCGCAGATGTTACCAATTACTCGCTCATTATCCTGGGTATTACACCCCTCCACTCAGGCCTGCATTATCATTCCCCTTGTGGGCTCAGGCCTCTCTCTGTATCCTCAGGCTTCCTATCCCCATCAGTCTCTCACTGTGGCCCTCCTCAGCATTTGGCACCTATCCATAGGCCCTAGCTCCAGTCCTAGGCTAGTTGAGATCTCTAGGCTCCCTGGCCCCAGCAGTCTTCAGCTGTGGCCCTCCTCAGCCTTTAGTCCCTATCCCTGGCCTTGCTCCTAGACCAGTTAAGACTGACAGGCTCCTTGACCCTATCTCTTGCCCCTGTTGGGCTGTGGGTCCCTGACCCTAGTTTTCATCCCTCTCAGGTTGTGGGTCCCTGACCCTGGTTCTTGCCGCTCTCGGGTTGCAGGTCCCAGACTTGGCTCCTATCCTTCTGGCCCTGGACCCACCCTCAGGCCAGCTGATACCTCCAAACCACTCCTTACAGTCTCACCCAAACCACCAGTCTTGCTTACCTCAGCTTAGGTGTTATTCAGGAACCTTGCTGCAATTTTGTTGCTCCAGAGCTCCTCTCTCCATGGCCCTTCCTTAGTGCAAGCCCTGGGGTTATAAATTGCAAGACCTGCCTCTCTAGATCATGTGCCTCCTAACTGGCACCTGGCACACCTGCAGGCTGCTTCTCAGACAGCCTGCCTTCTCTTAAAATAGTAGGACCACCAAACCTCCTGCTACAATGAGGTTATCAATGAGAAGAAGAAAATGTAACAAGAGATAATTGTTATGGGTAAGTAGTACAGTTCTACACCTAAAATATTTAGTTATGGAGTTGATACCCATTACATATTTGCCATAAAACAGCTTACTGTAGCAAAAGGAGCCCAGTTGAATGTGACACTTTGATAACAATAAATGATGCTATTCAGATGCTATTCTCCTTACTGGCAGTCAGGAGCTGCAGCCTTCCTGCTGGGTGATGTACCCTGTCTAAGGCCAGCCAGCCTCCAATTAGGTGTCTTCCTGACAATCAGCTGACTCCCTTGATCAGGCCTAGCCTCACCTGCCAGCCCCTGAGTCAGCTGACTCTCTAATTAGGCCTGACCCCATCTGCCAGTGGCTCAGCTGTGAGAGGCCGCTCAGTAAGGGGCTGTATCAGCACCTGGTAAAATACCTGTAAGGAGGCATGGGACATAGTGTAGGAGTGGTATGGAGCCATATGATTGGCCCATGAGACCACAACAACAAGTCAGGTGGTCATTAGAATAAGATCAGGGCAGCCTCCCACAATATGTATGTTAACATCAAGGCATGGTGGACAAGAGCAGGACAGACTGCCCTTAGAATGGGGTATTTAAAAAATTATTTGGGTACCCTGTGACATGCACTTAGCTAAAGAAATGCTTAAATACCTGTGGGGGCAGAGTAATCAAGATAAGATAACATGTGCAGCACTCCTCATTTCAGAGGAAGGTTAATGGGGGATCTGTATGAGGAACTCTTACTATTGTGTAGGGAATCAATGAAGATACAAGCAGAGAACGTAGGTCAAACTGTTACATCCCACTAGTTCATGATACAGAGTAGCCTGGAGTGCCAAATGCAAATGGAAAGCACAAATACTATAAAGCAAGAGGCATGCATGCTTCTCTCTGGCTGTGGACAGATGTAACATTTCAAATGGCTTTTCAAGCATTTCAAAAGGCTAGAGTGCATGCAAATATACATGTGGGATGCTTGGAGGTACCCAGAATGAACAGGTGCTATTTTATACCACTACCTTTTGATGCATCTGTGTACAGTAAGTTGATCCTCCATGCACCTTACAATGCAGGACTCCCTCCTGCCATGGTCTCCCTGGCTGCTGATACTACCCTATGGGCTCCGGGTATTCTGGTCACTGCTACAACTCAAAAGACTCCTGGTACTCTAGGTGCTGCAGGTGTCCTGTGGGCTCCTGAGGCTCAGGGCACTACTGGGCACTGCAACACCTAGCACTCTGGGCACTGCAGGCATCCTGTGAGATTTCAGCACCATGGCTCATGATGCCCAAAACACTCAGGGTTCTGGGAGACTTCATACCCCCATCACTAGAACCAGAACACTGGAAACCCTGCTCGCCTCTGCTGCAGCTGGGATTCCTGCCCTCCAGCCCCCAATCCAGGCATGCCTTCCCACATCCAGTCTCCTGTTTCCAGTGGGGTGTAATCCTGGAGAATGGAGGCACAGAAGATAGGATTGTGCTCACTGACATCAGATCTGCTCCCTGGCCCCCTTGCTTCCCCTCCCCACAAAGTGGGAAGGGAAGGGAGCTGCAGATCTTAGGAGACAGAGGTTGCAGAGACACATTGATAGTTGCTCTGTTCTCCCTGCCCTGTGGGGAAACAGGGAGAGTAGAGCTACAGGTGGCTGCAGACCCGGTCACACCCCCTGACTGGAGAGCTTGTCACTGCCTACAGCCATGGTAACTTTGAAGCAATCCAGCCAGGGGACAGAACAGGGGTGCTGTATGTCTGTCCATGGCTGAAAACCTCTGTATTTTTAAATGCTTTGAAGTGCAGCTGTACCTTGAAGCATTTTAAATGTTATGCCTGTCTGCAATCTTTAAAATCAAAAGAAGTCACGTCAATTGCTAATAGATTAGGTTATCGTGATACTGGGCAGAGAATGTAGGGTACGAGAGACTTTTCTCCTCTTCACCTACGCTATGATCAACTTTGTGGAAGTATAACATGAGGACTGAAGTAAGGCTGGGACCGCTTTCCTCACTGCAGAGTGTGAAGAGGCTGTGGTGGTGATGAAAAGTACAAAAAGTAGGCAGCAAGTATCTGTAGCATCAAATAGAGCAGCATATCTTCCTTTCCTAGCCTCACAGCCTACAGATTTTAGCAGCTGATGGATTTTTTGCTGTTTCTACCACTCCTCAGCTGTTCTCTAATGAACCATCCGTGAGTTCTAAACCCAGTAGGAAAACCATTTTCCACTGCTTGATACATGGACTTATAAACTCCTATGATTGGCTAAACTGGTAGCCTAACACTAGCGCTCAGTGGCCATATCTACATGAGATGCTTACTGCGCACTAGCTCATTACTACTGCACAGCAACTTTCCCTCTAAGCTGCGTGGCATGTGTGGCACATGTTGCTGGGCAGGAGCGCTCATGCCACTCTGCTAGGTGCGCCGTGTGGCCATGCAGACCGCACAACTTAGAGGGAATGCTGCTGCACAGTAGCTTGTTACTATTGCACAGTAGTGTCACAGGGTACGAACTGTGATGTGACATTACTGTGCAGTAGTAATGAGCTACTGCACAGTCAGTGTCACCATGAAGCCATGTGAGGACGCTACTGTGCAGTAACGCCGGTTACTGTGCAGTCATTTAGTATGTGCGTATGCAAGTACTGAACGACTGTGCAGTACTGCACAGCATGGGCGACTGGTGCCTCCTGAGTCTGGGGGGGCACCAGATCACCGACCGGGGGGTGGGGTCCCCCAGCAGCTGATCACCAACTGGAGCGGGTGGTCCTGCAGTGGCTGATCGCTGAGCCTGAAATCACCAGCAGTTAAACTGGAAGTGCACTTCTGTCAGCACTTCTGGTTGTGTGGCTGGTGTTTCTAGGGGGCGCACAGCCGATCTCAGGGGCTGCATGCACCTCCTACACATCGCCAATGCTGCACAGTCAGCATCTCATGTAGACACAGCCAGTATGGCCAATTTAATTGCATCTTGCACCTTCTGCTACTTAGGACTCTTTCCCTTATGCCCCATTTGTTCAACCTGACCAGACAACATTTATTTGTTTCAGTTCACATTCTGCAGCAATTGGGTAGATGGGTGGGTGGAAAGGTTGCTGGCTCATCAATCTATTTGCTGACAGAATAATTTTCAGACACAGCAATTCTGGTCATGAACATTACCATCTTGCTAGATGATCATGCCTCACAGGATGGTACAGTGTGATATTTGTGAAGATAAAGAATTTTTTGATGTTAACATAGGAAAAATGCAAAAGAGAGAAAACTAGGGAGGGAGGAGGTTTTAAAATAATACACCAAGAACATATTTGATTAGTCAAATGAGTGAGGATGGTTACACTTTGTAAGTGGAGCTACACTGAGTCACTGTAGGCATGTACTATAACGTGAACAACACATCATTTCCCAGAAAGCGACCACTTTGCATAGCTTTAGTAACTTTATGAAGGGTGTTCACTGGAACTGAATGAATAATGGATATTTTTGGTTTGTTGGCAATCTTAAAAAGTTAAAAATGTAATTTTGGGTCAGAGTGAAAATGAAAAGTTTGAATTTTTTGATGAACTGAAAGTTTAAAAAAAAGTCATTTTAGGTTAGATGGATTTTATGTGCTTATGGGGTTCTTAGGTGCATAAGTGTGATCTTATTCCATCACACTCAAGCCCATAAAAAATTGTTACTGCAAAAAGTAAATGCGTCTCCCTTCTCCTTAGTGCTTTATGTAGCTGCACTGCAAAGTGGATGTGTCATTGAGCTTCCAGGGACCTGATCAGGACAGAACTAGATTACATTTGGGCACATGGGTGTTTTTACAGGTGAGTCTGCTATGAGTTTGCTAGAAATGCTAATTAGTGTGCTCCAGCATCCTCCCTGTCACATGTATTCAGTATTCAGTTTCAAAATGGCAGCGGGGCGCCCCCCTGCCACCATTTTGAAGTGCAGGACACTGAATACATGTGAAGTTGCAGGCGCTTTAATTACAGCGGCTCTCAGAGCCACTCTAATTAGAGTACCCCCACCCTCCACTCTGGAGCACGTGTATAGACGCCCTTCATATTTAAGGAGTCAACTCCATAGTATCTCATTAACTTACCAAAATAAAACTTTTTGGATCCGATTAGCTTTTCCTAAATGCCATTTTACATATGTTTTTCAGTGTTGGGTACCCTAAAATAGGTAGCAAATTGATTTCCACTAACTTAAAGACTGTCTCAATTGTAGAGCAGTTTATAAGTCCATAAGGCCTGGTCAACAGCTAAAAAAATTATCAATAAAACTATTTTGGTTATGGGCGTGATTTTTTACCAAGATAGCTACTGCAGTATAACTCCTGGTATAGACCTAGTTATACCACTGTAACGGGGAGTTATTTCAGCATAGTTATTTTCTTTCTAATCTAGATGCTCCTGTGTAAAGCACATTTATACCAAAGTAGCTATGTCCCCAATCAGGGAGGCTGTATTACTTTAATTTGACTAAAATAGGAAAATTTCATGTGTCGACAAGTCCATAATATACATAAAAATCTTTTTTTTCTTTTAAAAACAGGCATTTTGGTGCTGATGTTTAAAATCATAAAAGGGGAGGTAATATAATAGGCATTTAAAACTGCAGATGAGAAAAAACCTACATCATCAGACTTTCACATGGAAGCTCTCTGCCTGCTTGCAGATTCTTCTCTTACAAATGGCTGCCTTAACATTTTTAATTTAGGCTTAGCAATACTTTGGTGCAGGTGCATTTTAGATATCAGCTGTGTTTTTTTTTTTGAAAAAAAAATTATACTTTTACAACTGAGGCGCAAACCCTTGGGGCTGTATCAAAACACTGGGAAATATTCACAAACATCTCTCAAAAATTCTCCTCTTGTTCATCCTCCTTTTATCAAAATTACAATGTTCAAAATAGTTCTGCCAGCTTTGCTTAGGGTCTGATTTTCTTTGGAGCCTATCCAGAACAGTTGTTTTCTTCATGCACTAAAGATATAATCTTGCTCCTGCTTGAAAGAAAAACTCCCTTGTTGGCGTGCTACCCACAAGCCCATCCTCCTTCTCTCCCCTTTCACTGATATGGCAGTTTACTTCATAGCCCTTTCTCCTCCTATAAAATAAATACCTTTAAAAATATGTTTGAATTTCCTACGCATGCTTCTATTAGTCTACACTGGATATCAAATGGATTACTTCCAAATGTAATGCCTATTATAAACTACCCTTAGGGAACATCTACACATTGTAATCTAAAGTACCCCTATGGTGACGTAGTGATGTGTTATGTCACCTTATGGCATGGATCTGCACGTGATTGGCAGCTACATCGCCATAGCGGTGAACTCCCCCGGCACAGTGAACCGTTATGGTGACATAGTGATGAAATCAACCATGTGCTGCACCTATGGCACAGTAACCACCTGTACTGACCCCTGCTTTAGTCCTTCCAAAAGGACTAAATATGGGGATCACATTGATCCCTATATTCAGGCTGCTCTTCATAATCTTAAGAACTTAACTTCTATTTTAATGAAAGTTCTGTAACTAAGACTGGATTTCATAGATTTATAGTTGTCTGGGGCTGGAAGGAACCTTGCAGATCGTTAGGTCCAGCCCCCCTGCACTAAGCAGGAAAGACAACTGGGGTCAGGCAGGGGCAAAGTGTAGTCCCTGCGTGTAGCAGTGCACCTCCTACAAAAAGGTGCCGCTGACGGCGTCGGTGGTGCCTGCAGGCAGTTGCCACTTGCCATCCCACCACCGGCATTGCTGGTGGCATCCATGGGCAGTCCGCAATCCCGGCTGGCTGCCACTGCCGCTGCTGGTGGCAGTGGCGGGTGGTCACCGACCATTGGTTGGCACTTGCCACCCCCCGCCGCTGACAGCACTGACAGTGTCTGCAGAAGCTCCCTCACTTACTGTCGCCACACTCCCACTGCTCCCACTGCTGCACTTGTGCTGCTGACATGGCCCTCCAGCCGCTGGTGGCACGGGGTGTTCATGGAGTCAGGTGATCCCAGTCCCAGCAAGGTGACCATCCAGTCTCCTCTTGAAGATTTCCAAGGTAGGTGATTGCACCACCTCTGGAGGGAGTTTATACCACAGTCTGGACACCCTAACTTTGAAGAAGTTTTTCCTAGTGTTAAGCCTGAATTGATCTTCCAGGAGTTTGTGGCCATTATTCTTGGTTTTCCCCAGGGGTGCCCTGGTAAACAGTTGTTCATCAAGCCCTTGATGTATTCTCCTGATGTAGCAGTAAGCTGCTACCAAGTCCCCTCTCAGCCTTCTCTTTTTTAGGCTGAAGGGACCCAAGTCCCTCAGCCTTCCCTTGTATGACTTGCCTTGCAAGTCTTTAGTAAATTCTGTGTCTAAAGAGATTATGGAATGTGAGGCCCTGCTTCTAGTTTTTTGAATGAGGGTGGGGGGAATGTGATTAACAAGCACACTAAGAGATGGTTTAGGAAAAATCATGAGGGGATGGATCAGGAAAAGCACATACTTTGAATTGAGTTAGGTTGGTTCTTAGCCGTCATCTCCTTCTACCAACCCAGGCCCAGTATCTCCCTCAACTTTTCAGGGAATGATGGGATAGAGAGGATGGTGATATATTTGCACAGCATGTATGCCTTTGAGAAATAAATTCTTTAAAAGGTTTGAAAATAAACAGTAAAGGAATCTCATTAGCTCCCCTCTGCTAGAAAATACTTCATCCCTCATTGTCACTGCACCAATCTACACTGTCCCCCACACTGCATATATTTTTCAGTGTATTAGAAACAAAGATGAAAATAATTAATAGCACATTGGAACAAGCCTATTTCTTATTCCAGAGATTCATTCCCCAAAGTCTACGAAAGCAAGATATATTAAATGTATTGGTCAATAATCTCCAAAGAGATTATTAACTATGGATTCCTTCACAAAGATACCACCAAGGCTCCTGACATACCCAGTCCCCACACTATGAAAGCCAGACCCCTTTCAGATTTCTCTAGCTGGTTACTCAAGAATGTATGCTCTCAAAATTGTTAACTGAACTCTTGACCCTTACTGACTTTAAAGCCTATTAATATTAGTTGTTAAACTCAGTAAACTAATTTGCAAGGCCTAAATGCTCTTCCATAAACCTTCAATACCATATACTGAGTCCATTTATTAAAACAAAATAGATCAAATCTTGCCAGTTGGTCCCATAAAAACATCATTCTGTGTCATCACCTTGACATACTGTGAAAGCACACAAACTTTTTCATAACTCAAATGCACCCTGAGTGTAAACCCTATGATAGGCATTTAGTCAGTAACATAAAAAACCCTTATATTTAACCTTCACTACATATCAAAACTATAAGCAAAGGGGCAAAGTTAAGGATGGGTGGTCTGAAAGGTCAGGTGGGAGGGCAGTGAGTGACACTTCTAAAGCCATTAAAGACTGAAGCAGGTGCTTTTTCTGATCCATCCCCTCATGATTCATCCTAAACTATCTCTCAGTGCACTCGCTAATCGCATTTCCCCCACTCCCCAGGCTGCCCTTTTCCCCCACTGACCTGAAGCCCTCTGAAGTCCCTATGCCTCATATCTAGAGGCAGTTTTCCTAAGTTGCCAAAACCTTTCCAGATTTTGCAGATAGTGGTTACAAGCTAACTGTGTCCTAACAACTTCCAATGATTCTCCGAGCACACTGAACAGAAACTAACAGTTCATCATAAACCAGCAGCCATGGTCACTTATATTTGAACACTGCTGAAGGAAGATTGGTTGGGCTTATCTTTGATAGCACAGCCTTGTGCGTAGAGTATTAAGCCAGAAAATGGGAGAGCTTGGGTTTTAGGCCCCTCTCAGCCTGACTGGATTTAAACCCAGATCTCTCTTTTCCCAGAAAACTGCCTTAAGTATCATAGTAGAGGTGCAGTTGGTTGAAGTTGTGCCACTATACAGGATGGAATGCAAAATTCATGGAGCCAAAAAGAGCACAAGAGGGAGCCCAGTGGCTAGGGTACTTACCCAGTAAAAGGGAATCCTGGTTCTGGGCTATATTTCCAGGAGAAGTTGTTTTTTTAGCAAATTAGTGCTTAAAGTAAAATGCATAAATAGTCCTGAGGGCAAGGACTAGAACATAAGACTCTCCTTTACCAGGTGAATAACCCTAACCGCTTGGCTACACAGCCAGGCTCTTGCTAGTACTTTTTCTTCCTGGTCGTAGAAATACTCTATTCTTGTCTACACAGTGTCCCAGCTTCTACCAGTGTGAAAAGTGCCCTCTCCCCCTGTTGCATAGCCCGTATCTTAGTAGTTGGTGAACTCTACTTGGAAGTGAGCAATGTGGGTTTGAACTTCTTAACACTGGACATGTCTACATGAGACATTTACTACTAAATTGCCTAATTATCTCTGCAGTAAACATCTCAGCATCTACACATGCAGTGCTATTAGGATGGAGTAAACTAATGATCTCTGCTGTAGGTCAGTACTTGTAAACATAAGTACTATCCCACAACAGTGTTTTTTACTCCACACCAACACATGTGTAGACCATGAAGGGGCTGGTTGGGGCCATGACGATACTTCAGTGTGGAGGCTGCCTGCCAACTAGCCCTGCATTGACTCACCCTCATGCCCCAGCCAGCCCTTCTGCAGCATGCTGAGCTGGGTCAGAGCAGCCCCAGGCTGGGAGCCTGAACCCCTGGGCCCATTGCCAGATGGGGCTGGTTTGACCCAGCTCAACATGTTGCAGTCCCAGGCACATGTTCAAACATGGTGCCCAAGAGCAATACACTCTGTCATAAAATGTGCTGGAGTTTATTGGTGCACATCAACTGCATGTGTTGATGTGCCCACTGAGAAGGATAGACCCAGGACTCGCACTTCCTGGAAAAGTCTTCTAATCACTAGATTTTTATACAAAGGACAGTGGAAGCATTACCACCAATAACAAAAAAGATTAAGCTGGTTATCCACACTTAAAGAAACATCTTGGGTGCTTAAATGGATAAGGTTACTTTAGACTGTGAACGCCAGTCACACGTAAGGTGGTGTCTAAGGCCATTACTACAAGGTAAAGTTACTGTGCTTAACTGTGATGGGCTCGAGTATGCTGTGCTACCTTGGGCAGGCTGCCTCCTAAATTAGAAGTAGCGTAGTGACATTCACATGATGTTTCAGGCAGGCTAATTTACATATTGGTGGCAACAAAGAGACACTGCTTATGGTTTAGGAGACAACCTGCTCAGAATAAGCCAGTGCGTTTGGGAAGTTTATTATGCAGACATGGCTTAACTCCAGGTTATACGTAGGCACCTGCAGGATTTCAGACATGCCTTTCTCTTTAACCATGTCATGTTTGGCATTTCCTACTGGCCAGCTTAGGTGTCCCACATACTCAGAATGTTGGCAACTGAGAGTCACATTTTTAGGTGCCTAATTCACCATGTTCATTGCATAGGGAACTTATGTGTTTGTACTATACATTGATCTGAAATCAGGGCTCTTTGGTGCTATCAGAAATAATTACAAATATAACAACTAGTTAGCTATAGGATAGAGTTTCTGTTATGGTAGCTGCCTTCAGTTCTAACCTGAAATATTCTCTGGAGCACCGCGGGGTAATTTGCTTCCTGAGGCCATGTCTACATGAGGCACTGACAATGCAGTAGCCTGTTACTACTGTGCAGTAATATTGTGTGGCAGCATAAGTAATGCAAAGGGGGAGCACGGGGTGGGGGCACGTGCCCCCTTTGAGAGCGCTGGTGCCCCACTCTGAGAGCGAGCACTCTGGCTGGTAGGGGGGCATGGAGAGTGCTTGTGTCCCCCCTGAAATTGGCTCAGCTGGTGGGACGTCAGCATCAGATGTTGGCTGCTGTGCCACATGTGGAAGTGCTGGCACGAGGGTACTTCAGTGTGGGGACCCCCTCCCCCGGTCACTGTAATCAGCCCCCGGGGGACCCCCTCCAGTTGCTGTGATTAGCTGTTGGGGGACCCTAGTCACCAGCTGGCTGCTGTAGGATCCCACCCCCAGTTGTGCTCTGCTGGTGCCCCCCCCCAGACTTGGGAGATACCAGTCACCCAGGTGTGGCAGGAAGCATGATTTGACACTATTGTGTAGTAGTAATGAACTACTGTGCAGTCAGTGTCACAAAAGCCATTGGCAATGCTACTGCACAGTAACTCTGGTAACTGTACATAAACAAGTACTCAATGACCATGCAGTAATGACTATGCAGTCAGTGTCTCATGTAGATACGGCCTGAATTACGTAAGCCGTAGATACCCTTGTGCCTGGGTAGGGAGTGTCTTATGTAATTAATTGTATACAATTTTGGCATCAACATCAGTAGAGGGAAAGGTTAAAAGGAGGAGTTATCAATAACTATAGAATCTCACAGGTACTTGGACAAACCAGTGGTATATGTTCCATTGAACTACACTAGAAGAGTAGTCCAGAGCTGACTGACCAGCATTCACAGAAAAGAATCCACAGTCAGATTTATCACGTATGTACCAGAAAAAGCCAGTTTCTCTACTGATGACTCCAAATTCAGTTAATTTAAAATTGTTAAACAGTACACAGCAGGGATCCAACCTGTTATTTTTACATTAAAGGCTGACAGAAAGTCCAGAACTGTGAGACATCCTATTTTGTATAGCTTTGTCATCTGAATTGTGTTTTCCCCAGGAACCAAGATTAATCCACCAAACTTGGTCATACCTAGGGCTTACGTTGCAAAGAGATTTTCATCCTTTAAAGGTAATGAAACAATAATTTTTCCAGCAACTCTAAGTGTTATTTCCTTCCTCCTTTATGTATTGTTTTGTAGAAAGAATTTTCTTCTTCAGCCATTTCATTTAGAGGTCTCGATTTAAAAAAAAAAAATGACAGTGCATTTAAAAATCTGATGGTTTTGTGGTGAGCTAACATATTAGAAACACGAATTGTTTAACATAATTAGACAAAATCTCACACTGTGAGTTCAACGAGATATCCTGAAACTAGATGCTATGCAAATGTTAAACTTCTCTTATCCCCATTACATCTGAAGGTATTAACCAAACATATGGTTTTTTTAGTTCCTGTTACTGAAGAAAAATATAGTTAGGGCAGTGTAATTTTTTTAAGTGTGAAAATAATTGTGAATAATAGTATTTTGTAATGGGAATTTTGACTTCATGGTAGCTGCAGGTTTTGCCCTGAATAAACTAAAGATAAAGTGTTTGCCCTGCTAAACTAAATATATAGAGTTCAAATAAAACACCAGACATCAACCTAAAATAGCAAAGATCTTTTACATTTGTTGATGATCTAATTCCAGTGCACCTAATTATTTCAGTGTAGCCCAATGTTCAATTCAAGATGTGTCCCTGTATGCTGTCTACTGAGGGCATGAGTAAAGTTCACCTCCTAAACTGAATTGTTATTTCAAGCTATTAATACTTAACTCTGATGGTCATTAGTCCAATCCCTCATGAGGACTATAATGATGGAAGTTATGATAGCACATATAAAGTACAAAAGTAACCTACTATTTGGTGATTTAGGGATGCCCTAGGGATAAAATTAATATTATTATAATTAACAGCAGGCTAGATACTTTAAAACACCTAAGACATAGTCCAAAAATCTTCCATTCTAATTGAAGGCATGATAGGAGCAATGAATAGGCTGATAGAAATAGAACTGGGAAAGGTTCCCATTGAAGAAACCTCGCAACTCAAAGTCAGCATGAGGGCTCTATCATCATTTATGTTGACCCCCAACATAAGCTATGTATCAGAGGAGGTCTGGATACAGGGAAAGGGAACAAGGTGATGTTTAAAATGATGGAGAGGAAAGGGCTGGTGTAATAACTGAGTGTATAAGAGGCTACATGAAACAGAAGATAAGTTAGAGCAGTCATAAGGCCTTGGGGATGCTTTAATTCACATCAGGGGTCATGCTTCAGAGTCCTGGTCTATCAACGATTGGTTATATGAGAGACTGAATAGAGAAGAAACAAGTTATATCAGCACTTCATAAGCAGATCCTTTCGTCTATGAGCCCATTTAACTATGAATTGTCTTCAAATATGGTTTTGTCCATTCCCTATCATCTGTGGATGGAAGAGCAGGGATAGGAGAGACATTTTTGTAATGGGAATTTTTTTTAACTCATCCATTAGTCCAATGTCAGTGCCCTGTCACTGAGGATAGCTCTGTGCACTGTTTTCTCCAGCCTTACACAGATGAAAGGACAGTTATTACAACAAAAGGCCTGTGAGGAAAGACTAGACTAAAAGGTAATAGGGATCCAAAAAGGCAACTCCAGAAAGGGACCAGTCTAAGGAAAGGGGGGTGGGCACTTAAAATGTTTGCTAGAGTTGTAATGCTTCTGTATCTTTCATACTTGTTAAAGGGATACATGAAGGTTATTTCAGATACCTGAAGCAGAAAATGTTTATTTTTCCATGGTAATCCCAGTAAATTCTTATCAGGTAATTGAATAATCAACATACAATCTCATTCAGTCACCAGCAGTTTAAATTATGGGTGACTGAATTATTGACTTAGCATGTAAATCCAAGGCAAAAAAGAATAAAAGTTAATTTTATCATTATCCTGGATATGTTAGTGTCAAGGCCAAGCCAGTAATTTCAACTTACACTCATTTATACCTTAATACATGATGTTTTGAACATTGGTTAAGATGAAACTCTAGCTATGCAAATGAAGTCATTATACAGCTTCACAGAGGGGAAAAAAGGAACCATTTATTTGGCCTATTATGTAAATGTATGTATTTAGTGTTTAAAATACTCCTTTGCCATTGACCTGACAGCCTGTCACTAAAAAACACAGGATGGTTCTCAAAGCTTAGACAGCCGCTATAAGCAAGGTGGATATTAAATGCTTCTGCAGTGCATTTCATGTGTCAGTCTCATGACACTTTTCTCAGGTGGGTAAAGGATTATAAACAGGGAAAGTGGCTGGCAATTCTCACCTAAACACCTAGACATATGAACACTATTTGGAGATAGGAAAATATAAAAAGTTGTGGTCCTGTTTCAGGTCACATTGCTTAGATTTAGAAAGATCAAAACATTCAAACTTTTAACCAGATTTTTTGAACAAGGAGGGAATGGCACTTTCAAACCATCAAAAGCACAAATACTAAAATTAGCACAAAATTGTGGGGGTAGGAGGCAAGACCTCTATCAAAAGGTTAGTTTGCATCTATTCACTGTATAACCATATATGTACACATATTTTTCTTCATGCTTTCCTACTAGGAAATTCCTGGTGATTGCAGAAACCCTCAATACTTGAAAGCTGGCAGTGCCAAAAGGGCTGAACTGGTCTATTAGACTATTAACTTTCCTCCCCCAGCTCATAAAGAAGAACGAATGATAGATTTCGGATTGAATACATTTTCCATTTGCTGAATCGTTGTTTTTGTTCATGCTGTTTGTGGTTAACTGTGCACGTACTAATCAAACCCACTACTTCCTTTCTCGTAAAACCAAAACAAAGCTTCATATACCTTTCAGGTACAGTGTGTGTATATAACTAGGATCAAAGCTATATATACACTGAATCTGTGTGGGTTCAAACATTTCAAAGATTCAGTATCCTCAAAGGTGTTGCCCTTCCCCTGCAGTTTTGACAGTTCCAGCTTGGTCTGGAGTCAGAGGACATCAGCCAGCTTTGTCCCCTTTGATATCCATCTCTGCATTGGAATGATTGCGCTATTGATCACCATCGGCTCTCTCTGCACAGCCACTGGCATCGCTAAAGGTGGGTAGATAAAGGAGACAAGGTGGCTGGGGGTGTCTGCATTTTCTCAGTTTCACCTTTATGCAGGACAGTGACTCAGTATTACAAGGACAGGATATATTTGATGCCGGGTCTCTCAGTAGTAGTTTGGGAAGGTCTTGGAATTCTATTTGGAACAGAAAAAATGCAATGGTACTTCTCTGGAAGAACAGGCTGATGCCAAAGCAGCCCAGTTTCTAGAGCTGTGATGAAAGACTCCTGAATAGATCAGAAATATAAAAAGAGCTGGATTTGTCTAAATCAGACCTTCGCAAAGAAATCGTTGCTGCAGAGAAAATTTCCTTCCCTTTGTATTTGCAGTACTGAAGGACATAAATGCTCTCTGAACTCGCCATAACACAAAACTGAATTGAGCACATGATAGTGGGTCAGTTTCTGCAATCTTTACCAAAGCAAAATCTATGTACATTAATATAGAAAATGGAAACTACAGAGTGATGAATAACAGCAGTTGACTGTAACCCATAAATCTATAAATTACTGTAGCACATTTTCCCTTCCTGTTTTTAAATTTTTCAGTATTTTATGAGAATCCATAACATACAAGTATTTGGGCTTAGAACTCCTTAATAGTTGGGGAAGCCAGACTGATTGAAAATCTGAACAAAGAATTTGAAAAATGTTTGCAGAAATGGTTTTGGACCCATTCTAGTCTTAGCCCTAATAATCAAGTAAAGTATGTTCTTGGTTGAAATTTTCCACATAGGATCTTAGTCTAAGTGTTTATTTCTACCTTTAGAAAATTTGTTTTAAATTTTTGCAACACCTAATCAATTTTAATGTAAAGTGAAAATCAATCTTACTTTTATTTTAAATTTTATGCATTAACAATAGTTTGCTTTAAGCAGAAAACTATGGTATATAGACATGTATATTGACAATAGACATATAGATCCATTATGAGTCTGTCATACTATTCAGATATATGAGGAATACTGAGATTTACTGCAGAGTGTACTAATTTCTACACAATTTCTAGTATATCAATGGAGACATTTAAAAAGTCTATTAACTCTGTATGAAGCAAAGTCTCCTATAGATTTCAAAAGGATCCACTAGAGCTTGTGTAAATTATCCAGGACTAAAACTTTTTATGCTGGAATCTCTTAACTTGCTTTTATGTGTTTTAATGAAGAATGCACAAATTAATGAAGCACGTTTCTTTAACACATGCATTTATCAGAATGCTCTGGTTTTTTTTTATCACAGTCATGGAAGTGACCCAGCCAGCAATGGTCCTGGCAAACAGGAAAGGAACTGCCAGCTTGGTGTGTGAATATAAGCACATTGGGAACGCAAAGGAAATCCGAGTGACTCTGCTTAAGCAGACAGGCAACCAGTTCACGGAGATCTGTGCTTCAACTTACACAACTGAATATGAGATGTTCAGTGTGGAAAAGATCATTCAGTGTCATGTTAGCCCTAGCCGAAACAACGTGACTCTCACTCTCACAGGGCTACAGCCTAATGATACTGGTCTGTATATCTGCAAGATGGAGAGGATGTACCCACCACCCTATTTTATGAACACAGGCAATGGGACACAGCTCTATGTCATTGGTGAGTAAAATAGCTTTATGAGTCTATGTTATTTCATGTGTTACTAAGTGAGCTGCTACCTTGTCTTACAGGAATCAATATAGAGGGTTAAACAAAATTTCAAGTTAGAATTATTATGTTTGATCCCTTTAAAAGCTACTTGTAGAGAGATAACGTAGTCATAATGTATTTATCAAACTGTCATGCTTACATGCTTGACTATGAAAACCATGTGACTATACCACATTTATCATGCATGCATGCCTAAATGAATGTGTATGTATAAGCACATAAATAGCAGAGGCCAAGTCATGTAGTTCCTTACCCAAGCCAATTTTCTTCAGAGAAAAATGGGATTTTTGAGTGGGTGTGGACTACAGTGTTTGGCTTTACTAACACATTGGTGAGTTTTACCATAGACAGCTGCAGTACACTATAACTGAAGTGGATTTCTCACCAGGTTTATGTTTAATTTGATTTGTTTCAGATCCTGAGCCCTGCCCAGACACTGACCTTTACCTTTGGATATTAGGAGCTGCTGCATCAGGATTGTTTCTTTACAGTATCATAATCTCAGCCTTTCTTTTGAGCAGAGCAGTAAGTACCATATTTGTAACAGCATAAAATTATGATAGTTTGCATAGATACAAGAGGAGGAAAGAGAAAACCATAGGAAAAAAATAGGTACTGGATTCACTGGAATGCCCTTGCCCCTTCCTGTTGTCTTGCTAGTGACAAAAAATAACCACATTTGACCATCCATTTAAGCCAGTTTATGACTGTTTTACATAGCCGAAGTAGCAGAAAGAAGTCATGTCCTACCAGTGAACTTGATTCTTTTTTAGCTTCTGATACAAGAAAGTACTGAAATCCCAAGCGGAAGCTCACCAGCCTTTATTGGGATCTAAGGTTACATAGCCTCTATGCATATTCTTTTCCACATCTTTGTCTTGGTTTTTCAGTGCTACCCACTGCGCTGTCTGTCCACTTCTCTATGAAGACGTAGAAAATTGCCACTGTTGACAGTGCAGATTTTGTATTTGGTAGTGCTTTACATTCACTGTGCACAGGTGTAAATAGCTGCACAGACTGAAGGCAATAAGGAATCAGAGCATTTAGTTAGTTTTTCTCTTAAAGACAGTAGGTCATTTAAGGTATATTGCCTGTTAGAAAACATCCAATCCCAACGGTCAGAACCAAACACCCTGAACAATAAAGCTAGATCCAGAAAGCAGATTGCTAGATGAACTAAATTAAACACATAGATCTAAATACTGATAATTTTGATTTGGCATTGAACTTTGCAACCTGCACCCACTTTACTATTAATTTAATAGGAGTTTTTCTGAATGTTACCTAAAAGCTAATCTATCACAGCTGCTCCTTTGGACAAACACCACTTGGCTTTATCAACCCAATGTCTTTTGCTTATTACTGTTTCCCAAATCATTACAGTGACTGATTAACAGTGTCTGCATTGGGAAGTCTCACACAGAATTAAACTTATTTTGTTCATATATTTTATAGATACGGAAAAGACATTATCTCACTACTGGGGTCTATGTGAAAATGCCTCCAGAGGAACCACAGAAGACATTTAAACCATTCCATATCACCGTTAACTAAAAGAAGAAAACTGAAATGGGCGATTTGTAGCAGATTCTGTTATTTGGCTTCCTAATTTAAACAAATAAAACTCAAATTTCTTATTATAGAGTGGGGGGAGAAGAGAATATACCTTGTAATTTTTACAGTTTGGAGTAGAATAAATGAAGAAGAAGGTCATGCATTAATATTTCAAGGATACTCCTATCACCCAAAAATGGCTATATTTTGGCCATTGGTTCTATGAGTTGTATTGTACCAATATGTACGTGTATGTATGTGTGTGTGTGTTTGTGTGTATATACATGCACATATGTATATGTATCTATATACATACATATGTACATATACATACATGTGTGTATGTGTGTATCTATATATACATACATACATGCATACATATATATATACATACATACAGATACATACATATTTAGCATTAAGAGCTATTGCTATTGCAGGCAAATATCTTATTGTCAAATTTCAGCATATCTGTTGATCAGCTGAAACCAAACACTATTAAGACCAAGGCTTGTGTGTCATTGCAGTGATAACTGAAGGAGTTGTGGGATGGAGGCAGAACAATACACTAATGTATAAAGAAATGATGAATTTCCATTCAGTGCTATAAATTTGATGCCATTTCTTGCATTAGTGCTGAGCATTCCCACAGCAACATCAGCACTGCCTAGCACTGATGACACTGCTGCTGTAAAAGCCTGATCTAAGCTCCTTTTGCTGGCATTGTGTCACTGGATGCTGCGCTGGAGGTAACATTGATTGTATCTGAGCTAATGCTGACAGAGCTATTGGAGAGAAAGGTCTCACTGCAGGAGCCCTATTAGGCTGTTGCTGGGAGGACACTCAAACTCTGTTGGGTCCTTGCTTTTAAGAATGCTAAATTAGCATCAGTCCACAAGGCAGGAGGTCTGTTGCTGTGTTTAACAGTCTATTTTCCATGAAAATGCAGAAAGTGTATAATCTTGTTTATTAGTTATATACTGTTCAATAAAAATCTTGAAGCTTTGCCCAAAATTAAGTTAATTTTTTATTCACCGCTTTCAGAAGAAACAGGGAGTGGCTACATGATAGAAAGCAGTATGTCAAATGAACCTTTACCTTCTGTCCATGATTTTTTGCCTTTTGATACCCATACCTAGACATACATGCACACACACATGCATTAACTCCTTTTTCTTTAGCTTTCTTTCTTCAGGTATTCAGTGGTTGTCATTAAAAATCTGTCTTGTCTTCCATTTAATTAAGAGATGTTATTGTGGCAATGTTTAGAATTGATATAGTCATTGACTTCAGGACAAGGGTGAAGTTAAATTATTTTCAAAAGGTGACCATAAAGATTGTAGTGGTATCTTCTGTAACTTTATGCAAAAGGCTGGTTCTAGCTTCAGATCCTGTTGTTTCAGTTCTCTAAAAGAAGCTCTCACTCATTAAACAGAAGCCAACAAATGAAACTGTTTTCAAATTAGAACATAAAACACTGTCAGCTACCATCGACTGTTTCACATTCAAACTTGAAACCTTAGATCAAAACATGCCAGACATTGTCTTTCTCAAATTCCTTTTATGGCTGAGATGACATTCAGCCTCTCCACCTTGAACTCTAATCTTCTCTATATCATGCTTGTGACGGGAGTTGTATGCAGGACTCCCACATCACATCACATCACATCACATCACATCACATCATGTTTTTGTTCAGTTTTGTCTTTCTCTATATTTCTGCAAATCCTAAGTTCCTATAAATAAAATGTCTGCAAATGATTAACTATGCTTCACTGCTGCCATCACGTAATGTAATGTGTTAAATATGGATCGGAGTATGATATTACAGTCCTTTCTAATAGCTGTTTTATTGTTTAACATGTCTTAACAATCTGTTAGAACGAAGATAATGGAGACTGGCATATATGGGCACATACACATATGCAAGTATGTGCAGTTGCAGCAGCTCAAATAGCAGCGGTACAACTTCGTGCTGGAGATTTATGCCTCAGCACACATGCCTGAATGTTCACTTTGGTGTGGGGCAAATTGTGCTGCTTGGGGCAAACTGGCCTTGCCCAGTTCCTCCCGGATCTGCAGCCAGGGGGAGCTGGAGGCTGGGGCCTGAGCTGGCCCCAGCGATATAAAAAGCTGCTCTGGCGAGCGGTTTAGGAGCTTCTGAGGACCAACCAGTTGTTACCTGGGGACACTAGCCCTCTGTGTCAGCTGGACAGCTGCAGCAGCCCTGCCCTAGAGTGGCCCCTGCATCCTCTACCCATTGCAGCAGTTTGGCAGTGGGGGCTGCTACCTGGCTGTTATCTGCTGCCACCTCCTCGGCATCCACCTCCTCGGACCTGTGGCCCCATGACTGGGCTTCATGCCTGCCAGACCCAGATAGGGACTGCATGGCCGCCTCAGCTGTGGTACTGTAGCAGAGCCGCCTGCACCTCTGGGACAGAAGCCAGCAGGCTGTGGTTTTACAGTTGGCCTTCATACAACACTGCTGACACGTCTTCCAGTGCCCCCACTCTATCTGGGCAGCTATCAAATGGAAGATGTGCTCATTGTGGTGGCCCACTTTGAATGGTTAGATCATGTTCACATCATGTTATCCTGGCCCTAAATGAGGTCAGATGCCTTGTCTGCCCTCCATCTGGGTCCCCAGTGCTGGCCTTGGGCAGATGACTCTGCCCAGGTCCTCCCACTTGCCTCAACAGCAGGAAACTGGGTTTTCTCTATTTAAAAATAGCAGATTCTCTGATAAAAAAATCCCAAATTCTCTGATTACAAAACCCAAAATCTGCATTTTAACCTGTGATTAAAATGAAACACTACATAAAGAAGTATCAGTTCAGCATGATGTTTTATTGATATATTTACAATTTCAATGCAATTTGGAAGCCTACCAGTGCCTCAATCACTGTGATAAAATAAATTCTAAATACCTATATAAAATGGCATTTGATTTTGGTTTTTTTATCATAGGAAATTAGAGCTCCCTCTGCCCCCTTTGTTCACTAGGATGCAGGTCGAGCAGCGGCTCTACTCACAGCTGCTTTGTGGCACTGAGTAGCACTGATACACCAGTGCCCTGACCCTGCCCATGCCATCATGCCCAACCCACAGCCCCCACAGCCTTGCCAGTGCCCCTCACTCCTGACCTGCAGCCCCTGCCTGCCCTGTACTCCCTCCCTCCCTGCACCAGGACATGGGTCCAACTGCAGCTGTCCCACCCACTGCTTTGTGGCTCTGTGAAGTGCCAGCCCTTGCTGTTCTGCTCCCTGTACCTGTACCCAGGCCCCGGTGAGGCCCAATCCCTTTCTGGGAAGCCCTTGACTATGGCTTAGGAACTGGGCTGGGCAAGCCCCTTCCCTTTCAGACCAGACTAACCCTGCACAGGCTGCTCTAAGGGGACAGCAGGCTCCAAGCCTGGCTCTGGTGGCCACTTCTATCTGGATCACCCCCCGGCCCTTGTATCTCTCTCTCTTTCACACACACCCCTGTTGCCACCTCTGGCCCATCTGCTGCTGCTGCCACCCCCACACATGGATCCTGCTGCCACCTCAATCCCCACCTCCTGCCCATCACCCACCCCCACTACCTCCATCCCTCTCCCCTAGCCCATTATATCACTGGTTCCCAGGACCAGGAGCACCCCCAGGCTGTGGCCATGTGTTCCAGCACCGGTGGGAGTGCACAGCAGAGCTGAAGTGTGGCAGCTGCCTGTACAACCAAAGTTCCCATCAGCAGGTCCTGTCCCACCTGGTGGCTGGGCATGCAGGGTGTGGGATTTGTGGTAGGAGTGTGAGTAGGTACAGGGTTTATGGGAGGTATTTGGGTGTGGTGGTGTGTGTGGGGTTTGTGGGGAGATGTCACATGCTTCCCCCCTATGGTGCACAGCCCCTGCTGCCAGCAGCTCCATCTGAGTCTCACTGGCTGCACATGCTGGCATGGATATCACTGACCCATGTCTTTGGGCTAGACAAAAAGCTCCATGCCAGTACAGGGGGCTCCTGGCACTCTAGGCAGGAGCCACGTACCACCTGACTGGGCTGGGCTGGGCTGGGCTAGCTCTGTGCCTCCACGTGAGGCTTCCAACACTCCAGCAGGAAGTTGCTTATGGAGGCATGCAGCCCGCTCAGCCTGATGGCGCATGATTCCCCACGGGTTCCGGTCTGCATGCCATCATGCTGGGTGGGCTCAATGGGTTCAAGTGCAGCTTCCTGTTGACGTGTTGGAAGCCCTACATGGAGGCATGGAGCTGGCTCAGTCTGATGGTGTGCTGCTTCTACCTGTAGTGCTGGAAGCCCCATGTACTGGCATAGAGCCAGACTGGTTTGGTGTGAAGGTATGCACTAGTGGGCTGGGTTGGCTCTGTGCCACTATGTGCAGCTGCCAGGACTCAGCTGGAGCCATGTGCTGTCAGAGGGCCCTGTCGGCCATGGGCCATGAGTGCCCTGAGGACCTGCTGCTGCAGCAGGGGTTGTGTACCATGGTGGGGGTGGGGCATGTGGCAGGGGGCCCCAGCTGCTCCATACCACCTCACAAATCCCACACCCAAACATCCCCCACAAACCTCACCCCTCCCATACTCCCACTCCTCCCCCACAAACCTCAAACATGTGCAGCTCCTGAGACACAGCTGGAGCTGCGTGTCACTGGTGGGGCTCTGCCTGCCATGGGTCATGAGTGCCCCAAGGGCCTACCACCTGCTGCTTCTGCAAGCTGCTGCGAGCTATGTCCTGCTTTTATATTTTCCAGCACGAACCAAGGGGACGCAGCAGCCGTAGAGACACACTGGCCAGCTGCTAGAGCATCTCCTTGGATCTCTAGACCAGCCTCTAGTCCCTTCCAAGCATGCTCCAAGAGTGTGCTCCACACCACTTTTATTTAACCAGAGCATTCTTTTTTTGATACCCAGTATCCTAGTATCCCAGGATTTCCCAGTATCAAATTTAGAATCCACGCGGCAAACATGCAACATAGGGAACATTTTCTCATGCACGGTGTGCCTTCTGAAGCATCTCAAACTTCTTTGCGATGCTGCAACACACACGCACACTCATGTGGATGTGACCTGTATGTTTAATGTGAAACTTCTTGAAAGTTGCCTAAATTCAGACCCATTCAACCAACCATCAGACATCAAGTATTCAATATCCTGCAAACAGAGATTTGACATGTACAATCATCTGCTTAGCTGTAGTATCTTCTAGTCATTCTGTTAGGGAAGTGTAAATAACAGCCTATAACCTGTGGCATGAGTGCCACAAATGGCATGGGCTGCCTCTGTGTGTGGCATGTGGCAGATTGGGAAGAGGACAGGCAGCACCGTAGCAGACAGGGCAGGGAGCAGAAAATAAAGCAGAAGATTGGGAAGGGGAAGATGATCAGAGTGGCACTCGGAGAAGCGTATAGGGCTAATTTGTGGCAAAAGGTTGGCCCCCACTGGTCTAGAACATGTTTTTTTTCTTAGAAAGCTATGCCTATTTTAGTTCCATTGGGACAAGTTTTCCTCTTTTACCAATCTAAGCTGTTTTGCTTGATTAAGACTGTCCCAGCATGTACAATAATTTCTTAAAAATCTCTCTTCATTTGCAGCCAACATCCTGGGCTAATAGTCCTAATCAGTGTCTTCAAGTTCTCATTTTTAACAGTTGGTCTGGCATGTTACAATCCATATTGGGTCTAAGACTGGCCAAGGATTTATTTTTTTTATCAAATTGCTGTAACACAGTGTCTAGCTCTGGTCTTTAAACCACTGTACTTTTATCAAACTTTGTAGGGAATATGCTTGTAACCATGAAACCTCTCTTGGGTTTGTGTTCAATTTGAAAATCAAATATCTGTAACTGAAACAGTAATCTGTACCTTCTTAAGGGAGTGTCTGCCAGGCTCATTTTGGAAATGGTAGCAAGCAGTTTGGGTGTTTACAGATGTGTTCTGGGAGTTGGCGGTGGGGCTTTAATTAGCATAGCCCTGAGATCTGGGGTAATTAAAAGTGCCTGGAGCATCACATGTATTAGCGTCCCTGCACTGAAAAAAGGCGGTGGGGTGCTTTAAACTAAAGTTTGTTGAACAAGCTTTAGTTTAAAGCAACCCCTGGCCATCTTTCAGCATGGGGATGCCGATATACTTAATGCTGGAGTCTGTGATTAATTGAGTCTGCTCCAATGCACTGGAATTACAGCATGTAAGAGCAGCCTCTCTGCACATGTATAGGCACCTTTTGTGATCAGCTATCACAGCTCTTTGAGAAAACACAGGTTTCCTATAAATAAAAACATGAAACTTTTCACTCCTAGGTATTAGAGTCAACTCCCCTTTTTCTATTCAAGTGAATTGCTTTTATTTATGTCTGTGATGTGTAAACCACTAGTATCTAGCTTTGACCAAACTGCTGTAAGGCGATTGTTTCAATGCCCTCTGTAGACAGTCTGTGTTTACACTTATTGTCCCTGGACTGCAGCATCTTGAATTAATTCATCAGTTTATCAAATTCTTACACTAAGGTGTGCACCATATGTCTATTGGATGTGCTTACACATTAGTGCTCTCAGGCTAGATTTTCGGCATACATTTCCCTATACAGTTCAGGTATCTTTAAACCTATTCCTTCTTTCAGATATTATCTTTGTCATATGTTGAAGGCTTATAGATAGTGGGCTTAGTTTTACTCTTATCTACTTGTACAATCTGCTATGTTAACTCCTGTCCTAGGTATGCAATTTCCCTTATCTGCACTGTACATTTTTGTTTGGCCCTAGTCCAACTGACCTTGTTTTTTCCAGAGCTGCCGAAAATCTCTGGTCATTCTTTTCTGCTGTTGCTCCAGATTATTGTGAAACACTTTGCATGCCAACACAATCCAAACCACATGGAAACAATGTTTCCCAAAGAAGGAACTAAATGTTCACAAATACATACGCTTTTTTCCTAAAGAAGTTTTCTAGAATGATGATTATATATTCAGCATGAAACAAACATCTGTCATCTGCCAAACACCCCGGCATTTTCCCCTTGTATGTCGTGGAAAATGTTCATTTTTACATATTTACTGAAATGCTTTGGATCTCTACATAAGTGAAGCCTTCTGCCTTCTTTCCTACCAACTCAGTCGGTTTTTCTGTTCCCTCTGAGAGTCCCAGAGCAATGAGCCCAACTAGCTCCTATTTTAGCTTCTGCCTTAGGGCAATGGGAACTTTCCTGGAGGCACGAATAGTAAAGAGAGTTGAACTCTTATAACTCTGTTTTATACTTCGTTGAGAGTCTCCTTACTTCCTTCTTCAATTATTCTTGTCTCTTGCCCTGTCATTCTCTCAATAAAATAAGAGCTGTATTTTTAACCCAATAATGGGAGATCTTTCTCCCATAACTTTCCCCTAGTTATCTTCCCATACATCTAGTTTGCTAGTCTATATATCTGGTCTACTTTAGTGGGGAAATCACACCAATGTAAGCTGGAGTTTAACCTCTTTACATTTAACTACTGGAACTTTTAATAATACTGTTCCTGGGAAAACAATTGGCCTATGCATTCGTGTCATACTTGAAACTGAAAAATATACCATTTGCTTCAGGTTGTTAGTCTTCTGTGGCAATGATGTCTACCAATGCACCAGTGTCTATCTTAAAACAATGTCCTACACTCAATTTGCAAGCAAATTTACTAATTGTCTGCTGCAGTGATATCTGTCACTCCTATGAAGAATTCCTATGAGCTAGAGATATTTCTCACTGTCCTTTTGTCCATGTTATGTGAACTCTGCTGGTGCTTACAAGCTCTTGAAATGTGATGCAATTCATTACATTTTTTGCATCCTTTCCCCTCCTGACTTTCTGTAACAGGGAAGTGAGTGTGGGAAAGAAGAGTGCCCTACTCACCCCCTGCCCTTGACTGGTTGACAGGCAAAAAGCCCCAACTCTGCTGGGGCAGGATGGGGCCGTGATGAGGGCAGCGTGGGCGTGGTGAACAGCTTGGTCCCAGTGCGGCACCCTGGAAGTTCCTGCTAGGAAACAGAGACTGTAGACAGGGTAGGTCCTGGCCAGGACTGCTCCTGCCAGACCAAAGAGCCTTAGGAAACCAAGGAACTCAGAAGAGGGATCCCGGACTGTAATTTACAGCATGTGATTCCCATTACAACAGGGGACGGGTGCTGCAGCTGGAGGACTTCACCCTGCACTGATTGGCTAGACGAACCCCAGAGCAGACACCGGAAGCAGTAAAGGGGAAGTTTGGACACAGGAGTATGCCTGAGGAGGGTGAGAGGCAGTCAAACTGCTCACTTTTTCTAATCTTAGTCACAGACAGACTACAGGAGATACTGGGAAGCAAATCTGGGAGGTACTGTTAATGAACTCCACTGTGAAGATGTAACAGCCAGAGCCAGGATTGGGACAATAGGCACGGAGGCCTGTGGTGGGGGTATGGGGTGGCGGAGCCCCCAATTCTACCCCATAAAAGGGACTTGGCCACTTGGCAAGTCAAAAACTGTGATAATGAGTGAATGGCAGCCCAACTGGCTGAACACTGGCTTCCCTTAAGGCATTATTCTACCACCTATCTATTGTCAAGTTGTGGTGGGCAAGTCCTTGAGAGGGAAAAGAACAGCATTTCTCAGCTAGGGCAGTTGAGGGAGGCACAGGACTCAGGGGTTGTTCCTGTGACTCTGTGACACTGTGGCACTATCATAGCCTGTGTAGCTCTGTGTACTATTCCTGCTTGATTCTGTCTTTAAACTCTGCACACTTTTCAGCCTTAGGTGTCTCTTCCATTGGTATTTTTGTTTTGCTATCATCTACACAGTGTTAGAGAGCTATCTAACTTTAGTTTGGACATGATGACTTCCATCATTTGCAAATTCTAAATGTCTTGACATACGTTCAGTCTGGGCTTCCCACTGTCCGACTTTTTTGCTTCCAAATTGGCCCATTCAGCTTTCAAATATCCACTTCCATACTTTTATTTTCCTTTGTACCTTCAGGTTACATAAAACTCTCTTACGTTTCATTTTTACAAGGAGTGCAGTGCACCCCAACATTTTGTAATAAACTTTCATAATTTGCCTTCTTTTCCAACTGTGGCTTTAAGCTCTTTGCTCTCAATCCTTTAAGGGTTACTTTTTGTCCTACTCTTCTTTTCTGTATTTCTGTGCTTTTTTCTTACCATTTTACTAAAATCTTTTCTAATAACAGAATCTGATTTGTAGATTAGACAAGCACAGCTATCATTATTTTAGCCTAGGCTTAAATCATACTGAAATCAGCTGATACAGCAAGGAAGAGGAAAAGGTCACTTCAATTCAAATAGTATTTTAAATTTATTTTTAATGATACCCCTCTAGTTCATATAAAACACTTTATGGAAGAGTGCAGTGTAAGTGCCCAGGTACATATTACCTGTGCCTATGTCTATATGGTATGTACAACAGCCAGCTCTGAAAATGCAGTCCTCAGGGAATCTCCATTCCAGTAATGTAAAGTCTGTACCCTGTCAGGTCCTGAGGTTTGTGCTTTCCTATGAAGTCTGCTGGGATGAGCATCACACACGCAGAAATATGCACAATAAAGTGACTTATGTAAGTTATATGCAATCCACAGCTCAGTCCCTATGGCAACAATATTTGAAAGACCTAACTCTAGTTCACTGTAAACCTGCATTTTAGGAGAAGAAACAAGGGAGATGTAAGACTTCTGTTTGGTGAGAACATATAAAACATGTGCTAAATGCAAGAGAGCATTTCATTCTAACAGGGAATTAAAATGATTCCTGTAAAAAAACCTACAGTCAAAATAACCTTTTTCATAACATGGATAGATATATGGCTGCTTCAGGCACATTTATGCTGGCTTTCTCTTACTGTTTTCTCCTGCTCCAAATGTTAAAACGTGCATCAGCATATTTGAGACAGACAGTGAGGTTCTGATAACATCCAAGTGAACATTCAAACAGATATTTTTCTGTACCACAGGCATCAGCGTGCTTTCATGTACATTTTAGTTTTGATCACATCTACTCCTATATGATTGATTTTTCCCCTAGCATTCTCAATTTCCCCTGGCATTTTCAAGATAGGGCAATCTCTGTATGCAAGCACGAGTGAACACTGATTTGACATCAGCTGCAGAAAGACACAAAAGCTTATGGCAGAGCACTTTAACCTCTCTGGACTTCCCATCACTGACTTCAGGATTGCTGTTCTCAGGCAGCAAAATTTTAAAAACTAATTTGAATGGGAAATTGTGAAATAATAAATCACCCAAAGACTGGACTGTGTTAAGTATGGTTTGAACAGGAACTACAGACTTTTATCCCATTACCTGGATAAGCTTTTGTGACCTCTTTGTTCTTGCAGGTTCTTTGCATTGCTTCTCCCAGTATTGTCACCCTTCCTCCCTCCCCACCTTCATCTTCCTTCTGTTTTCACATCTTTTTTATTCTAACCACTCACACTACTTTATATGCTGCTCTATGCCTTTCACAGCATCTGACCAAGTGAACTCAAATTCACAAAAGCTTGTGCTCTCCCTATATTTTATTTATCTATCCTGCCTTCGTTTTTGGTTGTCAACACAGAGCCGTGGCTGGACAGAGAAAAGCATATTACAAATCAGGAGAGATGTTAGCTGCTTTCAGTGCAGCTCCCACACCTAACTTGGAGCACTATAAAAGGGAACCATGCACGGAGCACTATGAAAGGGAACCATGCACCTTTTTCTCTAAATGTACTCTTCTACCTGGCTACTTTCTGAATAGGCAGAACATGACTCATCATTACAAGCTACACCAGAATCTGAATCCACAGCCAAGCTTTTCCACATTTTGTGGGCATTTGGATTCTGAGGGTTAGTTTAAGTCCAAGACTGTTTAAAATATATCTACTCCGTTAGACTCAGATATCTGCATGCTCAAATCTGGGTTCTGCTCACTAAATGAAATGTTACTGATGATTATAAAAATCATAGGATAGACAGAAATAAAGCGTTCTAAGCTATTTCATGGCAAATCTTGTTGACATGTCGGTTTAGGTGTCTTTCATTTTCTATTTAAGAACCCGCTGTGTGGGTTTCCAGTAGCAAACATTTCGTAAATCAGCACATTGTGAGACACAGAAACCCCTAACTAATTAGGTACAAATTTCTGATGGATAAACTAAGTTTAAGTATTGTACCTCCAAGCCATCTAGAAATACTGGTCATTTTTCACTCTATGCGTAAAGTTATAAATTAACCAATGTGAACACTTCTGTTTGTTCTTTTCTGTGGTACAGAAGGCTTTTCCTGGAGAATGAAACTCAAGTAACCTTCAGATATCTAATTTTATCCTGTGATGATCACTGATTAGCAGGAATGATTAAAGACCTGCTTGTAATAAGAGTTTGAAAGGACTAGATTATTTTTTTCCTGGGGAAGAGTAAATAGGAGTCAGATTACGTACCTAGAATCATGTTATATTATAAAGATCAGAGAGGACTATGGCATGATTCATGCACTATAACGGGATTTCTTAATTGCATGCTTGCATAAGCTGTTAAATATGCAGTTAAATATGCTTCTCTTTCTTACCTTGGTGTCTTTTTATTCTTAAACTCATGTAGTCAAGCAGTGGAGCTTCTTCTACCTATGGAAAAATAGTGTAAACTTTACTGCAGGCCGATGGTTATTTGGGGAATATAGCTTAGAAAATGTTATGACCTGCATGTAAAAAAGGAAGCCACTTGCAACACGCAAGAAATTGTATTGGTCTTACCAAACCCATAAACTATGTTACATATTCCCATGCATCATTTATCTTATCTATCAACTCATTTGTATAAACAGATATTCCATTTATATAGCTGTCCCATCACAGAAACAAAGGGGTCACCTTGTTGCAAATAGTATTTGTGTTTGGATAAAGACCAGTCTTCAATTAAGGAAATTTTAATTCTATTTCAAAGAGAAATGGTGATGAATTACTTTATTTGCTGCCCATGCAAGCAACTGGGTTAATAATTCAAGAGGAATAGAAGACTTTTATTGTTTTAGTTGGGAAATTGTGTGTAATCTACTCCACTAAAGATAGCAGAACTGAGTAACTTCAAGGCATCACTTCTAAAACAGTTTATATACATATACATGCTAGAGGTAATAGGGAAGCAGATACAACTTTGGAACGAGTATAAAATTCTAGGTCAGAAGTTTTTAAGAATTATCAGTGCTGTGAATTAACAGAACATACCAGAAAGTATGTAATTACGCATTATTTCTATATTTGACTATACTTTTTTCACTTTTAAAATAGCGAATCTTTTCTATTCTCATAGTTGCTTTCTCAGCCACTTGCAGGGTACTTTGCCTTAATTAATTCTCTTAGTGGTTATGAAGTTACTGTTGAATAAGAAATTCTCCGTTTCTTCAATGCCTTCTACTTCCTCCCTGGTTTTTTCCTGGTTGTTAATTTGAAAAAGAAATATTTTATTTGAATACAGTAGTTTTGGTTTCTCCACTTTCTGCCCTTAGGAAAGCCCAGCAATTTGAGAGGAGAAATCTCTGTTTCTTAGTAAAGTTCCATGAGATACAACTGATGCCCCAACATTTGTAACTCTCTGCTTCCACTCAGATATCATGAATAGTAATGGGAAAGACACAAGGGGAACAAGACAAAAGTTATTTCTGGTGTAATTATAGTGCAAATTGAAAAGAAATATATAATAAAACTGTCAAGCCTATCTATCTATCTATCTATAAATAATTTGAAGAAAAGCCCTGCCTGAAGTCATTCTGCCTTTGTGTCCTATTTGCTATTTGCTTCCTGTATCCTAGACAACCTCCAGCCCAACTTCTAGAACTCCTTGGCTTGTCTACAGTGATAATTTTTGCATCAGTACAACCCCCAATTGCAAATATCAGTATAAAGTTGGAACAGCACAAGCTCTACCTGCTTTGAAAACTGGTACACCTGAACTTGTGGTTTGCTCTGCTTCATGGTTTCTTGCATTGGTATTTTCTGCTTTGCACTATCAACTGAATGGCAACTACCCCTAAGAAATTTCTCAACAATTTCCTTCTCTGTAAAAGTTGCTCTCTTCTGAAACACTTCAACAATAACCTTTGGAGAAAGAACATCTTTGAAGCACTGCATTTTGAAATGCTCCCTTAGATGTGTGCATCCTCTAGTGCTCTGCTCTCCACACACACCCAACAGAGATGGAGGAAAGGGGGAGATGGCTGGCTGGCCCAGTCCTGTGTATTTGGCTGTCCTCAGGAACCTCTGGGGATCAGAAAAACTTGTAGAGATTGGAAACGAAGAGGTATGCAGAAGTTGGCTGGACAGAAGCACTGCTGTGTCTTTGTGGCCATTCTGAAGCACTTGGGGAAGTGGAGGGGATTTCTGCATGACACTGAAACTTGCCAAATTTGAAGCACTGCAAATGCATACCCTAGGTTGAGGATCACTGGCTATATATCTGATGGGCTATTTTCAGGTGCACAGGACTGTCCATTGGTTTGTTCCTTTTGCTTTTACAATTGACACTCTTAACTAATATTTCACAGGGCCTCTAAATTCTGCCACTGGCAATGTTACTTTATTTAGAGTGAAATAAATACAAAAAACTGTCTATTTAAATCTAGGTCTTTTCTTCTCCAGTGACAGAAATACCTTTGTTTGCTGAACCTTTGTGTTAAGCGACCAAAAATTGTTTCTTAACTATGCATATTTTTTAGTTTAAATTGCAATTTTAAAAAAACATCTGGTGAGGCGAATTTGAAATAAGATGCACAAAATTATAAAGCTATGGAGGGAGGGGGACACAAAGCAGCTTATATTTGAAACTCTCAGAATGTGGAATGTTAGCAGCACTTAATCGAGATAGGAAAGCAAAACAATTCATTTCTCTGTAAGTTATCAAATCCTTCTGGTAAGTGACACTCTGGAAACATTTGATAGCTTCATAACCTGCTGACTTCATGTTTTACATGCAGGAAGGTGGCCAGAACAGCACTTCTCAGCAGAATAAACTAGTTTCATAGTTGAGCTTTGGTGAAGTGTTATGCTGTGTGGGTAGCCATTTGTAAGAGGGCTCTCCCTTTTTATTCTGTTGCAAAGATGACTGTCAGCTCTACAAATTAATAATATTTTCCTTTCCTCTAGAACACGATTAAACCAGTTCATGTCACATTTTATTTTATAATTATTTTCCCTTTCTTTTCTTTGAGGGACTGGCATAGTGAGGCTGAATAATTTTGAACCATTTCCTTGCTTATTCTTAGTCATACATTGTTTAAATCCATTTAAATATGAATAAAATTCAGCAGAAAGCTCCAATGTGATGTCATAGAACCATTTCTGTAATTGTGGTTTCTTTTAGAATCCCAAAATCATCCACCTTCATCTGATTATTTACACTGTAATTTACACCCTCCCCATCTTTTCCACCTTATGTTGAATGATGGATGAAAACAAGGTATCCATGTCAATATTATTAAGGGTAACAATTGCTTTGATGACATTGATCATGTGATATTGTTGATTTGCTGGTTGCCCTTTGTGGAGCAGGGCAAAGCTCCTTTATTCTTCTGTCTCTTTCCCTGACTGAGAAAAGTGCTGGCAATTTCTGCTCTTCCTGCAGGGGTCTTTTGTGAAAAGTGCCCCATGATGCCAATTTTTCAGCTCTTCTCTCCAGTGGGAACATAACACTCTTAGGCTGACCAGTAAGGGAACATGTAGTGTGTTTTTTTCCAGTGTGGTGATACTAAGCATGGGGTAACTACCTGCATGGAATTGAGATGGGAGAGCTTAGGTTGCAAGAGGGAAGAATTTGGAGGGGAAATCAGGAATTAGTCGATGTGCCCATGCTACAGTATTAGCTGTGATTGCAACTTCTTTGTAAATAGCACTCTTAATAAAGTTTAGTTTTAAAATCTGGAGTTTTTGCCTAGCACATGGGTAATGCAACAGGGGATAACAGTAGTGCACAAGTTCATGGTTATTTTTGCAAATTGTTTCTTTAAACATACATAAAACATTCTAGAAAAAATGAAAATTTAATTTTCACATTTTGGAAATTAAAGGTTTTGATTTTTCAGTTTGAAATGATGTTCGAAATTTCAGTTTGAAAAATCTTTAAAGAAATCACAAACCATAATACTTCATTCAACCAGAAATTATTGTTTAAGCTTTTGGTTTGTCAAGGATTTAAAAATATTTTCTAACTGCCAGGAAACCTCCCCAAGGCATTTAATCTCCCAGTTTCAGTTTATATTGCCAAAATCTAATGCACATTTGCTATCCCATTACAAATTCTACAGGGACAAGCACTGAAGCTGGACAGTTAGGTAAAGCAGAGAAGAGTTACTGTTTTGACCTTACCTAGCTACCTCACAGTAAAACTGACTTATCCTACTTTGGCTTGGATGTAGGATTAGATGGTGGGATAACTGAGGTACATTAGTTATCTCACTGTTAAATTTATTTTTTTTTTGGAATGAAGGCATAACTTAAACTAAGATGGACATAAGTTGGAGCCATTTGTTAGAATGGAGAAGCATTCTGGGAATTTATTCATTTGCTATATTGGTTGATTTGGTTAATTATTTTTTCCTGTATGATTTTTTTTGTGCCACTAGGCAGTTACAAAAACATTAGAGTCTGATAAAGTGAAGTTGCCTAGAGCTTTTGTATAGATAATTTCTGATTGCAGTCCAAATCAAGTCTTTCTCTTTTCAATATTTTTCATTTTTCTATAATGCAATAAATAAAATGTTGAGTTAAACACTGCAAGATGATACAGTTAAAACTATTATTTGCATACAAAATAATTTGGGGGGCATTAGGCCAAGGACAAAATAAAAAAAATCTCAGTTGATAGAGAATCAGTAAGAATATTACTTCAACATAGGATGTGGGTGCAGCTGAATGTCAAAGCAGTAGAGAAAGCCCTCCTAGCCCTTATGTTGAAGAAGCAGCAGATAGTGTGGTAGACTAGATTTAGGATACCAATCTGCTAATTATATGTAATTAAAATAACTGTTTTAAAGCAGGGCTCTATCTTGAGTAGTGCTCGAAGCATGCTATTCAAGTGTACAACCCATGTTTTATAACACACACATCCTCAGAATGTCTTGATAGAATTATCATTGCACAAATCAGTTGCATCTGCTCTGTTGCATCTGTCTTCATGTAAGATATACAAGTTGGGTGATAAATAAAATGTTGTCTGGTTTCACTCTAGCTGTTAGAAAATGTCCCCTATCCTTTGCTGAACTGCTATTTTCAGTTTTTCAAAATGAGATGTGAAATTAATGTTCTTATCATCTGTGGTTATTAGTGATACCAAGGCATTTTTCATAAATATTTAAATCAAACATGCGGACTGACCTTCAAATGAAGAGATACTGCTTACTTATTGCAAGTTACCCCTGAAATTTTACCCAGACATGATATTCACCAGTTCCTATCCTAATTTATTTCATGTTGCTGCGCACCCTTAAACAGCCACCGCTTTTCAGAGAGGGGTGAAGTGATCCTTGTATTAGTCATTTGCATACTTCACAGTAATTAGGGCTGGTTGGAAATATTTCTTCAGAAAATGCCAATTTATCAGAACCAAAACTTTCCATGGGAACATAACAGTTTCAGTTAAACTTTCCTTAAGTCCAGGATGGAATTACTGGTCAAAATGAGAGAAGAGCCAGAAAAGCCCACAGGCTGCTAGTCACAGCACTCAGCTGGGGTGTCTGAGATGAGACTGAAGCTTCTTCTATGCCTCATTCAGAGAAAAGATGTGATATTTTGTCTCCCACATCTCAGCTGTCACATCTGCCACATTCTTGCCTATTCTGGTGTTTCTATCCAAGGGCAGATGCAGAGGGGGTGAAGTGGTATAGCTGCACCTCTCTTTTGATCTGGTTTGTGCTGCTGGAGCTCTGAGAACTTTGAAAATTCCCCAAAATGGAACAGAATCCTCCCCAAGAGGCAAATCCCCTACCCTCCCATTCCTACATCCTCCACCTGCCCTGGATGCTTTCCCTGATGTCCCAGGGGTTGGGGAATCTTCAGAGCTGCTCCTGCCCACTCCAGCTCACTCCAGCCACAACAGCAGCAGCTTCCTATGTCTGCTCCTATGGAGACTGCCCCCTCCCCACTGCTGCTGCTACTGTTCCCAGCTAAGCCCAGCCCCAGCACAGTCTGGCTTAAGCAGGCAGGAGCAGCTCTAAAGCTTCACCCACCCCGAGGATAGTGGGGAAAGCAGCAGCAGTGGCAGCAGGAGGAGGGGACAGAAGGGAAGGTGGGGGGAGGAGGGGGAGGAGAGGACATGCCTCTGAGTGTGAAGAGAGAGGGATGCTTACCTACTCTGGAAAATTTACAAAGTACCCACAGGCTTCTGCGGTGCAGCTTTCCCCCACCAGGAAGAGCCTGGGAGCAGGGGTGCAGCCACCCCAGCAATGCAGGTGGCCATTCCTGCATCCACTTTTGCCAAAGCCAGGATCTGCTCCTTTCTGTGTCTTTTCACTGAAAAACCCCATTGAAAGATTGCAGTTTTATCTCGATGCAGAATGAGAACACTTCTGGAATCCCCCAAATTTTTGTGGGACAGGAGAATTGTTTTCTGCCCACCTCCAACAATATTGTTGTGCAACTTAATTCTTTAAAGTGTTCATGAATGTTGGGATTCTCACTTGGGACATGTGACTGACAAGGCTGTGACATCAGAGCAGTACTCAGCAATAGTTCAGAGCCATGGGCCACAATAACCTCGCTCAGGTCCATTTTTCCCTTCCATCTCTTCTCGCTGCCCCCTGGCTGTAGTGTGGGCACAGCTTTCTGCTGCCCGGCTCCAGGGTAGCTCCTTGTTGCCTGCTCCAGGTGCAGGTATAGTCTCAACTGCTGGAATGCCACCAAAACTCCCTACTGCCAAAACACTCTAGGTCCACAGACTAGATCCAGTTGCTCTGTAGACCACATTGACTTGGGGGCTATATGTTGCCGACTTCTCCATTACAGTATGAAAGAGGAAATTAACAACTGTCCATTCACTACATTATGCATATCTGTATCTTGAAATGTCACTTAGATTTTTTGCCAAACTCAAATTCAGGCAAAACTAGTCCATTATACAGTAATTATTTTATGTGAGGACATGTTGGCTGTATAGGATTCAAGAAGCAAAAATATTGTTCTGTGTATAGGTAAGCTGACTATTAGGAGTTTTAGGAAGGTTTGTGTCTTAAAAGTACAGAGAAGGAAAGGGACATGAAAGCTTTAGTTTGCATTTTGTCCCTACAGAGAAAAAAGATCTTTGCTTTGAAGACACAGGCATCTGAGTATTGGTACCACTAGAAGCAGTTCCTATTGTATCATTCCAGCTGGAGCTTCGTTTTTGTCTATAATCAAATGATTAATTTTTTCTTCATCTTTCTTCAGATGGTAACATCAGTCTCAGCTCTGTGCTTTTTGAACCCATGTAGTTGTCAGTTTCTTATGCATAATGTCACTCTAAGCAGAATTCTGTTTCCCTTTGTGCGTGAAAATGGCAGTTTTGTAGTATGTAAGTAGCATTTTTACCACTTATGCATAGGTAGCAATTTGACTTCTTCTGCAGTATGGATGAATACACACATAGACATAGACTGAGCCTGCTAGTCAACTAAGTGCTGGACAGCAGATTGAGATGCATGGGGCCAAAAAGATGCAAGCAAACTAGAAGGCATGCGGCTCACTGGGACATGTAACTCCCCTTGCCAAGAAATAGTCCTGGGTTCTAGTTTCAAATCTTGCTCCCAACATGAACTGCTCTCTAGTCATTTTATTCAATGACTAGTAAATCAAGGAGCAGTAGCTTAGTTTGAAATGGAGTGCTTGAAGAGGGCCTGGGTAACATCTAACCTGTGGTGTGGTGGTTAGACTGGTGAGCTAGAAAGTCACCAAGATGCAGGCTCAAACTACCCTTGGTCAAGGGAGACCTGGACCCTGGGCAAGTGCCCTAATCACTTATTAGCTACCGGGTTAAAACACTGGGGTCCCAACCTCTCCTAGAGTCTAACACCTGTTAGTTGTGGGCTTCTGGCCAGTTACATTTTCATGACTTAGTTCAGGGGCGTCAAACTCATCTAGCCCCACTAGCCAAAACAGGCCTCTGGATCCAGAAACTACAGTTCTTGCTCTATCTGCTCTGGGATCTGGGCTGAGACAGGTGCCACGGGCTGCATGGATTCCAGAGCGGCCAAAACAGGTGCTTCAGGTGGTGCAGTCAGGCCAGGGTGGACACTACATGTAACATGGCACTAGCTCAGTCCTAGGATTTACGCGTACCTTGCTGAACTGTGCTACATGTGGAATCTGTTTCAGCCACTCTGGCACATCTGCCACCTTCAGTGTGGATCCCAGAACAGGACCCAAGGGTACTAGATCCCACATGGGGTTGGGGTGTGTAGACTGGCCTCACATCATTCATCCAACCCATGGGACCAGATGAGTTTACCACCCCTGCAGTAGACCACAAACTGAATATGAGCCAGCACCATGCTCTTGTTGTAATACAAACCAACATGATATTAGGGCACCACCTGAAGTGCCTGTTCCAGACTCTCTGGGATCTGTGCTGCAAATGGTGCCCCTGGCAGCTGCTCCAGGACTACACCACAAATCTACTAAAGCTGGGCCACGGGCGTCACCTTCCAGTATGGGTCTCAGACCACCTGGAGCAGGCACCATGTGTAGTATGTGTCTAGGATTCATAGATGCTAGTGTTGGAAGGGACCTCAACAGATCATTGAGTCCAACCCCCTGCTTGGGCAGGAAAGACTGCTGGGGCCAGGTGACCCTAGCCAGATGCCTATCCAGACTTCTCTTAAAACCCCCAAGGTAGGAGAGAGCAACACCTCCTTTGGAAGCCCATTCCCAGGTTTGGCCACTCCACATATCACATGGTGCTTAAATAGGAATATGAAGAACAGTGAAACAGTGGCAGTTCCTGAAGGAATTCTCCTTGTGGCATTGTTATTATTTGTCTTAAAAGTAGTTGTCCTGGGAAGCGGGGTGATGCAGGATACTTACCTGCAGCCCAGAACGACGCTTCCAGAGAACAGCGGGTGGAACCTGCACGGCTCATGAGCCGCCTCCATGTGCAGCTGTGGCCGGTCAGTGACGTCAGCACCAGACGCCAGCCAACGAAGATAAAAATGGTGGTGGTTGTGGCAGAAGGGGCAAATGGTCCTGGGATGGAGCTGGTGCAGACGTTGCTGGAGAAGCAAGTCCTGGAGGAGCATCCCGAGGGGGACGGAGAGCCAGAACGAGGAGCATCGGGAAGGAAGGCACCCCAACAGGGTCTGGCATCGGGCTCCGGAGAAGTGAGTGCTGGCCCAGAGGAGGGGAAATGGAGGCAGCCATGAGGACCCCGTGAGACACAGGTGAAGGGTCGGACCAGCGGGGAGCGGAGGACGACACGTCGGGAGGCAAGAGCTTGGGAGGGCCGGACGAAGGGTGGTGATCAAGGCGGGGTTGCTGCCAAAGCCTCGGGGGACCAGCATGAAGGGGCTTGGGCTCAGGGGCCGGCAGATAGGGGGAAAGTCCATCGCTCCACTTAGGGAGGGGCTAGGCTTAGTAAACTACATGGTGGTTGGTGGAGCAGCACTGCATTTGGGGCTGCAGGCAATTGGCCCCTCGTTGGTGAAAAGGCCGAGGAAAGCACCCGGGGTGCAAGGTGTAGGGGGGAGCTGTTGAACTGGTCAGGGAGGTAGCCGCTCAGGGAACAGAGTTAGGAGTGAGGCTCGACTGGAGCGGACACGACCCAACCCCACGAGGCGGCAGTACGCCAGTGAGGAGGGCAGGATCTGCTGGGAAAACCTCAAGACATTGATGGGATGGCCTAACGAAAGGCGGCATGAGGCTGGGGTGCAGGGGTGGTGGAGCCGCGTGAACAACTGCCGGGTCGGGCCCAGGCACCGAGGAACCTGTCAGACGCCGCCGCCCATTGCGGAACATCAAGACGTGGCACACGAGAGCGGGAACGTTGACGCAGGGAAGTAGACCTGCCTTGATGCTACTAGAGGGCCTGAGAGTGGAGTAACACCTGGCAAGAAAACCAGAGCCACTTCCACATGGATAGTGAAAGCCCGGTGGGCACAGCTTTGGTGCATTGGCCGGAAATGGTTGTACTGGGTGCCGGTGATGCAATCAGCTGAGATGGGTCCAGCGGACTTGTTAGCCCAAAACTTGCAGGCCATAATGCAAATAGTGGGGTCACAACAGCAGTTGCTAGCACGACATAGCACGGCGACCTTAGGGATATCCAAGATGATGGCAGATGATGATCCTGAGGCATTTATTGAGGCTTTTGAGCGACGCGCCACCGTTACAGGCCTTGATAAAAGGCTTTGGACCAGCCAGCTTGGAATGTTAGTGGTAGGGAAGGCCCAGGCAGCCTACTGGCCCTGAACTGGGAAGAGGCCCAGAATTATGGGGCAGTGAAGGCGGCGATTTTATACCGCCTTGAGCTCACTCCGGAACACTATAGGCAGCTCTTCCAGGCCAAGAAAGTCTCAGAAGAGAGGTGGCCCCACGTACTACTTCAATGGCTCCGCGACCTTTTTGGGAAGTGGGTCAACCTACCATCATGTACAATGGCAACTCTCGTAGACAAGATTGTATTAGAGCAGTTTGTCAATGACCTAGAAGAAAGAACCCAGTGGTGGGTCCGACAACACGCCCCCAAAATCTGCGAGGAAGTGCTGAAAGTGGTGGAAGCCTTCACAGCCTTGGAGTGTTTCTACTCTCGGGAGAAGGGGGGAACTCCAGCACCAGGTCTGGTAACGAGGGACATGGAATGCCGACAGCCAGGGAACTGTCCCCAAGGGGTGGACATGGTGTGTTACCACTGCGGGAGGAGTGGCCATTTTGCGCGGGAGTGTCCAGGGCATAGCACAGAGTGAGGATGCACCCCGGGTACCCCATGAGGGGTGAGCGAATTCCCAAAGGAAGCGAGTACTGGTGATCCCATGGATTCTAGCTTTGGAGCCGGAGGTGAGAGCACAGTGTGGGAATGCCCGGTAGTGTGAGCCTGGGTGGAGGACTGTCCTGTCTGGGCAGTGTTAGATTTGGGATGCATGCAGTCATTAATTAAGGCGGATCTCTGGCCCGGAGCTACTAGGGACCAGGTAGACCCAGTGAAGGTGTCATGTCTGCACAGGTTAAGGCCCAACTTTGAGTCATGGAACATCAGGAGGAGCTGGTGTTGGGCCTCGCACCCCATTTCGCCTGTGAGATGTTACTAGGGTGAAATTGGGCTCCGTTATATGAGGCGTTGGATAGGGTGCGAGACGTAGAAGTGGCATGCAGGGAGTTGTATCATAGGGAAGGATGGCTTGGTGACGCCGAGGGGAGTGAAGAAACCGCCGAGGAGGACGAACGTTCCGTGGTTGACTGGAGGGCCATCGCCAGCAGGCAACAGTTCCAGCAGGCCCAAGAGGATGACCTGGAATTACAAGAGCTGTGGACCCAGGCTATGACTGAGGATCAGCAGACGACACCCGCATCTGACGCAGAAAGTCACTTTGAGGTGAGACATCGCCTTCTGTATTGGGTGACCCCAAGAAGGGAGGAGCAGGGTAGTAGGGTCCAGCTGGTGGTGCCTAAAAGGTTCTGACAGGCAGTGTGGCAATTAGCCCATGCCATGCCCATGGGGGGACACATGGGGAGAGAACACACGGTGAACAAGACAACTTGATGGTTCTTTTGGCCTAAGCTGGGGGAAGACATAGCCTGACGATGTGCGGAGTGCCCAGTGTGCCAAAAGGCCAGGGAAAATTGGCCTCCCTGTGCCTCACTGAGACCCATGCCTATTATTGATCTGCCATTCTCATGCATTGCCATGGATGCAGTGGGACCCCTGCAGTGCAGTAGTAATGGCTACCAGTGTTGGTGGACTATGTGACCAGCTACCCTGACGCAGTGCCCCTTAGATCTGTGACAGCCCCCCGGATTGCGGATGAATTGGTAAAGTGGATAGCCCGCATGGGGATTCCCCATGAGATCCTCACTGACCAGGGGCGGAACTTCATGTCCGGGGTCCTGTGGGAGGTCTGTCACACACTGAAAATTAAACAACTAAAGACGTCGGTCTACCATCCACAAACCAATGGACTGGTGGAACGGTTAAATGGGACGGTAAAAAGGCTGTTACAGCCATGTATACAGGGGGACCCCTGACACTGGGACTTGATGCTCCCACTAGTTTTGTTCGTGCTCCAAGATACCCCGTCAGAGTCCCTGTGGTACTCTCCCTTTGAGCTCGTGTTGGTCCATCAACTGCGGGGGTTGCTGCAGATACTCAGAGAAGAGTGGGAACAAGGCCTGACGGTGGTCCCCGACCTTTCGAAGTACCAATGAGCCTTCCAGTGACGGGTCCAGAGTGCCCGAGAACTAGCAGCAGGCCACTTGAGACAGGCACAGCAATGGCAAAAGGAAAGGTATGATGTACACGCAAAGGAGAGGCGGTTCCAACCTGGTCAGAAGGTATTAGTTTTATTACCCACATCACCAAGCAAGTTGTTAACACAATGGCAAGGACCCTTTGAGATTGTTAGAAAAGTCAGCCCGGTAGACTATGAGGTGTATCGGCCGGGCCACTTGAAACCAAAACAAATTTATCACATCAACTTGTTACAGGAGTGGCGTCAACTTGAAGGTTGGGCAGCCTTCAAAGAGGACGTGGATGAGGGACCCGGAACACGGAGCTGGGGAAAGTGGAGAGAAAAGGGGGAACCACTGACGGCTGTCCAAGTGAGTGCAGAACTGATGACATCCCAGAGGACAGAAGTGCTATCCTAGGGGAATTTAAAGAAGTCTTCTCCTAAGACCCTGGATGGGTGAAAGACACTTATCACACCATTCAGACACCTCCTGGGGTGATAGTGCGAGACCAGTGGCAGCCTATACCATACCATTTGAACGAAGAGGTACGGAGGGAGATAGAGAAGATGCAAATTCTGGGCATAATCACGACATCATGAAGCCTGTGGCAGAGTTCGCTGGTGCCCATATGGAAACCCGATGGGTCGTTACAGCTCTGTGTCAACTACAGAAGGTTGAACGATTTAGCGACCTTTGATGCCTCCCCTATGCCCCGAGTGATGGAACTGGTGGAACGGATTGGAGCGGCCCAATATATCACTAAGCTGACCTAGCCAAGGGGTACTGGCAAATCCTGCTAAGACCCTGAGACGGTCCTAAGACAGCATTCAGGACCCCATGGGGCCTATATGAATTTGTAAGGATGCCATTCGGCTTACATGGAGCAGCGGCCACGTTCCAACAGCTAATGGAACGCATTCTAGTGCTCCACATAGCATACACAGCTGCATATATTGATGATATTGTTATATTCACCCGGACGTGGGAACAGCATCTTTGCACACTAGGGGCAATTCTGAGAGAACTGTGGAAGGCCAGCCTGACCGCAACCCCTTGAAAGTGCACGGTCACATATAAGTACACGAAGTACCTTGGGTTCTTAGTGGGGCAGGGAACCATCTGCCCATTGGATGATAAGGTCCAGGTGATTTGTGCCTTTCAAGCCCCACAAACCATGAAGCAACTACGGTCCTTCCTGGGGCTGGTAAATTATTACCGCAGATTTGTCTTGCAGGTCTTGGAATTGTCAGCTCCACTCTCGGAGGCACTAAAGAGTCCGCACAAAAAAGGGGTTCAGTGGACTCTGGCCCGGTTGCATAGCTCTCAGGCCTTGAAAAAGGCCCTGTGTGAGGACGTAATCATCCACACCCCGGATTTTAAAAAACCCTTCTTGTTGCAGACAGATGTGTTGGCAGTGGCGATTGGGGCGGTGCTAACCCAATCCAATTGGGACATGGACAGACCCATGGCGTACGTCAGTTGGAAGTTGCTACCTGTCAAGACCAGGTATGCCACGATTGAGCGGGAGTGCTTGGCAATCTGATGGGCGGTGGAGCACTTCTGTTATTACCTACTCGGGAGGGAATTTAACTTGGTGACGGACCATGAACCCCTGAAGTGGCTGAGTACATCCAAGACGGATAACATGCGCTTAACACGATGGACCTCAGCGCTGCAACCCTTTAAGTTTAGGGTAGTCTACCGCCTGGGGAAAAACAATGTGATGGCGGACTTCTTATCTAGATGTCATGACAACCTGAATCAAGACGTGGGACAAAGAAGTGTTCAGACCCAACAAAGCAGCACAGGTAACAGACACACTCAACATCGGGAACCGCCACAAGGCAACTGGAGGGGAGGTTATGTCCCGGGAAGCGGGGTGATGCAGGATACTTACCTGTAGCCCAAAAGGACGCTCCTGGAGAACAGCAGGTGGAACCCGTGTGGCTCATGAGCCGCCTCCATGTGCAGCTGCAGCCGGTCGGTGATGTCAGCACCAGATGCTGGCCGGCAAAGATACAAATGGCGGTGGCTGCAGGAGAAGGGGCGGATGGTCCTGGGACAGAGCTGCTCCAGACATCGCTGGAGAAGCAAGTCCCGGAGGAGCATCCTGAGGGGGACAGAGAGCCAGAACGAGGATCATCGTGAAGGAAGTCACCCCAATGGGGTCTGGCATCGGGTTCCGGAGAAGTGAGTGCTGGCCCAGAGGAGGGGGAGCCAAGGCAGCCATGAGGACCCCATGAGACACAGGTGAAGGGTCGGACCGGCAGGGAGTGGAGGACGACATGTCGGGAGGCAAGAGGTTGGGAGGGCCCGGATGAAGTGTGGTTATTGAGGTGGGGTTGCTGCCAAAGCCTCGGGGGACCAGCATGAAGGGGTGGCCCGACCCTCCGAGGCGGCAGTACGCAAGTGAGGAAGGCAGGATCTGCTGGGAAAGCCCCAAGACATCGATGTGGTGGCCTAATGAAAGGTGGCATGAGGCCGGGGTGCAGGGGTGGTGGAGCCCTGTGAACCACCACCGGGTCGGGCCCAGGCATGGGCACCGAGGAACCCGTCAGACGACCCCGCCCATTGCAGAACATCAAGACGTGGCAGGAGAGAGCGGGATCATTTATGCGAGGAAGTAGACCTGCCTCAAGGCTACTAGAAGGCCTGAGAGTGGAATAACACTTGGCAAGAAAACCAGAGCCACTTCCACGTAAATAGTGAAAGCCCGGCAGGCACAGTAGTATTTAAAGCAAAGAATCAAGATACTCTTGTCCTTGGAACCGTAGAAACACATAAAGAGAAAACAATCTTTGCATAGGAGAGATCACAGTCTAGGAGTGAGAATATGTTTACTATGGAGTAAATTGATTTCATTGTGCTAAAAGCAGAGCAGACTCATAATACCTGGGCTTCAATCAGTGTAAGTTACTCCACTATTGAGTAATGTTACTCCTTGGCAAATTATCAGTAACTATGGGCATTTATACATGTGCTTTGGGGGAGGTATTTTAATTACAGTGGCTCTGAGAGCCACTTTAATTAAAGCACACAGAGCATCTCATGTATCAGCATCCCTGCACTTAAAAAGCTTGTTCAACAAGCTTTAAAGTGTCCCCACTGCTGCCATTTTTAAGCATGGGGATGCTGTTACATGAGATGCTGGAGTCTGCTGGAATGCAGTAATTACTACACTCTAGCAGTTATGATTAATCAAGTCTCAATCCATATTGGGCACGTGCCCAACCCATATTGGGTGTTGTGCAGGTGTTCAGTACAAATTGGCACCTGCACACCTAATGCTCAGGCACTGTAATAGCATGTATTGCAGGCAGTTAGCTTGGAAGAGCTGATTTTGTTTCTGCTCCTTAATGAGGCATCTACACGAGAAGTTGACTAATTAACTGCAGAGTAAACATCTCAGCATCTATGCATGCACCCCTATTATTTTGCCATTTGAGGCAAAATAACCTTGCCCAGCTCCTCCTGGATCTACAGCCACCTGTGTTGGCCTCACCTGTATAAATACCTGCCCTGTGACAGCCGAAGCAGTATGAAAACCTTCCCTAGCAAGCAGCTCAGGGCTACTTGCCCATAGGAGCTTCTGAGGCCCAGCCTGGCACCCCTTGTGCCAGGTGGACTGCTGAAGCAGCCCTAACCTGGAGTGGTTCCTGCACCCTCTACCCTCTGCAGCAGTCCACCAGTGGGGGCTGCTGCCTAACTGTGATCTACTTCCACCTGTAAAAGCAGCTGCCCCCTTGGACTTGTCGCCCCATGGCTGAGCTCCTGCCAGACCGGGATGGGGTGCCACCACCCTGCCATCTGGGCAGCTAATGCCCAGAAGATGTGCTTCTTGCGGTGGCCCACCTCATTTGCCCTCCAGCTAGGTCCACAGTGCTGGCCCTGGGCTCCTCTGCCCAGGTCTCTCCACTTGTCTCACCAGTGAGATCCTGTTTAAAAACTGCAAATTCTCTGATAAGAAACCCAAATTCTCATTAAAATACCCAAAATAGTGTTCATTTGCGATTAAAATGAAATGCCACTATATATAGGAAGATCAGCTGGGCAACATTTTATTGATATATTTACAAGTTTAAAGCGATTTGGAAGCCTACCAGTGCCTGTGTTGTCATAATAAAATAAATTCTAAATATGTATACACTTTGACATTTACTTTTGGTTTGTCATAGAAAAATCAGAGCTGCCCCTACCTGCTTCGTTCACCAGGATGTGCAATGCTGAGCAGCACTGATATGCCAGTGCCCTGCCTCTTCCCTTGCCCCTCATTTACCCACTCCTCCCAAGCTGCGCCGCCATGATCCCCCACACCCTCACAGCTCCCCTCCCCCTTCCAGGCCCCTCCCCACTTATCTGCAACACAGCCCGGGTCCAGGTCGCTGCAGCTTGCATTGCTGTTTGGCCTGCATGGGCAGGCTGCTGCAGCACCAGGGCAAGAGTCAGCCATAGAGAGGCTCTGGCTAGCTACCAGAGCATCTCTTTGGAGGACCCGAGACTCCAGTTGTCTCAGGGCATAGTCCTAGACTGTGCCCTACCCCACTTTTTTTTCTCCAGGATTTTTTTGGTACCTGGATATCAGAAGGTCTTTATATAGCATTAACATTTCTAGCCCCTTCTCCCTTCAACTGAGCAAGTCGTGTATGGGCCCTTATTTTACATACACAGAAATTAGCCATTACAGCTAATGTAACATAACTAAACATATAAAAATAAACTATATGTAGAAATAATATAATGGGCAACTGTGATTTTATAGGAGTTCTGTAGCATCAGCTGTAGTTGTTTAAGACTGCAGTCCCATAGAGATGCTTTCCTCTGCCTACTGGAATGTTTACATTTAAAGAGCATTAACATTCTCAAGGCTGCCTAAGGATTATGTTAGAGTATTTATGGTACTTTAGAGATTATATTGATGCAAATATCTCTTTTGATAAATAGTTACATGCACAGATAAACACACACACATATATCTATAACTATATTTATACCTATACCTGTATCTATAGCTAATGGAATTCAAAACCAAGTTAAGCAAAACATCTTCAGGGCTTGGGTGCAGAGTGGGTGCACGTGTGCAGCCAACACACGTGTGCCCTCCATCCCAACTCACCGGCAGCAGAGAAATCAGTAAAGGCGGTGGTGATAGCAGCTGATTCACGTAAATGCGAGAGGAGGAGGGAGCCAGCACAGCCATAGAGGATCCAGAGGGAGAGCTCCCCAGATCCTATCTGAGCCAGCAGGGAGCCATGCTCCCAAGCCACATGTGGGCAGCACGCAGGTCAGGGGAGCAGGCTGTGGGGGGCAGGTCAGGGGAGCAGGCTGCGGGGGGGGAGGGGAAAGAGGGGACTCCCAGGTCTATTCCCCAGAGGTTTTTGGGCTCTGGACACCCCCAGGAACCCAGTACTGGTAACCAGTACCCAGGACTGTCCCACAGGAGGGGGCAGAGCAGCTGGCAGTGCCCCGAGTGCCCTGATTGACTGAGGGAGGGAGGGAGCATGGGAAATTCAAACCGTGACCCCTTAAAAGCCACGGTTTGGCCTTGCCCTCAGCAGTCGGGGCTCAGGAGCAGAGTGGATGCATGTGTGCCCCCCAATTCCAACTCACCGGCAGTGGAGGAAGCAGTGGAGGCGGCAGTGGTGAGGGGAGTAGGGATCTGGCACAGCTGTAGAGGATCTGGAGGGGAAGCCCCCCAGATCCCTCTTATCTGAGCCAGCAGGGGGCAGCTTGGTGAGCACGCAGAGGCCAGTGGTGGGAGAGGGGTCTGGTGGCTCCCTCACCTCCCAACTTCAGGCCCTGGAGGAGCAGGTGGGGGAGCTCCAGGCTGAGGTGAGCAGGCTACGGGGGATCCGGGTTGCAGAGGACGAGATTAACATCTATTTCTGTTCACTGCAGGACCAGTTTTCCTGTGTACAGACCCCCCAGGAGAGACACACAACAGAGGAGTGGTAGAAGGTGCCCACCAGAACCGGGGCTGCTCAGGCTAGCGTGGTGGAGGCTCCCCAGTTACAACTCAGGAACAGATACGAGGCCTTGGCAGCCTTGGAGGAGAAGGATGAAGAGGATGTCTCTGGGGGGGACGGAGCCACTCCACGCAAGACACAGACTGTACAGAGAGGGAGCACCAGGAGGAAGAAACACCAAATCCTCATCATTGGAGATTCCATTCTGAAAGGAACAGAGGGTCCCATCTGCCGACTTGACCCATGTCACGGGAGGTCTGCTACCTGCCTGGGGCTCGGATTCAGGATGTCACAGAGAGGATCCTGGCCTTCATTTCACCATCAGACCAATACCTCATGGTCCTAATCCACATGGGAATGAATGACACGGCCAGGAGCAACCCAGACTGCATCATGAAGGACTCCAAGGCCTTGGGGGCCAAGGTCAAGGAGACGGGGCACAGGTAGTGTTCTCCTTTATTTTCCTGGTAAGTAGATGTGGAGAGCGTCACGAGGCCTGCATCAGTGAGGTCAACCAGCAGCTTCAGAGTTGGTGCTACCAGGCAGGCCTGGACAACGACCCACATTTTCATTCAGGAGGCATGCTTGGGTGGGATGGGCTTCACCTCTTACCTAAAGGCAAGTGTGTCTTTTCTTCCAGGTTGGCTGATCTCGTGCAGCATGCTTTAAACTAATTTTGCTGGGGGATGGGGCCACAGGAGGACATGAGGACACCTCCCAGCACAAGAAATACCCAGGTAAGTGACAAGGGTCTGGATAGTCCTAGATCAGGGAGGATGCATGCACTGGTAGGAGGCCTTAAATGCCTTTATACTAATGTTCAAAGTAGGGGGAATAAGCAGGAGGAACTCACCCTCCAGATAGGTAGTACAAACCCAGACATAGTAGAGCTCACTGAAACCTGGTGGGATTCAACCCATGATTGGGTGGTAAACATTAGCGGGTACAGACTATACAGACAGGACTGAATGGGGAGGAAAGTTGGGGGTATGGCACTCTATGTCAAAGAGCAATACACGTCCTCATTTAACAGGATGGGGTCTGAAGAGGGGCAGATTGAAGTGCTCTGGGTTAGAATACAAGGGGGTCACGGGGAAAGGGACTTAACGGTGGGGGTCTACTACAGACCACCCAACCAAAGGGAAGAGCTGGACCGGGAATTCTCGGGTCAGCTCGCAGAGGCAGTTAAGTCAAGAGATGTGGTCATCATGGGTGATCTAAACTACCCGGACATTTGCTGGGAGGAGCAGTCAGCCAGGTCTGACAGCTTGTATAGGTTCCTTGCTGAGATACAAGACCTTCACTGAACCCAGGAAGTACACAGTCCCACCGGGGGAATGCCCTGCTGGATCTGGTCCTGGCCACAGGCGACGACCTGGTGAGGAGACTCCAGGTCTTCAAACACCTAGGCGATAGCGATCATCGCCTACTGGAATTCGCCGTCCAGCACAGGGTGTCAAGGACCTGCAGCAAGGCAGTAGCCCTTGACTTCAGGAGGGCCGACTTCAACAAGTTGAGGAGATTGGTAGGAGAGGCATTGAGGTCCCAGAGAGTAAGGGAACTAGGTGTCCAAGACAAGTGGTCGTTCCTTAAGGAGATGATCCTCTGAGCCCAAGGGGTGACAGTCCCAACGCAAGTCAAAGGGGGAAAGAGTGCTCAAAAGCCCCTTTGGCTTGCCAAAAGCATTCAGGAATGCCTGAAAGCCAAAAAGGAGGCATACATCCAGTGGAAGGGAGGGGCTATCACCAAAGAGGATTATACCTCCATCGCTCGAGTCTGTAGGGAGGCTGTTAGGAAGGCTAAGGCAGAGATGGAACTAGGGCTAGCAACAAGGATCAAAGACAACAAAAAGTCCTTTTTTAAATACATAGGGAGTAAAAAGAAGGCACCAGATGAAAAAGCAGACCTTTTAAACAAATTCTTTGCCTCCGTTTTTCTGAGCAGGGACTGGGACATCTCCTCTACTGGGATTCGGGATGGACTCAGGAGAAACACTGCCAGGCCTAGGGTCAGGGAGGACTGAGTTAAGGAACTTCTGGAGGGGTGGACACGTTCAAATCAGCAGGTCCAGACACTCTCCACCCCAGGGTGCTGAGGGAATTGTCAGGGGTCATCACGGGGCCCCTGGCATGGCTTTATGAGCACTCATGGTTCTCTGGCCAGGTGCCAGAAGACTGGAAGAAGGCCAATGGGAGGACCCAGGCAACTATAGGTTCATTAGTTTTATTTCGGTCCTGGGGAAGCTCTTTGAGAAAATTATCCAGGAGCACATCTGTGAGAGACCAGCAGAGGTAATGATGTTCAAGGGCAACCAGCATGGGTTCATTAGGGCAGGTCCTGTCAGACCAACCTGATTGCCTTCTATGGATCAGGTCACAAAATCACTGGACGCAGGTGTTGCAGTGGATATAGTCTTTCTGGACTTCAGGAAGGCCTTTGACACTGTCTCCCACCCCATTCTCATTAAAAAACTAGGTGACTGGCATTGATGCTTACACAGTTAGATGGGTCACATATTGGCTAGGGGGCTGCACCCAGAGAGTGGTGGTGGATGGGCCATATTTGACCTGGAAGGATGTGGGCAGTAGAGTCCACCAGGGCTCGGTCCTCGGGTCCATACTTTTCAATTTCTTTATTAGCAACTTGGACAAGGGGCTGAAAAGCACCCTGTTCAGATTTGCTGATGACACCAAGATTTGGGGCGAGGTGGGCACACTAGAAGGGAGGGCCAGGATACAATGGGACCTGGACAGGTTACAGGGGTGGGTGAATTTGAATAGGATTTAATACTGACAAGTGCAGGGTACTGCACTTGGACAGTAAGAACCAGCAGCATACCTACAGGCTGGGGAACTCTCTTCTTGAAAGCACAGTGGCAGAAAGAGATCTTGGAGTCATTATCAATTCTAAAATGAACACGGGCTGCCAATGTGAGGCCATGGTCAGTAAGGCTAACTGTACTTTGTCATGCATCTGCAGATGCATCTCGAGCAGGTCCAAGGAGGTGATCCTCCCCCTCTATGTGGCACTGGTCAGGCCACAGCTGGAGTACTGTGGCCAGCTCTGGGCACTGAACTTCAGAAGGGATATGGCCAGCATCGAGAGGGTCCAGAGGAGGGCCACTCGCATGATTGGGGGCAGCAGGGCAGGCCCTACGAGGAGAGGCTATGGGACCTGAACCTGTTCAGCCTTCACAAGAGAAGGGGATCTAGTAGCTATCTGTAAACTTACCAGTGTGGACCAGAGGGGAATGGATAAGACCCTGTTCCTCCAAACACCTCCCGGAATAACGAGGAATAATGGCCACAAGTTGATTGAGAGTATGTTTAGGCTAAACATCAGGAGGCACTACTTCACAGTCCGGGCAGCAAGGATCTGGAACCAGCTTCCAAGGGAAGTGGTGCTGGCTTCTACCTTAGGGGTCTGTAAAAGGAGGCTTGATAATTACCTAGCTGGGGTCATATAAACTTAAACTTACCAAGGGTCATATGAGCCCAGTATTCATTTCTGCCCAGGGTGGGAGTTGTACTTGATCTGCTCAGGTTCCTTCTGACCCTACATCTATGAACCTATGAATCTTTGCAGTGCTGCTATACAACAAATAATGTATATAATATACCCTTACATATCATAAGCAGCCTGGGTTTCAGCCTGCCTAAAAAGGTGAATAACTTCTTTTGAGGGCCACTGTAACAGGGAGGTCTGACCCTTTAAGAGAGGCTAGACAGCTTGAGGTAGGTGCCTTCTGTAGGCAATAGATATTTGGGCAGTAGAGTCCTGGTTGCATCCCAGACCAGCATTGCCAAAACTTAGTAAGCAGCCCTCTGCCCAAAATGGGTGATAAATGGCACCCATTTAGACCAGGGGTGCCAAACTCCCATCATGTCTCAAGCTGGATCCAGGCTGTGGGGCTTTGCATGGGCTGGGAGACTGGGGTGAAGAGCAGTACAGTTTGGGATGCCTGGAGACTGAACAGACACTCTGAGCATATCCTCACATGCACGGGTGTGCACTTGCTGCAGTGAAAATAGTAGTGGCAAAAACATGTGCCATTACTTATTGCTGCAGTGCACACCCTTGCATGTGCAGTTTGGTGTGGGGCAAATTTATCCTGCTTCAGGGAAACTGCTGTTTTCCCGCTCCTCCCAGCTCCCATGATGCTGGTGGAGTGGGGGACAACTAAAGCTGTGGATGGCCGTGATGACCCACCCTCTGTCTGCTGGTGCACACTCCTCTCATGTGCACTGCACCACCTTTTTCCCACAACAGAACCATCACCATTCCTGGATCTTACAGCTGCACTTCCAGAAATGTAATATATCTCATCCAGTGCACTAAATGCCCTGATGGAAAATACGTAGGAGAGACCAAACAACAACTACGCACCAAAATGAATCCACTGACTCCTCAGTTTACATTCTCACTGACTGGCCTTCTTGCTTAATGCACCGCGTAAACATTTAATGGGTATATTTATTAATGTTTTTTGATACATTCATGTTTGTAATGGGGTGGGGGGGCCCTCCAATTTTCTGTTTGCCCAGGGCCCCAGTGAATCTTAATCTTCCTTTGGACATACATTTTATATTTTCTCAATTCTTCACTGTGCTATAGAATGGTAATCTCCTTTTCCTGTTTAAGCTGACAGGCCAATACTTCTTACAGTCTTTTGACACCTGTCTTGTTTTAGGTTTATCTCCAATTCCTACAACACCAGAGAAATTGTCTTGATTGTAGAGACAAAAGCATATGTTTCAGCATTTTTAAAGTCCCTATCCCTATGATAGCACAACTACTATGATTCCTCCTGGACTACACAGGAACAAAGTTCTTTGTTCAATGTGCTGGCATTGTGCTATTATTCTGATCTCGCTAATGACCCCGTTGGGCCTGAGTTTGGGATCGTGAACCTCTCCTACGCTTCTGAGAGGGGAAACATTACATTCAGAATGAAAGCATAGTGACGTAATGTCATTCTGAGTGGTATCTTTCATTTCAGCTAACTCTACTGACGCTTTGTCTTTCTCAGTTTGGTAGCGCATTTGAATGTTTTCACAAGCTTGCTCTTCATCATCATACTAATGAGCAGGGATGGATGTGGTCTAAATTACAGGTGTCAGACATAACAGCCTGCAGAGCTGCTCTGTCCAGCCTGCAGGGTTACTGGTGGGTCACTGGAAGTTAGGGGATGTGGCTAGGGGGAGCATCCTGCTGCAAAATCTGGGGCCCTTGGGTCAGAGTAGACATAGTGATTAGTGGTAGGAGGGTGACTGAGGGCTGATACAGTGCTGGTCATCCTCTGGCCATGTTGCCTGTCTCCGCTACTGTGGCACTACCTCCCTGGCTGCCAGCTCTTGCTGTGTGGCCTTGCTGGAGCTGGAGCTGCCATGGCATACAGCGGCAGCAATTCCAACTTCAGCTCCAGCATGGGCTATGAGACAAGGGCCAGAGCTGCTGCTACGTGCTCGACGTTGGAGCTGGAGCTGCCACTTCTTTATGCCAAAGGCTATATCTGGCCCACAAGGAGCCCCACAGCCTGGATCCAGCTTGAGAGATGATGGGAGTTTGGCACCCCTGGTCTAAATGGGTGCCATTTATCACCCATTTTGGGCAGAGGGCCGCTTACTAAGTTTTGGCAAGCCATCAAGAGGTCACATGACAGGCAGCCAGAGGCAGATAAATATTAATTTTCTAAATTTTTTAGGGGCCCTGCAGGTCGGATAGAATGGCCTGGCAGGCCGCATCCGACCCATGTGCTGCATTTTGCCCACCCCTGCTCTAAACAGAAGAATGAGCCTCATAGACTTTCCTGTAAGATCTTACAAACATATGTGTGTCTTGGGAAGACTTCTCTACACTTCCAGCCTTAGAGTTTGGAGAACCAAATATGTCATTGTTTTTTTGCAGAGAAGACTCCAAGGGAAAGTCTGTTCTTGAAATGTATAAACTAGGATTATTTAAATTTAGGCAGGATCCCAGGATATAATTTACAACATCTGACTTTCTGTAGAATATAAAATCTATGACCAGAGTCTACTATTTGGTACACCAATTTATTGAGAAGTAAGTCATCTAAAGGTCACATTATGCTTGTTCTATTTTGGTACAAAAGAGACCATAATATGCCCCCCAAACTAGCTCTCCTGAGTTACAGTAGTTATTCTAGATCAGGTGGGAAAGTTACCAGTACATCTTGACATAGCTCAGAAGCCAGTTGCATTTAATTTAATTGAGCTTCTCCTCCTTACAGATAAGAACACAGAATCATGAAAGTGTCCTTTCTTACGAATAGATTATCATTCACTAAAACCAGAATTACAAAATATACATTGACAAACATAAGTCTAGCAACAGCTATACACATCATTATCAAGAGCTAATCTTCATGCTGAAATTAGAAAAGCTTTTCTTAGCTGTTCATGTCCTACAAAGGCTTTTACTGGAGAATTTCTCAGAATGTGGGTGTTATTTGCAGTGCAAGATAGGAACCAGCATCCTGTTGAGCTTTCTAAGAGATAAAATATAGACCAGCAGCTCCCCAGTGTGGCAATTCTGAGTGATTGCAATTCTACGAGGTCCTTTGTTTTGTTAGGTACATGAGAGAAAATGAAGGATTTTTAACATTAAAGCCACACCATATAAAGTTTAAGGATATGTATATCCTTCAGTCACTGCTTCCCAGGGAGCTGGCCCTGAACACGAAGGCCTTCAAGGGCAAAATTCCATTTCACTTTACACTCCCAAATGACAGTTTTCCATTTACATAGTGGCATTTTTGGCATTTGTGCATGTAGGATTTCTGGTTGAGCTAGGCTGTAGTGATGCTAAGCTACAGTAAACTACGGTGATAAAAAGCAGTCTGGGAGAAAGAAGCCAAAAACAGCAGCTAAAAAACTTGAGGACAAATGTAAAAAATAAGAACTCACTAATGAGACAGAGATATCAAGAACTGGAGTGCAGGTGTGTAAACTTCATAAAGTAGAGGTGAATATCTTGACAAACAAAGAGAAGAATTAGCACGAGACGGGGGACATCCAAGCATAAATTCAGGGGCTAGAAGAACTGTCCCTCATAGACCACATCCACACAAGCAGAGGCATGCTTTTGCAGCAGCACAAATAGTAGCGGCACAAATTTGTGTCGCTACTATTTGTGCTGCAGTGCACGCATTGTCCTGCTGCCCCGTGTGCTGCAGGGAGGGCTGTCTGATGCACGGGGTGCCTCAGCGCAGGGCTAACCAGCAGGCAGCCCTCAGAATGAGGCACCCTGTGCCCCAGAAAGATGGGAAGTGGCACGTGGAGATAGGGGAGCAGGTAGGCCAGGGCTGCCTGCTTCCTCATCTCCACATGCTATAAAGCTGCTGCATTGCTGTACACTGCATACCAGCCAACCACTCCTCAGATGGATGGGGTGCTGCAGTGTGCCTCGAGACAGGGGACCAGGTAGCTCACTGGGGTGCCTGCTCTGCTGTCTCTGCACACCTCAGTGCGAGGGCTCTGGGCTGCGCACGTGGAGTCCCTATCTCAAGGCACACTGTGACGTAGCCAGCTGGGGAGAGGCTGGCTGGGGTGCAGAGTGCCTCAGTGCTGGGGCTCCACAGTGTGCAGAGATGGGAAAGCAAGCAGCCCTGGGCCCTCTGCTCCCCTGTCTCTGCATTTGTCTCAGCACTTTAGTGTGCTTTGTGCTGCTTTTTTCCAGGGTTTTTTTTATGTTTATTTTTTTGCTACCAGGAAATCCCAGTAGCAAATTTTGCCCCAGTGCTGCTAATTAGTAGTGCCACACACAGTTTAACATGTGATACGTGTGGTTTGTGATGCCGCAAAGAGGCTTGCAGCCCACAAACCACATGTGCCTAAACATCCAGATCCAGCCATGGACTTAGGGGAGTGTAAATAATGTATGGTGTCTTCACCTGATAAGGACAAGCTTCACTAATTTGGACTTATTGTTAATCACACCAACTACTGTACTGTCTGATGAGCTTTCTGAGCTTTCAACGCTGAACATATATCCAAGTTGTATTTTCTGTGTTGCCTGGAATCTGGAAGCCGGCTCGATAGTGTTGGCCTTCCAGAACAGCTTAGGAACTATTTAGAAAAGCTGGACATATACAAGTCCATGGGGTCAGACACAATGTACTTGAGGATGCTGCCACAGTTGGCTGATGTGTTTGCAGAGTTTTCAAGTCTTTGAAAACTTGTGGCAAATGGGAGAGGTCCCAGACATTTGGAAAAGGGCAAATTTAGTGTTCGTCTTTAGAATGGGGAGGAGTATCTAGGGAACTACAGACATGACAGCCTTACCTCAGTCCCTGGAAAAATCATGGAGCAGATCTTCAAGGAATCTATTTCTAACTAAGCATTTGGAGGAGAAGAAGGTGAACAAAGTAAGGATGAAGAAGGAACAGTCAGCATGGATTCACCAAGGGCAAGTCATGCCTGACCTACCTGATTACCTTCTATGATGAGATAGCTGGCTCTGTGAACGCAGGGGAGGCAGTGGACAGGACATACCTTGACTTTAGCAAGGCTTTTGAATATGGTCTATCACAACATTCTCACAAGCAAGCTAAGGAAGTACAGGTTGGATGAATGGACTGTAAGGTGGACAGAAATTGGGTTGGATCATTAGGCTCAAAAGTAGCAATTAATGGCTCAGTGTCCAATTGGCAGCTGGTTATCAAGTGGAATGCCTCAAGGGTCAGTCCTGGGGCTGGTTTTGTTCAATATCTTCATCAACGATCTGGAAGATAGGCTGGAGTGTACCCTCAGCAAGTTTGCGGCTGCAGTCAAGCTGTGTGGGGTAGTAACTATGCTGGAGGGTAGGGCTAGGATTCAGAAAGACCTAGACAAATTGCAGGATTGGACCAAAAGAAATCTCATGATGTTCAATAAGGAAAAAGGCAAATCCTGCACTTAGGACAGAACAATCCCAGGTACCAATACAGGTGTGGGACTGACTGGCTAAGCAGCTCTGCAGAAAAACACCTGGGGGTTACAGTGGACAATAAGCTGAATCTGAGCCAACAATATTCCCTTGTTCTGAAAAAGGCTAACAATATACTAGGCTGCCAGCTCCGTAGGAGTACATTAGTAGAAGTGTTGCCAGCAGATCAAGGGAAATTATTATTCCCCTCTATTTGAAAGTGGTGAGGCCACATCTGGAGTACAGTACTGTGTCCAGTTTTGGGCTCCCCACTACAGAAGGGATGCAGAAAAACCGGAGAGAGTGCAGTGGAAAGAAATAAAACTGGTTAGGGGGATGGGGCACATGGCTCATGAGGAGAGGCTGAGAGAACTGGTCTTAGTTAGTCTGGAGAAGAGAAGACTGAGGAAGGATTTAATAATAGCCTTCAGCTTCCTTAAGGGTGGTTGCAAAGAGGATGGAGCTAGATTGTTCTCAGTGGTGGCAGATGACAAAACAAAGAGAAATGGTCTCAAGTTGCAGCAAGGGAAGTTTAGGTTAAATATTAGGAAAAACTTTCTCGCTAGGAGGGTAAAGAAGCACTGAAACAGGTTACCCAGAGAGGTTGTGGGATCTCCATCCTCAGAGGTTTTTAAGACCCGGATAGACAAGCCTCGACTGGGAAGATCTAGTTGGGGATGGTCTTGCACTGAGCAGGGCATTGAAATAGATGCCCTCCTGAGGTTCCCCCCAAACTTAATTTTTTATGATCCTATGATTTTATGAACACACAGACTCCAGCAGCCTGTATATCAAACCTAACAGCAACTAGATACCATCTGAGAAAAAACTGCCTGGCACAGAATAACAGTAGTTTGCCATTATATTCCTCATGCAGAACATGTGCAAGAGTCCATATGTCTACTAAGCATATACAGTAGGTTACACACTGGCTGGACCGTTAAATGCCTCAGTACATGTGCATATTGGGTGTGTGCAACTCACAAAATTCTACCTGGCAAAAACTCATAACTAATGGGTTGAAGGCAGAAATTCCTTTGTATATTGTAGCCCCACACATTAAATAATCTGGGCACTTGCCCAGGAAGTAGAAGACCAAGGTTCTAGACTTTGCTCATCCAGAGGGGTTTGAATATACTTTTCTCTGACTTCCTAGAGCAGTACTCTAACCAGTAGGGCACAGGTCATACATTAACCAGCCCTCCTGTTGAAGCTGGTCCACTGGCAGACAAGACAGGGATATATGTGAGGCCAGGAGAGAGAGGAAAAGCTAGAGGGCATGACTCAATAACATGGCTACTGCTATAGAAGGGAGCAGGTCCTGCGTTCTAGTCTAGAGCCATATGGCTGAAAGGGACTTCAGGTGTTATCTGATTCAATCCCCTGTACAAATATTATTCTTGAACTATGGCTATTCAGCCTCCTTTTGAAAACCTCCAATGAATGGGATTCTACCACTTCTCTGGGCATGGCCCCTACCATATTCCTCTGCCTTAACTATTGTAACAGTAATGAAGTTTTTCCTGAAATCCAATCTACATGTACTTGCTGCAATTTAAAATCATTGTTTTGTGTCCTGCCCTTTGGGATAGTTATTGTTCCTTTTCTTTATGGCAGCCTTTTGAATATTTGATAACTCCCTCCCTTAATCTCCTTCTCTCTAAGTTAAACACGCTAACTCTCTCGACTTTTCCTCAAATGGCTTCCCTTGCAATATTTTCATCATTTTTTTCACCAGCTTCTGAATCGTTTCTAGCTTCATCCTTCTTAAAATGTGGAGCCCGGAACTGCACTTGATACTTTAGATGAGACCTAACCAATGCTGAGTAGAGTGGTACTATCACCTCTTGTGACTTAGACCTACTACTGTACCTGTTGGTGCAGCCTCAGATTACATTTGCTTTTTTAATGGCTGTGTTATACTGCTGACCTCATGTTGAGCCTGTGATTGACCAACACCTCCAGATCCTTTTTTGCAACATTATTGCCCAGCTAGTTATCTCCCATTCTGTATTTGGTTATTCTTCCCTTGGTGTAGCATCTCACTGTCTATGGGGAACTTCATTCTGTTGTATTTAATGGAGCTCTCCAATTTCTCAAGATTCTTTTGAAATCTTCTCCTGTATCCTCCAAAGTATTTGCAACAGTTTCCAGTTTTGTGTCATCTGCTTTCTCCCAGCTGGTCCTCTCTATCCATTTTTCCAATGACTAGTAAATGCAAGGTACAGAGGCTCAGCTTCAAGAGGAATGCTGAATAGTGCCTGACTTGTGGCCTGGTAGTCAGAGATGCAGGTTCAAGCCCTATGGTACATGAAGCCAAGTACCTGTCTGGTCAGTGTACAGTTAGCCTACTACACATACTAACTAGCCACACTGCACAGGTAACAGAATCACAAAGTGTTCTTAACTGAAAAAAATGCTACTGATGTGGCTGGAAAATTCCCATTTGGACATGTAAAGTGAAATACAATTCTGGCTTACAGGCAGGAACAATGACCAGTGCAGCTCTTTGCCTCCAAATTAATAGATAATCTAGTTCTGACCATACTTTAAGCAAGAATTATATCTGTACATGTTAGGAGTTCAAAAGTCTTATGGTTATATGCCACATGTATCTAGTCAGTATCTGTTAAGTCTATTCTTAGCATCATGGGAATTGTATAATAATGCCCTGTGCAATCTACTGGGAAAGTACTCAGAAGACTTTAGGCATTTTAAGGCAGGAATTTCCAAAACACCTAAATTACAGTGATACTTGTTCCAAAATCACTCAGGTGTTTTGCAAAATCCAAATGTATTTTTTTCCAGGTCCTACTTAATTTGCTACTTTCGATATGGCATTTGATTAATCTTAGGTTGAGATAAATAAAAAATAAATAGAATGTGCCATTATAAGAGAGTCATCTGTACTATAATCCAGTATTTTACTTTTAAACAATACACAATGGTGAGAGAAAGCCACACTAAAAAACCTAACCTTTACCTCAGCATTTTCTTACAGGTGACCAAATAACCACATGGTGGTGGTTCCAAACCCACCTTCAGTCTTCAATTAATTCAAGTGAAAGTTTCTTTATACTAGGTGCTTGATTCAGTCTCAGTGGATGCATCTACACAAGATATTAGCTGCTCAGTAAACATTGTATGTCCAGACGTGTGCCCCTATTAGGCTGGAGTAAGCTAATTTCACTCTGAAGCAGGATAGTACTTGTAAACTTGTAATACAAGTACAATCCTACTATGGAGCTTTTACTCTGTAGCAGCACATGTGTGTGTACCACTTCCCAACTAGCCCCGCACTGAAGCTCCCTTGTGTCCCAGCCAGCCCCTCCACAGCACAGCAAGGGGCTGGTTGGAGCAGTCCCAGGCTAGCAGGCTAAAACGCTTTGCTCTCCGCCAGCTGGGGCTGCTCTAACCCAGCTCAACATGATGTGTTCTTGCGAGCATGTGAAGACATAGTGTCCAGAAACAACAAACGCCAGAGCCATACGCTCCAGAGTTTACTGATGTGCCAACTGCATGGTGCTACTGAGAAAATTAAGCTGAGATTTTATGATCATACAATTTATTTATGTATGTCAATCATGCTCCACTCACTAAGCAGACAAAAGTGACCTGAATTTCACAATTTATCCCAGCATAGGAATCTTGCACAGCCAGTACTCAAGTTGAGAGCTTTTCTTTAGCACTCCAGTAGCAAGAAAACCAATGGCCGAGCCCATGTAGTGGGAGGCTGGCTTCCCCAGAACTGAAAGTGCTTCAAAGTCTCTCTTCCTCCCACAAAGCAACAGTAGATATAGGTCAAGGCAACCTCTTCCATGGCCTAGAGGCTATGGTTGGACATTCTAGTCTCTTGGAGACTGTGTGCAGACTAAAGCATACATTAATGAGCTGGCCAGATTTTCATGTTTTTCTTTCCAAACTTGAGCGATAGAAAATGAGACTTTTTTAAAGGTTAGCTTAGTTTTGGTATCATATAGCTCTGGGAACCAGCGCATATCCTTGATGGTACTCTTGCATCTAAATCCCATTGAAATTAATGAGAGTTACCCCTAACTCATACTCAGGTGCTTGTGATTTACAAAGGGACTTTACTGTGGTGACAGTGAACAGTCTCACCCCTTAAATAAGGTGCCATAGGGAAGAATTCAGAACTGCAACCCAGGTATTTAACTACACTGAGCATTAATGGGGGAGATACAGATACCTCGGATTGGGAGCCAACATAACGAGTTAAGGGACACCTCAAGTATCGAATAGGAACCTATAATGGGGGTTGCACATATGAAATCTAGCTTTTCTACTAGACCTAGGCACATATATGAATCTAGGATTCACAGTCTGAAACAGCATTAGTAGTGGTAGTGAATGACGGGATAACAGCCCAGGGTCATGCTCCTTCTTGTTTGCTTTGCTTCTGGTGCCATGAATCTTGCATTCCTTTCTGCACAATGGCACAGTTTCAACAGGAAGTGTTGCCTTATTTCTAACCCAGTGGCTAGGGCACTTACTAGTGAATTTGGGAGGCGTGAATTTGCATCCCTTCGGGCTGAAGAGGGCCTTGAACCCAGGCCCCTCACAATTTAGGCCACATAAAAAATGGCCAGGATATACAATTCTTCCTATGCTTCTGAACAAAGTCACCATAGGTACCAAAATCAATTTTATCAATGTGTCTGGCATGGTCACACTCTTTAATCAGTGACTGAAATGTGCTCAACAGTTGTTCTTACACTTAGGAGAAAAGAGTGATTCAACCTGAGTTAGACAGAATTTACTGAGAAACGCCACATGCTGCCAAGAATAATTGTCTTAACATATCTATCGCACAGAGAAATTTTTGCCCTGCTTCTAAACGAAGGTGAACCCTGCTAGCTTCTGTTAGCATCGCAATGGGGAGAACATTACGGTCTGTCTGCCCTACGGAGCTAGAAGCAAAAAACAATCAACCAACCAGCCAACCCCCCCCACCCATAGTGATAGTGACAGAGGAAAGTCACATCAAATAAAGGAGCAAAAAAAGCTGCATTTTAGGCCAAAGCTTCTTCATCCTGACTGTTACTTTATATATTTAATGGGAAAGCAGCAAAAGGACTTGAAGTCACAGCAGAACACTGAAAACAGCACAACAAAAGTCATTCGCCCTTTTCCCTCTGCCCCCACCTCAGTCAAAAACTCACCAGAATGGAGACTTTGTGCTCTAGCCCTGACGGAGTGACCCAGAGTAATAAGAATACAGGGCAAGCAGAGCACGAGGAGCGGTAGGATAAAATAGGATATTGTTTGTATAGATAAAATGGTAACGTCCTTCACATAAAGGAGCGCACAGGGAGACAGAACGTTTTACACTGTTTTTAGCAAGTGCTCATTTACAGGAAAAGATGAAGACCTGAGAGGTGAATATGGAACAGAATTCCGTATTCTAACCATAACTTTGTTTAAAGGTGAACAGGAGGTGTATGATCAATTATCATCTGCTAGCGGGGAAAGAAACTGTTTAGAGTAATACAATAAGCATGACAGGGATTATGTGATTAAAGTAAAATATATGCTGAAAATCAGAAGCAAAATCTCCACAGTGATTTCTATTAGGCTGTGAATCAGTCTCCCAAGGGAAGCAGCAAAAGTGCTGCCATTTGAATAATTTGAAACCAGACAGGACAAAGCATTGAAGAATCCACTGTAAAGATGAATGTTAAATTGGCCAATGGATGGATGAGATCATTGCTCTGCTGAAAAGTAATTGCTTCCTATGAATTCAAAGCAGTGAAGTCATAAGTAAAGATTTTACAGATTATTTGTAGTTAGAGAGAACGGAAAGAAGTAAAAGAGTTTAAATAGCAATACTGCTGTAGAATTTAGTTAAGATTTAAAACATGACTTGGTGGTTTATAGGAAATGCGTGGGAGGGTTTACAGAGAAGTGGTTCAGTGAACCTGAAAGAAAATTAAATTTGTTTTGCGAAAAGGACTGAAGGGACCAGAGGAGAAACCGAGATGGAGGAGATGGTATGGGAACAAGCTGTCGGAGGAGTACATGAACAGAAGAATAGAAAGGTCTGAGGAAACTAACAATAAGGGAAGAGACTCTGCTGAACCCAGTCCAGAACAAAAAAAGGAAACATGTTACTATAGCCAAAAATAGCTATAGTAATAGCAAGTATACTATAGAAACTGTTTGTTTGGATTGGTGTCAACTGGAACCAGCGTTTCTGAGTAAACATGACCATTTTAATTGTGGTATTTTGGTGAAGTACATAAGCAATAGATGCATTTGCTGGAGGAGGAAAATAAAGGCAGGAAATTTAAATGACGATTACAGGCAATGAGGTAGTCTGTAATGGGGTGGGACTAGAATGAGGGAGTCCCTCACCATCAGTCCTTTCCTTAGATATATAGACCAGGCTGCCTCTCATAGACTATTGAGGACAGGCATTGCATCTGTACTGGGAGAAATGCCTTTCTCCTGGAACAAAAACCTACTGCACAAGCATTCAAGGGTTTTGGGTGGAAGAAAAATGGCTCTTCTGTGAAAAGAAAGAGAGCACTTCCAACCAGGAATTTCTCTCTGCTGAGACCTTTTCTAGTGCTAGTTTGAAACGCTATGTGCTTTTTTGGGGGTTAAAGCTGGTCGACAAGAATGGTCCACAGCGGCTCAACCCATCCTAAGGAGCCCCAGGACAGTTTGAGCAACAATACCTCTACCCTGCTGCTCCTTGCACTGAATGGAGATGACCCTGGTCCGTAGGAAGGACAGGGGGCATTCCACCACAGTTTGACACATCCTGGGGCTTCCAGAGATGGTTTGAACCACAGCTCCTCTGCTTCCTGCCTCGTGCACAGGGCCAGTTGACCCCAGAGCTGTGCAAGGGATGGGGGGCATTCCTCCATGGCAGGTGTCTCCAGCATGAGGCAAGCCCTGCCTCTGCGCATCCCATCTTCTGCACAGCTCCAGGGTGACTGTGTTCCAGGGTGGGTGAGGACCTGTCCTCCTTGTCCCTGCTACCCCTGGAGGCCAGAAGGCTGTTCTGGAACACCTGTATACTCCCCCTTCTCACTACGTTTTCTAGTGCTGCAAATTTTCCAGAATTGAACCCCAGTTCCTGACCTGTACTGTCGCTGTAACAAGTACAGGCAACCAAAAAACAGCTTGTGAAAGGTCTAATGTCATCTCTTGCAACACTGATGGCACTGATACACCTCCCACACAACCATCAGCTATTCTATACTTCCCCGAAACAAAGCAACCCATGGCTGTGTATTTTGCTAGCAAAAAGCAAAACCTATTTATAGGTATGTCTGCAAGTGCACAAGCCCAACTAACTTATGCTGTATAATTAAAATCAAGGTAATGGATTTTGAATGCCAGTGATCTGATCAATTTTGAAGGCTATTCTCAAGAGGAAATGGACAGAAAAATAACTTTTTCTAAATAACGAAAGCATACATTCTCCTATACTTCTATTGGTTATCAAAATCATGAAGTAGCCCACCACAAGACATTTTCCAGGGACCCAAGCTTGGCTGTGGTGACTGTAAGAGCACCCAGAGAGTATCAGCTGACATAGGCTCTGCAACAGAAAATCTTCTCGGTATTAATCCATAGGCAATATGTGGACCCTCCTGTCTTCAGCGTATTGTTGGGAGCTTGGTAGTCCTATCTTAGAAAAGACTGATGGATCATTTTTTGTTTTGGCATCTAACACATTTGGTAATCAGAGATGGAAGAACAATCTTCGCTCTAACTTCAACATGATTCCACGCTGATGCAAACCCAAGATGGTGATCTACGTTTCATATATTTAAAATACTCTGAATTCAGAATACATTCAAGTCCATGTGCTCAAAATCTGCAATAGAATATGAACATCCATTCACTTCAGAAGTGTTTGATTTCAACTCATTATACATCCAAAAAATAAGATGAAAAATTAGATTTGAGCCTCATTTCTGAAACTAAAATCATCTTTGTTAGCTTCTGGTCCAGTACAATAAAACTTAAGTAACCTCGTTCCAAAGGATGATAGTGAAGCTGTTCCAATATTCATGTTAAAAGTTCCCTAACATTGGTGCCAAAATTTTAAAAAGCACTTTTTGAAAAAGTAGAGAGTAAGACAATGGTTGAAGAGTATTCACACTGAACAAAATGTGGATTTGGAGTTTGCAAATAATGCATAACTAGTCCTATTATTTTCAAATTATATGATAAGATACAAAGAAAATACAGAGGGAACTAATATCACCTTTTGAAATATCTGCCCTGTACTTGAATTGATAACACATTGTTTCTGACAGTTGGAGTACACTCATTGAACTCATATGATTTTTGTAAATCCAGGAATCCTAATATTTTAATACACTTGAAATGAAGTGTACATTCATGAGTTGTTTTCCCAGTAATCAATGAGTTATATTGGTAACTATTATAGACACATGTAACAATTCACTTGTATGTAAACATAACACTTTTTATCCCAAAGGATCCTAAAACATTTCCTAAACCTCATACAGTGCAACAGCCCTGATATGCAGCTGTCTCTAGGCACCACCCCAGAGCACAGAATGCTACACAAATGCGACTAGAAAGAAAATGTTGATTGATAACACTGATCAAATCCCCCACTTCTACAGAGAATTCCAAAGGATCTTTAATGTCCGTGCAGAATTAACAGTAGACTTTATCTCCATGAGCTCCCACAAAGACAAAGGACTAACCCTGCTGTCATTGGAATCTGCGTTTCCATTGAACACCAGGTGTTCCAGGTACAATACTCAGACCAGTAAGCCATCCCTTCAGGTTTACTGTACCAACTAACAGCTTTAAAACAAAGAGTATCTAATTTTTTTCGAGAATAATTGGGGGGCGGGCGGGGGGCAGTTGGAAAGAAATTTGATGTAAATAGTTTACTATGGAAGAACTTTTTGCTGGCCACTGGCTATTTGCGAAAGTTTTATTACAGGTATGTTGAAGGGATGTAATGTTAAGCTAAAACTACGTAGCATGGAAGTGAATGTCAATGGCACCTTGTTGGCTATTAAGTTAGAATAATGACAATTTTTTTCACCTTTCTGGCTGTGGGTGACAGCACAATAAATGCTGACAGAGCTAAAATGCTGTCATGGGTTAAATTGAACAGTTTTAAAATGATGGTACAATTCCCCTATTACCCACAAACCACTTCCTTTCCTATTTAACAGACAGCACACAGGCAAATATGAATTCTTCTCAGTTCCTTCAAAACAGACGGAAGGCTGTGACTGGTGTCTGTTAGACAGCTATGAAGTCAGGCATTTTAACTTTCTGTCTTCTCTGCTTTCACTTTGAAACCCTATATGGTAAGTGGCATTTTGGATTTTGCTCTTTGCAATATTTATCCATGAGGAATTTATGACACACAAAGAACAGAGAAAGTAGATGGAGAATGAAAGTTAGGAAGGGGACAGGTAAGAGACTATTAAGAATAGTCACCAAGACAAGGTATGTCACTATTAGCCTTCCTAATACTACAAAGATTGGCAAGAACAGAATGCCTGCCAGCACAAGACAGTTGTTCTGTCCATGAGAGACAAAAAAAAAGAAACTTGGTCATTCACATTCTTTGTTCATGTGCTTAGAATGACCTTTTAGCTATTGATACTGTTGTGTTTTAGGCGGTTTTCACACTGAGCCACAGTAGAAAGCTTAAGAATATGATGACAAGTGAGTAAGGAAATCCATACTGAATTTCTGACATTAAATATGATCATATTTGTAAGGGATATGTTCTTAACTAAGAAAATATATATGGTCTGGAGGAGTTGTTTAATGTTATATTTCAGAGAGAAAATTCAGAGTAGTTTAAAAGAGAATATATCATCCTCATTGCCTCACTGCTATAACTTAAAAAGGGTCTGGATGATGTGACCAGAAATTGATACAGCATTTTACAAGATTCAGTTCAGTATCTCAGTATACAAAAAATACCGTAAATTATATTCTATTTAACCTCTTTGAAACCCACATAATCACCAATAATTCTAGAGCTAGTGTAGCAGTTCAGTTAATATTTCATTAATGAGATTTCTGATTGTGATCCCTGTATTGCCGTAGGATGTAGTATGATTTGTTATAAAAGCAACAATTCTCTGAAGCTTGGAATTTATTCTGTATTTTTACTAAACACCATTTACATTTGATCCTTTGAAGATTATGCTTAAGGCCACTAGAAGAATATGCTGCTGAAATTCTAATAATAAATACAAGTTTACGGTCTTCCTGAGGAATTTTAGTGTTTCTAATATCTTACACAGGTATTAAGCTTTTCTATATATAAAAATAATATCATGTAGCCCTTCTGGCTGGGAAGATATCCTTCTAAAGGTTAACTAGTATAAAGTTGGTATTGAAGTCTTAAAAGTGACTTCATAAAAAGTATGGTCCTCTGGAAATTCAATGGTTAAATGCATTGACACGAATAAGGCAAAGATTTCACTCAGTATCTCTAAAAGACATGTGAGTTGCTTCTTGTCTTAATGAAGTGTTGCACTGAATCAGCTAATGAAAATCACATGACCCAAATTGTTAGCTTTTTCACTGATGAATTTTGACAGACCCACCCAACATGATTGGAGAAGTTGAAGGAAATAATTGTGTTCAGCTTGTAGAAAAGGCACTTAAGAGGGGACATGATAGCAGTCTTCAAACACTTGAAAGGCTTCCATAAAGAAGAGGAAAAACACCTTTTCTCTTTTGCTGGAGAGAGTAGGACACAGACCAATGGCTTCAAGTTGCAGCAAAATAAGTTCAGACTGGGTATCAGGAAAATCTTTTTCACTATTAGAACAGCGAGGCAGTGAAACAGACTTCCCAGGGGAGCTGGGGAATCTCCATCACTGGAGGTGTTCAAGAAGGGGTTAGATAAACATTAATCAGGGATGACCTAGGAGCTAAACCTAAGCAGAAGGATGACCTAGGAGCTAAGCCTAAACTCTACATTAAGTACTTCCCGTGCTTCTGGCTTTGCTGGTTGCCACATAAGAGGGATTTCCTTCCCCCATATTTCTTGCCCCCCCGGTTGGTGTATGTGTCAGGATTGTTTGTTCTGCCCCCCGTATCATGTTCCTCAAAAGCATTAGGCATCGGCTGCAGTCAAGGCTGTATATTTTGCTTGGGTTGTGCCTATCCTCCTTCTGGGACTTAAACCCAGAGGTTTCTGGCTACAGTGTCTTACCTCTCTGCTCAGGATCACCATAGTTGGGGTCAGGCAGGAATTTTATCCAGTGGTCAGGTTGGTAAAAACTGGTGGTTTTTGTCTTCTGTAGCAGGGGCATGGCTCTCTTCCTTGGTTCTATCATCTCTCTAGCCTATTTTAACAACCCTCACAGTAGCAGGACATTGGTCACCACAGTCCCCCTGCTTTACCTATGGCAGGTTAGTGTACCATGCTTTCTGGTTGTCAGGGTTGACTATGTAGTTTTATTAATAGGTTAGACAATGGTTTTCTTTAGGATGGTTTGGATAGGGATGATCCTGACTCTGACTCTGGCAGGAGGTTGGACTAGATGACCTCTGAAAGTCCTTTCCAGCCCTACTTTTCTATGATCCTATTCTACTATGACTGGGCTCACTGGAAAAGACTTTGTGTATACACAGAATGAATATGTACTTTTAAGGGTGCAAACAATTGCTCTGATACTGAAACTTTGTTGACCCTCAATGTAGGACTCTGGAGAAAAGGAAAAACAACTAGAGAGAAAAGGCTAATTTTGAAAATTCCTGTGAAAGAAAAATAAAGTCTCTGAAGATTCTCTTTCCCCCTTAAAATGCTTTCAACATATAAAGTCATATTTATTTATTATTATTACTAAAATAGACAAGAGGAGATGAAACAAACTTGAGTGATTTAAGACATCTACAGTGATACAAATAATTTATGGAAGAGATCAGCCCTTTGAAATATATATCCAAGCATTTTAAAAGGCTGCCAGCTGGAAAAATACAAGAGCATTTTGAGAAACTGTTTCTGTGGACTTGCCATGGATACATTTCCTATTGCAAACTAATCTATATACATTCAAATGTATTTAGTTCTCTGTGACGAAGAGAAAAACCTCAGATGACACAGTAGCAAATGCTGACGTATTAATAATGACCACCTTCATTTTTCTGATATTTTACAATGTAAAATATAGAAGGGTTTTAATATGGATGGATCTAGAATTTTGAAAAGCAGGGTGCAGATGGTGAGGTGCATCATCACATATAAAATAACACATATTTTTCTCCAGTTAAAATAAACTAGAAGCTTTACTAGTATGGCAGGGGCCCAGGGCTGTATTTTTCAATTTAAGATTGAAGGAAAAGTAAATATAACTTCATTGGACTAAGTTAATCTTCAGGACTGTAAAATAGGGGCTTCATTATCAGGAACAGCTAATAGGCAGCAGAATTGCAGAACAAAAGATAGCTTGACTGGTGGAACCCATTAAAAAGAAGGGATGGTCACTGACACCCATGGAATGAAGATTTTAGAGGGGATCAGGTAGATTATAATGGGCCATGATATCAATTGACTACTGCAGCACAGCCTGACTAAAAAATGCTGCTGCTATTGCCCAGCAGTTTGTAGAAACTTTGAGTGTAGGAGGAATCAAAGGGGGTGCACATGTATCAGTGCACCCCCCTGAATCTGCCCCTGCTTTTTTTAGCGCATCTCTGACTGCCATGTCCATTGCTGAAAGGACAGCTCTGCTCTATGAGCCCTGATTCCTACTGAGTTTACAGTTACATCTTCCTGGATTATACTGATTTAAAAATTACAGTGATTTAAAAATTGTTTTTATTTCACTATGCTACTGGCCTCCACCCCCTCAAAAAATGCTTGAAGCCCTCCCTCTTCCCCCACACTTAGTCTCAAAGCTAGACATGACCTAAAATCATGGTATGAAATGCCTCTGTTTAGTAGTGAAGACACGGTTTTGATATCATATTTACAGTTTTTATTTAGTGCACTACTGTCTTGAGAGTTAAACTAAAAAAACACTCAGCCAACCCAGGACTATCCCTTCTGCTCTCAAATCCAAGTTCTAACTAGAAAGCTAAATCTAATTTATCTTTTTAATTTTGTTATGGACAACTGCATTTTTCCTTGTGTTACTGGCAAATGACACAGAGCCAGCCACAGGCCAATTTGAAAGTCAAGAGCTCAAATTATCAGAGATGGCTGATAAACAACTGGCAAATTCAGCACCTTTCTGTTGCCACAGAGTACCCAGCAGCAGCTATTCCAGGAATGAATGAAATGCCCTGTGGAATATCCCCTGCATTGAAGATTAAAACTAAAGATGCATGTCAACATGATTGAAATAATTTTAAATATATTTTAAGCGTTCTGGGAATCAATATAATTATATAGACAGACACATACATACAAATATATATCCATATTATAATATATTCCTATATAATGTATAATATATAATGTAATATATTATACATTATATAGAAATATGTTATAATTCTATATTATATACAGAAGTGTGTGTGTGTAATTTTTATATTAAACCATTGGCCCAATTGAACCAGAAAGATAAGTAGCCAGATTCTCCTTTAACTTACACCAACCTATATCAGCAATAACTCCTCTGAACTCCATAGCTACCTGACTGTGAAACTAGTGCAACATTTTCACCCTGTTCCCAAAGACTTCATACTACTCTTGTATTACTTCAGATGGCTATCATATTGCTTTTCTAATGAAAAAATAAACCTCAGATGTCTGTGAGTCAGATGTCCTAATTCCAAGTACTGTAATAAAGAAAAAGTAAAGAAAAAGTGGAGGCACTTCTGCATGCTCTTTACAGTAGCAGATGTTCTTTTATTTACATTTCCATTGGTATTAGGAATGTGCTATATGTAAACCTTTCCAAACATTTATGTTAGTAAGCAAGAGCCAACAGTGTTTACTCTCCTCATTTATGACCCCCACCAAATGTGCATTTTGCCTAAATGTATTTCAGGAAGTAGCATTTCAACTCATTTAGTCAGTGACTACCAAGTGCTAACAGGTTCCCCAGAATTACCGTCCAGCCTTGAAAAGACCAAGAAAAATAATTAAGACCATAATGGTGTATGATGATGAGAAGGATGATATATTATTAATAAATCAGAAAATTTACTCCTATTGGATGAACAGGGGAGCTGTATTATCTGTTAAAGCTGTACATTTGTGACTGAAGTTAGCAATCTGCTTCAATTCTAAGGATTCAGAGTTTCTCATAATTTGTCAATTGATTCTCACTTGACATTAATTGGTAGCATAGAAACAATGTTTGCTACTATTTATTTATTAGTCATCCTGCAAAATTTTGCAACTTTTCATGACATTCTCCATTTATTGTTGGCAAAGCTAACTTTAGCTCAAAGTATGATACTGAAACTGCTAGTTGAAAGCCAGACTTTTATTTTACTTGTTAAGCTCCTAAGTATACTTAGGTGACTAAGATTGCATTTCACCCTGCTTGGGTCCCTGAAGAACTATTAACAAGCTTACATTTGTAACATACTGGGTGCAGCTACACATTTATTAATGCACTGTAGTTACTGCACATTAAGTTTAGTATTTGGAAAACCAAGTACTAAATCAATGTGTAGTAACTCGCACTACTGCACAGTAGTGCCGGTGTACAGGTTTTTTCAGACGTTAACTGAGCATCAAAATTGTTTACTGGGGAAGAGAAAACCCTTTTACACATGCCCACATAGTCACATCCCCTACTCCTATCCATCAACAAGGATGAAAACCACAACCTCCAGGCACAAAAGCACAGATTTCTCTCTCAAAAATAAGTTCATTAGCTTATAGCAAATGAGCCTGTTATTCTCTATCAGCCACCAGGGGGGATCAGAATTTAAGACACAATTTGTTACATGAGCTTTAAGACTGATTTATGTGGCTGTGTAAGCCCTGTGTCCATTTAAGCACTCATCATAATAGTGTGTTCCCTTTGACTTCAGTGAAGTGATGCAAATGGAAACAGGGTTTTAAATCTTTTTAAAGGAGTTAATGTGTAAAATAGGAGGCAAATACTGAAAACTTGCCTGGTTTTAAGGGTGATTTTGTTGTGGTCTGTGATTTGCTGAGTTTGTGGTTCACCAATGAAAGGCCAAATTCTAACTTCTTTACTAGTGATCCATAGTACCTTACTCCATCCACAGTTAGCCCCACTGAAGTCAGCGGGACAATGCTATTATGAGTGTATAAATCAGCACAAGGTTGTAAAGCCATGCATTTCAGACATTGTCCGTGCTTGGTATTTTGTTGTACTACACATCAGGATCAGCAAAATATACCTTGGAACCTACAATTTTTGGCAAGTAACATGTTTTGCCCATCTGCCTTATCTCCACACCAGTGGGAATGGGACACGGATATCTTGGCTGTTATCACACATGGAGGTAATAGACCTGAGCGCAGTACAGATATTAGAATTACAGTAGCATCAGAGAAGAGTGACTGACTGTACTCAGTGAACCAGAGGTAATGTGATATCCAAAGAAAAGAATAAGTCAGTTATATAGGAGGCAATAATAATTGCTGTTTATATAATATTTTACAACTGAACGCCTCAAAGCATATTTCTAAATGTATTAAAGTATTAAAGATATTCTATTAGCATATCATTCATTATACTACCTCAGTGGGCAGAGAGTGGGTGAGGAAGACATCAAAAGAATACAAAGTTTGAAAGATCATGTAATCCCGGAAACACAACTTACTGAGTCAGATCTTGCCTGCAGTGACTTAATCATGTGAATAATTTCATGTGCCTGTGGGTTTGCAGGATTGGGACCATAAATTGCAAGCTTGTTAGGGCAAGGACTGAGAAATATGGTTATGGTTCTATACAGTGGCAAGTGCAGTGATGCTCACTTTTCCTTCAACCTCTTGACAGTGCTGAAATACAATAATATCTTGGCCAATCAAAACTCTTCCCTATTTTCTTTCTACTTCTTTAATAAAGTAAAACCAAGTACCCTAGAATAGCTGTTTCCACCTGAGGGCGTTGTCACACAGGACACTTAGCATGTGTTTTATTTAGATTGTAGAAAGCATTACTATGAATTAGAAAGTTTCCTGAGCAGTCATACAGTAATGCTTATTATGAACTCAGCCTTCTGGACAGGGCTGGATCCAGCTGTGAAGTTGATAAAGAGCTGATTGTCAGTCCCAACCCTCCCAGGTCACCGGTCTTGAAACTGCTGGGATGCAGTGGTGAGAGTAGTTGTATTATCTCTGTAAAGCAGTCCCATGATAGTATAACATGTATTACTTAACATGATATGGAGATATTCCTTGCTCCAAAAGTCTTAACTACTATGATATGACAGTACTTGGCATGTGTTTTCTGGCTTGAATGCGTGGATGCTTGTGTTTTAAATGCAGTTAACATGTCTTAAGTGTAACATATGACAAGGCCCTAAGTGACTTTTGAAGAGCTCCCTAAAAGTACTGTGAGAAACAGAGACAACATTTTCTAACTAGTAAGCTGTGACATTGATTTCTGATACTACAGCTCTGGAAAGAGAAAGGTAAGGTCTAGACCCTCGTCTGAAGACAGGAACCAATAACATCAGAGTTTTAGTCCTATTGCAGATTCCCTCTGTTTTGAGAGAAAAACAACAGAGCTTCAGTTTCTACTTGCAAAGTATAGAAAAGACTTTGCAAAGATATTGTGAAAATTTCCAAATACTATATAAATGGCCAGTATCAGCACTTGATCAATTAGTGTTTTTTAGTTCATGATTTCAATATTTTGAAGTGATTTTACTGCATTGTTGGACTTTATTGTATAGCATTTAGGTGTGACTTGATGTACTCCCAACAGTAGTAATATTTCCTAAAGTTATCACCTTAGCAGCACATTACTTAGTATAAGTTGCACATGATGTTTTATTTTTCAGGAGCTGGTCAATGCCTGTCATGTCCACTATGCAAAGACCTAGGTAAGACATTTTCAAAAACATTTAGGTCAATTTGCATCAATTGTCTTAAAAGGGCAGAGCTGTTAACATCTGTATAAATTGCACAACATTGTTTTTGAATAGGAAACTGTCATCCAGTACAATGCACTTTGAAATTCAAGGACACTCCAGAAAATAGTTCTCAGCACTATTAGTTGTTGACTCTTCCAAAAAGGTAAATTGTAAGGCACCAGAAGGTCCTCGGTCAACTTTTCATTGGCTTCTCCAATAGGTGAAGTAATAAGTTTTGGCTTCACTTCTTGGTGAGCATTTTAAACTAGATTGGATGTAGATTTCAGACTGTGAATATGAGCAGGCACATCTAGGCCCCTGCTTCAACACTGGAATGCTGACTGTTCCTAGAGTGGATAGAATTCAAAGGTGGAAGTGAAATGGGATATTTTCTCTCTTTCATGTTAACAGGGGGGTAACTCATTGTGAGCTGCTCTGCAATGACAGGTATTTCTAGACAGCAATAACGATAGTGTTGAAATCTAGAGGTGTAAATTGACCTTTTACTTTTATTTTGGGAAATTCTCTTCCTACTGTTTTTTTATATTCTTCTTTCTCCAGGACAACCTTCGTTTTTGGACCCCCAGGTGAAAGTTGAATTTCACAACGGAATTTTCCAGTTCAATATTAGCAGCCCCAAAAATGTTACTGACTTCAGCATAACACTCCTGAAAGGACGAGAGAGGCAGACTATCTGTGCACTCCATGTGACTGAGGGGAAGGCAGTGCCTGAAAATGGAAGCAGCTACTGCGAACCACATTATTTTGGCAGCGACACTTCTTTCGTTCTCAAAAATCTGGAACGTAATCACAGTGACATTTATATCTACTGCCTGCAAATCCTTTTGCCCCCTCCCTATATAGACTGTAAGGTGGATGAAACCTATTTGTTTATCCATGGTAAGTTTGCTTTTGCTCTTTCTTTACTGTGGTCTTAATGACAGGGACATTCAATATTTAACTGCAGTGAAAGATGTGACTGTATCTTGTGCAGATATATCTGAGCTTGCTTTAAACTAGAAAGCTGGGTTACCAGTAGCAGTGTGGTGGTGGCTGCACAAAGCTCAGCACAGGATAACTGTCCAAATATTTACCCAGCATTTCATTAGGTGCATAACTGGATTTAGGCACCTAAGTGCAACTCCATTCCACTCTGCTCCAGGCCCTGTAAAATTGTTAAAACAAAAGGATGGGTCCTCCTCTTCCTCCCTCCTTTGTTGTTGTAACTCAGCAGATCCGATATGGACTTTCAAAGACTTGAACAGATTGGAACAGACATGTAATTAGGTGCCTAAGTCCACTAGGCTGTGTGTAGATGAAACAAGAGGCACGTGTGCATGACACTTTAAAGCGAGTTAAATGCTTTTGCACTGCTTTAACGGTATTAGTGTCTGCATGTGTCAGCAGTGTATTGCGTAGTAATTCTAGCCGCTGTAGCAAATTTGGTGGTGTGATGTGCCTTAAATGACTTGGGGGTGCAGAAAACTAAAACTCCTCTAGGGAGTTTTAATTTGCTGCTCTACAGCCACGGAGTTAAGCACTGGGGTCCGTGCAGCTCAGGGGCTCTGCAAGAAGTCCATGTGGGCAGCCTAGAAGCAGCCTGGGAAGACAGGCTGTGCCCAAGACAAAAAAAAAAAGTGGCAAGCCTGATCTCCCACTGCCCTCGGAGCCTGCCTGAACTGCGTGGGGGCCCGGTGCTTCCCTCCACAGCTGTGGTGCCCCCTAGGACCACCATAGCTGGGTGCCTGTAGGCGGGGGACAGTGCTGCCATGAAGGGAAGCACGAGCCTCACCCTGCAGCCCTGGGACTGCTCTGCCCACCAGCAGCTTGCCCTCCCCTTCCAACTGCTGGAGAGGAAGGTAAGTACACAGGTGTGTGCGTAACACGGGAGTTTACTTTTCCTTAAATTGAAGTGGTGTTTTAAAAAAACCACTGCTT